>NC_066585.1:346076845-346695595 GCF_024323335.1 Lathyrus oleraceus
TTAAAAATATTTTTAAATAATGAAAAACAAATGCAAAATCAATTAATTCATGAAAAATATTAATAATGATCCAAAAAATAATTTTAATTCAGAATATGAAAGAGAAAAATATTTGAATTTTTTTGGATCAATATTGAATTTAATATGAATTATTGAAAATAATGCAATTAAAATAAAATTCAGAAAAATCTAAATTACGTGGACCATCAGATCTCCCTCATTAATTGAGGTGGCAGATCAGATGGTCCAAAGCGCGCGTTCCACATGTACTTGAGTCAACAGCGCTGCAACTTGGGTAATCAACACCAACGATCAAGATTAAAACGTGAGGGACGGATCATGTGATTCAGATGCTAGCCAACTCATCGCCGGAGCTAGAGCTCCGGTCATCTTCTCTGGTGGACCTCACCGGACTGGTCCACCATGAACCATCACCATAAAGAAAAATAAGGACATGATCTTAAAGGAAAAATGGCACTGAGCTCGAATCTGACCTCCATTCACTCCAATTCAAAATATATTGAGAGATATATGGAATTGAAATTTGAGGTACATGAACTGAGTTGCTTCGATTTGACCTCAAAGCAACTCAATCTTCTTGCCTACATTGGTAGGACTTTCAGACAACCAAAGAATCAATGGAATTGAGCAAGAGTTTAAGAGAATCGAAGAGTTCAAAATTTCTGGAAAATACCTTCAATGAAGGTCAGGATTCGATGGATCTTGATCTTGCTTGTGCTTGGTCTCACTCCACTTGCTTGCAGGAGAAGGATTGAATGGTCAAATCAAAAACTAATAAAAATGTCAGAGATCTAGGTAAGGGGGTTGGTTATTAAATGGGAAGGTTTTACGCACCCAAAACATCCTTAGTACTCTAAGGGAACCCTTTTTGTAAATATGTGTTGTAGGTTGGTATTTGTGAAAAGATTTGTGCAAAAGATTGGAGGGATGAGAAGAGAATAGATTATATTTACAAATTTTGTTGTTTGAATGGATGAACCCATTGCCTACGTACCATCACAAAGGAGGATAAAAACCTCGTAGTTCGGGGTAAAAATTTCAAAGATGGGTGAATTGATTTTAACCAAAAGCCTTAAGGTCTTTTGTTATCAAAGGGAGAAAACTCAACCTAAACCAACAATCCACCATGTGAGGAAGGCTTCAACATGCTAGTGACAGGTTAACCCTATAATAAGCATGGAAGGCTTATAATCCAACACTAAGGATGAGGTGAGATTTACATCAACCACTATGATAACTCAAACCTATGACTAATGTTTTAGAAAGGTTTTAACAAGTGGCCATTAGAACCACAAAAAAACAACTTGAAATGAGTTATATTTACAAGTTAGATTTATTTACAAAATGAGGTCAAAGTTGGCTTAGAGTTTATTTACAATGAGTATTTATGAAAATGGTTTTTAAAAGCCAAAGGCTTAAGGCCTAGGTTTCTAATTTGAAACAAAGTCAAAGTTTTGAAAATGATTTTTGGCTTGGTTAGAGTGGGGAGAAGAGAGAATGGTTATTCCTAAAGCATACAAAGATAAGAGGGGAAAGAAAAACCCTTGGAGTTCCTTTTCTTGGAGTCATAGAGATGACTCAAGATGCTCCTTTCCTTTGGACTTAGCACACAAACAAGCAATCAATAATTTGAATTCAAGCTCCTAGGATCTCCATTTGGCTTGGCTCTTAACTTGGCTACTCATGATAATGGTTCTCTTTTCACAATCTTAAGAAGGGATCCCTATCACACAAAAGTACACATCAAAAAGCTCATAACACAATAAAGGGAATGGACAAAGAATAAGTTTGAGGAGAAATTTAAGGTCAAATTTGAATTTTAGCATTCTAAAGGCATGATGCCTTGTTGCTCTTCAACAAATTTTTGCATTCTAAAGGCATGAGGCCTAGTTGCTCTTGAACTCCTTTAAGCATGGGTAAATCCTAATTCTAAGTCCTTTCTCCTTTTGCATTTTAGTTCACATCAAAACAAACACAAACACAACAAAATAAAAATATATTTATGTACAATAATGGGCTCAAATGAGCAAAAGAAAAATGACATAAACATAAAATATGTGCTCAAGTGAGCAAAGATGAAAATCAATATGAATAATGAGCAAGAAATAAATGACATTAAAAGTAAATGACAAGAAATTAAAAGCTCAAATTAAAGTTAGTAGTTAGTAAGGTTATGTTAGCTTGTCATAAGACAATGTAGCGCTATGTTAAGCAATCGTAAGTGGACTAATGTAGTAGTCACACCTATCTGAGGCCGGTCAATAAGAATATGGGCAAAAAAACACAAGTTAGAGGTCATGACTAGTAAGCCAAGTTCCATAAACTTGCCATGCCAAACAAAAGGGGAAGGGCCTTGTATTGACTTTTGGTTATTTGCTTGACCAAGAAGTAACCTATCTTTGACACAAAATAACTCACTTGATCATGGATCAAGTTGAGTTTGGTTTGGATCAAAGAATGTTAAACTTCCATTTGTCAAGACCAACCTTAAGACTTTAACTCATTGGCCATTGAAGGGAAGAAAGGGATGAAGATGACTCAAGGGATAACTCCCAATTGATGAGAATGGATAAGAAGTCAACGAATAATCCCAATTGATCAAGGGATAACTCATCCTTGATCAAATTCATTCATCTTTCTAAGTGATGATCCCTAAGGACTTTCAAACCACAAGATCCAATGAATTTGATCAAAGTTGAATCAATTCAACCTCAATCAACACCAAATAGAAGAGAAACGAAGATAACAAGTCAAGAAGTCCACAATATTTTTTTGGCATTTTTTGAATTAAAATAAAATACAAATAAAAAATAAACAAACAAAGTCAAACCTCAAATTCAATTCAAAGCAATTTTAAAAAGTCCAATTAAATTCTCATAGGTTCAACATAGTCAGACAGACATTGACTAATTTTCTCATAAATTTTTGAAATCAGAAAGTAATTAAAATAAATTAAAAACAACCAAAAATAGCATAATATGAATTAAAATCTCAAATAATCTCAAATCAAATAAGAAATTATTGAGACTATTTTTCATTGACTTATCATGATCCATAGATGCTATGAAAATATTTTTGTATTTTTTAAAAGTCAGAAAGTATTTTAAAATGAATTAAAAACATTAGAAACCAAGTAATTCATGAAAAATATCAAATGAAGTCACAAAAATAATTAAAAATCATAATATGAAACTAGATTTTTCAAGATTTTTTTTGGAATTGGTCTCATATTTTTCTGACTTCAAATGAATTTTTAATGAATTTTTGAAAATGAAATGAATTAATAGAAAATAAATGGAAAATGAAAATAAGCGAAAAAAGCAGAGCCATCTGATGCGCTTCATTAATTGACGTGGCACTTGTGTAAGGTCCAGATTTGAGGACACACGGTGCACTCAAGTCAAACGCGCAACAAAATGAATTAAATGAAGTATTTAAAATGAACGCACATGATTAGATCGTGGAAGCAAGATCCAACGGCCAGGAGCAAGCACACGTGGTGGTGGTGGTGGAAACCACCATCTTCTCTGGCGAAGCAACCAATTTCGGCCAAAAGTTGCAGGGAAATGAAACTTAATGAAAATGAAAAATAAGGCCATGGAAATAAAGCTCTTGTGGTGTAGATCATCACTGTACCATTGGATTTCCTTCACTCTTCCTATATTAAGAGAAATATGAAGGAGAAAATCATGGTGTCCACACGGATTGCTCATGAAATGGAAAATTGAAAGCATCAAAGTCTTGCCTCAAGTATGAGGACTTCAGAAAACCACAGAAACACAAGAATGCTACATTGAATTAGGAGATTCAGATCCAAAAAGTTTGAATGGATACCTTCAAATTGATGAACTTCTGGCCACGAATTCTCCAAGATCCTTGCTCCTCTTTGATCCTTGAGTGTAATGGAAGTGATTGGCTAAGGAATCTGGCTTTAGAACTCAACTAATGATGCTAAATTTCAAGCTCGAAAATTTGGAAAAAAAATTGAGTGATTCCTTTGGTGAGGGTTATGGTATCAGTTTTGCAGCACTTGGGATCTCCAAAAGGTTTTTTAAATGAAGCTCATGAGGATGTTATTTATAGTTGAATGTGGCTGATCACACACTTCTCTCATGTGCATGGAAATTTGAAAATTGGATGCATGGGCCTTTGTGGACGTGCGGAAGGGCCAATGATGGCTGAGGCAACCTGCTGAGTTCACATGAAATGCATTTGCACTTTGAATGGAGAAAGCTTGCATTTCAAGTTTTAGCATACAATATCAAAATTGCACATAAATGAAAAGAAATTAGAAACTCACAAATGGTAGACCCAAATGAGTATTGTGAGTAATGGTTGGAAAGCTCTTGAAATAAGGAACAAAAGTCATATTGGGAAAAAAATCATTTGGCATGTGAAAATTGATCAAAACTGCCTGGGAAAATTCAAGTACAAAACATATTCAAATCATTTTGAAAAAGTGCACTAAAAGTAAGCTGGATCAAACCCCTTTGTATTCATGATACAAGCTTCAAATGGAAAGGTCTCCAACATCAAAGTTGTATATCTCTACAAGTTAGTAAATTTGGACTTAAATTTTGAATCATTTGGATTTTTTATGACAAAGTTATGGGCATTTGAAGTTGGGTACTTTTTCAAATTCAATGAATTAGGTCCAAGATGACCTATAATGTTTTGCATTATCACATGTATTTATTTTAGGATTATGAAATTTTGTCCAACATAAAATTTGAATTAGACATCTCAAGATTTCCAATTCCTTTGGTCTCACCTCAAAATCATAAAAATTATATGTTTTGAAATGAATTATGACCTTCCAAGATTCAAATGGATTTTTTATTAACATTAAAATTGTTCATATGTTTCTTAAGAACATTTTTTATTTTGGATTCATCTTCATTTGACAAACACATCAAAAATTATATTGCATTGATCCTCAACTTAGTTAGATGACTTGACTGGTCAACTTTTCAAGGCCAAACTTCCAATCTTGATGAATAAATGATTGAGGATCCCCAAACAGGCTCATATATGCATAAATTGATGAATGAAATAATTTCCCTTGATTAAATTTGATCAGAGGTTGAGATTGCTTCATGGGCAAGGCACAATCAAAGCACAATGAAATTAGGCTTTCCTTGGGAAACAATCTTCAAGCCCTTTGGGTTATCATGATCAAATTGGAAAATTGAGATACTTGGGAGACATATATTATGATTAGGAACTTTGTGGACCATTTTCATGCTTTTTCTCATCTTCATCTAGCCATTGCATTGGGCTTAGGAGCCTCCTAGGAGCATTATGGAGCACATGATCACTTGAGCTTCAAAACAAAAAGAGTTAGTGACATATTTTTGTGCTTTTGGTTAGTAATCAAATAATAAAAGCAATAATATATAATACAAGCATGCTTGGTGATCTCAAAACACTCAAACAAGTCCCAACCCTAGGGTTAAGGAGCCAAACATGCTATGATCCTTGAGGCAATGCACTTGTGCAATAACATGATGCCATGAGGGATCTTAGGGTCAAAATTAGGGTCTTACAACGTGAAAAAATTCCCAAGTTGTGCTTACTTTTCTTTAAGTACTTTTATTTCATTTGTGTAAAATATAGTTGTGTAGAAGCAACTTGTAACACAAAAAGCTGTATTCAAACTTGTTTGTTTGTATTTCCTTAAGGACACTTAGTTGTAGTCGGATCCTTGAGAAGACAAAGAAAGTTGTTCTTTATGATTTCCTTAAGGAGACTAAGTTGTAGTCGGATCCTTGAGAAGACAAAGAAAGTCGTTCTTTGTGATTTTTCTATAATTTGTTTGGTGATAGTGGATTAAGTCCTTGTGTATAAGGCGAAATCACCTTGGTGGATGGACTAGAGTAGCTTTGATTTAAAGCGCACCAGGATAAAAATCCTTGTGTCTTTCTCTCTTTGTTCTTTTTATTGTGTGGTGTTTTTGAATTGGTAAAAAGATTTTGTTTTTAAAACCCAATTCAACCTCCCCCCATTTTCTTGTGTTTTTCACACCTTGAATTGGCATCAGAGCTCTGGTTCTGATTGCGATAAAGTTTTATCAACACTTCACAGTGTTTAGTACCAATCCAGTTTGTGTGATAAACAATGGCCGCTGCTAACAACAACAATGGTCGTTGCTAACAACAATGAGAAAGATCACTACAACGTTGGGAGATGAAATGTACATTTCATCAATCCCCTAAATCCAATGGTTTTGATCAAACAAAAGTCAAATCAACCTTGACCAAAACCAAAGTAGAAAGTCAAACATCACAAGACCATAAAAATGGCTTAACAATATTTTTAAACATTTAATTAATTAAAACCGCATTAAAAATGAATTAAAATACATTTTAATTTGGTCAAAACCTAAAATCCCTTCAAAACACCAAATAAATGCCAAAGGGATTTATCCTAGGTCAAACAAGGTCAAAGGATCTTAGACAAAAAAATTCACTATTTTTAAAAAGTCAGAAGTATTTTTAAACAATTAAAAATATGCATAAAAACATTTAATTCATGAAAAATACGAAAATTAATCCAAAAATAATTTCAATTCAAAATATGGAAGAGGAAAATATTTAAAGATATTTGGTGAAAGTCCCATATTTTTTGAATTAAAAATAAAATTAATATGAATTAAATAAAATAAAGGGATTAAATGAAAAATCAGAAAATATAATAAAATTAAAAAAAAACAAGGGCTATTAGATCTCCCTCATTAATTGAGGTGGGATATTTGATGGCCACGCGCGTGCTATCTACGATAGACCAAGTCAAACGCGTCATACCAATGGTAATCAAAATGGATGCTCAAGATTAAAACATGAGAACCAGATCAGATGGCTTGGACCTTGCTCCGGTCATCTTCTCTGGTGGACATCATCGGGCTGGTCCACCCTCAACCCAATGAAAAATGAAAAGTGAGTACATATTTTTGAAGGAAAAATGCTCAGGAGCACGGATCTGACCTCCATTTCTTCCAATTCCAAGTATATAGAAAGATACATGGATTTAAAATTTGAGGTTCATGATCTGAGTTGCTTCGATTTAACCTCAAAGCAACTCAATCTTGTTTCCTACATAGGTAGGACTTAAGCCAACCAAAAATCAAAGAGAATGGTGAAGAATTGAGAGAGAATTGAAGGCTCAAAGTTTCTGAAAAATCACCTTCGGGTAGCTTCAAATTGACTTGATATTGATCTGAATTTGCTCGATTCTTCCTCCTCTTGCTTGTAGTGATCAATTGAGATGAGAAAGGCTATGAATCCTTGGAGTTTGAACTTCAAAACAGAAGGTGAAATTCAAACTCGATTTCAAAGAAATCTTCAAGGAATTCTGTGGTGTGAGGTCTTGAGATCTCTTGGAAAAGCTTGGGCAATGTGTCTGTGTCATTCTTGAGGCAATGCACTTGTTTATATAGCCAATTGAATTCAGTTTTGCACCCTTTGAATTTTTGACAAAATTAGAAACCATAGTGAATGGATGCATGGGCAATAATTTGGGCCTAAAGAATGATGCAATCCAACTTCAACTAGTGCATAATGAGTACTGAGGTCATCACAAGGAAGCATGCAAAGGGAAATGATCATTTGAATCTAAATCTTGCCAAAACAAACCCAACAAAGGAGTCATGTGCAAGTCCCTCAATTCTTGTCCAAATAAAGTAATCTTAGACTTTTTGGAAAGGTGAGATCAAGGGGAACAACTTTTATGTTGAACAATTTTCCATTTGAAGCTTGGATCTGATGAATTTTGAGAAATCAAACATAATTGAAAATTTTCTAAGTACCAAGTCAAATATCCACTTCTTCCACTTTGAATAACTTTTGCTATGAGCTTCAAATGGAAAACGTTCCTTCATAAAATTTGTACCTATTTCAATCCTCTTAAATTGGGTAATAAATTTGACCTCATTTGGATTTGTAATGAAGGAGTTATGAATTTTAGAAGTTGAGGAAAATTGCTTGTTCAATGGTAATGACCCAAAATGACCTATAATGTTTCCTCTTAGAACATGCCTTTGCAAGTTGAATTTGAAGTTTCTCAAAGAATAAAAGTCTGAGAGAACATCTTGAAATTGATCATGAAATTTAGATGGACTTAATCTCCCAAACATTTAGCAAGTTATGGTCCTTGGAAGTTGACCTCCTAACTAGGGCACAAACAAAATGACCTATAATATTTCACCATAAAAATGACTTTCCATGAAAAACTAGCTCTTGAACTCAACATGAATGTTGTTCTGAATGTCATAAGGAGTAGCATTTCTCTTGGAATGATTTTCATATGACAAAACATGTAGGAGATAGGGTCTAGGGAACCCTAGTTTTGACCAGTTGACTTTCTCTGGTCAACCTCCTTGGACCAACTTACAAACTTGAAATTCTCTTGATCTTTGGGACTCATGGAGGATCATATATGTATAAGATGATGTAATATAAAGTATACCTTGAAATATTTGACAAATTGATGAAGAAACTTGTCGAGGAAGTCACACAAGATACCCAAATGAATTAGGGCTTCCAAGGTAAACAAGCTTCAAACTCTTGATGAATTCTTGATAAAAATGATAATTGAAGATAATGGGGTTCCATATATGATGTCTAGAACCAATTTGAACCATCCCTTGATTGATCTATTGCACTGAGGGTCTCAAACTCTAGATATGAGCATGATGAGGCATTGGTACACTACCTACAAAAGAAACAAAGCTATACATAGACATGTTTTGGTATTTTGGTTAGTAAACAAAGAAAAATAAAGTATTATACAATCAAAAGTTCTTGGTGATCTCTCCCAATACAAACCCAATGAATGAGGGGTAAGGAGGATGCCAAGGTGTGATCCCAAAGCCAATGCAAATGATGAGATATCATGAGGGATCTTAGGGCCAAAATTGGGGTCTTACAGCTGCCCCTATTTAAGGACATTCTAAATGAGGATGTGAAGGTTAAAATCTTCGTATCAACTCAGTAGAATGGACTTAAATAACACCATATAGAAACAAATTTTGGTCCCTAAGAGACCTCATGATACATATGATATGAAGGGAAAAATGATCTTTGTGGGGAATATATTGCCACAAAGGAAAAGAATACGGAGAGACCGAAAGTCCACAGGAGCATAACACATTCCATAAGGATAGCTCATTGAGGAGACAAAGACTCTAGGGGGATAACAAGCTATGCGTAGGACATGCTACGACTTAAAAACTGTTGGAGATGCGAGGGATTTCCACAAAAATAAATCGATGGAAAGTCTCGATTGGGGAACCAGGGAAATATGCAGGGGATAGGAATATATCAGAACAAAACTGAAATATTCAATCCAAACAGGAAAAGGAGATTTCACTGAGGAAATACACACTCAAACTCAATTGGGGAATAATGGACTTCAACACAGGAGCACAAGAGATATATTATCTATTACAAGTTACTGGGTAGAAATATAATACACTCTGACAGAGGGACATCTATTACCGGTTAGGGTAAACATATCAAGGATGACTCATTGAGAAAAAGAGGTGTATTCGTTACTAGTTAACTGGGTAAGAATAACCTACTGGGGAAACATATCAAATAGGATTTACAACTACCGATTACTGGGTAGAAGACCAAAGAGAATATCTGTCATGGGTTAGGATGAACATATCAAGGATAAACTCAAAGGAGGAATATTTGTCATCAGTTAGGATGAACATAACAAGGATAAACCACCTAGGGATTGAGGAAAAATATTCGTTACCTATTAGGGTAAACATATCAAGGATAAACTGCCTGGGAAAAATAAGAATTATATCTACCAGTTAATGGGAAGAATACCAAAGAATATCCGTCATCGGTTAGGATGAACATATCAAAGATAGACTCAGCAGGGGAAAGTAGGAATTACAACTACCGGTTACTAGGTAGAATACCACGAAGAAGAGAAAATTCGTCACTAGTTAAAGTGAATATATCAAGGATAGACTCTTTGGGGAATAAAATAGGGATTACAACTACCTTTTTACTGGGTAGAAAACCACAAAGAAGAGACAATCCGTCACCAGTTAAAGTGAACATATCAAGGACAGACTTTCCAGGGGAAATGTGAAAACGAATCCGCTGGGGAAAATAAAGGAAATAGATTACATTTTATCGGGTATTGGGAAAAAGTAAGGTACTCAACATCAAGAAGAATATTACCAGTTACTGGGTAATAAACTCTTGGAGACCAAAATATCTATCTAGGTAAGAACTAGAAAGAAACGGTTAATCAAAGACTCGACCCAATGAGGATATAACTCAGGGGGAGAGGTTCCATCCAGATTATAAACCGGGGAGGAAACTAAAATAATCATCATCCACGAGGAAATAACTCAGCGGGGAATGAGAAAGGATAAACTCTTTCTGCTTAAGGGGCCGACACTCTACAATTGAAGGAGGACAAACGCACCAAATCTGCATAGGAAACTAATATCACCAAAGCAGGGGATCAGAAGAAAAATCAATGCAATAACATGCACAATGAAATATATGATGTTGTGTTTTATGCATGAATACGCATGTGTATGATTATGATTATGCTGACAAAACATCACAAAGGATACAAATAACAAAGATTTGAATCATCAATACAACACTCGACTAATCTCAACAAGATGGAAACATCAACCGGATAAAATGCTAGGGGTGAAAATAAATCATCTAGCTCTGAATAAATCAACTATGGCTGGGGAAAGTCATGGAGAGCATGCTTCCAATCAATCACGGTAAACCCTGCGGGAGGAGAGCATTGATGAAGGGTGATCAACCAAACATGCTGAGTATGGAGAAGGATCCGTTGAGGATCCATACAAATCAATACTGCGGGGAATTTTAAGTCAACACCATGTTAAATGGGAGACAACCTTGCAGGGGACTAAATCAATTACTACTCAGAATCAAACACTACCGAGAAAGAGGGAACTTCTATCAGAAGATGAACTCCGTCGGGGAATACAAGAGATAAAACTCTGCATGAGGATTTAAGCAAATTGTTGGGGATGCTGCGACCAAGACTGTCACGTTCCTCAATAACCATCAAATTCTTCTTAGAAATTATGAAATAAACCAATTCCAAGGAAAAGATAACCGAATCTGATTCACACAAAGGAGAAACTACTGAAGTCGACACAATCAAATGTAAAATGGAAACCAAATAAAGATTCTGGATCTCCAGGGTCCAATCACAAATCACTAACAGGGGGATATAAAACATGAGCACCTCAGTTAGGGAATATGGACTTGTAAAGGGAACCGATCATCAACTCAATTAGGGATAAAACCCACCAACTCTACTGGGGAGATGAGGTTATTCAGGGAGAAACTCATCAACCAAGCCAGGGACAAATGACGAACTGCTGGGGAGGAAAAGGTTTCCAAACCAACTGTTTGACAATGCTTCACACTCCAAGACTTACCTGTTCTTAGATTGCTGTTGACATTTCTTGCTGAAATTAATTATTCTTAAAGTGATTGCTTTTATTATTTTAAGAAAAATAATTATTGATTGATTTATTTCAAAATTATCATTGTAGGTGTTTAATTGGCTGCATTGTATGGTAAAACACTAGCTGGATTCTAATGTCTTGACTGATGTCATGACATGGTGTGAAGGTGTGACTGCATTGTAGGTTAGAATATCTAACTGTACTCTGATGTCTTGACTGATGTCATGACACACTTGAGTAGTTTACTGCAGGATTAGATAATACAGGATTTGTTGAATGTCAAATTGGATGTGGTGACATTCATCCCTGTCAGCAAATACTGAGGAATAGAACAGTTGGTGTTCTGTTAGAACTCAGTGTTTATTTCCAGTCTGGTTATCAAGGAAATACCAGACCTGGCATAAGGCCTACTGTCTGAATGTCAAACTGGATGTTATGACATTCATCATTGACAGCATATACTGAACAATAAACAGAGTGGAGTTCTGCTACACTTCAGTATGTTTCTGAGTCTGTTCTTCAAGAGGAAAACAGAACTGACTTAAGGCTAAATGTGTAAATGTCAAATTGGATGCCTTGACATTTATTATTGTAAGCTGCTACTGTAGAATGGACAGGTTGGTCCTGTACAGTTCAGCAAATTATGTACAGTCTGTTTTCAGGAAAAACAGACTTAGCATATGGTCCTTGATGTCAAGCTGAATGTTGTGACATTCATTCCTGACAGCATATGCTATATTGTAGGTTGTTTAGTTTTTCTGTTTCAGCATTTTCTCAGGCTAAAATCCAGGAAACCAACAACCAAGCTACAATTAAGGAACCTAACAAATAGCCTATTTGTTAGCACACTAATATCTGGAAATTAGTTAGAATCCTATGTGGCATTATTTGTGGAGGTCTTGGAATATATATAGGCTCAAAATAAGGAGATATATATGGAGAAATTTTAGGATTAAAGACCTTGTTTGTAGCAGAAAGTTTCTGCTGACTTTGTAACAGCAAAGAACAAGTTTGCTGCGATTTCTGAAGGCCCAAATCCAGTTGGGTGATTAGGTTATAAATAGCACTTTGTAACCTAGTTGTTGTAAGCCTCTTAGAATGAATTTTTAGGGGTGTGTGTAAGGTAAACCTCCCAATCTGTGGGAAGGTTACCATGTGTATCTCAGTGGTAAATCCTGAGAGTTGTTGTAACTCGAAGCTTGTAGGCAAGAGTGATTTTGTTCTTGAATGAAGCTGTGAAGCAAGTTCAAGGTGTTTGAACATTACATTGGATTTGTAGTGATAGGAATGGAAACTGGAGGTTTCTATCTAGGAGTTCCTAGGTATAGATTGCATTGGGTAGGGATTAAGTGATGAGTTGTAAACGGGTGAGTTTAACTCTGAATTGATACTACTAATAGTGGATCTTCTTCCTGGCTTGGTATGCCCCCAGACGTAGGTGAGTTGCACCGAACTGGGTTAACAACTGCTTGTGTTTTTACCTTCTGCACACTATATTTTGTCTGTTATAACTCAGTCTAGTTTTAGTCTGTTTATGAAGGGAATAACAGACATGACACATAGCCTGCAGTCTGAATGTCAAACAAAACGTTATGACATTCATCATTGACTGCTGATATTGATGGTCTGGTTGATCTGTTACAGTTCACTCATCTGTAATGTTGGGACAGGTGATGTTCAAACCAATGAGACATCATTGTGCAGGCTCAACAGAAGTAAGTGCTATGTTGAATCTCTGCTGTGTCTTTGTACCAGATGGACAGAACTGGGTGTTCTTCCATTCTATGGTGATATAGTAGCAGACGTCGTGACATCTGTGAATGTGTGCATATCAGTACTAGGTTTTAATTTGTATAACTGTCTTGCTGTATTAGTAACAATGTTAGATCAGATGTCATTACTTGGAGTAGAACATCTGAATTCTGACTACGCCAGAATTTCAAATGGTATCAGAGCAGGCATCCTGTTCTGCTTCTGGATGAGATCCATGGGTGATACTTTCTGGTATCTTGCAAGGAGTTATGTTAGTACTGATGCTGGAACCTGTGAAAGGTTCTGTAATTTCCCTGAATGGTCCCTTGAAGTAGGTGGATGGACTGTTCATGACAGGAATGGTGTGTACCTGTCTCTGGAGGGTGGCAATTGGCCTGTGTGTGGGACAGCTGTACCAGTATTGAATCACATTCAAACTTGGTATGGTCTTGGAGGCTGATCTGGTGAAGTGTGTGTTCATAGGTTGAGTTGTATTATGATTTCCGCTGCATAATACCTGGCAAAACTCAAACTCTGATGTTGTTCCCCTCATGTGGATGAAAGGCTGCTGTATTCAAGATCTCATCATAATCTACTGAAGATGTCAAAGATACTTGAGTCCCCTCAAGTCCACTCATCATGACGTTCTCACTTCAGGATGGTAAGAATCACTCAATCACTGATTCTTTTACTCACTTGAGTAAGGTGTATGAAGACCTTGAAGACCTTCAAGGAAGGTTTGTTCCAAGGAGGTGGAACTAATGTTCTATGCGATGTTAGAACATGTTGCTCAACAAGTATGCAGCTACTGGTTGAAGGGCAGATGTTTTTAGGTATCAAACAAAGGGATACTTCTGTTTGGAACCTACTCCTGACCTGGAAGAGGAGACATCTGTGTGCGCTAAGTTGACAAGGGTAGGGTCAACTGTGTGTGTGCTCAAGAAGGTCACCTTTAGAAGTCTGATCTCTAGAAGTTGAGCTGGTTGAGATGTGACATTGTGCAATCTCCTGCTGTTTGGCATATTCCTGTTGATTGATCAGGGTTGGATAGCTGTTCCCTGAAGTACTATGTTGTGTTGGAAGACAAGTCCCCTGGATGTTAGTAGTCAATAATGGGATAACCTGATTGCTATACCATTTAAGAGGATTGGAACCATGAATCTTGTTATTCAAACACCACATTTCAGAAGTGGCAATTCTTTCGAGGAGTGAGAATATGAAGATTCAGAGGTTAGTTGAGGTAGTATGCTCTAGCAATGCATATTTACCATTGACTGGTGTTGTTTTGTATCACTAGTACTTATGGTCAGCTGGAGTCTGATTGGTGTGATTGGAGTATGTATAGGTATAACTCATAGAGTTAGTTGCCACTGGTAGGGGTTGTGTATGTCATGTTGAGACATGTCTGTACAATGCATGGATATTGGTGTGAAGTTTCCATGATTGTTAATTTGAGGGGGAGTTTTGGTTAACCTCCTCACATTTGGTCAGCCTAGGGTCTGGTTGGCTGTTGACCTGTGTCACATGGGTTCTGGTGGTTGTGTGACACATTTGCAAGGAAGAATTCATCTCTCTCATTCCTAAGGGTGAATTTAATCTGGAAGACTTTCAAAATTGTCGAGGTGCTTGCAAGCAGAAGATGTTGACACAAGAAGAGTACTTTCAAAGTATTCTTATGGTGGAAGTATCTGAAAGGATAATTGGGAAAGGATTTAAGATCAATGTCTACTTGTGCCAAGTACAAGTGTTTAATTGATTATCCTTGGAGCTCAAGATAACTGATGTTCTTAAAGATGTTGGAACATCACTTCTTCAAGACCCTGTGCAGAATCACAGGAAGGATAGTACATTGGCTTATGATCTATCTCTTTGGTGGAAGCAAAAGCATATGATCTCTGAAAAGGTTTCCTGGCAAGAAACATGTTCAACCTTGGTATGTACAAGAAGAAGAAGACATCATAGTCTTGATGGGGGTTACTTGGATCAGTTTATTTCTGATCTAGGTAAGGAAGTGCATTAGCTTATGCACACTGTGGAGTCAAGAACAAGTGGCAGCAGTCTTGACATCATGGAAACAGCCTTGCTTTAGGAAGTGGTATCCTGGGTATAGCTGAAGGGTTAGTGTCTAACTGGTCCTTCTGAAGACTCATGCATCAGAGTGTCTGATGTCTTTGGAGAAGAAGCAGGGATTCATCAAGGTGTGAGCTTGGATGACTTAACTGCAAACCTGCAGGATGGAGGTTGTTTACTCAAACTTGGTTCCACAATCAAGTCTATGAGAACATTGAACTCTAGTTCTGTGAAGGGAGGAAGTTCTTTCAAGTGGCAGAAGAAGGAGCTGAATTCAACAGCTAGATGTCTAAACACAATGTTGTGACATTTGGTTTAACATCAGATTCTTAGTTGGTGAAGTGGCACATCAACTTGAGATAGAAGGGTCTACAGAGTTGTAGATTGGGTACTTCAAAAGGATCGGTCTCATTGCAGTTCTTAGGAGCTGCTGGTTGGAGAAGATGTTACATGTTCATGTCTTAGAGAACCTAAGCTTTGTTCAACATGTAACTTGAAGTTCAAATCTCACTTGGAAGGTCAGAATATCTTTGGGAGAAGTCTGATAAACTTGGGGAGGTCAAAAAGCAGCATTTGACCTTTTCATATGAGGATTCATGAAGGAGGTAATCAACCAGTGGCATTTGGTCTATCTCAGAAGTGAGTTCGAAGGATCAAGATAATCAACATATGGCAGCTGATTATTCTTGAGGAAAGTCTGAGATAAATTACTTTTGAGCAGAAAAGTAGTAAGTTGAAGACAAAAGGAGATGTCTCTCTATTCATCTCTTGGAGCTTGTGGTAGGAGTTCTAAGCTATCTATGGAAGATTATCTCTGGTAATGGGATGAGAATGTATGTGTCCCAATTTGTGTCTGGACTAAGCTGGTGTGCCCTGTTATGTTGTGAGGATGTCCTAACTAATGTTAGAACATTTTGTGAAGTGGTTTTCTGTTCTGGTTAGAAGAGAGATTGACACAGAGTGTGGATGTGTTCAGCCAAGAGGGTTGAACAGAGGGTGTGCTCTTGAAGACATGAAGATGCGTCTTATGTTTTCCATTCATCAAGTGGTCTGGGTTCTCTTTGAATCAGGAAGTATGTGAAGGCCCAACCTTGGGATGTTGGATATGATCATGTGTGATCTCCCAGTTTCAAGAGGAGAGTAGGGTAGTGATCATGACAGGGGGAGTTCTGTCCTTGCACTGCAAGTAATCATCAAGCTTGTGGTCTATGTGTTCTCAGATAACAAGGTTTGGAAACCTGTTAGCTAGTGGGATGATGTGGTATGTGTCAAGGCTGAGTGAGCAGAAGAATGTCTGACCGGATGTCATGACATTGCCTTGGACAATAGTTTTATTTCCTTCTGAAACTTACAGTCATAAGGAAATATGGAAGCAGATGCCAGTAGGACATTCTGGCTGGTACAGGTGCTGGAGTTACAACAGCTGTTATTTGATGAATGCACAGATTTAGGGGGAGAAGAAGTGCCCTTGTGCATTGTACATTTGTGTGTCTTACTAGTTGCATCCATAACTAGTAATTCTGACTGGTGCAAAGATTTAGGGGGAGGAGAAGTACCCTTGTGCATGTGTGTATTACTAGTAGCCATAACTAGTAATTGTTTTTGCTCCTGCTGCTGATTAAACTACTATTATGTGGTTTAAACTGCTGATAGTTTGCCTTGTTAACAAAAAGGACAGAGTATTCACAAGATGTCATATGTGATGTCTTAACATAAGATATCTTATGTGCCTGCTGGAGTTCAAGAAAGTGTTCATGCAGGAGTGGATCAAGATGTCAGACTCAAAGTCTTGGAATCTGATATGGCTGTACCTACTGTAAAGCAAAAGTGGGTGATTACTTGATCAAAGCTGTGAAGCAAGATCAAGTGGGTACTAACTTGGTTGAAACTGTGAAGTAAAACCAAGTCTGTAAGTCTGTCATTCTTTTTGTTTATGTTGTTGACTTTGGCAACATTTTTGACAAAAAGGGGGAGTAACAGGTGATACCCCAGACAACAGATTGGTCTGTGAAAACAGACGTTCTTGACAGATTCGAAGATTCCCCCCTGCAGCAGCTGATGTGTGCTGCTTTGTGAAGTTTTTATTTAACTTCCATGTATGTGAGTGTGCTGCCACTCTGAGTGTATTAGCTAGGTTTATTTCCTGCTAGATGTGTGATTCCGCTGCTATGAACTCTGTTATGGGGATCAAAGTGTTTTAGCCAAAAATTTGCCAAAGGGGGAGTTTGTAGGTGTTTAATTGGCTGCATTGTATGGTAAAACACTAGCTGGATTCTAATGTCTTGACTGATGTCATGACATGGTGTGAAGGTGTGATTGCATTGTAGGTTAGAATATCTAACTGTACTCTGATGTCTTGACTGATGTCATGACACACTTAAGTAGTTTACTGCAGGATTAGCTAATACAGGATTTGTTGAATGTCAAATTGGATGTGGTGACATTCATCCCTGTCAGCAAATACTGAGGAATAGAACAGTTGGTGTTCTGTTAGAACTCAGTGTTTATTTCCAGTCTGGTTATCAAGGAAATACCAGACCTGGCATAAGGCCTACTGTCTGAATGTCAAACTGGATGTTATGACATTCATCATTGACAGCATATACTGAACAATAAACAGAGTGGAGTTCTGCTACACTTCAGTATGTTTCTGAGTCTGTTCTTCAAGAGGAAAACAGAACTGACTTAAGGCTAAATGTGTAAATGTCAAATTAGATGCCTTGACATTTATTATTGTAAGCTGCTACTGTAGAATGGACAGGTTGGTCCTGTACAGTTCAGCAAATTATGTACAGTCTGTTTTCAGGAAAAACAGACTTAGCATATGGTCCTTGATGTCAAGCTGAATGTTGTGACATTCATTCCTGACAGCATATGCTATATTGTAGGTTGTTTAGTTTTTCTGTTTCAGCATTTTCTCAGGCTAAAATCCAGGAAACCAACAACCAAGCTACAATTAAGGAACCTAACAAATAGCCTATTTGTTAGCACACTAATATCTGGAAATTAGTTAGAATCCTATGTGGCATTATTTGTGGAGGTCTTGGAATATATATAGGCTCAAAATAAGGAGATATATATGGAGAGATTTTAGGATTGAAGACCTTGTTTGTAGCAGAAAGTTTCTGCTGACTTTGTAACAGCAAAGAACAAGTTTGCTGCGATTTCTGAAGGCCCAAATCCAGTTGGGTGATTAGGTTATAAATAGCACTTTGTAACCTAGTTGTTGTAAGCCTCTTAGAATGAATTTTTAGGGGTGTGTGTAAGGTAAACCTCCCAATCTGTGGGAAGGTTACCATGTGTATCTCAGTGGTAAATCCTAAGAGTTGTTGTAACTCGAAGCCTGTAGGCAAGAGTGATTTTGTTCTTGAATGAAGCTGTGAAGCAAGTTCAAGGTGTTTGAACATTACATTGGATTTGTAGTGATAAGAATGGAAACTGGAGGTTTCTATCTAGGAGTTCCTAGGTATAGATTGCATTGGGTAGGGATTAAGTGATGAGTTGTAAACGGGTGAGTTTAACTCTGAATTGATACTACTAATAGTGGATCTTCTTCCTGGCTTGGTATGCCCCCAGACGTAGGTGAGTTGCACCGAACTGGGTTAACAACTGCTTGTGTTTTTACCTTCTGCACACTATATTTTGTCTGTTATAACTCAGTCTAGTTTTAGTCTGTTTATGAAGGGAATAACAGACATGACACATAGCCTGCAGTCTGAATGTCAAACAGAACGTTATGACATTCATCATTGACTGCTGATATTGATGGTCTGGTTGATCTGTTACAGTTCACTCATCTGTAATGTTGGGACAGGTGATGTTCAAACCAATGAGACATCATTGTGCAGGCTCAACAGAAGTAAGTGCTATGTTGAATCTCTGCTGTGTCTTTGTACCAGATGGACAGAACTGGGTGTTCTTCCATTCTATGGTGATATAGTAGCAGACGTCGTGACATCTGTGAATGTGTGCATATCAGTACTAGGTTTTAATTTGTATAACTGTCTTGCTGTATTAGTAACAATGTTAGATCAGATGTCATTACTTGGAGTAGAACATCTGAATTCTGACTACGCCAGAATTTCAATCATCATAAAAGTTCAATTTTATTTAACATAAGTAAATAGGAATAGAAAGAATTGGATGAAAAGCTCAACTTTATTTAATAGAATGGTAGTTCGTAAATGATGAGACTCCATGGATCTTTACAAAGTTTGAAAATGGTAGTTTACATGGAAAATGGCTACATTGAATACAATGATCACTACTCTCCCTACCAACTTTAAAATCCGTTGTTCTCTTATCTTTGGTCGAGAATGATGAATCAGAACCAAATGACTTGTTCAAAACCGGTCGGGTGTAGTTACTTGCCATAATCCCTAATTTTTGTCTAGATTGCCCCAAGGATGAGTATTCAATCTACCGGGATAAATCTTCTATTTTATGTCTCTAATTTTTTCATGGATCTCCCTTTCGGGTTTTCAATCCATCGAGACGCTTATTTTTGCCTAAGCCTCCCTTTCAGGTTTTCAACTTAGCGAGTTGTTCTTTTCTTTTTAGGCGAAGTATTTCTTGACTGCATCGATATTCACAGGACGAGTGAACTCTTCACCATCCATAGTTGTAAGAATCAAAGCACCGCCTAAAAAGGCTCTCTTAGGAGTCCACTTAACCCTTAGAATCAGGTTTGAAAGATAATATCTTCTTGAGCATAAGGTCACCTCTCTGAACACACGAGGCTTGACATTCTTATCAAATTCTTTCTTCATTCTCTGTTGATATTACTAACCATGACACATGGCAATCAATTTATTCTCTTTAATTAAATTCAACTGATCATATCTGGTTTAACACCATTCAGCTTCAGTCAACTTGGCTTCAATCAAAACACACAATGATGGGATCTCAACCTCCAAGGGGAGCACAAATTCCATGCCATAAACAAGAGAGAAAGGGGTTGCCCCTGTTGAAGTGCGGATGGATGTACGATATCCATGCAAAGCAAATGGGATCATTTCATACCAATCTTTGTACGTCACAACCATCTTCTAAGTGATCTTCTTAATGTTCTTATTCGCAACTTCAACAATCCCATTCATCTTTAGTCTGTAGGGAGAAGAATTATGATGTGAAATATTTAAGTATTTGCAAAGAGCTTCCACCATATTATTGTTCAAGTTAGATCCATTATCAATAATGATCTTACTTGGCACACCATAACGACATATAATCTGATTCTTGATAAACCTTACAACAACTTGCTTGGTCACATTCGTGTAGGATGCCGCTTACACCCACTTTGTGAAGTAATCAATAGCCACTTGAATAAAACGATGTAAGTTTGAGGCTTTGGGCTCAATTATGCCAATCATATCGATTCCCCACATGGAGAAGGGCCATGGAGAGGAAATGACGTTCAACAGTGTCAGAGGAACATGAATCTTATCTGCAAAAATTTGACACTTGTGGCATTTCTTCACAAACTTGCAACAATCATATTCCATCATCAGCCAATAGTAACATGCTCTCAACATCTTCTTTGTCATAACATGTCCATTGGAATGAGTACCAAAGGAACCTTCGTGGACTTCAACCATCAATAAGTCTGCTTCGTGTCTATCCACGTATCTGAGCAAAACCATATTGAAATTTCTCTTATAAAGCACATCACCATTCAGGTAGAAGTTGCTAACTAATCTTCTCAAAGTCTTCTTATCTTTCAAATATGCCCCAGACGGGTAACTCTGACTTTAGAGGAAACATTTGATATCAAAATACCAAGGCTTTTCATCTTTGACTTCTTCAACAGCAAATACATGAGCTGGCCTATCAAGATGCATCACAGTCAAATTGGGAACTTCATTCCAAAACTTTACCATAATCATTGAAGCCAACGTTGCAGGAGCATCTGCCATACGTTTTTCATCTCGAGGGATATGATGAAACACAACCTTTGTAAATAAAGTTGATATCCTCCTCGCATAGTCTCTATATGGTATCAAACCAGGTTGATTCGTCTCCCATTCACCTTTGATTTGATTCACAACCAAAGCTGAATCTCCATAGATGTCAAGATATTTGATTTTTAGATCAATGGCCTCTTCAAGCTCTATAATGCAAATACTCATCCATATTGTTTGTACATTTGATGGTCAATCTAGCTGTAAAAGGAAAATGAGTGCCTTGAGGAGTAATAATCACTGCCCCAATGCCACTACCATATAAATTAACAGCTCCATCGAATACCATGCCCTAACGGGAACCATGTTTTGGCCCTTCTTCAAGCAATGGTTCATCATAATCTTTCATCTTCAAGTACAAAATCTCTTCATCAGGAGAATCATATTGCACTGACTAATAATCTTCAATCGGTTGGTGGGCCAAATGGTCAGCCAAGACACTACCTTTAATAGCTTTCTGAGATCGATATTCAATATCATACTCGGATAACATCTGCCAAAGGGCAATCCTCCCAGTTAAAGCAGACTTCTAAAAAATGTACTTGATTGGATCCATTTTGGATATCAACCAAGTAGTATGATTCAACATATACTGGCATAGACGCTTAACATCCCAAGCCAATGCATAACACGTCTTTTCAAGCATAGAATACCGAGTCTCACAGTCAGTGAACTTCTTACTGAGGTAATAAACTGCATATTCTTTCTTTTCAGATTCATCTTGCTAACTAAGAACGCAACTCATACTTTCTTCAACAGATGGAGACAGAATTGGAGGTTCAAGCAGATACTCTTTGATACTATCAAAAGCTTTATGGCAATCTTAGGTTCAATCACAAGACTGATCTTTCCGAAGGAGCTTGAATATTGGCGCACATGTGCCATTCATATGCGATATAAATCTTGAGATATAGTTCAAGAGGACGAGAAAACCTATGACTTGCTTCTCAATTTTGGGCGCATGCATTTCTTGTGTCGCTTTGACCTTGACAGGATCAACTTCAATACCCTTCTTACTGACAATAAAGCCCAACAACTTACCAAAACGAACACCAAAAGTACACTTATTGGGATTAAAGCGGAGTTTATATTTCCTCAAATGCTGAAATAACTTCAACAAATGCTCAACATATTCTTCTTCATTACTTGATTTGGCAATCATATCATCAACATAGACTTCAATCTCTTTATGCATCATATCATGAAAAAGATTGGTCATAGCTCTCTGGTACGTCGCACCAGCATTCTTTAAACTGAAAGGCATCACTCTATAACAGAATGTTCCCCAGGGTGTAATGAATATGGTCTACTCCATATCTTCAGGTGCCATCTTGATTTGATTATAATCGGAAAATCTGTCTGATCGGAAAAATAGCAAGTGTACTATTTTTACCGATGTAGTAATAAGGAATTTTATTTCCAAGTATCGATCTCAGGGATTGCGTAGGAAATACTTATTTTATTTTGATTCTATTAGAACAAAAAGAGAATGGTTTGGTTGTTTTGGGATTTTTTAACAATAAACACAAAAGATAGTAAAATATAATTGATTAAGATAAAACATGCTAGGGTGAGTGGTTGATTTAACCAGTTATGAATTCAGTCAATATTTCCTTAATACACATGAAACATTCAATTACCTAACCTCAGAATGTTCTTCCTTAAGTCCTTAAAGAAGAAACTATTAAACTACCAATTCTTACTCAAATGTCCATTCAATTAATCCTTGGTTTTAATCATAAACAATATCAAGGTTTACGGTGATTTACAAAAGTTACTAGTCCTAGATGATGCAATTATAAACCCAATTGTGTGAAAATCCTAACAATCACAATCCTGTTATTGATAGTCATAGATCTAATTGTATTTGTCCGATACAAAAGCATAATAACATCACACAATTGAATTGAAATATGTAACATGGTAATAAGGAATCATTTGTTCAAATTCATAACATACGATCAAATCAGGACCACCCCCCTAACATTGGGGGTTTAGCCTCTCATAGTATTCAAAGAAATCATAGTGTGAAAGTTAAACATTACAAAGAACTAGGAGATTTTGATCTTCAATGGTTGATGCCCTTGAATCTCGCCGTCTTCAAATCCTCCGTAGTAGCTATCTTTTCAGTGCAGTGTTTTCTTTCGTACTTCAAAAAGTGTCCTTCTCTTTTCTCCCAAGTCTTCTAATAGCTTCTGATGGATTTTCTCCCAGCAAAAAGTCCAAAATACCCTTAATGAGCATAATGGATCCACACGACAAAAAGTAAAGTTTCTCAGTCGCGCCCATCAACACGGGCCGTGTGGATTCACACGGGTGCCCGTGTGTGCTCTTCAAAATATGCATTTTCAGAGCAAGCTACAGAGGCATCAACACGGGCCGTGTGGATTCACACGGGTGCCCGTGTTAACCCTCTGTTTTACCTCTTTGAGCTCTCTTTTCCTGACAAACAACACGGGCCGTGTTGATGCACACGGGGGCCCGTGTTAACCTGCTGTATTTTCATATTTTTGCCTTTCTGAGCATCCAACCATCAGCTATTAGCCCTTTTTAACCTATGCAACAACCTGTAACAACAACACTACCAAATCAAAGCATAAAAGAGACTTTTTGGACACAAACGTGTAACAACATGCAATGCGATCATAAACTAACAACACATGTTAAATGACTGTAAAACAACTAAAAACAACCACAAATCTTACCAAAGTGATGAAAATATGTCAGATCAAAGGTGGAAATTCAATGGAAATGGTGACCGATCACAACCCGAAACTTTTCTAATTGCTTGTCCTCAAGTGATGTATTGAGTCCAAACAAAGGTCACCCACGAATTCATTTTCCACAATGCAACCTTGTCCTTCACAATTTGTGTTCTTCCTTTCCAATCAAGTTTCCGGTTTTCCCGACTCAGACAGTTCGCCAAATTTTCACATCAGAAGCCTCGTTACCTGCAAGCTTTTTCACACACTCACAACATCTCTCATGGTTAGGGTGTTTACACTCACAACACAGTATGCAATACCAAACTCTTAAATTTGAATACATTCTAATTTCACTACAACAGCATATTCCACACACTTTATGAGGTCTTTTCGGTTATAATGGGGCTTGGGTACGGTGGGATAAACACGGAAATGGATAACAAATGGTTTTGAACTCGGCATTCATGTTGTTTGATTTTCTCTTTTTTTTTCTATGTATAACTCATAACTCTGGGGGTTTTATTCACTTTTGACTCTTTTCAACTCAATTCTTTGTGAGCATTTTATAGGTGTTAGAGTCTTAAGTCTCGGCAAGTGCATTTTTCTCTTTTGTTTTTTTTTTTCTTTTTGGACATACACATATCTCTTCTTTTTGTATTACTTATGGATCTCTTATTATGCGCTTGCCCTTTCTTTCAAGATTACCACCCCAAACTTGGCTTTTTGCACATCTTGTAACTCACAACAATCATGCCGAGTGATGGAAGAAATGAATGATTAGTGGTTAACATGGGGTTTATTGTGAACAAAATGGCTAAGGCTCAACGAGGTTCACGAAGGGAAAACATACAAATAGGGATGGCTAGAAAGGCTCTGGGCTAAACAAACAACTTGCCTCAGTGTGTGTTGTCATGCTGTGAATTGTCAAAAGAACATACGCAAAATCAGAGTGGTAGAGTCATACCTGGCTGAACTCTCATGCTGATATTTAGTGTTTGGCCTTTGTATTCTCACCATGTTGGTTAGACTTACAAGCTCTGAAGCCTCCTAGTGTCATGTGGTTTCTTTTCCGATTCGGTTCTACCATACCGCTCTCTTGGTCCAGTGTCACCAAATTGTGTCCGACTTTTACTTTCTCATGGTTGCATCAACTTCCGGGGTACCTTAATAGAACAAGTATGGGGAGTGTCTTTCATCCACTACAATCGATCCCGGATTCGTCCATAATTTCTCATCACTCTGTACACATAGGTAAACAATAAAAACAAAGTACTACGACAACAGAAGCAAAAACGAAAGCCAAAAACGATGAAGGAAAACATGAACAAAATGAAAACGAAATAAAACATGAAAGGAAACCCCCCCTACACCTGAACTAAACATTGACCTCAATGTTTAAATCCAGATACAAAGGGGACTCACAGCGACTACTGTTGTTTTACTGCACTTGTGTGGTTTCCTTCCATTTTGAGGTGTTTGTGACTTTGCCCTTCTAATTCTCCTCCTCCCCTACAACAAAATTTTAGCACACACAAAGAAAAAGAAAAACGAAATAAATTAGAAATCAAACGCGTGGGTTGCCTCCCACGAAGCGCTTCGTTTAACGTCGCATGGCTCGACGGTTCATTTCCCTTATCATGGGGGGTATTTCAGGTTCAAAACCTTGTTGCACCTCTTGTCTATAACTCGGACGTTGTCTCTTTTATCAGTGTGGACTCCTTTGTGCCACGATTCCTTTTTAACCTTTCTTTCGGTGTTAGGAATCTTTCCGTTTAGGGTGGCTACTGGCAGTGGCGAGACTTTGATAGTATTCAATGTCCTGATTAAGCCTACTTGATACTGAGATTTTGTATCTTCCTCCATCTCCTGGTCTTCAATAGCATTCAATGTTATTTCCTTGTTGTGAACTTTCAAGGTTAGCGTGCACTCATCCATGTCGAGCTTGCATCGACTCGTCTTCATGAAAGGTCGACTCAGAATGATGGGTGCCTCATTGCCTTCAGGTATGTCTAGGATTACAAAATCGACTGGGAAAGTCAAGTCCGCTATTGTTATCAGCACATCTTCATCCATACCATAAGCATCTTTTCTTGAGTGATCCACAAACTTCAGATTGGTCTTTATATCACTGATATTTTTAATACCCAACCTGTGATAGATCGATAATGGCATCAGATTCACACTAGCTCCAGAATCTATTAGTACCTTTTTGAAGGTTCTTTCTTTGATTGTGCATGGTACTGTGACAGTTCCTGGATCCTTTTGTTTGTTAGGAATGTTCTGCTCCAGGGAGTTTGCATTATATTGTTCCTTACCGGATACCTGTTCTGCAGTGGTTGGTTTCTTTTCAGCCATTACATCTTCCACGAATTTCTTGTACATGGGCATCCTTTCAAGTGCTTCAAACAAGGCCATATGACCCTCAATCCTTTTAAACATTGTCATGAATTTCTCCAAGTCTTACTCACTAGGTTCCTTCTTTGTCATTCTCTGAGGGTAGGTCAACTTAATCACCGGTTTAGTTCCTTTTGTAGTTTCTTCTTTAGTCGGCTCGCTCAGTGATATAATTTTTTCTTTTTAGCAACCTTTTTCTCTATCGTCGTGACAGTATTAACATTCTCCTGACCTCTCGGATTTTGAACTGTTTCACTTGGTAGGGAACCTGGTGTTCGAGAACTTGCCAGTTGCTGTGCTATCTGCCCCAGCTGAACTTCGAGATTCTTTAGGGAGACGGTGGTGTTTTTCTGATTGTTTCTAGTCTCTTCTTCAAATTGCATATTTTGAGCTGCCATCTTTTCAATTGCAATCTCCCAATTTGACTTCTTTGGGACTTGTTGTTGTTGTTGCTGATATTGGTTTTGATATTGGCCTTGTACTTGTTATTGCACATTCCACTTCTGATCTTTCCACGCAAAGTTGGGATGATTCTTCCACCCCGGATTGTATGTGTTGGAGTAGGGATTGTTTTGCTTTAAAAACTTGATATCTTCTATCTGTTGTGGTGTTGCAAAGTAATGAACAATATTGTATGGTCCATTACAAATGCCACACACATTTTTTGGTGCCTGTTGTACTTGAGCCACTTTCTGAGCACCTATGTTTAGTGCTTTCAACCTTTTCTCTACCTCCGCAGCAACTGCTTCTTCAATTTTCACCTGTTTGTTTGTTTCAAGCTTCAAATCAATAACTGCAGATTTGCTTGACACCCTATCATATAACTCCAGATGCTCATTCGAGGCAATTGCTTCAATTATCTTCTTCATACCGGTAGCTGTTGCAAAGTTAGCTGAGCCACCAGCTGCTGAATCAAGGATTTGTCTCGTTTGAATTTGAAGACCGTTAACAAACATTTGCATCTGCTCAGTTTCATCCATGTTGTGAGTAGGACAAGCCACTAGAATTCTCTTGAATCTTTTATAGGCATCTCCTAGTGACTCACCCTCCTTCTGCTTGAAGTTTAGGATCTCGTATCTTTTTCTCAGTGACACTGATGTAGGAAAATATTCATGCAAGAATGTTGTTTCCATCTGCTCCCATGTAGTGATACTGCCAACAGGTAAGGAATAAAACCACTCTTCGGCTTCATCTGCTAAAGTGAATGGGAACATACGAAGCCTTATTGCTTCTTCGTTATGTCCAGGCATTTTCAGCGTTGTGCTCATAGTCAAAAACCTTTGGAGATGCTTGTTGGCATCTTCATTCACTCTTCCAGAAAAGGACCGCCTTTTGAGTTGATTAATTATGCTGGGATGCAGCTGAAATTGTTGTACATTAACCGGTTGGTTGACAATTCTCATACGACCACCCGGAGTGTTGTTTCCGCCATAGTCACCGAGAAGTCTCTCTGGTGGTGGTGGTTCTGCAGCCATGACCTCGGGAGTTGTTCTGCTTCTGAATCTGAATTCTCTGAGTGCACTGAAACAACTTCCTCCTCTGCTTTCTCTGCTAATTCCAATTTTTCTCGCTTAGCTTGTCTCAGTCTAGCGCGAAGAGTTCTTTCTGGATCTGCGTCAAAAGAAAAATCCGCTGAGGCCTTACCTCGCATAAACAAGTTAGACAAATATTAGAATTGAATAACAAGATTGTCATAGATAAAATTTTGGTTGATGAGCAACAAAATTTCAATAGAATAAAAATTAAAATAGGTATTTTGGAAATCCCTGGCAACGGCGCCAAAAACTTGATCGGAAAAATAACAAGTGTACTATTTTTATCGATGTAGTAATAAGGAATTTTATTTCCAAGTATCGATCTCAGGGATTGCGTAGGAAATACTTATTTTATTTTGATTCTATTAGAACAAAAAGAGAATGGTTTGGTTGTTTTGGGAATTTTTTAACAATAAACACAAAAGATAGTAAAATATAATTGATTAAGATAAAACATGCTAGGGTGAGTGGTTGATTTAACCAGTTATGAATTCAGTCAAGATTTCCTTAATACACATGAAACATTCATTTACCTAACCTCAGAATGTTCTTCCTTAAGTCCTTAAAGAAGAAACTATTAAACTACCAATTCTTACTCAAATGTCCATTCAATTAATCCTTGGTTTTAATCATAAACAATATCAAGGTTTACGGTGATTTACAAAAGTTACTAGTCCTAGATGATGCAATTATAAACCCAATTGTGTGAAAATCCTAACAATCACAATCCTGTTATTGATAGTCATAGATCTAATTGTATTTGTCCGATACAAAAGCATAATAACATCACACAATTGAATTGAAATATGTAACATGGTAATAAGGAAATCATTTGTTCAAATTCATAACATACGATCAAATCAGGACCACCCCCCTAACATTGGGGGTTTAGCCTCTCATAGTATTCAAAGAAATCATAGTGTGAAAATTAAACATTACAAAGAACTAGGAGATTTTGATCTTCAATGGTTGATGCCCTTGAATCTCGCCGTCTTCAAATCCTCCGTAGTAGCTATCTTTTCAATGCAGTGTTTTCTTTCGTACTTCAAAAAGTGTCCTTCTCTTTTCTCCCAAGTCTTCTAATAGCTTCTGATGGATTTTCTCCCAGCAAAAAGTCCAAAATACCCTTAATGAGCATAATGGATCCACACGACAAAAAGTAAAGTTTCTCAGCCGCGCCCATCAACACTGGCCGTGTGGATTCACACGGGTGCCCGTGTGTGCTCTTCAAAATATGCATTTTCAGAGCAAGCTACAGAGGCATCAACACGGGCCGTGTGGATTCACACGGGTGCCCGTGTTAACCCTCTGTTTTACCTCTTTGAGCTCTCTTTTCCTGACAAACAACACGGGCCGTGTTGATGCACACGGGGGCCCGTGTTGACCTGCTGTATTTTCATATTTTTGCCTTTCTGAGCATCCAACCATCAGCTATTAGCCCTTTTTAACCTATGCAATAACCTGTAACAACAACACTACCAAATCGAAGCATAAAAGACACTTTTTGGACACAAACGTGTAACAACATGCAATGCGATCATAAACTAACAACACATGTTAAATGACTGTAAAACAACTAAAAACAACCACAAATCTTACCAAAGTGATGAAAATATGTCGGATCAAAGGTGGAAATTCAATGGAAATGGTGACCGATCACCGTCAATAAATGAAAAGACTTTGAACTTAGTTGTACTGTCTACCAACATATCAATGTGTGGTAGAGGAAAACCATCTTTCAGAATGGATTTATTCAAATATCTATAATCAACACACATGCGGACTTTTCCATCTTTCTTAGGAACGGGCACAATGTTGGCCATCCATTGCGGATATTCGGAGGTAACAAGAAAACCATCATCAATATGCTTCTGTACTTCCTCTTTGATCTTCACTGCCATATCAGGATGTGTTCTTCTCAACTTCTATTTGACCGGCGGGCATTCTGGCTTCAACGACAATCTATGCTCCACAATATCAGAATCCAAACCAAGCATATCTTGATAGGGCCATGCAAACACATCAGAGTAATCTCGAAGAAGATCATTCAACCCCTTCTTAGCTTCTGGACACAATTGAGACCCAATCTTGACTTCCTTCACACCATCATCGGAACCAAAGTTGACTAGTTTAATCTATTTTTCAAACGACTGAATGGCTTTTTCCTCGTGTTCAAGCAAACGGGATAACTCATCAGATACTTCTTTATCGGTATTCTCATCCTCAACTTCAAACACAAGGATATCAAAGTTTGGAGAGGGAGTAGGATCATTATATTCAATGGGTTTGAGAACCAACCTGCATAATGATTTGATATTTTGATTTTAGAGAAGTGGAATGCAAACAAATATTATGCAGATGAAAGATTATTATTTATTTATGTTTTTTTGTGATTACCATTTTCAAAAAAAGCAAAAAGTAAAAATAAAACATCATAGACGTGGATGAATAAAATTGTGTTTTATTGATGATAGTAGTAAAATGCCCAATAATGTTCACTTCTCCCTTAGAAATAGGAGAAGGATTTTTCTTAAAAATAATAAAAACAAATTACTTAGAACAATGAATGACAACAAGAACGTCAACAACAACCCAGTTGTTGCAAATCTGGCCATGTGTCACAAAATTGGCGCAAGCTTCATCCTCATCACCTCTGTCTTCAATAATGGCAGTTGAGTGTTGATCATTCCCGTGAATGAACCCTCCACTGCGGAAAGTTGGTTGCATAATTTTGGCTTTCGCGTTCAATGGCCTTGGTTGAAATCCTAGCCCTGCTCTATTTTTGTTCTCGGCGACTTCCACAATACGGCCCCACTTGTCAATACTGTCAGCTTGAATAGCCTCTTGCGCATCCTTTAAAGAAGACATAGGTTCCCCATCTTTCTTCAATTTATAAGCAATAGATAAGGCTTGGAATAGTGTTCCAACCTCCTCCTCAGCATCAACATACATGAAAGATGATAAATGTCTCACCAATAATGCCTTCTCTCCACCAACAACGACAAGCTTGCCATTCTTCACAAATTTCAGCTTTTGGTGTAGAGTACACGTCACTGCTCCAGCTTCGTGAATCCATGACCTTCTCAACAAGCAGCTGTAGGCCGGGTGGATATCCATCACTTGGAAAGTAATTTAGAAATTACTCAGACCTATCTTAACTGGAAGTTCCACTTCTCCAATGACGGTCTTACGAGAACCGTCGAACGCTTTGATAATTATGCCGCTGTACCTCATCGGGGCGCCTTGATAAAAGAGTCTTGACAGAGTTGATATTGGTAACACATTCAATGATGACCCAGTGTCAACCAACACATTGGATAAAGCGTCCTCCTTACAGCTCATTGAAATATTTAATGCCAAATTGTGATTTTTGCCTTCCTCAGGAAGTTCTTCATCACAAAAACTCAAATTGTTACAAGAATTTATGTTGGCAACTATGTGGTCAAACTGATCCATAGTAACATCATGTTCAACATAAGCATGTTCCAACACTTTCTGTAATGCCTCCCTGTGTGCTTCAGAATCTATTAGCAATGATAGCACAAAGATCTTTGACAGAGTCTGGAGCAGCTGCTCCACAATATTGAATTCACTTCTTTTTATTAATCTTAACACCTCATCATCATCGCTAGTTTTCAACTTGCTGGACTCACTAGTCTGACACGTTGGAGTACTAACTGGATTCGCTACAGGAATCTCTGCTTTCTTACTCACAGAAACATCTTTTACCAGCTTAGGAAATAATGGACTGAACACACGACCACTAAGGATCACCTTTGCTATATCTGTGATATTCACCACTGAATCTACGAATGGAAAAGGAACCTCTTGACCATTTTCAATCATAGTGGCATTGTATTGATATGATATAACTTTATCGTGTGCATAAGGGATAGGGCCCGCTAACCGTATAACCAACGGTGATACCGATCTATTGACATTATTGTTGCTGCTACTATCAAACTGAATGACTACCCACTCAAGGGTCTTAAACACCGGTACAATGACATTCACATCATCTCCTATATCCTTCAACTGTTGAATATGGATTACATTCTCATCCATCAACTTCTGGATATCTCTCTTGACAATCAGATATCCACGGGGATTAATGCTACAAATGACAGAACTGTCATGGTCATGTTCACAATCATTGATTAAACACATAGTTCTATGCATTTCTACTAGATATCTTCGGATACGCCGTACATCAAAAACTCTAAAATTCCCTGGACAACCGTCCACCATGTTGATAGAAGTGTTACCATGAACGGGCAACAAATTGGCTTTCACATTTGGCGCTTTGTCCTCAAAGGACACCATATCACTCTTTACCATCTTTTGAACTTCATATTTCAATGGATAGCTATTCTCTATATCATGACCAGGGGCTCCCTAGTGAAAAGCACAGTGAAGATCGGGTTTGAACCACCACGGTAGCGGCTCAAGGATTTGTGGAGGATTCCTTGGCTGAATGAGATTCTTGAGGACCAATGATGGGTATAACTTTGCATACGTCATAGGAATAGGGTCAAAGGAGACCTTCTTCCTCTCGAAGTTTTGTTGGTGATGATTGTTGTTGTTATAGTTGGTCCTTTATTGCGGTTGTTGTTGATGTTGTTGTTGGTGAATTGGAACTGATTGATTGTCAGAATTATTGGGAAAAACCAAAATTACTGAAGAAACTTGGTGTTGATGTTGACAGGATTGAGACCCTTTTCTGACATGAGACCTCCTCTTCCTCCCCACTGATATTGAATTAACTTCTCCCTCATTCCTCTTAGAGAAACTCCCACCATACTTCTTGCTAGCTGATGCCGCTTCTTTAGAAAAACGTCCTTCACTGACTCCTTTTTCTAGCCTCATCCCCATGTTTACCATTTCGGTAAAATCATCAGGGGGACTTACAATCATACGTTCGTAATAAAACGAACTCAGCGTCTTCAAGAAGATTTTCGTCATTTCCTTCTCTTCAAGAGGTGGACTTATCTGGGAAGCCAATTCTCTCCATCTCTGGGCATATTCTTTGAATGTCTCTTTATCTTTCTGAGACATTGACCTGAACTAATCTCTATCAGGCGCCATATCCACGTTGCACTTATACTGCTTGACAAAGGCTTCACCCAAGTCATTGAAAGTACAAATGCTTGCACTGTCCAGACCCATGTACTACCTCAAGGCAGCTACAGTTAAACTGTCTTGGAAATAGTGAATCAATAGCTGATCATTATCAGTTTGAGTCGACATTTTCCTAGCATACATCACAAGATGGCTTAACGGGCAAGTATTCCCTTTGTACTTTTTAAAGTCTGGGACCTTGAATTTCACCAGGATGTTAACATTGGGGACCAAGCAGAGTTCAGCAACACTCTTCCCATGGAATTGATCATTCATTTCATCCATTTTCTCGTAGACATCTGGAACTTCAAATGGCTAAGAGTGGTAGATAGTGTCCTCAACACGAGGAAGAGTGTGAACAACAGGCGGTGGCACAGACATGACCGGGCTAGATGCCGACAGAGAAATAAAGGTGGGTGCATACCCTTCAGGAAAAATATTTGATGGGATTCCCAAGGGAATCCAGTAGGCATAGCCGGAATGGGTTGACTGGCAGTAGTAACAGGAACAGTTGCAGAAGCAATCTCAAAAATAATGGTCCTCTGAGGAGGAGGAGTTACAGGAGACGGTGAAGACTGATTCTGGGCTGCAATGACAGACTCCATTAGTGTCGTAAGTCTGGCGATCTCATCCTTCAGCTCCCGGTTCTCTTGCTCTAGATACTCCATTCTCTTTGGTTGATTAGCGCGAGTGTTATAGCGGTGAGTCAGCTTGGCTGAATGCATAGAATAAGAATTGATAAGACATCTGGCGAAAGAAACTTGTTATGCAAATGATGCATGGAATGTAATGTTTTTGATTGTTTTTAATTTCAAGGAACATATGCAGTCCTTTTTGCAAACATATATATAAATAATAATAACAACAATTTGATTGATCATAAAATCTATTTTTATTCATAACATTTAGAAGGATTACACTGAGTATAATTTCAGAAAACAAATTACAAATACAAGAGAAAAGGAAAATGTCATCCTAAGGATCCCTAGCAACTGCATCAGATGATCTGGCTATGGGTGCATACTTCCTTCAGATGCATCGAATCTCGGACTCAAAGGATGTCTTCATCTGAGACTTCTCGAGGACTAGCTGATCGAAAATACTTTTCCAAGCACCGAAAGGCTGAGGCATGCTAGAGGAAGATAGACCCTCTGGCTCTCTCTGTCTCTTCACTGCTCGATCTTCAAGAATCTTGACAAGTGCATCCTTGTCTTTCGACTCAAGCTGCAACTCTTCTTGCCTTCAGCTCAAAGCATGGAACCGCTCTTCCCACATATCTCTCTCTTGCTTCATCTTGGAAAGTGCGTCTTCCAACTCCTCTACATCTTGGTTAGGGAGAGTTGATGGTTCATCCATAACCACAGACACAAGTCTTTCACAAGCATACGACATCTTGAGCTCCAACGCTCTCTTCTTCACCCAAATAGTGTAAGCTTCCAAAGCTACACAGTTGCATGGACCAAGCTCGGATCTTCCTTTCTTATGCACATTATGCCAAGCATGTATCATCCTTTTCTTCAAGTGTTAGGGATCTTCACCCTCTTGATAAAATAGACCTTCTAACTGAATGTTATTAGGTTTATCTCTCAAGGGGAACCCAAGTTGACGATGAGCCAAAGCAGGGTTGTAGTTGATTCCTCCTTGTGTACCAATAAGGGGCACATTAGAGAACTCACCATAACTATCAATAATATCCAAGCTACTTAATGCAGAAACATACCAAACAATATCATCATTAGTGAGAGACGTAAGTCTCTGATACCATCATAGACATTGCTTGTTCTCCAAAAATGAAGGCGTCTGAGGCAAGTGCGAAATAAACCACTTGTACATAAGAGGAACACAACACACAATAGTCCCACCACCTTTAGAATTCCTCAAATGCAAAGAAAAATACATGTCACCCAACAAAGTAGGAACAAGATTCCCAATCAAGAAGATTCTAATGGCGATAACATCAACAAAACCATCAATGGTAGGGAGCAAGGCTAAACCATAAATGAGAAACATAAAAATAGCTTCAAAAGCATCCACGCTACCGGCTTGAGCAAAAACAGTAGCCCTACCAATGAGAAACTCAGAAGTCAGACCAATAATTCCTCCTTTCTTCACCAAATGATCAATCTCAGATTTCTTCAAATGAAGAGCTTCAGCTACAACATGAGATTTGGGAATCTCCTCCAATCCACTGAAAGGTACCTTGTCAGATACAGGCATTCCCAAGAGATGGGAATACTCCTCCAACATAGGCATAAGATGATAGTCTGGAAAAGTGAAGCACCGGTAAAGAGGATCATATAATTGAACCAAAACACTCAGAAGTCCTTCCATCACCTCACCAGATAACATAGATAAGAGCTTCCCATGACGTTGCTTGAAGTCCATGGGATCTAATATAAAAGATGACAACTTCCTTAGCTCTTTCAAGTCAGGACATCTGAAACCGTACTTCTTAGTGTTCCTTCGTCCATAATCCATGGTCTAAAAATATTTGTAAATAAGACCTTAGTTCCTTGAAATTTATTTTCTATGATCAATGTCATGATGCGCATGTATGCATGAATGCAACAATCACACACAAGGCAAACACAATGGATCAAAGCATCATCAAGATCAATCATCCATTTTGGTGGATTACGGTTTTCACCTTATCAACACCCAAGTTCCATTGATATTGACAAGACTTGATCGGATCAACCAAGAATCAAAGGGTTTGTTGTGAGTCATGAGTAGTGAGTCGGGTTAAGAACCATCCCAAAGGAGTGTACTAAGGATAAAAACCTGTAGATCATGTTATAAGAAGTTCCCAAAGTCTTAATCCCATCTATCGGATATTATAGGTTAGGATGACTGACTCATCAACCCATAATATTCTCAAGAGAAACTCGTCTGAGTGTAGTATCGCGTAACAACTGTTATCAAGTCTACACCTGAACAGTATCCACACCACGTCCTAAATAGGCCAAGTTTGGTTAAATGTTCTACGGTCCTCAGCGTCTCGAACCCCAAATCATAGAAAGTAATTCCTATCCACAAATAACTTTTGTGACATCAGTAACTCCAAAGAGGTCTCCACTGAGTAGATGGGTCTCAAGCCAACTTGTTAAGGACTACTCCACGTAAGTTGAACATTACTATACCATCCTCCTATCTTAATTGCACTCAAGTTAGGGTTAGAACTTATCTTACCATTCAAAGATCACCAAGCACAACAGACATATTATATCACACAAACAAGATGTACAAACATCAAATATACAAATATATACACATAAAAAGTAGGCTAAACTCACTGAGGACTACTCCCCAGCAGAATCACCACTTAATTTCTGTAGCGATAAATTCATGACCATTAAGTTATGGATAAACTTGACATCAATAAAACCAGAATCGCCGTCGCGCTTTTATTGTTTCCAAAGGAAAAGGGAACCGTACGAACAAAACCCAAAGATAATAAGTTTTCAAATCAAAACTAATAAAATTCCAGAGACTACAAGTAAGGGGGTTGGTTACACAGAGGCAAGATGTTAACACCCAAAGTGTCCTAGGTACTCCTAGGGAGCCCTTTTCTATGTGTGCATGTGTTTTTGGTATAAATGATGTTTGAGAAAAAATAGAGTGTGGGGGTGAGAAAAGAATTCATTGATTATATTTTTGTGTTTGACAAGACCTTCGGTCTCGTGCCTACGTACCAACATAAAAATAAGGGATCAAAACCTCGTAGTTCGTGGTAAAAATTTCAAATAAGTTAGTGAATTGCTTTTAACAAAAATTTAATAAGAAAAGGCACAAAGGGCCAAAAATTTGAGTGGAGTTATTAGTTTTTTTGTTTTTTGAAATTTATGTCAATATAGTTAGGTTTATTTAAAAATTTGATTTAAGAAAGAGTTTGAAAATTCAATGGCATAAGGCCAAAGTTTCTAATTATTAAACAATGTCTAAGTTTGAAATCACAAGCAAAGAAAAAGTTTTGAAAAGAGGGAGAGATTTTGAAATTTAATATGTGGGAGAAGATGAAGAGGCTATCCTAAGCACAAATTTAAAAGTTAAGAGTTGAAAAGATCTGACCAATGGGATGCAACCCAACAGTCAAGAATGTCCTATAGAAACCCATTTTCCTTTGGACTTTAATCAAGCAATGATCAATAAGCAATGAGAAATATCCAGACATCATGAAGTTTAAGGCATCAAATAAAGATGGCCACATCCAAGCAAGCATTCCAATAGCTATCAGTCTTCATTGTCTTCCATTGTACCAGATAAAATATTCCTTGATCAACTTAGGATTAAACATCAGACACAAGACCAAAATAACAATTACGCACAAGACAAAGTAGCAGATGAATCCAGGAGATTCTCAAGTCTTGCATCATATGAAAGCACAGTTCAAAGATAGCTCAATCCCAGATTTTGGCATTGGCCAAGTCCCTTAGCTTAGGGAAAGTTGCCTAATCCTAAGTCCAAAAGCTCAGATCAAATTCCAACAGTGCTCCAAATGTTTTTTAGGGTTTTTGTTGTTATTAGGTGTCTTAAGGTCCTAAGACCACAAACAAAATATAAACACACAAACAAATATATAAATCACAAGATATGGCTCAAATGAGCAAAATGAAAAGGACTGAAACATAAACAAGTTATATGAAATGTAAATGGCAATGAATGATAAATGACTGAAAGTTAAATTGCATAAAGTAAATGACTTGAAAGTAAAAGCAAAATGAATAAGAGTTAGTCAAAGGTTAGTGGTGTTAGAGGTAATTTTTAATTGATTAAGTCATTCTTTCGAAAACACTCAACCATTCATTCACAAGTATGAATCCTTAAGCCAATACATCTTTCATGAGAAGGGCTCTGATCGGTCACCATTTTCACTATGTTTTCGTTGCTTATTCGACAAGAAACCAAGGATTTTGAGACACCGTGTATGCATTATGGTACCTTTAGAGTTAATTCTCATTCCTGTAAGTTATTTAAGCAATTTTATTAATTGTCAGTTTTATTTTGTGTTTTCGTGATTTTACGCTTTGGTTTTCGTGTTTATACCCTCCAGGTCCATGGAGAAGATCCAACGGACTCAATGCGAGAAAGTGGAGAGTTTCAGCGGTCGAAAAAATAAGATTTCACAGTTTAGGAGGCCTGACATGGCTGCCCGTGTTAGCTGACACAGCCAGTGTCATTCTGACACGGCCAATGTCAGCCCAAAACGCTAATTTTCCAGTTTTCGGGCTTTTTCATCGGGCTTAAGCTGCAGGAACGTTTTGGAGATTTCCACCTTCTGCCAAGGGATTTTCACTATATTATGAGAGTTTCTACAATAGAAAATATCATCTTGGAACTAGGCGAGCACATCATTGTCAGACGAGCAAGGATTACAGAGATCAAGGAATTCAGAGAGCGGAAGGTTTTCATGAGCGGAAGCGATTTAAGATCCAAGTCATCAAATTACTTGTAATGTGTATTTTTTTATCTTGAATTTGTTTTGAACATATGAGTATCTAAACCCCACAATGCTAGGGGGTTTCCATGATTTAGAGTTGTAATGACTATGAGTTTACAATTGCATTTATAATGTTTTTACGGTAATCTTTTGATGTGTTTAATGCTTTCTCTTTTGGACCAATCGAGATTATTATATGATTATCAATAAGGCTGGACCGCCATTGATAAGGTTTTCATAAGATTACTCTGTAGTATATATCACCTAGGACTAGGGATACCCTATGTGAATCAGAGCATAGAAACTAGGGTAGAATGATTAAAGGTTTTCTCACCAACGACTTGGGAGAAAATACCCTTGAGAACTGGTAGTAATTGATATTTGTTGATGCAATAGTGACTCAGAGTTGTTACAGGGCTAAATCATACACCTTCCCTGGCATTGTTCCTCATGCTTTGCAAACCCTTATTTTTACAGTATTATTTTCTTTTGCCTTTATTTTTTATAATTTTAAATTAAAAAACCCCAATTATAATTTTTGTTTAATTGAATAATTATCTGAACTCAATATTGACTTGCAGTCCTTGAGATCGATATTCGGAGAATTTCCCCTTTATTACTATAACAAGCAAAATAGTACACTTGCTATTTTTTCGATCAGGCTCCAACTTGGATAATTCAACAAGTATGCCACTAGCTCTCATGAAAGGAAAAAAGGTCAAGTCTCCACACAATACCATGAAGAATGGGAGACTTACAATCTCACTTACTAGAATGATATGCCTTGAGGATCAAATTTAGCTCTATGTTAAGCAATCGTAATTGGACTTATGTAGAAGTCACAACTATCTGAGGCCGGGCAATAAAAATATAGGTGTTAATGCATGTTAGAGATTTGGTACAAAGAACCAAACTCCTAAACCATTCCACACACTAAAAAAATGGGAGGGACCTATCTCAGTCATACTTGTATTGATTCATCTGACACAAGGTCATTGATGAATCAATTAGCCTTTAGACGTTAGAGATTTCATTGGTCAAAGGGGGAATGGGAAAGAATAGGGATGAAGATGAAGAGGGATGGGTAAATAGAAACACAAATAGATCATGGGAGGAATTTAATCAAATCAAAACCATCCATTCATTTTGGGAGATGAAATGTACATTTCATCGATCCCCTAAATCCAATGGTTTTGATCCAACAAAAGTCAAATCAACCTTGACCAAGACCCAAATAGAAAGTCAAACATCACAAGACCATAAAAATGGCTCAACAATATTTTTAAACATTTAATCAATTAAAATCACATTAAAAATGAATTAAAATACATTTTAATTTGGTCAAAACCTAAAATCCCTTCAAAATACCAAATAAATGGCCAAGGGGTCTATCTTATGTCAAACAAGGTCAAAGGACCTTAGACAAAAAGTTTCACTATTTTTAAAAAGTCAGAAGTATTTTTAAACAACTAAAAGTATGCACAAAAACATTTAATTCATAAAAAATACCAAAATTAATCCAAAAAATAATTTTAATTCAAAATATGGAAGAAGAAAATATTTAAAGATTTTTGGTGAAAGTCCCATATTTTTTGGACTAAAAATGAAATTAGTATGAATTAAAGAAAATAAAGGGATTAAATGAAAAATCAGAAAATATAATAAAATTCAGAAAACCAATGGCCATCAGATCTCCCTCGTTAATTGAGGTGGCTGATCTGATGGCTACGCGCGCTATCCACGATAGACCAAGTCAAACGCGTCACACCAATTGTAATTAGAATGGATGCTCAGGATTAAAACATGGGAACCAGATCAGATGGGTTGGACCTTGCCAACGCACCACCAGAGCCCTAGCTCAAGTAATCTTCTCCGGTGGACCTCACCGGACTAGCCCAAATGAAAAATGAAAACTGAGTACATGTTTTTGAAGGAAAAATGCTCAGAGCACGAATCTGACCTCCATTTCTTCCAATTCCAAATATATAGAAAGATACATGGATTTGAAATTTGAGGTTCATTATCTGAGTTGCTTCAATTTGACCTCAAAGCAACTCAATCTTATTGCCTACCTTGGTAGGACTTCAGCAAACCAAAAATCAAAGAGAATGGTGAAGAATTGAGAGAGAATCGAAGGCTCAAAGTTTCTGAAAAATCACCTTCGGGTAGCTTTAAATTGGCTTGATCTCAATCTAAATTTGCTTAATTCTTCCTCCTCTTGCTTGTAGTGATCAATTGAGATGAGAAAGGCTATGAATCCTTGGAGTTTGAACTTCAAAACAGAAGGTGAAATTCAAACTCAATTTCAAAGAAATCTTCAAGAAATTATATGGTGTGAGGTTTTGAGATCTCTTGGCAAAGCTTGGGCAAGGTGTGTGTGTCACTCTTGAGGCAATGCACTTGTTTATATAGCCAATTGAAATCAGCTTTGCACCCTTTGAATTTTTCACAAAATTAGAAACCATAGTGCATGGATGCATGGGCAATGATTTGGGCCTAATTAATGATGCAATCCAACTTCAATTCATGCATAATGAGTACTGGGGTCATCACATGGAAGCATGCAAAGGGAAATGATTTAATCCAAATCTTGCCAAAACAAACCCAACAAAGGAGCCATGCGCAAGTCCCTCAATTCTTGTCCAAATGAAGTGATCTTGGACTTTTTAGAACAGTGAGATCAAGGGGAAAAAATTTCATGTTGAACATGTTTCCATTTGAAGCTTGGATCATGATGAGTTTTGAGGTGGAAGTTTGAGAAATCAAACATAATTGAAAATTTTCTAAGTACCAAGTCAAATATCCACTTCTTCCACTTTGAATAACTTTTGCTATGAGCTTCAAATGGAAAAAGTTCCTTCACAAAAGTTGTAGATATTTAAATCCTCTTCAATTTGGTCACAAATTTGACCTCATTTGGATTTGGAATGAAGGCTTTATGCATTTTAAAAGTTGAGGAAAATTGCTTGTTCAATGGTAATGGCCCAAAATGACCTATAATGTTTCCTCTTGGAACATGCCCTTGAAAGTTGAATTTTAAGTTTCTTAAAGAATCAAAGCTAGATAGGACATATTTAAATTGATCATGAAACTTGTATGGCATTCATCTCACAAAAATTGAGCAAGTTATGGTCCTTGGAAGTTGACCTCCTAACTAGGGCACAAACAAAAATGACCTATAATCGTTCACCATAAAAAATGACTTTCCAAGCAAATATAGATCTTGACCTCAACATGAAAGTTGTTTGTAATGTCATAAGGAGTAACATTTCTCTTGGAATCATTTTAATATGACAAAAGGTGTAGGAGATAGGGTCTAAGGAACCCCAGTTTTGACTAATTGACTTTCTCTGGTCAACTTCATTGGACCAACTTGCAAACTTGAAGTTCTCTTGATCTTTGGGATTCATGGAGGATAACATATCTATAAGATGATGTAATATGAAGTATCCCTTGAATCATTTGACCAATTAATGAAGAAACTTGTTGAGGAAGTCACACAAGATACCCAAATGAATTAGGGCTTCCAAGGTAAACAAACTTCAAACTCTTGATGAATTCTTGATCAAAATGATAAATGAAGATAGTGGAGATCCATACATGATGTCTAGAACCAATGTGAACCATCCCTTGATTGATCTCTTGCACTGAGGGTCTCAAATCCTAGATATGAGCATAATGAGGCATTGGTGAATGCATACACTACCTACAAAAGAAACAAAGCTATACATAGACATCTTTTGGTATTTTGGTTAGTAAACAAATAAAAATAAAGTATGATACAATAAAAAGTGCTTGGTGATCTTTCCCAATACAAACCCAATGAATGAGGGGTAAGGAGGATGTCATGGTGTGATCCCAAAGCCAATGCAAATGATGAGATAACATGAGGGATCTCAGGGTCAAAATTGGGGTCTTACACTTGGCACGCATCAGTGTGATCCGGGGGGGTATATTAACACACCCCTTCACAATCTCTCATTTTCCTTTTTATTTCTCTCTCTTATTTCTGATTCTCTCTCTATTCTCTCAACTCTCTCTCCCTCTGGCCACCCCTGTTCTTCATCTCCACCATCCCAACCACCACATTCCCTAGTTTTCCGTTTGAACTTCAATTGGAAAATTCAAACACTCAACCATTTTATCCCAAGAACCCTTAAATCAAACCCAAAACCCCTCACCATCCCATGAACCCTAACTAGGTTCGGATGAACCCTAACCTTTCCCAGATGAACCCTAACCCTAACCTAACCCTAAAAATTACCCAGAAACCCCCAAACCCTCATCAAAACCCAGATTGAACATTAAACCCCAATAAATCTCCACACACATCATTAAAACGAACAATAAACATGGCAAACACGACTAACATCATACATATCGAGGCGACGTTTAAAGGGAGCAAGAACCTACCTTCGGCGACGTGGCTTCCTCCGGTAAGGTATTTTGATTCACCCTTATCTTCTTTTATTTTTGTTGATTTGATTCCATCCTTATCTTATTCTTCCTTCTTTTCTTGTTGCGAGGTCTTACCGGCAAGGAGGTCAAGCTTGGATACAATTATGGTTTGATGCCAACCCTAATCCACCGAATTTCAAAGCTCTTATGAGGGTTAGGGATTTTTGATGTTCTCGATTTCGGGGTCCCCTCTTCTAATTTAAATTATGTTTTTTTATAAAATTAGGATTTAGGTTTTAATTTTAATTTTGATTTGTAACTTTAGGAAGTTTTTAATGGATTGATTGTGATTATGGTTTTAGTTTTAATTAAGTTTTATTTTGTCTAGAAGTAGATTTAGGGTTTTTGATGTTCGATTGTATCTGAAAGGGAAGAAGATGAATAGGGGCCGGGTCAGGTTTGACCCGGTTCAGGGTTGGGTCCTGGTTTTGACCCAGTTCACCCTTGGGTCTTCCCCTTGACCCAAGTGGAAAGAGGCCCGAATTGGGCCTAGTCCATTTCTGGCCTTTGGCGAATGGCCCACCAGACCCAATCCAAAAACAATCTTAATTCCAATTTTAATAATAGTCCAAATTAATAACAATAATTTACTGATAATATTGACGATAATAGTAATAATAATGTTTAGTAATAATCCCATGATAATAATACTGATATTAATAATACTTCGATAATACTAAAAATAATTCAAATAATAATAATATTAATAATACTAATATGAATAATAATTTTAATAATGACAATAATATTATTAATAATGGTAATTTCATAATAACAATAATAATAATACTGTTAATAATAATCCAATAATATTCCACTAATAATAATAATTCAATAATAAAAATATTAATGATAATAATCCATTAATAATCCCATAATAACCTAATAATAATATTAATATTTTTAATGATAATTTACTATAGACAATAATAATAATACTAATAAATAACATTTATGTTATTAATAATTTAATAATATTGATAATAATAATTTAATAGTAACAATAATATTTGAATAACAATAATAAAAACCCTTTTTAGCTATTCCCAATAATAAATGATTTTAATAAATAATAACTATATTGATAACGATATTATTAATAATTAACTTAATAATATTCCTAAAAGTAATAGGTAAAATTAATAAAAATGTTAATTACTAGAAACACTCTAATTACGTAAAAAAAAGTCTCATTATCATAACAATTTAACCCTAATGTATCCCCATAGTAATCCATTTATGCTAAAAAATACAACTCCACGAATAATACTAGTATCCCCGATTAAACAACTCTTATATGCTCTTAGCGGGATGATGTTTCCGGTTATACCCCTAAATTGGAATTCGGTCCCCGTGAGAAAACAAAAATCAAAATGGTCCTCCTTTGACTTTTTAAGTCGTTGGAGTTGACCAGATGACCCAAATGGGACTCTAATTGTATGAGTGATATATGTCGTAAGTTAGTAGTAAATATGAATGCGGTGGTTAAAATTTGGGGTACGACAGATGTCCCTATTTAATCAGCTCTAGACTGAGATGATGATGACGATGTGCCTTCATCTTCTCCAGGTGAAGATGATTAAATATAGAGAGGGAACCCAAATTTTGGCCACGAAGTCATTATACCCTAAGAATGGGCGAGGATTGACAATCCTTGACACTTTGCTGGCCTCCAAGCCAACTTATGATGAAACCCCTAATGGTAAGAATCCTGATGAAACCCCATGGTACCCCTTTATGTGACCCTGGTGAAACCCCTTGATAAGATTCTGATAGAGTCCCTTGGTATACTTTCGGTAGAACCCTTTGATAAAAAAACCTTTGATATAATCCTTTGTGATGGAAAACTTGATATAATCCCAGTGAGATTCTTTTGACAAAAATCCTAGTGAAACCCCTAAAGTGTTTTGCGAAACCCCGTAATAAAACCCTGATAGGCCTTTATGATGAATTCCCTTGATACAAAACCCTTGATGAAAATCCCTTTATATATTCCCTGGTGTATTTGATGGGGCACATCCCGCGTGTGCGACATATTCGTGAAGCTGAGGGTTGGTACTCTAAAGGTGGTCACAAATCCTATGTCATGTATTATGTATGCATGTGTATGCATATTTTGAATTGATGTATATGTTTTATGCATGATTCATTATTTGGGCTAGTGCCTCTGATCAATATGTGACTTTATGGGAATTAGTGTTTTCGTGATGTTCTGAATTTCTGACCCCTTGAGATTTTGATATGTCCATGGAACCAACCATGATACTCTTAATATCTGAGAATATGCAATATGCTTTTGAAAAGGAAGAAACCTTCGTGTTGGTTAAATTGTGACTATTAATTTATAGACCCCTTGTTTTCCTTGAGAAGCGATGTTAGAAGAACATGATCCCTTTGACATTTTCAAAATTGAAGTAAAATATGTCTTCTCCTGCAAGCCTTTTTTATTATGCCTAATGTTTCAATGCATTTTTCACAAATAATTGACATTTTTTTGTCAAGCGGAAAAATTGAAAAGCAAAGGAAAAGATTTAAAGAAACAAATTTATTAATTGAGATTTGGCCCGTTAATGGGCAATATTGACATAAGGAAGTAATTCCTGTAAGGAGAGATTACCTAAAATCTAAGAAGATGGCCATAAGAAAACAAATTTGTTCATATCCCTATTGAATTTAACACGTGTCATTATCACTATATCTTTGAGGTTACAATACTTTGCTTCCAACGGTAATGATTAAATTGATTACTCCCATCTGAATTCTTACCGTAGGATGAAATAAATGATGTAGTCACATGCCTTTTGGATATCCCTAATTTTTTCCTGGACCGCTCCTTTCGAGTCTTAGTCCACCGAGATGATATGCCATGTTTTGCCTAAGCCTCTCTTTTGGGTTTTTGACTTATCGGGTTTTATTTTTTATACAAGTCCCTAATTTTTGACTGGATTGCTCTTTCAAGTTTTCAATCCATCGGGACGCCCTATTTTTTTGCCTAAGTCTCCCTTTCTGGTTTTTGACTTAGCGATATTTTTATCCTCTTTTTTTATGCATAGTATTTCTTGACTGCATCTGAGTTTATGGCTCGTGGTAACTCTGCTTCGTCCATAATCATGAGAATCATAGCTCTTCCAGAGAAGGCCTTCTTCACGACATATGGTCCTTGGTAGTTTGGGGTCCATTTGCCGCTGGGATCTTTATGGATGGGTAGGATTTTCCTGAGCACTAGATCTCCTTCTTCAAAATGTTGGGGGCGAACTTTCTTGTCGAATGCTGTCTTGAGTCTTTGTTGATACATCTTCTTGTGACATACTGTAACCATGCGCTTCTCTTCTATGAGGTTTAATTGATCGGACCTGGTTTGCACCCATTCTGCTTCGTCTAGTTTGATCTCCATCAAGACTCTCAATAAAGGGATTTGAACTTCGATAGGGAGGACAACTTCGGTACCATATACCAGAGAGAAAGGAGTTCCTCCTGTTGAGGTGCGGATGGAAGTTTTGTAGCCGTGTAGTGCAAAAGGTAGCATCTCATGCCAGTGTTTGTAGGTCTTCACCATCTTCTGGATGATCTTTTTGATATTCTTGTTGGCCGCTTCTACTGTGCCATTCATGTTTGGTTGATAGGGCGACAAATTATGGGGTTCAATTTTAAAACCCTCGTATAACGCATCCATAATTTTGTTATTTAGATCCAACCCATTATCCGTGATAATCTTGTTAGGAACCCTGTATCGACAAATGATCTCCTTCTTGATGAATCGTGCAATCACTTGTCTTGTCACATTGGGGTAAGAAGCAACTTCCACCCATTTGGTGAAGTAGTCGATAGCCACCAGAATGAATCGGTGACCATTTGCAGCTTTGGGCTCAATCATCCTGATTATATCTATACCCCACATGGAAAACGACCATGGAGTCATCAGCACATTTAAGGGAGTAGGTGGCACATCTACCTTATCTGCATGGATCTGGCACTTATGACACTTCTTGATGTATTTGAAACAGTCGATCTCCATAGTCAACCAGTCATATCCCGCACGAAGAATTTTCTTAGCCATGGCATTCCCATTGGCAGGAGTGCCAAATGATCCTTTATGAATTTCTTTGATAAGCATGTCCTTCTCATACCCGTTGATGGGTTATGCAATATGCTATCCGTAAGTATATGGAACACGTCAAAGTAATACAAAAGATTATCGTTCCCACAGAGACCAAATTGTCAATCTATCGATTTCTATTATTATGGTGCTTATCTAAGGTAGTCAAATAAGTAGGTTCAAGTACACTGAGGGGGAAATAATGAAGTAAATAAATTCAGATAAAATGCAGGCTCAGATGTAACTCACATCAGTTAGGAAATACTCCAATTATTTTTAAACAGATCTACTTATGGGGCAATAGTTTCTACTTACAGAAGAATCAATTTAACAGGAACTGTCGCTTTCGCGTATTCAGAATCGAGTTTACTCTTTAATTAATGCCCTCCATTGTCACAGATGAAGGGTGCTTGTCGCGTTAAAGTAGTAAACCTATTTTTAAGAAATTAAACTCTTGACTTAGTTGAAAAGTGATTTTGATTTGGAAAGTTTAACTTAAAAGGGATACATGACTTTCGCTCAAGGATCCGGATTTTAAACCTACAAACGCGTCCGACTTTCATAGTTACCGACCAAAATAAGTACTAAAAACTTGTGTCAAAATAAAAGCAACCCCTAAAGAATTTCTATAGATACGAATAATGGAGTATCATCTTAAGATGATCCTTACATCCTAACCTTTAAAGATTTAGCCAGACATGGAAATAGAAGTCAACATAGAAAAATTAATCATGTTTAAAAAAGGGCGAGTAAATAAAATGTGCAAGTTAAATAAGCGATTATGTATAAGCGAGACAGGCAAATAAATAAATTAAAGCATGCAAGATAAATAAAACATAAATGCGCATGACTTGAATAAAGATGGCACCCTTAGTGGGGTTGTGCCAACAAAGGTGGCGCCCGCCATCTCCACCAAGGCACCCGCCGTGTATGCAACATGGGAAGATCATGGGAAACGTGGCAGTTACCACCGTTTGACAGCTTACACGTCATGGCACCCTCTTTGGCGCCCGCCATGTTGGACGCTATGTGAACAAATATCCATAAAAACTATGATTTCTTACTCGTTCGACTTTGTTTCTTCACAAAAGGCTCCTGCAGGGAAAAATATCTGAAAATAGGATAAAAGGAAAACATAACACAATAAAATGACAATAAAAACCTAATAAGCATGTGAAATCCAAGTCAAATACGCAGTGTGTTTCAGTGTTATCGAATTCTCCCACACTTGAACTTTTGCTTATCCTCAAGCAAAACTCTTAAGGATCACGAAAGAAAAACAACAACACACAAGTATTCAATTTAGGCTAAAAGATTCTAAGTTTACTCAAGGATGTGTCGGTAGGTACTAACTGATGAATCAAACAAATGTTGGGTCTACACTTCATGCAAATGCGGTCATAAGCTTCTTTCCTATACAAACTAATCCATATCATGTTAGTATACTTAAGCCTACCTTTTTCATCCTTATTTTTAAATCCCTTTTCATTCAAGCACAATCACTTTAAGATCGTTATCCGTACATACTCATAGTAAGGTAATTGGTTAGTGATTCTCATCTATTTACATAGGGTTCTGGTATATAAGTTTGGTAACCCTTTTTATTTCACCCATTTGCAGTTGCGGGGGATCGGATCGTTATCCGCCCTACCAATTTCAGCACCAGACACCTCTGAACCAACTAATAATGGGTATTTTATTTTATCATTTTTTTCTCTTTTTGTACAGGGCTTTGGTACATAATTGGCGTAACCCCTTTGTCTTCCCTATTGTAGATGTGGGGGATCGAACCGTAATCCTCCCTTCCAAGTTCAACACCAGATACCTTTGAACCAACTACGACGAGTAATTTTATTATCTTTTTGGTATACAAGAATCATTCACTTATTTTCATCGATCTCCTTGTGTAGAGTATGCTTAAGCCGGAGTTGACTGCTGAAATAAACTACTTAAGGGCTTCATTATTTGAGATTAAAATTAAGGCTATAATATAGTAAGTATCAGGATCAGTTTCCAAAGTCAAGAAGCTTATGCTGTTGAGACGATATCTATCTTTAAAAGTTTTCCCAAGTCTTCAACATTATATCTTAAACTTGTCTAAAAGCCAAAAAAATTCAAAATAAAAGCTGTTTTCTTTGTCAATTTTTTTCCGTAGGGCTCAAGGAATGGGGAAGTAAAGCTACACTACACCGAAGACTCGTCTAGCATATGCAGTTTATTGAAAACAGATTAAAATAAACTAAAAAAAATGAAAAATGCAAAAAATTAAAAGAAAAGGAAAGCATAGAAATCTCCTCCCACACTTAAACCGAAAATTATCCTCAATGTTTCGATAAAAGATGAGGAAAGGAGTAACTTGGATGACACTACTGCTGACCACTGGTACCTTCGCCTCCTGGCTCTGAATGCCTGGGACGACGACTCCTGCTACGACGATGCTCCTCTCTCGAAACCTCTAAGCGATCAAATATTGTCGATAATAAGGCATCAGATTCCCGTAGCTTTTGAATGTTACCCAGTACAGAGCCTTGAGTGGCCTCCAATAGGGTAAGGTGACTCTGAAATTGCAGTTGCTGACGCTGTTGGTTAAAGAGGAGGGTTTGTTGGGATTCCATAATGTTGCGGAGTGAATTATCGGTCTGCCACTGTGATTCACGTATGAAGTCCATGTTGTACTTCAGTTGTTGGTTCATGGCAGATAATAAGACATCCCGCCTTTCTTCTCGAGCTTATAGCTCTCGCCACATTTCCTCAGTAATGTGGAATCCAGAGGATGTAACTGCAGAAGGGTGAGTAAAAGATGGTGCAGTGTGTGCATGTGATGCATGATGTGAAGGCATGGTCGGAACGGGAGACTGGTCTCTCCGCTCATACTCATCATCGGTCCCGTCACCTTTTTCAAAAGGTACGTTGGGTGGCAACGGGCCGGTAAAAGGTGGAGCTTGTAGATCATAAATCCAATTTATATCAAGGCGCACATATGTACATCGAGAGAAAGATAAAACTACACTCGAGATAGCTAAATTATGGACCATGAGGTTAAAACTGCCCTCTTTCCTCACTCTGCATAATCGCATATCTCTTAAAAACGTTAAATTTATAATGCGGTGAGGTAGTGGTTCTAATGTAGCTAACTCAGTGTCAAGGTGCAAAGCTCTAGCAATGAAGGTGATTAAACCTCCAAAAGAAATAATACCTCCCTTTTTTCGAGCGGCGCACGTATGTGCAATCATACAGGGAACAAAGTTAATTCTTCTCTGTGTGAGGCTACCCTATAAAAATAAAAGTTCTTTGGCATTGATTTTATTAGGATTTTCCCGACCGAAAATTGAGCACGCCAACAAATAGCGAAAAACACGTATGGTCGGGTTATGAATACTTGAGGCTAGGTTCCCCTCAAAAGAGTCGGTATCTAAAACTGTCAATTTTCTCCAAAATTCAAACACCTCAGATAACCATTTTGAGTCCAAGGGTGTCTCACAGAGGGCACCTTCCCCGTAAGGAAATTCTAATAAACCTGCTAACTCATCGGTAGTGTACTGATATTCAACATTAAATGTTCTAAATTGTACTGTACCGGATGTGCTAGCAGTGTTAGGATGAACATTATAAATCAGGGAGCTCAAGAATTCCCGAGTCAGGTACTCAAATGCAGGTTCTTTCCTAATGAAAATATCATGCAATCCTAAATTGTCTAACATATAGCAAACACTGTGATAAATTCCCAAATTATACAGACAATCTTCATCGATATACCTGGTGGAAAAAAGGCTTTTTGTCTGCAACTCCTCGAATAATCTCCTTTGCCTTTCTCTGGGTTTTGCTCTACAAAAAATGATTTGATGATGCTCCATTTTTGCTCTTGGTGGTGAATGAGGGTGAAAAACGGGTTTTATAGTGGAAGATGGTGAAATGGGATTTTAATGGTGGAAATTGGAAAGGGAAGTAGGATTACTAGGGGGTTTTTGGTTGAGTGAAATTTTAATGGCCATTGAGTGGATTTTAATGGAGGTCTAGGATGAAAAAAATGGGGATTTTAGAAGGTTTGAGATGAGTTTTTGAGTGAAAAATGGAGGTTTGGTTCGCTTCTGCTCGAGTGCTCAGACCCCATGGCGCTCGCTATGGCTAGATGGCGCCCACCATCTTTGTAATTCAAGTTGCGCCGGATTTGTTGAATTGGACTTGGGCCTTGTGGTTTTGAGTCATTTGGGGGGGGGGGGGGGGGTGTACAACATCTTCTAAATGTTCTTATGTTTATACATGCATGATATAATTCATTTTTTAACATAATAAAAACAAAACAAAATAAAATAATTTAAGGAAACAATAAAATATAAGAGAAATAATATTATAAGATGAGATAATATCATAAGAAAAAAAACCGAAAAAGACAATTCTATGCGAAAATAAACTAAATATAGAAATTAGGAAATAGATATAGATATATGTTTGAATATGCAGAATAAATAAAACGATAAAAGTTGGAAAACATAGTCCTCAGTGCGTCGATGGTACCCCAATGCTACCGGAGGCTCGTGCCTCTTCTAGTTGACGATGGAGTTCGCCGATTTCCTCATATAGGCAATCAACTTCCGTGGCATGAGTAGCATCGGATACCTCTAACTGCAAGGTAAGGTCAGTAACTTCCTGGCGAAGGATGGCCAGTTCTCTGTGTAACTCAGTAATCTCAGTGTGAACATCGTGTCTCTGCAGATTGAAATTATTACAAAGCACTATGATACTATCTGACGGTGGCAAGGGATGGTATTCTGGTACTGGAGGAGATCTTGGTACATCAAGTGTCTCATCCTAGCCTTCTAAGGCGTACGTCCAATTTTCTTTGTCATGGACACCAGTCTTTGCTGGATTAGGTAAAGTAAAGTAATGGATGGTCTCATGATTGATCAGAAGCTTATATTGGTTCAGGTTAAAAGAGTCTCTCATCATCAGGCCACGGTCTAAACAGAAGGTAACATCTATCAGGGTGTAGCCACAAAAAGAAGTCAGATGGACTAATTTTCTATCAAGACCTAGGGCAAATGCTATATGTGACACAGTTCCTGGGTGATACAAAATAGGAAAAGGATTTCCTCATCACTAACATGTGTATCAATATCACTCTTTCCAAGTAAAGTGTGGGCTGGGATCATCTGGAAGTATCAGAAGGTTGGGTTATGGATTTTGTTGGACAGTTGGGTGGAAGGGTTAGGGCTTCCTCCTTCTGTGATATCACTCCAGAATTTGTCTATCTCATCCTGCATAAAATAGCCTAAAGGGATTTCATGCATAGCATCAGGGCCATACTGAAAACCAAGTAACTAAGCAAACTCCTTATGATTGAAGGTGTACTCAATTCCAAACAATCTGAAGTTAATATAGCCTCTCTGAAAACCGATTCCAATGTAGGGTCCATAGCTGAGGGAGCTTAAGAATTCTAGGGTTAGGTTCCTGTAGGTTACATGCATTGCATCAGCATATTCCTCTCATTGAAGTTGATTGCATAGATACATTACACTTGCCTGAAGACCTAAGATTTCCATGAAATTAGGATCAGGGTACCTAGTGGGTAACATGGGACGCTCAGATAGGATCTCATAACGCTTTCTGTGAATTTCGTCTCTAAACACAACATGCATATCATCGAAACTCTGCATCCTAAAAAATACGGTTAGTGGAGAATGCTAAGGAGAGTAATGAGACCTGAAACCTGAAACATAAATATTACTAAGGTTAGTCCAGTTAAATACATAAATAAAACATCGAATAAAAACAATGCAAAAATAATAAAATAATAAAATAGAGAAAAATCATGGGTTGCCTCCCATGCAATGCTTGTTTAACATCTTTAGCTTGACAATTAGAGACTCATATTTGAGAAACAGGGACAGGTGGATCAATCAGATTGTGGCAAGAGTAATTTGTAGGGATGTCACCTCCTTGGTAGTGCTTCAGCCTTTTCCCATTTACTACGAAGGGATTGCAAGAGTTGTTCTTGATTTCAACTGCTCCAAACTTTAGGATCTTTGAGACCTCGTAAGGGCATGTCCATCTTGAGAGCAACTTACTAGGAAAAAGTCGCAACCTGGAGTTAAAAAGGAGAACATGATCGCCTATGTTGAAATATTTTTTTTACAATTCTCTTATCATGCCACGCTTTGGTTCTTTCTTTATATATTATGGCATTTTCATAAGCACTACGACACAGTTCCTCTAATTTATGAATGTCTAGAATGCGCTTTTCACCAGCTGTTAGGTAATCCAAATTTAGGGTTTTAATGGCCCAATAGGCTTTGTATTCTAGCTCAAAAGGTAAGTGACAAGATTTTCCGTAAACTAATTGGTACGGGGTGGTTCCTATAGGGGTTTTATAAGCGGTTCTATAGGCCCATAATGCTTCTTTAAGCTTCTGAGACCAATCTTTTCTAGATATTGAAACCGTTTTATCTAAGATTTGTTTAATCTCCCTATTTGACACTTCCACTTGTCCACTAGTCTGTGGGTGATATGGTGTTGCTACTCTGTGCTTAACTCCATATTTATCTAAAAGTTTATCAAAAATTCTGGATATGAAATGTGATCCACCGTCGCTTATAACAAGGCGTGGTACTCCAAATCTAGGGAATATGTTGTTTTTGAATAATTTAATCACTACTCGAGTGTCATTTGTAGGCGAGGCTATAACCTTAATCCATTTAGACACGTAGTCAACAGCTACTAAGATATACTTATTTCCCATTGATGATGGAAAAGGTGCCATAAAATCAATCCCCCAAACATCGAAGATTTCTACTTCTTGGATATTTATTAATGACATTTCGTCACGCCTTGAGACATTCCCAGTGCGTCGACACCGATCACATCTGGTAATGTAAGCATGAACATCGCGCCATAATGTTGGCTAGTAAAGGTCAGCTTGGAGAATTTTAGCGCATGTTTTAGATATGCCTGCATGTCCACCATAAGGTGAGGAGTGATAATGTTTTATGATGTTTTCTATCTATTCTTCAGGGACACAACGACGGAAAATATCGCATGTCCCTCTTTTGAAAAGGAGTGGTTCATCCCAATAAAAATACCTTACATCACTAGAGAATTTCTTCTTCTGTAGGTAGTTCAGGTCGGGGGTAGGATATCAGCAGCTAGGTAATTAACAAAGTCAGCATACCAAGGTATGTTGGTCACTGCTAGAGTTCTTTCAATGTTCCAATCCATTGGAGAATCAGAGTTAGCGTCCCGAATAGTTTTGAATTTTTCCATGAGTCTATCGTAGGTAAAATCGTCATTTATTGGCACTAGGTCTGGTTTTAAATATTCAAGCATAGAAAGGTGGTCAGCAACTACATTTTCCGTGCCCTTCTTGTCTCGAATATCCAGGTCAAACTCTTGCAGTAAAAGGACCCATCGAAGTAACCTAGGTTTAACATCCTTCTTGCTTATTAGATATCGAATAGCTGCATGATCTGTATAAACTATAATTTTAGCTCCGACCAGATACGATCGAAATTTATCAATAGAAAAGACAACAACGAGGAGTTCTTTCTCGGTTGTTGCATAGTTAAGTTGGGAGGCATCCAGGGTTCTACTGGCATAGCAAATTACATGTAATCTCTTGTCCTTTTTTTTCCCTAGAACAACACCAATAGCGTAATCGCTAGCATCACACATGATTTCAAAGGGTTGGTTCCAATCTGGAGGTTGCATAATAGGTGTGGAGATCAATGCTTGTTTCAAAAGGTTGAATGCTTCTATACATTTTTTGTCAAAAATAAACTCGACATCTTTCATTAGAAGGCTAGTTAGAGGTTTTGTTATTTTAGAGAAATCTTTAATAAAACATTGGTAAAAGTCGGCGTGTCCAAGAAAGCTACAAACTTCCCTAATGGTCTTAGGTGGTTTGAGATTTTCCATAACCTCTATTTTGGCTTTATCAACCTCAATTCCCTTTTCAGAGACTATGTGTCCTAATACTATTCCTTCGGTAACCATAAAGTGACATTTTTCCCAGTTTAGCACAAGGTTTGTTTCCACACATCTTCCTAGAATTTTCTCAAGGTTGGCTAGATAGTTTTCAAAACTGAATCCACATACTGAGAAATCATCCATAAAAACTTCCATAATCTCATCGAGGAAGTTTGCGAAGATTGACATCATACAGCGTTGGAAGATGGCAGGGGCATTGCAAAGTCCAAAAGGCATTCGTCTATAAGCAAACATTCTGTAAGGTTATGTAAAGGTTGTTTTCTCTTGATCTTCGGGGTGGATGGGAATTTGGAAAAATCCTGAGTATCCATCTATAAATAGCAAAAGTAAGAGTGTCTAGCTAGACGCTCAAGCATTTGATCTATAAATGGGAGGGGGAAATGATCTTTCCTAGTTACCTTATTTAGTTTTTTGTAGTCGATGCACATACGCCAACCGTTTTCTACACGTTTAGCTACATGCTCGCCTTTCTCATTTTCCACAACTGTGACACCTCCTTTTGTAGGTACCACATGTACAGGGCTCATCCACCTACTATTTGAAATTTGATAAATTATACCAGCCTCTAGTAGTTTCAGTACTTCTTTCTTAACTACATCGCTCATTATAGGGTTTAGCCTTTGTTGATGTTCTCTGGAAGGTTTAGAGTCTTCATCCAGCAAGATCCGATGCATGCACACAGATGGTCTTATCCCTTTAAGATCAGATATGTTATATCCTAAAGTTGAGGGATACTTTCGCAAGATATCTAAAAGTTGGTTTGTTTCATCTCTATTCAAGGTGACGCTTACTATAACTGAGCGATTTAGTTCTTGATCTAAAAACTCATATCTTAGATTCTTGGGTAGTTCCTTAAGTTCTATAGATGTTTCTTAGGACATGTCATATGGTTCAGGGTAAGTGCTAAGCTTTCATAAAGGTTGCCATCCATGTGAGGCTCCAGTCTAAATTCTTCGTCTTCTCTTATGGAAGTCGAGGAATAATTCATTGTCTCAGGAGGTCTTTCTTGATCTAGCTCCCTTATGCATTCATCAATGATATCGATGGCATAACAAGAGTCTTCTATGATTGGTGCCATTAGGAATTTGGAAAGTATAAATTCTATCTTTTCATCACCCACTTCGAAATTTAGTTTTCCTCTTTTAACATGTATTGTGGCTCTTGCTGTTGATAAGAAGGGTCTACCAAGGAGGATCGGGATTTCGTCGTCTTCTTTAATGTCCATTACCATGAAATTTGTTGGGATATAAAGTTGTTCGATTCTATATGGAATGTCTTCTAATATGCCTACTGGATATTTTACAGATCTGTCGGATAATTGAAGAGACATCTTAGTCGGTTGTAATTCTCCTAGGTTTAGCCTTCTAGAAACTACTAAAGGCATTAGCCTTACGCTTGCTCCCAAGTCTAGGAACGCTTTGTGTATAACATGATTCACTAAAATACAAGGTATGGAAAATTTCCCAGGATCTTTCTCCTTCTTAGCAAGTTTATTCTCAACAATGGAGTTGCATTCTAAAGGTTTGGGATCATCCAGCCTATGTTTGTTGGTCAAGATGTCCTTAAGGAATTTAGCATAAGATGGTATCTGGGTGATGGCTTCGGTGAAATGGATTTCTACGTGGAGTTTTTCGATCACTTTTATAAACTTTTTATATTGGTTATCAATTTTTGTCTGTTTAAGTCTTTGTGGGCATGGAATTGGTGGTTTATAAGGAGAGGGTGGAACATAAACTTTATCTTCTCCCTTATCCTTCACTTCCTGGTCTTTTTGTCTCTCCACTTCCTTTACTTCATCCATAGACACAATGTTTTTCTTAGAAGCCTTTGGTTCACTCATGACTGGTTTTACAGGTTCGTCATAGGTGGTTCCACTTTGTAGGGTAACATCGTTAGCTTGCCCTTAGGGGTTTGGTTGAGGTTGTCTAGGAAATTTCCCTCCAGGTGTGGCCTGGGGGGCTTGTTGTTGGGCTATTTGTGAGATTTGGGTTTCAAGCATCTTATTGTGAGTGATTATCGAATCAACCTTAGTTCCTAACTGTGTGATAAGTTCATTTATGTGAATATCTTGGTTTAGGAACTCTTTGTTTTGCTGAGTCTGGGCCGAAATGAAACTTTCCATGATTTTCTCTAGGTTTGGCTTTTGAGGAACAACTTCATAGGTTGGATTTGTCTTTGAGCTTGAAAACCTGGTGGTCTTTGAGGGGTAGAGTTTTGAATAGGATTATTATTTTTATAAGAGAAGTTTGGATGATTCCTCCCTTTTCTCTACTGATGCTCGTTCCGACTCCCATTGGTAATGGTTTTGTGCCATATCTTTGATGAGAGCGCAGGCGTCGGGGTAAGGTTTGTTCATCAGAGCACCACCGGCGGCAGCGTCGATGGACATCTTTGTATTATAGTGAAGTCCGTTATAGAAGGTGTGAATAATTAGCCATTTTTCTAGGCCATGGTGTGGACAAGCTCTTAGTAGTTCTTTATATCTTTACCAAGCTTCAAAAAGTGATTCACCCTGATTTTGAGTGAATCGGGTTATTTGGTTTCGAAGGACAGCGGTCTTACTCAGGGGAAAATATCTTGCAAGGAACACTCTCCTGAGGTCTTCCCAAGTAGTTATTGAGTTATCCGGAAGGGAATCTAACCAAGACCGTGCTCTATCTCTGAGAGAAAACGGGAATAGTCTTAGACGAATTGCTTCAAGTGAAGCACCGTTGGTCTTGAATGTATCAGCTAGTTGGATAAAAAAAATTAAATGTTGATTTGGGTTCTCTGTAGAGAGACCCGCGTATTGATTCTGTTGCACTAGTTGTAATAAAGAGAGTTTTAATTCGAAATTGTTAGCAGGAATAGTCGGGTTTACTATACTAGAACTAGGTTCTTCGTTAGAAGGTTGGGCAAATTCCTTAAGTGGTCTTCGATTATGATCTTCGGCCATTTCTCTCCTAATTCTTTGGAGAAAATGACGAGCGCGAGTGTATCGCTCCGGTTCAGCTATTGGGTCTTCTAAACTTCCGGTACTGCGAGTTTTTCGCATTTACCGGCTAATAGGGCCTTAGTCTAGATGGTGTAACAACAGGATACGAAAATTTGACATAATTGGTCCCCGACAGCGGCGCCAAAAACTTGATGGGTTGTGCAATATGTTATCCGCAAGTATACGGAACACGTCAAAGTAATACAAAAGATTATCGTTCCCACATAGACCAAATTTCAATCTATCGATTTCTATTGTTACGGTGCTTATCTAAGTTAGTCAAATAAGTAGGTTCAAGTACATTGAGGGGGAAATAATGAAGTAAATAAATTCAGATAAAATGCAGGCTCAAATGTAACTCACATCAGCTAGGAAATACTCCAATTGTTTTTAAACAGATCTACTTATGGGGAAATATTTTCTACTTAGAGAAGAATCAATTTAACAGGAACTGTCGCTTTCGTGTATTTAAAACCGAGTTTACTCTTTAATTAATGCCATCCATTGTCACAGATGAAGGATGCTTGTCGCATTAAAGTAGTAAACCTATTTTTAAGAAATTAAACTCTTGACTTAGTTGAAAAGTGATTTTGATTTAGAAAGTTTAACTTAAAAATGATCCATGACTTTCGCTCAAGGATCCGGATTTTAAACCTACAAACGCGTCCGAAAATAGTTTCAAAATCGTTTTCTAATAGTGTTAAGAATTCCTAATCAACCGGACAAAGTGCTTTTGCTAGTTTTGACCTGTTAAAACTAACCAAGTTTATGTTTAAGAGTTGGACGACTTTCGATCTTACCCAACTATACCTCGGCCCTACTTTTGTAGTTACCGACCAAAATAAGTACTGAAAACTTGTGTTAAAAGCAAAACAGCCCCTAAAGCATTTTTATAGATACAAATAATGAAGTATCATCTTAACGATGATCCTTACATCCTAACCTTTAAATATTTAGCCAGACATGGAAATATAAGACAACATAGCAGAATTAATCATGTTTAAAAAAGGGTGAGTAAATAAAATGTGCAAGTTAAATAAGCGAGTATGTAAAAGCGATACATGCAAATAAATAAAGTAAAGCATGCAAGATAAATAAAACGTAAATGCGAATGACTTAAATAAGAAACCTGCTCCAAATCGGAGACTTTAATCTGGTACACTTGAAAAGAAAACTTGACTGGAGAGTAAAATGGCAGCAAGATTGTTTGTACAGTGCTCCAACCTAACTACAACTCAAGTGCGATAACCCCCCGATGTGATGGATTATCACTTTTACAATGGTGAACTTTAGGCTTAGTGTTGTGAACTAAGTTGGATGCCTTTTCTTGAAGTGAAAACGCCTTTTTATAGAAGTTCTAAAAAGCTAGCCAAAGACAGAAATATACTCCAACTTCCCTTAGTGGGGTCATGCCAACAAAGGCGGCGCCCGCTATCTCTCCCAAGGCACCCACCGTGTGTGCAACATGAAAAAATCATGGGAAACGCGGCGGTTACCATCGGTTGACAACTTACATGTCATGGCACCGTCCTTGGCGGCCGCCATGCTGGACGCTATGTGAAAAAATATCCATAAAAACTACGATTTCTTGCTCGTTCGACATCGTTTCTTCACAAAAGGCTCATGTAGGGAAAAATATATGAAAATAGGACAAAAGGAAAACATAACACAAGAAAATTACAATAAAAACCTAATAAGCATGTGAAATCCGAGTCAAATACGCAGTGTGTTTCAGTGTTATCACCCGTCCAAGCATCTGACCAAGATCATGTCATGATTCCTCTTATAAAGCACCTCCTCATTAAGGAAGAATTGGGAAGCCAATCTTCTGAGTGTCTTCTTATCACCACTTGAGGCGTTTACGCGATATTCTTGTTTCTAAAGGAATTGTTTGATGTGATTAAACCATGGTTTATTATCCCCTTCTGCCTCTACGGCTACACAATAGGTAGGCTCATTCAATCGATGAATTCTTATACCTTGTGCCTCGTTGTACCACTTGACCTTGAACATGAACAATAATGTGGCCAAGGCATCCACTGGTTGATTCTCCTCCCGAGGAATATAATGGAAGGTAATTTCGTAAAAGTAAGTGATCATTTTATGGACGTGGTCTCGGTACCGGATTAACTTTGCATTATGAGTCCCTCATTCTCCCTTGATTTGATTGATGACAAGAGCTGAATCTCCATATACCTCTAGGATCTTGATTTTTAAGTCGATGGCTTCGTCAATCCCTAAGATACACACCTCATACTCTACCATGTTGTTTATATAGGTGAAGCATAACCAAGCAGTGAAAGGAATATGGTATCCTGTTGGGGAGGTTATGACAACTCCAATTCTATGTCCGGTTGCGTTTGAGGCACCATCAAATACCAATTTCCATCATGATCCTGGTTCATGTCCTTCATCGGGACATGGGGTCTCGCAATCCCTTATTACCATAATATTCTCGTCAGGAAAGTCAAAATGTATAGGGTGATAATCTTCTATTGGCTGATGTGCGAGATAATCCGCTAATACACTCCCTTTTATGGCCTTTTGTGTTACATACTGGATGTCGTATTCCTTTAGCAACATTTTCCATCGGGCTATTCTCCCAGTTACTGCAGGCTTCTCGAAGATATACTTGATAGGATCCATTCGAGATATCAATAGAGTGGTATGACACACCATATATTGTCTGAGACGTTGAGTAGCCCACACTAGGGAACAACAAGTCTTCTCTAAGAGTGAATATCGGGATTCACAATCAGTGAACTTCTTACTTAGGTAGTAGGTTACATGTTCCCTTTTTCCAGACTCATATTGTTGTCCCAGTACGCATCCCATAGAGTTATCAAGTATCATTAGGTACATTATAAGTGGTCTCCTAGGGACTGGTGGTACCAAGATAGCTGGCTCTTATAGGTATTCCTTGATTTTGTTGAAGGACTTTTGACAACCTTAATTCTACTTGATAGCTTAATTTTTCCTGAGTAACTTGAAGATTGGTTCACACGTAGCTGTAAGATGTGAGATGAACCTAGCAATGTAATTCAATCTCCCCAGAAATCCTCGAACCTCCTTTTCTATCCTTGGAGTTGGCATCTCTTGGATAACTTTCACTTTATCGGGATCGACTTTAATTCCCCTCTGGCTAACTATGAAGCCTAGTAACTTTCTTGATCTGACCCCAAAAGTACATTTTGTTGGATTCAGACGTAACTTGAACTTTCTTAGACGATCAAAAAGTTTTTGTAGGTTGATTATGTGATCCTCTTCGGCTTGTGATTTGAAAATTATATCGTCAATGTAGACTTCTATTTTTTATGGATCATATCTTGGAATAGGGTTACCATGGCCCTTTGGTATGTTGCCCATACATTTTTCAATCCAAAAGGCATTGCCTTATAATAGAAGGTGCTCCAAGGAGTTATAAACGTGGTTTTCTCCATGTCTGCGGGATCCGTTTTTATCTGGTTATAACCTTCTAGAAAAGCACCTTCGAGTGAGCTTCAAACTTCCTTGATCTTGCTTCCAATTGGCCTTGGCTTGACTTTAGAAGCTTGTAGGAGTTGATTTGGATCAAGGAAAAGCTTGGACTCTTGGAGTTTCAATCTCAAAACAGAATGAGATTTTGAAGCTCGGTTTTCAAATGAAAACCTTCAAGATTATCCTTTAATGGTAAGGGTTTGGATTGCAGGTTCAAAGCTTGGGCACGAGGTCCTTAATTATGAGCCAAGAGAGTCTTATTTATAGGCTATGCATTTGATTTTTACACAATTCCAAAATTGGCCAAATATAGAAATTCCCTTGCATGCTTGCATGGTGTAACACCTCAAAATTTGCCCTCCTCTTCTTGGGACTAGCTTAACATATTGCATTTCATGTTTAGGGCATTAGGCATTTGCATATTGCATATCATGTGAGAATAGACAAGTCATTTTCCTAAGTCTTTCTCAGAAGATAGAGAGGTTAAGAGATTCAAGCCTGAGGGTCTCATAAATTGATCACTAGCCATCTGAGGGTTTGTGCTTCAATTAGGGTTTTCTTGGTTCTTCAAGGAGGTTGAGCATTATCTTGGTTGCAAGGATACATCATCATCCTCATGGTTGTGTCCTTATCAAAGGTTTCAGAATTCAGGATCAGGGTCCTTGGGATTAGGGTTTTGACCTCTGGTCAACCCTAATCAGTGCCATTCTACCAGTCATGGTTTCTCAAGGAGATGGGGTTTATTTCTTGGATGGAGATCATATGGTCATTATTTTGGGCTTATTAGAGCTAGGGTTTCATTTTGGAGCCAATTCCTCAAGTGGTTGAGGCTCAAGCTGATCAGAGCACTTCTAAGTCATCTGTCAACCAAAAAGTCAACAGAAAGTCAACTGTGGGTTTTAAACTGGGAAATTGGTTTTCTTCATCCCATTCATGTTCCAAAAATGTTTATTCATCATGTAAAATGCATGTCTTGAAGAATTTGAGGTCAGATCAAAAGTTTCCAAAGATGGAAAGTGATCTGTAATTGAAAGTTTCCAAAAATGGAAAGTTTTTTGGACCAAACTCAACTTGATCTTACATCATCAAAGAAGCTCAAATGAAATTTTGTCCAATATGAAAGTTGAAGATCTTTCTCTCCCATTTCCAAAAGGTCCAAGATCATGAGCATCTGATGAATGGTTGAGGAGATATGATCCAATCATTGCCAAGTGTGCTTGAAACTTCAAAAGGGCATAACTTTTGACTCATAAGTCCAAATTGAGTGCTCCTTTTTGCCAAATTCTTCTCATGACATGAACTTTCCAAATCATTCATCACATTACATGAAAATTCATCATATGATCATGTGCATATTCATGCCCATTTTGGAGGGAAAATGCTAAATTTAAAATTGGTGCATTTCATGAACTAATTTCCATTGCCATTGTGTGCATGAGGTGCTTTTAAGTGAATTTGACCATGCATTTGGTACTGTTCACGTATGCATGCTCCATACACCTCCATTTTTCATTTTTTGGTCACACACCTTATTTTTGCTAATTACCATTAACCAAGCTTAATTAAGTGTTTCAGCATGATTAGGAGATGATATAAATACATAATCCTAACAGAATTTGGGGGATAATCACCATTTCTAGATCTAAATCTTTCTTCCCTCCAAATTTCTCTCTCCATTGAAATTCAAATTTCTTCCACATAAGCCTTCAATTTTCTTCCATATTCTTGTTCTCTGGTGTTGATTTAGTATAGATCAAGCATTGGATCATCAAATTTGGACCAGAATCGTGTTGTGCAAGTTCAAGAACACAAACATGGAAGTTCAGATTTGAGCAAGATCTAAGCCACTACAAGCTCCACTTCCTTGATAAAGCTTCATAACAGTGATAGAGGAGTGGATTTGAAGCTTGCCAAGCCTTGAAACTGTGAATTCCAGGAACTGTTCTTCAAGAGGTTAGAATTTTGAACCTCTTAATTCTTCAAATCGTTGCCATGTTTAAGTAGATCGCGTCATGCTGAGCATTCCGGTGGTTGTAGAACTGAAATTGGTCGTGTATTGCATGAGTTATGCTTGATTGAAGTTTTGAAACCAATAATGTTTTTGCTCGATTCTTTAAATTCATGGCTTGTTTTGATGAAATTTTGATTGATCTGTAACCTACGTTGGAGGAGCTTTCATTTGGTATAATTATTGGCAAATTCTGGAAAAAAAATTGTGTGAGGTTACTGTTCCTTCACCGTCTTCACGAAGAAGACGGTTGTTTCCTCCATAGGCGTCGCCGTCTGGTTCTGGATAAGGTGGTTAGGGTTCTTGCCATGTGTGCATGCTTCGTGGCGATTTGATTGGCCTAGTTTCTTTTGACTAGCGCCACATATGCTTGACTTGGTGACATGGAGGCCAGTAGGATTAATGAAACTCAGCGTTTCATTCCTTGCCTCACTTCGATTCCGCCTGGCCACATATTTTCAAATTAAATCCACATAAACTTTTCCCTCCAATTTCATATGCCTTGTTCATTTTTGTTTCAAATATTTTGCCAACTTTGAAAATTCATATCAATTTGAAAAATGATCCAATTAATTCCAGGTTTTTTGCTACATGATCCTTGAAATGTCTAGAATTTTATGGTTTTGATTTTATGATTTTACCATTTCTGGATTTTGAATTGTGGTTGATTATGTGAACATGTATGCCTTTGTGACATTGCCTCATTCTTTCTATCATAAAATGCTCATACATTATCCAAATGCCATGAAATTTTGCATGATGATTCTTAACATGATGATGGATTTGTGTGATTTTATTTGGCATTTTTTGCTATTGTAATTTCTGTTTTAGGCACATGCTAATATGGTGTGACAATGTGTGTCACACAATTGGATGTTCAACTTGTGCATTTTCATATCCATATCAAATGAGCTTCTCTGTTTATGATTTTTGGCATGATGACTTTAATGGACATGTTGTATGCTTATGAAAATTTCCAGAATTGTTTGACTCATTTCTGTTTTGATATAGAATTTTGATTCTTGAGGATCAATTGTGTGTTTTGAATTTGCCTTTGAGTTCTCTTGCTTACTACATGACTTTGCATGATGATTTTGATTTGGTCCTTTTTAGGACATGTTCATGATTGATTAAATGTGGTTCATGTTGAGTTTTAGCTTCTGTTTTGACTTTTTACTTCACCTTTGACCCTAGGCTTTGCCTTAGGGGTTTGGACTCACATTTTGAGCTGTACATTTCAGGTTCATGCAATAAGTCCTAATGGATGATGTGATCCTCTTGCTTGAGACACAATTTGCTTTGTTTAACTAATGTTGATTGTGTTGTAGGTCCTTGGGTGGCTAACTCATTTGAGTTCTATGGCTTACTCATTGTGTATATTGGTTGTCTGACTGTTGTTGATTGGTTGTTTTGTCTGAACATAGTACTGATTGTTTAGCTTTTCTCACAGGTACTTTAGCCGCTTTAACTCATTATTTGAGTTGCTTTGCTTTGCTTGTGGTTGGCATACCACTTAGGTAACTTCCTTAACTCCATGTAGTCTGGAAGACCTGTCATGTTATCTTGGCAGGCACCTGTCTGAAGCCCTCCTTAAGAGGCAATGCTTGTGCTTGTTTATCTTTGTGCCTTGTACATGTAAAGACCTCCTAAGTGAAGGGGAATTGGCAGATAGAAAGGATGTGCAATCCATCCCCTGCTATTCAGTTGAGTCTTTCATCTTGCTCGCACTACGTGCTGATGCATTTTGAATAAACACCCAAAATCTTGTATATAGAGTCAGTCATTGTGGAGTAGAGTCCCCCATTCTGGACTCCCAGACTTTCATTGATTCAAGCTCACCCAGGCCAGGGTTAAGAGCTATGAGGCATAACCCTCATCTCCATTTCATCTGCTCACCCTAACTCTCCATGTTTGAGGTTAAGAGCCTGACCACCCATTCCAGTATTTGGCTTGTTTGTCGAGGTTGATTTGACCCCTTGACTAAAGCCCATCCTTGTATGAGCCACTTGTTTGCATATAGTGTGTATGCTTGCTCTCCTGTGCTTGTGTTTGCTTACTTGATGTTTGAATTGACTTGCTGCCTGTGCGAGTTAGATTTTGATTCAGATACCTCAACCTAGGACTATTGTGGATTGCATGACAACTTTTAGGCTCGAGTCAGTCTCCCTATTAGTTTGTTTTTTCCCGGTCTCTGGTTAGGAGAAAGTTTCTCCCCTGTTAAGGGGAACTACGTCGCCCTGATCCTCATAACAGATGAGGTACGTAGGCAGGAGATCGTGCGAGATCTCTCCGGGCAACCTTTTTTTTCTTTTGTGTGTGTTTTGCTTGACAGCTACTAGGCTCGAGTTCCAGACTCCCTGTTAGCTTGTCAATTTGATAACCTTTTGGTATGTGTTTGTGGAGTCTGATGTAAGTCCAGCGATTGGCATTCGGTTTCCCGGTGTTGTGTGTGTGTTTGGAGTCTGATGTAAGCCCAACGATTGGCATTTGGTTTCCTGTTTGTGTTTGATGTTTGGAGTCGGACATAAGACCAGCCATTGGCAGTCCATTTCCTGTTATGTGTTTCTTTTGACGTCTCAGCGTCTTTGTGTTGTGTTTTGTTTCGGCGTGCGTTAGCCGAACTACGGTAGCTCTGATTCTCATTCCAGATGAGATACGTAGGCATAGGATGCGATATCCTAGCGAGCCCGTTCCCATTTCCCCGAACTACGTCGACTCTGATGTTTGTGTCTGACAAACTACGTAGGACCAAGATGCGACATCCTGCCGAGTTACCGTCTTCCTCCATCTATGTTTTATTCCAGTGTGTGTGCATTCTTTTGAGCAGTTATTTAGCAACCTTATTCTATTCTTTTGAGCGTGGATCCCGTCGAGTACGACGGACGTGAGGGGTGCTAATACCTTCCCCTTGCGTAACCGACTCCCGATCCTTGCAATCTTCGGTCGTAAGACCATTCCCTTTCCAGGTTTACTTCGAGCGTTTCCTTTCCCTCCTTTGAGATAAATAACGCACGGTGGCGGCTCTGTTTGTTTGTTTTTCCCGCCGGTTGTTTTTCGCGGATGCGACACATGGCCATGTGATAGGACTATCAAATAATGCTATCAGATCCAAAATCACTCATGTGCAATGCTGAAATCATGTCAGGTGGTCATGCAACAGAGATTGAAATGTGAATGTGAAATTCATCCAAATGGACCTTTGAAAAGAACCAATACACAAGTCCCTCAATTTTAATCCAAATGAGATGATATTGGACTTTTCTTAAAGGTGAGATCAAGGGGAACAACTTTCATGTTTAACAATTTTCCATTTGAAGCTTGGATCGTGATGAATTTTGAGGTGGAAGTTTGGAAAATCAAACATATTTCAAAATTTTCTAAGTACCAAGTCAAATGTTCACTTTTTCCACCTTGAATAACTTTTTCTATGGACTTCAAATGGAATACGTTCCTTCATCAAAGTTGTATCTATTTAAAACCTCTTCAATTTGGTAACAAATTTGACCTCATCTGGATTTGGCATGAAGGAGTTATACATTTTAGAAGTTGAGGAAAATCACTTGTTCAATGGTATTGGCCCAAAATGGCCTATAATCTTTCTTCTTGGAACATGCCTTTGCAAGTTGAATTTCAACTTCTTCCAAGAATAAATGTTGGAGATGACATCTTTAATTTGGTCATGAAACCTGAATGGATTTTATATCATAAAAAATGAGCAAGTTATGGTCCTTGGAAGTTGACCTCCTAACTAGGGTTCAGACAAAATGACCTATAATATTTCATCATATAAAATTACTTTCCAAGCAAAACTAGATCTTGACCTCAACATGAAAGTTGTTTGGAATGTCATAAGAAGTCACTTTTATCTTGGAATCACTTTCATATGACAAAGTTTGTAGGAGATAGGGTCTAGGGAACCCTAGTTTCGACCAGTTGACTTTCTCTGGTCAACCACCATGAACCATCTTGCAAACTTGAAGTTCTCTTGATCTCTTTAACTTATGGAGGATCATATATGCATAAGATGATATAATATTAAGTATCCCTTGAAATATTTGATCAAAATTTGAAGAAACTTGCTGAAGAAGTCACACAAGATACCCAGATAAATTAGGGCTTCCAAGGCAAACAGGCTTCAAACTCTTGATGATTTCTTGATCAAAATGATAAATTAAGATCATGGGGACCCATTTATGATGTCTATAGTCATTTTGAACCATATATTGATTAGTCTCCTAGCATTGAGGGTCTCAAACCCTATATATGAGCTTGATGGAGTATGGGTGAACATACACACTACCTACAAAAGCAACAAACTATATATTGACATATTTTTTGCATTTGGGTTAGTAAATAATGAAAAAGAAAGTATGATACAATCAAATGTGCTTGGTTATCTCTCCCAATGAAAACCCAATGAATGAGGGGTAAGGAGGATGTCAAGGTGTGATCCCAAAGCTAATGCATATGATGAGATAGCATGAGGGATCTTAGGGTCAAAATTGGGGTCTTACAATTAGTTGCAACTGCAGTGGCATTGACTAACTCATTATTAATCATGGCATACAGGAAAAATAATTCTCTTTGAGAGGCCACACCGGTACTATCGCCCCATCCAAATAAAGTGTAAGCAAGGCCTTTTGGGGCGTATCGAAAACAAGGATTCTGAATACCTAAGGTTTTAGCGTTGCTTTTATTGCTTTATTTATTGCATTTATGATTATTATGTTGTGTATATATTTGCATTAATGTTTGCATGCATCATATTATCATTATGTTGGATTCTGTACAGGTTGGTTCCTCTGATTTGGGGTGGGTGTTCTGAGTGGGGCTAAAACCCAGGCCCGAGTATACACCTAGGATTAGTGTGGTCTCACGTTTCCTCACATGTTAGATCAACATGTTGTTGCGACGTGACATACCACAAGCCGGACGAGGTTCTTCTGAGTGAGCTCTTCCGGGTGGAGTATTCCACTTTGGTTGGGTTATCTCTTTAGGGTTGTTGACTTCGGTGACCGTTCTTTCCCGGATCTTTGGTTTAGACGGTCTTATGAGAGCTACAGCGGCACACCCGAAAGGGCAAACCCGTTGAGTATCTTGTTCGATTGTCGAGACCATTATCCGCCTTAGGATGACCTGATTAGAATTCACTTGTGAGGGGAGGGTTGATTCTTACAGATGCATGTTCTGATGGTGACTTTGATGGCGACTAATGGTTCAGCTATTGATCAGAGTCCTATTTATAAGTCGGATTTATGGATATTTATTGCTGAGACGCCGGAGTTCTGTCCGTGATATTTATCAGTGGGGATCTGTTTATTTCAGGATTCCTTGGGTTGGTACAGATGATTGTGTTGCTATCAGACCAATGGTTCTCTAGTGATGATGGTGGTATATCTTTCGGTTCCGTTTATTTTGGAACCCTGAGTTGGATTTGTGGTTACATATTCCCTCAGATGGTTGTGGTCAGTTCAGAGACCGTAGCTCAGTGCAGTGGATGTTCAGATGACTTGGAGGATGGCACAGTGCATTGCATTCATACATCAGCATCATTCACATTTTGCATTTATCTACATCTAACTCATGTTTATCCATATGCAGGGGACATTCTTGATCGAGATCCTGGTTGAGAGACTTCTTTGTCTCAGATATGAGGCCCGGCTTGAAAGATGACGTCGTCTATAGTTTCTTCAATCCAGAGATTGATGTGTTGAAGGATATGATAGCATTGATTACACCTGACCATGTGGGGATGTTCTGTGAGACTCATGGTGGTATTCTGAAGGTGGTTTTCAGGCTTACAGATACAGATAGGAGTGTCATCCATACTCTTCTCCAGTTCTATGACCCGGGCTTGAGATGCTTCGTTTTCCCGGATTACCTGTTAGGGCCTTTGATGGAAGATTATGCCAGTATCCTGGGTATTCCGATCAGAGACCGGATTCCGTTCTACGTCACTAAGGATGAACCTGATGTTGCTGAGATTTCTCGTGCTCTTTATTTGAGCCCCGGAGTGACTAAAGGAGGTTTGAAGGAGAAGGGAAAGTTGCCCGGTTTCCATCTGAGTTTCTTGGAGGCTAAAGCCAAGGAGCATGTTGTTGTGGGTAATTGGAGGGCTGTTTGTGCTTTGATTGTTGTGAGCATTTATGGGACCATCCTGTTTCCTAATCAGAAGAACTTTGTAGATATCAATGCCATCCGGTTGTTTATCCAGAGGAATCCTATACCTACCTTGGTTGGGGATGTGTATTACTCGGTCCATAATCGAAACGAGAAGCGGCGTGGGGGATTGATTAGGTGTTGTGCTCAGCTGTTGCACAAGTGGTTCATGAGATATCTGCCTTCCAGAGGTGCTTTTGTTTCTATTGATCCTACGGTTAATTGGGCGACCAAGTTGATGGGTTTGCGAGCCAAGGACATAGCTTGGACTCACAATGGTGTGGCTGGACGAAACTTCATTTATAGTTGTGGGAGCTTTCCCAATGTGCCTCTTATAGGAGTTCAAGGTTACATTAATTACAACCTGACGCTTCTTAGGAGACAAATGGGGTTTGCTATGGAGGTTCCTCCTCTCGAGTGTGAGATTCAGGAGTCTTTCTACTTCCCAGCTGAGGGTAATCTGTCAAAGTTGAGGCAAGTGTCCGGGGCATGGCGTAACATTCAGAGGAAGGGCAAAGTTCCTTTTGGTAAGGTTAATAGCAGGTCTTTTCCTCCATTTGATGATTGGCTTAGGAAGAGGATTGAGCTCACACTTTTACCATTTCCTGGAGGTGATCCTTGGTGTTCTTTGATTGAGGGGCCATGTTCTTCTGTCAGCATGGAAGAGTTCCTAGAGGTGAAGAAAGCCAGAGATCAGCTGCAAGCAGAGAAGACTGAATTGGAGATGAGTGTTGCTAGGATTCAGATGGCTAATCAGGAAATCAAAGGGAGAATAGAAGATCAGGATAAGAGACATGCCATGGAGGTGAAACGCTTTGAGATAGACACCGCTTATTATCGGAAGGTCAGCCGAGCGTTGGAGTCGTCTACAAAGGAGCATGACATTACCAAGGAGAAGTTTGCTAGAGCTTTGAGGGATATTGAAGATGAGAAGAGGAGACAGGTCCTTGTGAAGAATCAGAGAGATGCCCGAGCCAAAGTCCTTGCCACAGAATGGGAAGCTGAGAAAGCGAAGATTATTGCTGAGAGAGATCACTATCTTGCTGAGAGGGATCATTACTTCAGACAGATGAAGATTCACCAGAAGGAGATAGGAAGATTGCAGCAGGAGAACACTGAGCTCAGGTTCGCCGTGAAGTTTACCAGGATGGTTGATGATGTAGGGCCTTCTGTGGGACCTTCGTCAGATTAGACCTTTCTTATTTGTGTTGGATTACCGTCAGGCATGTTGACGGAATTCACTTGCTTGTATTTTCTTTCTGATTCTGGAGAATTGTAATTTGATTTGTATCAGACTTGATGTATGACCTTTTGCACTTGCAGTGCACTTTTGATATACAGTGGTTGTTTTCATTCGTTCATTGATCTTCAAGCTTTATTTGCTTTCATGTGCACATTCACGTCACCCACACATGGTTGGGTGGTATCTTTGCTAAATCATATATTTCTGCTCTGTATGGCAAAATCAGATGATTGATATCAGAATATTGCTGCCGGATTATTATCTATCTCGATGAAACCAGGATCGAAAGACAGAGTGTTCCTCATATGGATAGACATTGCATTCATGCATGAATCATAATAACTTGTCTTCTATTTTGCAGGTGTCAGTTTCTAACGTGCTTGATTGTTTCAGGAATCATTGCTCGCGCACGTAGAATCATTCCCTTGCACGTAGCGCGTCCACACAGATATCCTACCAGACGCAACACATCCAGGCTGATGGATCTACCCAACACAGATATTCTCGAGTTGAAGGAGAAAATGGGTGAGCTGATAAACGTCATGCAAGGGTTGGCATTGGGACAGAAAGCACTTGCTGATAAGGTGGAAAAGCTCGAGCGGGTTTCGGCTGCCAACAGTGGTAATAATCAGGAGGGTGTTTCAAACAATGGTCTCGGCGGATCAAGAGATGGAGGAGATCTCAGAAAAAAGACTATTGCTGGGGTGGTGATCAATAATGGTGGTGGTTTTGGTGCTGCTACAGGCGGTGGACCGGGTCCGGTGAACAACAATCTGAAGGATAGTCTATTTCCTCCTTTCTTCGGGGCTGAGGAGGATAGGGAGGAAGACAGAGAAGCGGATCAGTTCTCCATGTTGAATGAGCAATTTGGCCAATACGGCGTCCAACCACCAAACAAAGAGATTCAGGTGCTGGCGGAGAAAATCAGGGCTCTAGAAAGCTATGCTACTCCGAGGGTTGTCAATATGTCGAACATGGGGCTGGTTGAGGGGATTGTGATCCCGCAAAAGTTTAAAGCGCCTGCGTTTGACAAGTATAATGGGAGTTCTTGCCCGGAAACTCATCTCCAGGCTTTTGTCCGAAAGATTTCTGCTTATACAATGGACCAGAAGCTTTGGATGTATTTCTTCCAGGACAGTCTGTCTGGGGGGTCTTTGGAATGGTACACCAAATTGAGGTCATCTGATGTCAAGAGCTGGCAGGATCTTGGTGATGCGTTCTTTAAACAATACCAATTTAATGCTGACATGGCTCCTAGCCGTACCCAATTGCAGGGTATTTCTCAGAAGCCAAATGAAGGGTTTAAAGAATATGCATAGAGATGGAGGGAGTTGGCGGCCAGAGTCCAACCTCCGTTGGTAGACCGGGAGATGTCGGATCTGTTTATGGGTACCCTTCAGGGGACCTTTGCTGAAAGAATGGTAGGATGCCCGATTACCAACTTTGCTGATATTGTGGTGGCTGGGGAAAGAATTGAGAGCTGGTTGAAGCTGGGGAAGATACAGGGTAACGCTTCGTCGTCTGGGTCGAAGAAGCCCTTTGGTAATGGCCAGAGAAAGAAGGAGGGTGATACAAGTGTTGTGTATACCCAGAGAGGACAAGGTAGGGATCGTTACTACCAGCACACTGATGCGGTAACAATTCCTGCTGATAATCAACAACAACAACAACAACAACAACCGCCACAACAACGACAGCCATTTCAACAGAGACCGCAGAGGGCCGGGTATCAAGTAAGAGGGCGAATGAATGATCGTCAATTTGATAGGCCACCTGTGACATACTCAATCTTGTTGAAGAAATTGAAAGACTTGGGGTTGGTCCAACTGAGGACATTGGCTCCGTTGAGACCTGACCAGAGGCCGGCCAGTTTTGATGAGAACGCCAAGTGTGAATTTCACTCTGGTGCCCCTGGACACAATGTGGAAAATTGTAAAGCTTTTAAGCATGTTGTCCAGGACCTGGTGGATTCTAAGACTATCAATTTTGCTCCATCTCCAAATGTGAATGCTAATCCCATGCTCGCGCATGGTCAAATGGGGGTGAATGCAATTTCTGAGGATAAGGGCAGAATCTGCGTAATGAATATATATCAGTTGAGAACTCCTTTGGCTGAGGTCAAGAGGCAACTGTTGAAGAATGGGGTCTTTCCGGGCTGTGGTGATTGTTGTGCTGCGTGCACTGTTGTTACCAATAGGTGTGTTGTATTGAGGGAGGTTGTCCAGAGGATGATGAATGAAGGAAGCCTCAGGTTTGAGAAGGCTGATTCAGGGAAGAAGGATGTCGCCACCATAACCATCTATTTTGATCTGATCGACTTGTCAGTGCTGGCAGATGCGGCTCCAGTTACCATCACGATACCTGGGCCAATTCCTTATGACAATGACGATGTTGTGCCATGGGATTATGGTGGAGAGGTGTACTGTAATAGGGAGAAGTTGGAGAATCAGGCTGTAGGTGAAACCACCGTTTCAAAGGTGGATAATGCCGGACCCAGTGGTTTCACTCGCAGTGGAAGGTTGTTTGCACCCGACGCTTTGAGGAGTGGGGATGGAGAGAGAGAAAAGAAAGATAAGGCCGAGGCTTTAGCCAGGTCAAGAGGGAAGCAGGTGGTGAGCGAGGGTACTCCTGTGGTGACACCGGCGCCTGGTGGGTCGGAGAAAGAACTTGATGATGAAGCTGAAGAATTTTTTAGGATCATCAAGAAGTCAGAGTATAAGCTTGTTGACCATCTGCAGCAGACGCCGTCCAAAATCTCAATCTTATCTCTGCTGCTGAGCTCGGAGGGGCATAGAGAGGCTTTGTTGAAAATACTGAAAAGAGCCTATGTTCCTCAGGAGATAACAATTAATCAGTTGGAGACGGTGGTGTCCAACGTCAATGCCAACCATGGGCTGGGTTTCACTGATCTTGATTTGACGGTGGATGGGCGTAATCATAATAGGGCATTACACATTTCCATGGAGTGTAAAGGAGCAGTGCTTTCGCACGTATTGGTGGATATCGGCTCATCTCTCAATGTGTTGCCTAAGAAAGCCTTGGCAAAGTTGGATTGCGAAGGGTTGATTTTGAGGCCCACGGACCTGATAGTTAGAGCCTTTGATGGTTCTAAAAGGGCTGTGTTCGGGGAAGTGGAGCTCCCTGTGAAGATCGGGCCCGAGGTGTTTAAGTCTATGTTTCATGTCATGGATATCCAGCCGGCATACAGTTGCTTGTTGGGTCGGCCGTGGATACATGCTGCTGGAGCAGTGACTTCGACCTTGCACCAGAAACTGAAGTACATATGGGACGGGCAGGTCGTCACGGTTTGTGGGGAAGAAGATATCTTCGTAAGCCACCTGTCATCGTTCAAGTACGTGGAAATGGACGGTGAAATATGGGAAACACCAAGTCAAGCATTTGAAACCGTTAAGGTGGAGAATGCTGTTTTTGCTAAAGAGGAGAAGCCGTCTATTTCTTCGTATAAGTAGGTTGCTGAGGTGGTGAAGAGTGGAGAAGCTCCAGGTTGGGGAAAGATGATTGATATCGCCGCCAAAGAAGACAGATTTGGGGTTGGTTATCAGCCGGGTCGAGGCTCGTCTGGACAGGGCAAAGGGCGTCGTCAACCATTCACGTCCACCAGTGCTGGGATGCTGGTTCCAGATCGCATCTGTGCGGTGGGTGAGGAGATCGAGAGTGACTGTGAGCTTGATCAGTGGATAAAACCGTGCGTACCAAGGATGGAGATCCAGAACTGGAAGGCCGAAGAGATCATCACTGTCACTCTACGTGAAGAGTAATATTTCCCATTTTTCAATACTGTCTGCATGAAAGCCATACGTTTTTCCCGAAACGTAATGGTTCATTGTAAGGGCCACCTCATGTGTTTCATTTTGCAATATTTGCATCATAAATAAAAGGATGTTTTTCATTAAAAGCGGTGTTCCCTATTTTTCATTTACTTTTGCAGTTTAATAAGAACAAAAATAAAATGGCAATGCATGTTTTCATTTTTTTTCTTTTAATTTGTTCCGCTCCGGTTCTAAAGCAATGCATGATTCAACATTCATGCAGATGCGATCTTTCTCCGGATCTCATTGATAACAATCCTGTTACACCCTCATATGACTTCGACAATCCGATCTATCATGCCGAAGAAGAAGGCGAAGAAGATTGTGAATTGCCAGAGGAATTAGCCAGGTTGTTGAAACAAGAGGAGAAGGTGATTCAGCCGCACGAGGAGCAAGTTGAGGTTGTAAATCTGGGTACCGACGAGGTCAGAAAGGAAGTGAAAGTTGGGGCTGCTTTGGAGGCGAGTGTTAAGAGCAGAATGGTAGCGCTGTTGAAAGAATATGTTGATATCTTCGCCTGGTCTTATCAAGATATGCCAGGGTTGGATACCGATATTGTTGTGCACAAGCTACCGTTGAGAGCAGATTGTCCTCCAGTAAAGCAGAAGTTGCGCAGAACCCAACCCGAGATGGCCATGAAAATCAAAGAGGAGGTCCATAAGCAGTTGGATGCTGGTTTCCTAGCTGTTACTAATTATCTGCCTTGGGTCGCAAATATTGTGCCGGTCCCGAAGAAGGATGGGAAGGTGAGAATGTGTGTGGACTACCGGGATTTGAAAAGAGCTAGCCCGAAAGATGATTTTCCACTACCTCACATCGACGTGTTGGTAGGTAATACAGCTCAGTTCTCGGTGTTTTCCTTCATGGATGGCTTTTCTGGCTATAATCAAATCAAAATGTCGCCAGATGATATGGAGAAAACAACGTTCATTACACCGTGGGGCACTTTTTGCTATAAGGTGATGCCATTCGGTCTCAAGAACGCCGGTGCTACCTATCAGAGGGCTATGGTGACTTTGTTTCATGATATGATTCATCATGAAATCGAATGCTATGTTGATGACATGATAGCAAAGTCCCAGACAGAAGAGGGGCATCTGGTAGATCTGGCCAAGCTGTTTGACCGGTTGAGACAATTCATACTGAGGTTGAATCCGAATAAGTGCACTTTCGGAGTGCGGTCCGGTAAGTTGTTGGGGTTTATTGTGAGCGAAAGAGGAATCGAGGTTGATCCTGCTAAAGTAAAAGCAATACAAGAAATGCCTGAACCGAGAACAGAGAAAGAGGTTTGTGGTTTCTTAGGGAGATTGAACTACATTTCACGGTTCATATCTCATCTAACAGCCACGTGTGAACCCATATTCAAGTTGTTGAGAAGAGATCAAACGGTCAGGTGGAATAATGATTGCCAAGCGGCATTTGAAAAGATAAAAGAATATTTGCAGGAGCCTCCGATTCTGATGCCTCCTGTGGAGGGACAACCTTTAATTCTGTACTTGACAGTCCTCGAGGGGTCCATGGGGTGTGTATTGGGGCAGCATGACGAGTCTGGTCGAAAAGAGCATGCCATTTACTACCTCAGCAAAAAGTTTACCGACTGTGAAAAAAGATATTCACTGCTCGAGAAAACTTGTTGTGCTTTGGTATGGGCTGCTCGCCGATTGAGACAGTATATGCTGGTTCATACCACTTTGTTGATTTCCAAGATGGATCCAATCAAGTACATTTTTGAGAAGCCAGCATTGACCGGACGGGTTGCGAGATGGCAAATGATTTTGACCGAATATGATATACAGTATACCTCTCAGAAAGCAATAAAGCGGAGTGTATTGTCGGATTACCTCGCCCAGCAACCCATTGAGGATTATCAACTGATGAAGTTTGAATTCCCTGATGAGGACATCATGTTTCTCAAATCGAAAGATTGTGAGGAACCTATCCCGGAGGAGGGGCCTGACCCTGAATCCGAATGGATTCTAATGTTTAATGGGGCCGTTAACGTGAATGGTAGCGGAGTTGGTGCTGTTTTGGTTACGCCGAAAGGATCCCACATTCCTTTTGCTGCCCGGCTAACATTTGAGTGCACGAACAATGTGGCTGAATATGAAGCTTGTATCTTGGGGATTGAAGAGGCGATTGATTTGCGGATCAAGAACCTTGTGATATATGGAGATTCAGCCTTGGTTGTAAATCAGGTTAACGGAAAATGGTATACGCATCAATCTCATTTAATCCCATACCGGGATTATACGAGGAGATTGTTGACGTTTTTCACCAAGGTGGAATTACGTCATGTGCCGAGAGAAGAGAATCCGTTAGCAGATGCTTTGGCTACTCTGGCTGCCTTGATTAAGGTGCAGTGGTGGAATCAGTTTCCCAGTGTTTAGGTGGGACGTCTGGATAGACCGGCTTATGTGTTTGCTGTTGACACAGTGCCTGATGATGAGAAGCCGTGGTATTACGATATCAAGCGGTATTTGGAAACCCAGGAGTATCCTGAGGGGGCATCCAAGAAGGACCGGAAGACTCTGAGGAGGTTGGCCATGGTGTTCTATTTGAACAAGGATGGGGTTCTGTACAAGCGGAATTTCGATTGGGTTTTGCTCAGATGTGTCGATGACAAAGAAGCAAGCCAATTGATGAAAGAGGTTCATGAAGGGTCGTTTGGTACCCATGCCAGTGGGAATGCAATGGTGAAGAAGTTGTTAAGGTCCGGTTATTATTGGATGACGATGGAGGCCCAATGTTTCAATTTCGTGCGGAAGTGTCATAAATGCCAGATTTATGCTGACAAGGTGCACGTGCCTCCTAATCCGTTGAGCTTAATGTCGTCTCCGTGGCCGTTTGCTACGTGGGGTATTGATATGATCGGGAAGATTGAGCCTACAGCTTCGAATGGGCACCGGTTCATATTAGTGGCTATCGATTACTTCACCAAATGGGTGGAAGCAGCCTCTTACGCAAATGTGACGAAGCAGGTCGTCGCCAGATTTCTGAAGAGAGATATCATTTGCAGATATGGGGTTCCCGAAAGAATCATTACTGATAATGGTTCTAATTTGAACAATAAGATGATGGCAGAACTGTGCCGGGAATTTAAGATTGAGCATCACAATTCTTCTCCCTATCGTCCGAAGATGAATGGGGCGGTTGAGGCAGCTAATAAGAATATTAAGAAGATTGTGCAGAAAATGGTCGTGACCTATAAAGATTGGCACGAGATGTTGTCGTTTGCATTGCATGGGTATCGAACTTCGGTACGTACATCTACTGGGGCAACGCCTTTCTCGCTTGTGTATGGGATGGAAGTCGTGCTATCGGTTGAGGTTCAGATTCCGTCGTTGAGAGTCCTGATGGACGTAAAATTGCAAGAGGCTGAGTGGGTAAGGACTCGGTACGAGGAGTTGAGCTTGATTGAGGAAAAGAGGCTGGCGGCTATCTGTCATGGACAGTTGTACCAGCAGCGGATGAAGCGTGCTTTTGACCGAAAGGTGCGACCTCGTGTGTATCACGTAGGCGATATGGTGTTGAAAAGGATCCTTCCTCCTCAGAATGATCGTAGGGGCAAGTGGACACCCAATTATGAAGGTCCCTTCGTGGTCAAGAAGGTTTTCTCTGGCGGAGCCTTGTTGTTAACGACCATGGATGGTGAGGATTTTCCATCCCCTGTGAATGCGGACGCAGTTAAAAAATACTTCGTATAAGAGACCCGCTGGACGAAAAGAATAAAATAGTCCAGGCAAAAATGGGCATCCCGGCGAACCAGGAAAAAAAACTAAAAAGGTTCGGGCAAAAATTAGGGATAAAAAGAAAAAAAACTGTACCCCCGGTAAGTCGAAAACCCCACAAGGGCGGCTTGGGCAAAAAAGGGTATCCCGGTGGACTGAAAACCCGAAAGGGCGCTCCAGGCAAAAGAAGGTTTGAAACGAACAACTGCGTCTAGCATGATCGTTTGTACTTTGGATATGACACGTGGATAATCTCCAATAGGGATCAGTCGGAAGCGTCTTGTTCAGAAGGCGGAAAGCACGGAGAGTCTTGAGGACGTATGGGGTGTAACCGAGTTGGAACTCGATGAGATCACGGGTTCACATTGCCATTAGGATAGATTTTTTCCTTTTGTGTGCAATTACCTCTTTTTAGGGATTGCTTCCTTTGTATTGCTCGTTCACGAGCCACACCTTTTCCAATCAAATAAATGCATATTCAGTCAAATAATTTTGTTTTTGTTTTCATTACCGCTTTGATTGCAAAAACATCTGTTTATTTTGATAAAGAATCTTTGCATTTTGAGACATGGAAATCCCTTCCAATGCATGTTTATGAGATTGAAAACTTGGAATCTTATTTGGAAGGTTGAGTGACTCAGGTGTTGAAATTTTGGCACGCCTAGGGCACGTTTTTATCTAATGATCTTTTTTGCAGGTGCTGTTAGATATTTTCACTCACTTGCAGGTTGTGATGTGAAGTCTTTTGATAAAAGATCCCCGTGGAGTCCAGTCAGGGACAAGGGATTAAAGAATGGTGAAAATATGGCAAAGGATGACGACGATCCTGGAGGGTTAATCAAGAAGACTCTTCAAAGTCTGAGGACTGGAAAGTTGATACCAATCCAGGGAGTTCGATCTCCGTGGAGTGCGAAGAAGGCGAGAATACAAGGTGATGAATCAGAAAAGTCCAGACGAGTCATGGAGCTCTCAAAAGTGGAAAGCTGGCACTGGATTTAGATGTTGAATACCAGGGTTTGACGAGTCGACGGGTGTTCTGTGCCAGACTTTCCTTATTTCCCCAAGCAGAGTCGGGATTGTTACCTCCTCAGCAGATTCAAGGTCTGTGTCTTCCCTAGCAGGGTCGGGATGGTTATCTCCCCAGCAGGTTTGAGATCGGTGTTTCCTCAGCAGCCAGGCCTGAAGGTTGCTATTTCCCTAATAGAGGTGTCTGTTGGTAGCTGTTTCCCCTAGCACGGCGGAGCTTGTTAGTTTCCCCAGCAGGTCGAAGATTGTTGTTTTCCCCGCAGAGTGCGTTAGTGGTTTATTCCCCAGCAAAGTCCCTAAGCAGATCGGGTTCAGTGGAGGTCATCCCCGGTGAGGGTGGTCCTTTCCCCAGTAGCGGTGTTATTCCCCAACAGGGTGGAGGTTGGAGCGATAGCGAGTTCCTCAGCAGAGTGCCTCGAGCTCCCCGAAAGAGTCCCTTGAGGGGGATATTTTTTATGCATTCATCATTTAGATAAGCATAGCATATTGCATAGCTAATTGCGTAGCATTTCCATGATTATGGAGCATTGCGCTAAAAAAATCATGCGTCATCATTGCAAGCATAAACTAGTCTCAAGCCGTGGTTACTGTTTGAGGATTGGTTTCGCCAGATGGTGAAGATGTTACTCTGAGGAGTTTATCATCATGATGTCAGATCAATAATATTCCCCAGTAGTGCGATATTGGAGGAGGAGTTTCTGTCGGGCGGAGATGGAAATAATAATAAAAAATCAAGAGAAGTTTTGGGGTTTCAAGAAAAGCAAAAAGAGAATAATCCCCAGCTGAGCGCAAATTGTTCGTTTGCTAGGGTTGAATAGAGGATAGCATGCTCATGGCTTGTTATCCCCAGCATGGGTCGTTGGCACGCGTGCCGCCTCATTTATCACTGTCCCTTATTTCTGCCTATGCTGACAGGCATGACAAGTTTTTTCGGGTATTCAGACCGATGTGGCATTCAGGCCAATTTTTCGGGTATTCAGACTGAAGCGGCATTCAGGCCAGTTTTTTCGGGTATTCAAACCGATGTGGCGTTCAGGCCAGTTTTTTGGGTATTCAGACCGTTGTGGCACTCAGGCCAGTTTCCGATTTTCAGATCGAAGAAGTTTCCGACGATCAGGTCGATGCACTTGTGGCACTCAGGCCAGTTTCCGATATTCAGATCGAAGAAGTTTCCAACGATCAGGTCGAAGTACTTGTGGCACTCAGGCCAGTTTTCGATATTCATATCGAAGAAGTTTCCGACGATCAGGTCGACGTACTTGTGGCACTCAGGCCAATTTTCCGGTATTCAGACCGAAGTGGTATTCAGACCAAAGCGGTGTTCAGATCGACGTCAATACTCTCATATTTCGATGCTCAGTATTCAGACTGACGAGCGGCGCTCAGGACAGGGTGGTTACTCCTGTGTTACCATTTATTTTGGTAACCAGGTCAATGTTCCTTTTCGGTACTCAGGCCGACTTTCACCGTACCAGACGGATTCTTCTTTTGAGATCGCATCTTTGCCGTTTCTGACAGGCATTGTTTATTATTTTCCCAGCGGAGTGCAAATTGTTCATTTGTTCTTGGTATTCAATCACTCTTCACCCTGATCATCTGAAAGCCGAGGCTATTCATATCGACAGGTTCATAGTGGATTGAATAGGGGCAGCTGTAACACCTCAAAATTTGCCCTCCTCTTCTTGGGACTAGCTTAACATATTGCATTTCATGTTTAGGGCATTAGGCATTTGCATATTGCATATCATGTGAGAATAGACAAGTCATCCTCCTAAGTCTTTCTCAGAAGATAGAGAGGTTAAGAGATTCAAGCCTGAGGGTCTCATAAATTGATCACTAGCCATCTGAGGGTTTGTGCTTCAATTAGGGTTTTCTTGGTTCTTCAAGGAGGTTGAGCATTATCTTGGTTGCAAGGATACATCATCATCCTCATGGTTGTGTCCTTATCAAAGGTTTCAGAATTCAGGATCAGGGTCCTTGGGATTAGGGTTTTGACCTCTGGTCAACCCTAATCAGTGTCATTCTACCAGTCAGGGTTTCTCAAGGAGATGGGGTTTATTTCTTGGATGGAGATCATATGGTCATTATTTTGGGCTTATTAGAGCTAGGGTTTCATTTTGGAGCCAATTCCTCAAGTGGTTGAGGCTCAAGCTGATCAGAGCACTTCTAAGTCATCTGTCAACCAAAAAGTCAACAGAAAGTCAACTGTGGGTTTTGAACTGGGAAATTGGTTTTCTTCATCCCATTCATGTTCCAACAATGTTTATTCATCATGTAAAATGCATGTCTTGAAGAATTTGAGGTCAGATCAAAAGTTTCCAAAGATGGAAAGTGACCTGTAATTGAAAGTTTCCAAAAATGGAAAGTTTTTGGACCAAATTCAACTTGATCTTACATCATCAAAGAAGCTTCAAATGAAATTTTTTCCAACATGAAAGTTGAATATCTTTCTCTCCCATTTCCAAAAAGTCCAAGATCATGAGCATCTGATGAATGGTTGAGGAGATATGATCCAATCATTGCCAAGTGTGCTTGAAACTTCAAAAGGGCATAACTTTTGACTCATAACTCCAAATTGAGTGCTCCTTTTTGCCAAATTCTTCTCATGACATGAGCTTTCCAAATCATTCATCACATTACATGAAAATTCATCATATGATCATGTGCATATTCATGCCCATTTTGGAGGGAAAATGCTAAATTTAAATTTGGTGCATTTCATGAACTAATTTCCATTGCCATTGTGTGCATGAGGTGTTTTTAAGTGAATTTGACCATGCATTTGGTACTGTTCACGTATGCATGCTCCATACACCTCCATTTTTCATTTTTTGGTCACACACCTTATTTTTGCTAATTACCATTAACCAAGCTTAATTAAGTGTTTCAGCATGATTAGGAGATGATATAAATACATAATCCTAACAGAATTTGGGGGATAATCACCATTTCTAGATCTAAATCTTTCTTCCCTCCAAATTTCTCTCTCCATTGAAATTCAAATTTCTTCCACATAAGCCTTCAATTTTCTTCCATATTCTTGTTCTCTGGTGTTGATTTAGTATAGATCAAGCATTGGATCATCAAATTTGGACCAGAATCGTGTTGTGCAAGTTCAAGAACACAAACATGGAAGTTCAGATTTGAGCAAGATCTAAGCCACTACAAGCTCCACTTCCTTCATAAAGCTTCATAACAGTGATAGAGGAGTGGATTTGAAGCTTGCCAAGCCTTGAAACTGCGAATTCCAGGAACTGTTCTTCAAGAGGTTAGAATTTTGAACCTCTTAATTCTTCAAATCGTTGCCATGTTTAAGTAGATCGCGTCATGCTGAGCATTCTGGTGGTTGTAGAACTGAAATTGGTCGTGTATTGCATGAGTTATACTTTATTGAAGTTTTGAAACCAATAATGTTTTTGCTCGATTCTTTAAATTCATGGCTTGTTTTGATGAAATTTTGATTGATCTGTAACCTACGTTGGAGGAGCTTTCATTTGGTATAATTATTGGCAAATTCTGGAAAAAAAATTATGTGAGGTTACTGTTCCTTCACCGTCTTCACGAAGAAGACGGTTGTTTCCTCCATAGGCGCCGCCGTCTGGTTCTGGATAAGGTGGTTAGGGTTCTTGCCATGTGTGCATGCTTCGTGGCGATTTGATTGGCCTAGTTTCTTTTGACTAGCGCCACATATGCTTTACTTGGTGACGTGGAGGCCAACAGGATTAATGAAACTCAGCGTTTCATTCCTTGCCTCACTTCGATTCCGCCTGGCCACATATTTTCAAATTAAATCCACATAAACTTTTCCCTCCAATTTCATATGCCTTGTTCATTTTTGTTTCAAATATTTTGCCAACTTTGAAAATTCATATCAATTTGAAAAATGATCCAATTAATTCCAGTTTTTTGCTACATGATCCTTGAAATGTCTAGAATTTTATGGTTTTGATTTTATGATTTTACCATTTCTGGATTTTGAATTGTGGTTGATTATGTGAACATGTATCCCTTTGTGACATTGCCTCATTATTTCTATCATAAAATGCTCATACATTATCCAAATGCCATGAAATTTTGCATGATGATTCTTAACATGATGATGGATTTGTGTGATTTTATTTGGCATTTTTTGCTATTGTCATTTCTGTTTTAGGCACATGCTAATATGGTGTGACAATGTGTGTCACACAATTGGATGTTCAACTTGTGCATTTTCATATCCATATCAAATGAGCTTCTCTGTTTATGATTTTTGGCATGATAACTGTACTGGACATGTTGTATGCTCATGAAAATTTCCAGAATTGTTTGACTCATTTCTATTTTGATATAGACTTTTGATTCTTGAGGATCAATTGTGTGTTTTGAATTTGCCTTTGACTTCTCTTGCTTACTACATGACTTTGCTTGATGATTTTGATTTGGTCCTTTTTAGGACATGTTCATGATTGATTAAATGTGGTTCATGTTGAGTTTTAGCTTCTGTTTTGACTTTTTACTTCACCTTTGACCCTAGGCTTTGCCTTAGGGGTTTGGACTCACATTTTGAGTTGTACATTTCAGGTTCAAGCAATAAGTCCTAATGGATGATGTGATCCTCTTGCTTTAGACACAATTTGCTTTGTTTAACTAATGTTGATTGTGTTGTAGGTCCTTGGGTGGCTAACTCATTTGAGTTCTATGGCTTACTCATTGTGTATATTGGTTGTCTGACTATTGTTGATTGGTTGTTTTGTCTGAACATAGTACTGATTGTTTAGCTTTTCTCACAGGTACTTTAGCCGCTTTAACTCATTATTTGAGTTGCTTTGCTTTGCTTGTGGTTGGCATACCACTTAGGTAACTTCCTTAACTCCATGTAGTCTGGAAGACCTGTCATGTTATCTTGGCAGGCACCTGTCTGAAGCCCTCCTTAAGAGGCAATGCTTGTGCTTGTTTATCTTTGTGCCTTGTACATGTAAAGACCTCCTAAGTGAAGGGGCATTGGCAGATAGAAGGGATGTGCAATCCATCCCCTGCTATTCAGTTGAGTCTTTCATCTTGCTCGCACTACGTGCTGATGCATTTTGAATAAACACCCAAAATCTTGTATATAGAGTCAGTCATTGTGGAGTAGAGTCCCCCATTCTGGACTCCCACACTTTCATTGATTCAAGCTCACCCAGGCCAGGGTTAAGAGCTATGAGGCATAACCCTCATCTCCATTTCATCTGCTCACCCTAACTCTCCATGTTAGAGGTTAAGAGCCTGACCACCCATTCCAGTATTTGGCTTGTTTGTCGAGGTTGATTTGACCCCTTGACTAAAGCCCATCCTTGTATGAGCCACTTGTTTGCATATAGTGTGTGTGCTTGCTCTCCTGTGCTTGTGTTTGCTTACTTGATGTTTGAATTGACTTGCTGCCTGTGCGAGTTAGATTTTGATTCAGATACCTCAACCTAGGACTATTGTGGATTGCATGACAACTTTTAGGCTCAAGTCAGTCTCCCTATTAGTTTGTTTTTTCCCGGTCTCTGGTTAGGAGAAAGTTTCTCCCCTGTTAAGGGGAACTACGTCGCCCTGATCCTCATACCAGATGACGTACGTAGGCAGGAGATCGTGCGAGATCTCTCCGGGCAACCTTTTTTTTCTTTTGTGTGTGTTTTGCTTGACAGCTACTAGGCTCGAGTTCCAGACTCCCTGTTAGCTTGTCAATTTGATAACCTTTTGGTATGTGTTTGTGGAGTCTGATGTAAGTCCAGCGATTGGCATTCGGTTTCCCGGTGTTGTGTGTGTGTTTGGAGTCTGATGTAAGCCCAACGATTGGCATTTGGTTTCCTGTTTGTGTTTGATGTTTAGAGTCGGACGTAAGACCAGCCATTGGCAGTCCATTAACTGTTATGTGTTTCTTTTGACGTCTCAGCGTCTTTATGTTGTGTTTTGTTTCGGCGTGCGTTATCCGAACTGCGGTAGCTCTGATTCTCATTCCAGATGAGATATGTAGGCATAGGATGCGATATCCTAGCGAGCCCGTTCCCATTTCCCCGAACTACGTCGACTCTGATGTTTGTGTCTGACAAACTACGTAGGACCAGGATGCGACATCCTGCCGAGTTATCGTCTTCCTCCATCTATGTTTTATTCCAGTGTGTGTGCATTCTTTTGAGCAGTTATTTAGCAACCTTTTTCTATTCTTTTGAGCGTGGATCCCGTCGAGTACGACGGACGTGAGGGGTGCTAATACCTTCCCCTTGCGTAACCGACTCCCGATCCTTGCAACCTTCGGTCGTAAGACCATTCCCTTTCCAGATTTACTTCGAGCGTTTCCTTTCCCTCCTTTGGGATAAATAACGCACGGTGGCGGCTCTGTTTGTTTGTTTTTCCCGCCGGTTGTTTTTCACGGATGCGACACATGGCCATGTGATAGGCCTATCAAATAATGCTATCAGATCCAAAATCACTCATGTGCAATGCTGAAATCATGTCAGCTGGTCATGCAACAGAGATTGAAATGTGAATGTGAAATTCATCCAAATGGACCTTTGAAAAGAACCCATACACAAGTCCCTCAATTTTAATCCAAATGAGATGATATTGGACTTTTCTTAAAGGTGAGATCAAGGGGAACAACTTTCATGTTTAACACTTTTCCATTTGAAGCTTGGATCGTGATGAATTTTGAGGTGGAAGTTTGGAAAATCAAACATATTTGAAAATTTTCTAAGTACCAAGTCAAATGTTCACTTTTTCCACCTTGAATAACTTTTTCTATGGACTTCAAATGGAATACGTTCCTTCATCAAAGTTGTATCTATTTCAAACCTCTTCAATTTGGTAACAAATTTGACCTCATCTGTATTTAGCATGAAGGAGTTATACATTTTAGAAGTTGAGGAAAATCACTTGTTCAATGGTATTGGCCCAAAATGGCCTATAATCTTTCCTCTTGGAACATGCCTTTGCAAGTTGAATTTCAACTTCTTCCAAGAATAAATGTTGGAGATGACATCTTTAATTTGGTCATGAAACCTGAATGGATTTTATATCATAAAAAATGAGCAAGTTATGGTCCTTGGAAGTTGACCTCCTAACTAGGGTTCAGACAAAATGACCTATAATATTTCATCATATAAAATTACTTTCCAAGCAAAACTAGATCTTGACCTCAACATTAAAGTTGTTTGGAATGTCATAAGAAGTCACTTTTATCTTGGAATCATTTTCATATGACAAAGTTTGTAGGAGATAGAGTCTAGGGAACCCTAGTTTCGACCAGTTGACTTTCTCTGGTCAACCACCATGAACCATCTTGCAAACTTGAAGTTCTCTTGATCTCTTTAACTTATGGAGGATCATATATGCATAAGATGATGTAATATTAAGTATCCCTTGAAATATTTGATCAAATTTTGAAGAAACTTGCTGAAGAAGTCACACAAGATACCCAGATAAATTAGGGCTTCCAAGGCAAACAGGCTTCAAACTCTTGATGATTTCTTGATCAAAATGATAAATTAAGATCATGGGGACCCATTTATGATGTCTATAGTAATTTTGAACCATATATTGATTAGTCTCCTAGCATTGAGGGTCTCAAACCCTATATATGAGCTTGATGGAGTATGGGTGAACATACACACTACCTACAAAAGCAACAAACTATATATTGACATATTTTTTGCATTTGGGTTAGTAAATAATGAAAAAGAAAGTATGATACAATCAAATGTGCTTGGTTATCTCTCCCAATGAAAACCCAATGAATGAGGGGTAAGAGGATGTCAAGGTGTGATCCCAAAGCTAATGCATATGATGAGATAGCATGAGGGATCTTAGGGTCAAAATTGGGGTCTTACAGTTAGTTGCAACTGCAGTGGCATTGACTAACTCATTATTAATCATGGCATACAAGAAAAATAATTCTCTTTGAGAGGCCACACCGGTACTATCGCCCCATCCAAATAAATTGTAAGCAAGGCCTTTTGGGGCGTATCGAAAACAAGGATTCTGAATAACTAAGGTTTTAGCGTTTGCGAAACCATAACTCGATTACCTGTAATATCAGTCCAGAATTGTTTCATAAGAAATTCATCTGGAACATCTTTGGGGCTGTAAATGGGCAGTCGGAGGATACTTCCTAAATCCTCAACGGACAACTCATGGTATTGGTTAAAGAGGCGGAATTTGAGAGTACCAAAGTAGTATCTCACATCGCCAAGCCATTTTTTCTGCAAATGAAAATGAAGAGTACTAAGGAATTCAAGAGTCATTAGCTCATAGGTTGGCGCCTCAAAATACATGAACTATAACAATCCTATAGCATTAAACATCTTATCAATTTCAAGCTTCAAACCTAAATCATTCAAGGTTTGTTCACACATATACCTTGTAGGAGTTATTTTTCTCCGAACAAGTACCGAGTACCTTTTTGCTTGATCATCCTCTTCGAAGACAGTGTTGTGAGAATTTGGCGCCCAGTTACTTCGCTTTCGAGCTCTTGAGGTTTCCGCGACTTGCTTTCCTTGAGCACTCCTTTTTAGAGGCATGTTTGCCCTTGTGAAAATATGAATATTTTGAACTTGTGATTTTGAGAGCTTGGTACCCGGAATATTGATGACGATGAAAAAATAGGAAGGTTTTGTAAAGGGTGTTTATGCTTTGGAGTGGGTGTGGGGGTAAAGGTGGAAGCTTTAGGATTTGGGTTTTAATGGAGTTTTAGGTTGAGAGAGAGAGAGAGAGAGAGAGAGAGAGAGAGAGAGAGAGAGAGAGAGAGAGAGAGAGAGAGAGAGAAAAGGTAGGAGATGAAGATGGTAAGTTTGGATAGAGAGAGTAAAAGAGTGAATGGTAGAAAATTGGATTTTATTGGACTTAATGGGATTTGATTGGAGTTAATTGGATGGTAATTTGTGGACGGGGCCAAGGTGAGAGAAGGTAGAGATTCTAAACAAAATTCAAAAAGATTTGAAAAATTCAGATTTTCCCCACTAGGCCTGCTACGGGTCGTAGCAGCTGCTGTGGGCACCCGTAGTAGGCGTCTGTCAAATGATGGATTTTTGTTTTTGGAGGGGGACTGGAGATCATGCCTACTACGGGCCATAGCATGTTCTACGGCCAACTGTAGCAGGACTCTGTCTTGGATGACAATTCATGTTGGTTTTAGGGGGTTTGGGTGATGGTCTGTTATGGGTCGTATCAGCTACTACTAGAACCCGTAGTAGGAGTCTGATACCTCTTCCAACTCTGGTTTTTCTTGACGGTTCGGTCTGTTTATTCTGGGTACAATTCTAAGTATCGAAGCATCTTCAGTTTTTTTAAATGTACCGCATGCTTCTGCTTCCCCATGTAAGAACCTGTTTATCACTTGACTAAGAAATAAAACAAACAACAAAAAGAAAATAGTTTAGAAATTAAAAGTGTGGGTTGCCTCCCACGTAGTGCTTCTTTTAACGTCGCATGGCTCAACGGTTTACAACAATATCCTTTGAGACGAACATCCTCTACCAGGCCAATTTCTTGTCTTTGGTGATAAGATTTCACTCTCTGCCCATTAACTTCAAAAGTGTCCCCGTTCTCCTGATTCTTCAACTCTATTGCATCATGAGGGAACACTTTGTTGACAGCAAATGGCCCAGACCATCTAGACTTCAGCTTTTTAGGAAACAACTTTAACATGGAATTAAATAAGAGAACCAACTGTCCTTCCCAAAATTCCTTCCTTTGAATATTTCGATCATGCCATTTTTGTGTTTGTTCTTTATAAAGTTTGGCATTCTCGTAAGCTTGGTTCCTGAATTATTCCAACTCATGGAGTTGAAGGATTTTGGAATCTTCGGCTTTTGAGATATCGTAATTCAGAAATTTTGAGGCCCACAATGTTTTGTGTTCCAACTCTAAAGGAAAATGACAAGCTTTTCCATAAACTAACTAGTACAGAGACATACCTAGTGGTGTTTTGGATGAGGTTATGTACGCCCACAATGCATCATCCAACTTGGTTGCCCAATCCTTCTTGGAGGTGTTCACAGTCTTTTTTAGTATTTGCTTGAGTTGCTTATTAGAAACTTCCACTTGGCCACTGATCTGAGGATGGTAAGTTGTAGCAATTTTATGTTTCACATTTTACTTCTTGAGCAAGTTTTCCATGAGGTGATTTAGGAAATGTGTTCCTTCATTGCTTATCAATGCTCTTGGTACCCCAAAGATGATAGCCCTTAGAAATTTAACCACCATTTTAGCATCATTAGTGGGCAAGGCCACAACTTCTACCCATTTAGATACATAATCCACTGCCACTAAAATGTAATTCTTTCAAAACGAAGGTGGAAATGGACCCATAAAATCTATTCCTCATACATCAAACAGCTCCACCTCTAATATGGCATTCTGAGGAATCTGATTTCTCTTTGAAATGTTATGTGTTCTCTGACATCTGTCACATTCTTTAACTATGAAGTGTGCATCTTTGAAAAGTGTAGGTCAGTACAACCCTGACTATAGGACTTTTGATATTATCCTATCTCCACTAAAGTGTCCTCCATATTCTGAGCCACGACGCGCTTTTAGGATGTCCCGATGTTCTTCCTCCGGAACACATCTTCGAACCAGCCTGTTTATTCCCTTCTTGTACAAGAATGGGTCATCCCACAAATACAACTTGCAATCATGCACAAACTTTTTGTTTTTGTTATAATCAAAATTATCAAGGATTACACCACCTACTAAATAGTTCATATAGTCGGCGAACCATGGAACGCCAGTAATAGCCAAGATGTGTTCATCAGCAGACTCATCCTTAATTTGGCGTTTCTCTTCTGTTTCTTCAATCAGGGACATCCGAGATAAGTGATCAACAACAGTGTTTTCACATCCCTTTTTGTCCCGGATTTCCTGATCAAACTCCTGAAGGAGTAGTATCCATCTCAGTAGTCTTAGCTTTAATTTCTGCTTAACAAACAAATACTTCAAAGCAGCCTGGTCAGTATAAATAACTACTTTAGATCCTAATAGATATGACCCGAACTTGTCAAAAGCATAAACCACTGTTAGTAACTCCTTCTCGGTAGTTGCATAATTCATATGTGCAGGATTTAAAACATGACTAGGATAATAAATCACATGTAACAGCTTATCTCTTTGTTGTCCTAATATTTCCCCTCCTGCAATATCACTAGCATCACACATGATCTCGAATGGGAGAGACCAATTGGGGGCAATGACTATTGGTGCCAACATTAACTTACTCTTTAATGTTTCAAAGGCACCGACACATTCTTTATCAAACACGAAAGGTTTATCTTTCACAAGAAAACTTGTTAATGATTTGGCTATTTTAGAGAAATCTCTTATGAATTTGCGATAAAAACTTGCATGTCCTAAGAAACTTCTAATACCTTTCTCATTCACAAGAGGTGGGAGGTTTGATATTACCTTCACTTTTGCTTTGTCAACTTCTATCCCCTTATGCGAAATTGTGTGACCTAATATTATGCCTTCACGCACCACAAAATGGCATTTCTACCAATTGAGAATCAAGTTGGTTTGTTGGAATCTTTCTAAAACAAGGGACAAGTTAGTCAAACAATTATCAAAAGAATAATCGAAAATAGAAAAATCATCCATGAACACTTCCATATGCTTTTCAAGCATGTCAGGAAAAATGGATGTCATGCACCTCTAAAATGTAGTCGGTGCATTGCACAACCTAAATGGCATTCTTCTATAGGCAAAGATACCATATGGGCATGTGAATGTCGTCTTCTCTTGATCTTCAGGAGCTATTGCAATCTGATTATACCCTGAGTATCCATCAAGGAAACAATAGTAATCATGACCAACCAACCTCTCCAACATTTGATCAATGAATGGCAAAGGAAAGTGATATTTTCTTGTTGCAGTGTTCAACCTTCTGTAGTCAATGCACACTCTCCAACCTGTAACAGTCCTGGTAGGAATCAGCTCATTTTTTTCATTCATGATGACGGTAGTTCTTCCCTTCTTTGGTACCACATGCACGGGACTCACCCATGAGCTATCAAATATAGGGTAAATAAGACTTGCATCTAACAAATTCACAACTTCTTTGTGAACCACTTCTTACATGGCGGGATTAAGTCTCCTTTATGGTTGGACAAATGGCTTGTGATCGTCCTACATCAGTATCTTATGCATGCAAACTGTCGGGCTAATACCTTTCAAATCTTCAATGGCCCATCTGTAACACCTCAAAATTTGCCCTCCTCTTCTTGAGATTAGTTTGACACAGTGCATTCCATATTTTAGGGCATTAGGCATTGCATTTTTGCATATCATATGGAAATAAGAAGGTCATCCTCCAAAGTCTTTTCAAAAGATGGAGAAGTTACATGATTCAAGCCTGAGGGTCTCTATGAATTGATGATCAACCATCTGAGGGCATGGGCTTCAGTTAGGGTTTCTTGATTCTTCAAAGGTCTTGAGAATTATCTTGTTTGCAAGGATATATTACCATCATCATGGTTCTATCATCATCAAGGGTTTCATTGTTCATTCTCAAGTTCCTTTGGATTAGGGTTGTGACCTCTGGTCAACCCTAATTAATGCCATTCTTCCAATCAGGGATTCTCAAAGAGATGAGATATTGTCTTGAGATGGGGATCACATGATTGTTATGAAGAGCTTACATGAGCTAGGGTTTCATTTTTGAGCAATTTCCCCAAGTGGTAGAGGCTCAAGCTGATCAAGACATTTCAAGGTCATCTGAAGACCAAAAAGTCAACTGTGCGATCAACTGAGGGCTATGAGGTGGGGAAATGAGTTGATACACCTCAATCATGTTCAAAATAGGTCCATTCATCATTCTAAACATGTACCTTGAAGATTCAAAAGTTATGGCAAAAGTTACTAAAAATGGAAAGTGACCTGTAATTCAAAGTTTCCTAATTTGGCAAGTTTTTGGTCCACATTCAACTTAACTTTTCAAGATCAAAGAAGTTTCAAATGGATTTTTGGTGAACATGAAAGTTTTATATCTTTGTCTCCCCTTTTCAAAAAGCCCTAATTCATGTCCATATGATGAATGGTTAAGGAGTTATGGTCATTTGATCACAAGGTGTGCATGGAAATTCTAAGTGACATAACTTTGATACAAAGCTCCAATTTGGTCCATTCTTTTTGCAAAATACTCCTCATGACCAATACTTCTCAAAACAAGCCTTGCCATGCATGGAAAAAGTGTGTATGTCCATTATTTCACACATGTGCATTTTGGAGGGAATTTCTATAATTCAAAATTGGCTTATGATAAAAACAAAATAACCATTCCATCATGTCAATTGGTTGATTTTGAGTGAATTCAAGCTTTTGCATGGGAAACTCACGTGTATTATGGCCATGATAACTCATTATACATTTTTTGCAAAGTGCCTTATATCTCATTAATCAAGATTAGCCAAGGGAAATTGTGATTAGCATTGTGATTAGCATGGCATATAATAGCTTAAACCCTAATTGTAACTGCCATAACAGAATTTTCAGATCCAAATTCAAGAGTTTCCCTCCAATTTTCTCTCACTTCGAATTTCTTTTTTCTCCACACAAACTCCAAATCTCTTTGCATATTCTTGATTATCATGCATCACTGAGCAAGAATCAACCATTGGTTTGAACAATTGAGCTAGAATTCGAGCAGATCAAGTGCACTCTCATGGAAATGGAAGCTTGAAATTGAAGTAGATCCAGTTGTTTTCATCCAATTCTTTTTGCTCAAAGCTTCAAGGCAAGGAAAATAGAGTAGATTTGGAGCATATGAGCACCTGAGGACACGAATTCAGAAGCTTCAAGTTCAAGGTGACTCAAAATCGATCCTCTCTTTTTGCTATTTTATGTACATAAATGTGTAGATCTTGCTTTGTGGAGTGTATACATATGCTTAGAATTGAAAATGGTTAGGTATTGAGATTGTATGGTTGAATATAAGTTTTGATCCATAAAATGTTTTGCTTCGATCTGGAAATTTTAGGAGGAATTAGATGAAATCATTAGCATATTTGGAATGTGCATGAGAAGAGCTTTCGATTGATATAGATTTTGTGTGATTCTGCATTTTTCCACGGCGGCGCCGCCGCCTGGTTGACCGGAGAAGACGACCGGAGCTTAGCTCCGGCGTCTGGTTCATGCTAGGGTTTTATCCACGTGTGTTCCATGTAAGTGCTCGCTTGGAAGTTTGATTGCCTAAAAGAGCTTTGACCAAGGCCACGCATGATTGGAAAGGTGACTGGGACGCTGAGTGTGTAAATGAAACGCATCGTTTCATTTAGCTGATTGTGTTGTCCACGTTTTCGCTTGCATGTCTGTTTGATAGGATGTTGATGCTTTGACCGTGCCATGCTTGCTTTGACATGTTGACCATGCATGCTGATGTAGATTAGTGAAGCTGTGCGTTTTGCCTTTTGAATCTAAGTCGTGGATGTGATAAGCGCGCTTCATCGTTTGGTTCAGATTAATTCTGAGTTTAATTCAAATATTATTTTCCCTCCATTTTATTATGCATATTCCATTATTTTGTTCATCTTTGAAAAATCATTCAAAATAGAAAAATGCTCCAAATTAACTCCAATTCTTTTTCCCAGTTTTGTATGAATGTTTAGTTTTTTTTTATATTATTTGCATGATTTGTTGATGTATGATTTTTTAATTGTGGATTTTTGATTGAACATTATGCTATTTTGATATGTTGCATTCAATGCTTTGTGAAATCTTCATCTTTGGGCCAATTGATTTGATTTTTTGTGTGCTTAATCTTCACATATGATATGAATTTTTGAGCACTGGTTTGAATTTTTTCTCATATGCTATCATTGTTTTTGACACATGAAGATGAGTGTGACAATTTGTGTCACATTTTGGACCTTGCATTTGTGCATTTTTGTTCATCTATCATTTGAACTTTTCTGGATTTGATTTTTTGCATGATGATTGTTCATGACATGAGTAGCTTGCATAAAAAATTTCAAAGCCATTGCATACATTTCTGATTTGATTTGGATTTTCTAATTTGGATGTCCATTTTGTGCACATTTGCTTGCTTTTGCTTTACATTGATCATTTAAGACACTTGCCTTTTGATTTGGTGTTGGTCCTTTTGAGGACATTTTATTGATTGTTTGAATGTGCATTATGTAAAAGATTGAGTTCTGTTTTGATCATTTGGTTTGGTTTTGAACTTAGTCTTTGTACTAGTGTTTTGTACATGATCTAACCTTGTCTTGTGTTTCAGGTTTGGACACTTAGCATTAATGGTTGATTTGCTCACCTTTTGAGATGCAAATTGAATTGTGTTCTGACCTAGTTGTGTTTTGTAGGGATTTAAGTTGATGTGTTGAGTTCATTGCCTCACTTGATGGCTTGACCCTTATACATTGAGTTGTGTAACAGTTGGATGGTTTCACTGTTTGTTTTCTGATTGGTTGTCTAAGATACTAACTGTTTAGCTTTTGTACAGGTACATTAGTTGCTTGCTTTTAGCTCTTGCTTGAGCTTTGGATTGTGGTTGATACACCACTTAGGTAGTTATCTTCTTACTTCATGTAGTCTGGAAGTCCTGTCACCTTTTTGGCAGGCATTTTGCTGGCAAGTCCTCCTTAAGAGGCTCTATTTGTGTTTGTTTACATTTGTGCCAAAGACCACCAAGATGAGGCATGTGCTACTTGATAAGTCCTCCTAAGTGAAGAGGAAATTGACGGATAGAAGGGATTAGTAGCCAATCCCCCGTTATTCGGTGAGTCGTTCTTTATGCTCGCACTACGTGCTGATGCTTTTGGACATGTACCCAAGATCTTTGTCCAGTGTTTGTCAAGTGGAATAGGATCTCACTTTCTGGATCCCCACGCTTTCTTTGTCATGAGCTCACCCTAGCCAGGGTTAAGAGCTATGTGTCGCATCCGCGAAAAACAACCGGCGGGCTAAAACAAAAACAACACAGAGTCGCCACCGTGCGTTATTTATCCCAAAAGAGGGAAAGGAAACGCTCAGAGTAAACCTGGGAAAAGCATGGTCTCGCGACCAAAGAGAATGGGATCGGGAGTCGGTTATGCGAAGGGAAGGTATTAGCACCCCTACGCATCCGTCGTACTCGACGGGATCCACGCTCTAAAAGAAAGAAAAGGTTGCTAAAACAAACATCACACACACACACTGAAAACAACACAGATGGGAGAAGAGGGGAGAGGGCTCGCTAGGATATCGCATCCTATGCCTACGTATCTCGTCTGGAACGAGAATCAGAGCTGCCGTAGTTCGGCTCACACACGCCAAACAAGACACACACAAACACAGGCAAACCTGGAACCCGAACGCCAATCGCTGGACTTACATCGGCTTCCGAACCAAACAAACACACTCAGGATACGGACAGCCAATCGCTGGGCTTACATCCATATCCTGACACACAAGAGGGTTAACAAGCAAACACACACAAAAAGAAAAAAAAGTGCCCGAAGAGACCTCGCACGGTCTCCTGCCTACGTACCTCATCTGGTATGAGGATCAGGGCGACGTAGTTCCCCTGAACGGGAAAGAAATTCTAACCAGACACAAAGGGAGACACACTACTAGGGAGCTGTACTCTAGCCTAGATGTTATCATGCATCATTGCCCTATGTTATGGTTTCTATCTACTTGCACAACAGCAAGCTAATCCTAACCAGGAAAAAGCAAAGCATGCAAGCATAATCAAACATTCATAGTTAGCACACACTATATACAGACAGATATGGGCTCAATCAAGGGTTAAGTTGAAAAAGCAACACAACTGTGTCAGGGTGGTGTTAGCTCTTAACCCTGACATTGAGAGTCAGGGTGAAGCCAGATGAAATGGAAGTGAGGGGTGTGCCTCACAGCTCTTATCCCTGGCCAGGGAGAGCTTCAGACAAAGGAGTGTGGGTTCAGAAAGTGGGAACCCTTCTACACTCATGACTCTGACTCAACTGTACAACTGTACATGAATCTTGGGTTTATATCCCAATGCATCAACACAGTGGTGTGAGCAGAGGGACGACTCAACAAGAATAGCAGGGGATGGATTGCACATCCCTTGGGTTCTGCCAATTGCCTTAATCAAGGTCTTTTCCTGCTTGGGGACAAAAATAAACAAGCACAAACATTGCCTCTTAAGGAGGACTTCAGACAGTTGCCTGGCCAAGTAACAGGCCAGGTCTTCCAGACTACATGGAGAAAAGAAATTCTACCTCAATTGGTTTATACAACCAAGCAGCAGCACAGCAAGTTCTCAAAGAACTATTAGCAACTAATGTACCTGAAATCAATCAAATACAGTCAGTATACCAATCACAAAGTCAAAACAGACAGATAAGAACCAACAGTCAACACAATCAGACAATGCACTATGCAATGCACAATCAACTCAAGTGAGCCAAGCATCCTACAAAATAAACCAAGTTAGTCCATAACAAGCATATAAACCAAGCTCAATCAACTTGAATTAATCTCCTTAAAGCATTTGCTTCTTCAACCTGAAAATCACATTCAAACATGAGAAACAAGACCACTAGGACAAGCCTAGGGTCCAAAGGAGATGAAAAATTCAAAACAGCAAGTGAAAATTAACCAGAATCAAGATAAATCACTCCAGAAAAAAGTCCAATTGGTCTCACATCAAAACTATGTACCAAATTCATTTTATGAACAAAACATGTCAAACTATGCACTTTGGAATCACATTGGAGCAAACAGAATGATCACAATCAAACCAATACCAAAATGGCTCAATAAATTCCCAGAAAATTCAAGCTTAAATAGAACACATTCAATGAGCAACATACCAATTTTCATTCTATTTGGACCAGAGGAAGTATGGAAATTAAATTCACTAAATCAAGTCATGCTTATACAAGTCCAAACAAGGCCACAAATCATGTATCAACTTTAGGCAAGTGTACAACAGAAATGGCATAGGATAAATGAACCACACCAAAGCCAAAATGAAATTAAACAGGTTAAGAATCAATCCACAAAGTTTCAGCTTCATGTGATAAGGCATGGGAATCCACAAAAGACACATTCAAACAATCCCTAGCCAAATAATTTTTCCACACGTGCACAATTTGATTAAAAATCACCATAAAATCCAGCACATCACAAGGAGAATGGCACAAAAAATTGCATCAAATTTAGATCAAAATTGAAGGAGTTATCATTTTTTGAAGATTGATGATCAAAATGAAATAAAAATTTGAAAAGGAAAAGAAATGAAATGATTTTAAATGCTGCAGTGGCAAAAGCGTAAATAAGACGCTCACTAAATGAAACGTTGCATTTCATTTAGTGAGGTGGCAACACGCGAGTGGCTAGCGAACACGGTAAACACCATTTTGAAATCAAAAGCGAGGCAGACGGATCAAATAGCAAACTGGCAGCGTTCTTGAGCATGTTCATACACATTCATCGTTCCAGAAAATCCACATGAACAAATTTGCACGAAAATGGACAAACTATATATCACTGAACCTGTCTAATCACGTACATCAAGAATATCACCATGATTTAGCCTAATTCCTAACATGCTGAACAAATCGATCAAAAGAAACTTTCACATCTAATCTTAAATTCCAGATTTCTCACTCGATTCTTAATGAAATTCAAGACTACAAGTTGCATGCTACTCTATGATCTAAGATCTACACAAGCCATATCGTAATTACAAAAATTATTGAGATCGAATTCCAACCTCTTGGAGATAGCAGTGCTGGATTCGCGCGTTTCAAGATGCCAATTGCCAAAACAGAAGTTGAATGATGCTCTATGAAGTGAATGGAGTGGATCTTGTAGCTCAATTGTGCACCAGTTCCAAGAATGCTCAAACCGCCATGGATGAACTTGATGATGACAGCTGCGAATCTTCAATTATTTGGCTAAGGTTTTGTGAAACAGTTCTTCAATAATACCTGTAGAAGATAGATCAAACAAGAACCAGCAAAGAGAGTGAAGAAATTCAATGGAAAAGTGAAAAAAAGTTTGAAAAAGTGTTGAAGAAAATTGAGAGAATTTGGTAAATTTTTTGTTAGATCTGAGAAATGAGATTTTGATTAGGAGAAACAGTTATGATTAGGGACTTTATATGGTGTGCTAATCAATTTGTTAATCAAGATTAGCAAGAATGATGTGAATTAGTGAAATGCAATTTCATGTCAAATGGCCAAAATGACCTTTTCGAAATGCAGCCAATGTAACAGTAAAAATGCAATGCAAACAAGTCATATTTTCTGTTTATGATGTATTGGAAATGGTTTTGAGTGAAAATTACATGTATTTTTCAAAAACACCTTTTTTCCCACCAAAATGCAAATTAGTTCACTTGAAAAATGGACTTTTGCTATGATGATTTTTGATAAAATATGATGATGCATCATGAAAGTACATGTCAAATGTGGTTTGCTCAAAAAAGAATCACCCAATTTGACCTTTCCATTCAAAAGTTATGGCACTTGGAATTTCAACTTTTTCTGAAAATGATTTGATCACAACTTGCCAATCACACATGAGAAATGAGTGTTCTTGGACTTTTTGGAAAGGTGAGAGCAAGATCTTCAACTTTCATGTTGAACAAAATTTCATTTGAAGCATTTTTGGACACGTAATTTTGAGGAGAACAACTTTCCATTTTTGGCAATTTGCAATTACAAGTCACTTTCTATTTTTGGAAAGTTTCCATCTGACTTTATTTTCTTCATTCTTGATGTTTGAAATGCCAAATGAAACTTGTCTAGACATGAATGAAGTGTCTCTAACTCTCTCCCACCTCCAAGTCCATCAATTCAGGCACAGTTGACCACAGTTGACTTTCCTGACTGATAGATGAATCTGGCTATGCACTGATCAAATTGAGCTTCAAACTCCTGATGCCATGGCTCAATGATGAAACCCTAGCTTCCATAAGCTCAAAATAATCATATGATGACCCCCATATCCATTGAAAACCCCATCTCCTTGCCAAGCCCTGATTGGCACAATACAACTGATTAGGGTTGACCAGAGGTCAGAACTCTAATCTCAAGGTATCTGATCATGAACAATGAACCTCTTGGTGATGACAAGACCATCATGATGATGATGTACCATTTCAACCAAGATAAAGCTCAACCTCCTTGAGAAATCATTAAACCCTAATTTGAATCACAAACCCTCAGATGGCTAGTGATCAATTCAATCAATGAAACCCTCAGCTTGCATCTTAACCTCTTATCTTCTGATCAAGACCTAGGAGGATGATTTGCACAAAGTAGTCACATGATATGCAACATGCTAATGACTAATGACCTAAGAAATGCAATGCAATATGTTAAGCTAGTCCCAAGAGAGGAGGGCAAATTTTGAGGTGTTACAGCTGCCCCTATTCAATCCACTGTGAACCTGTCGATATGAACAGCCTCGGCTTTCAGATGATCAGGATGAAGAGTGATTGAATACCAAGAACAGACGAACAATTTGCACTCTGATGGGAAATTATTAACAACGCCTGTCAGAATCGGCAAATAAGCGATCTTGAAAGAAGCATCCGTCTGGTACGGAGAAAATCGGCCGGAATGCCGAAACAGAAATGTCGACCTGGATACCAAAATAAATGGTAACGCAGGGATAACCATGGCCTGAACACCTGAGGGAATTAGCCTGAATGCCACCTTGGTCTGAACACCTCTTCGGTCTGGATACCACTTCGGTCTGGACACCACTTCGGTCTGGACACCACTTCGGTCTGGACACCACTTCGGTCTGGATACCACTTCGGTCTGGATACCGCTTCGGTCTGGACACCACTTCGGTCTGGATACCGGGAAACTGGCCGGATTGCCGCAAGCTGCATCGAGCTAATCGTCGTGAGCTTCTTCGATCTGGAAATCGGAAACTGGCCGGAGTGCCACAAGTTCTTCGTCCTGATTGTTGAGAACTTCTTCGATCTGGAAATCGGAAATTGGCCGGAGTGCCACAAGTTCTTCGTCCTGATTGTTGAGAACTTCTTCGATCTGGGAATCGGAAACTGGCTGGAATGCCACAAGTTCTTCGTCCTGATTGTTGAGAACTTCTTCGATCTTGGAATCGGAAACTGGCCGGAATGCCACAAGTTCTTCGTCCTGATTGTTGAGAACTTCTTCGATCTGGGAATCGGAAACTGGCCGGAATGCCACAAGTTCTTCGTCCTGATTGTTGAGAACTTCTTCGATCTGGGAATCGGAAACTGGCCGGAATGCCACATCGATCTGGATACCCGCCTCGGTCTGGACACCGGAAAACTTCCATGCCTGTCAGCATCGGCGAAAAGGAATAGTGATACATGAGACGGCACGCGTGCCACAACGACCCACGCTGAGGATAACAAGCCCTGAGCCGACTGCTCTCTATTCAACCCTGGCAGACAAACACTTCGCGTTTAGCTGGGGATTATCTCTTTCTTGTTTTTCTTTTTGGACCCCGAAACTTTTCTGACCATCATTTCCATCTCTGCTCGACAGAAACTCTTCCTCCAATATCGCACTACTGGGGGAATACTGCTGATACAGTACCAAACTCCTCGGAGTAGCATCTTCCTTTTGGGCGAACCACCTCTCAAACAATAACCACGGTCTGAGACTAGCTTATGCTTGCAATATGATGCATGATTGACTTTTTTAGCGCAATGCTCCATAATCATGGAAATGCTACGCGATTTATCATGCAATATGCTATGCTTATTTTTCATGATGAATGTATAAAAAGCATCCCCCTCAAGGGACTTTTCTGGGGAGCTCGAGACACTCTGTTGAGGAACTCGCCAATACTCCGACTCCACCCTGCTGGGGAATAGCGCTGCTACTGGGAAAAGGCAACCCTTGCTGGGGAAAAACCTCCTTTGCACCCGATCCGCTTGGGGAATTGCCGGGGAAAGATCCACCAATGCACTCTGTGGGGATACAACAGTCTTTGACTTGCTGGGGATATCAACACTCCAGACTCTGCTCGAGACACCACCGCACACAGATACTTCCGCTGGGAAAACTGCAACCTTCAGACCTGGCGACTGGGGAAGCATCGATCTGAAACCTGTTGGGGATAACCATCTTGACCCTGCTAGGGAATCCACATACCTTGAATCTGCTGGGGAGTTAGTCCTTCCGACTCTGCTTGGGGAGGAGGACAGTCTGGTTCTGAACACCCGTCGACTCGTCGAACCATGTCATCCATCATTCAAATCCATTGTCAGCTTTCCAATTTTGAGAACTCCCAGACTCGTCTGGACCTTTTCTGCTCCATCATCTTGTATTCCAAACCGCTCCGTACTCGACGGAGAGCGAACTCCTGGGATTTACACAAACTTTTCAATCTTCCGACTTTGAAGAGTCTTCTTGATTAATTCCAAGGATCGTCGTACATCCCTCGTCGTCCTATCACCATTCTTCAATTCATTCGTCCCTGACTGGACTCCACGGGGATTTATTTTGTCAAAAGCTTCCACATCACATCCTGCAGGTGAGTGAAAATATCTAACAGTTCCTGCAAAAGAGATCGTTAGATAAAACCGTGCCCCAGGCGTATCAAGATTTCAACACTTGGGTCACTCAACCTTCCGAATAAGATTTGAAACTTTCAATCTTATAAGCATGCATTGGAAAGGACCTGTATGTCTTAAAATGCAAGATTCTTTATCAAAATAATCGGGTGTTTTTGCAATCAAAGCGGTAATGAAAAACAAAAACAAAAATTATTTGACTGAATATGCATTTTATTGATTGGAAAGTGTGGCTCAAATTGAGCAATACAAAGGAAGCAATTCCTGAAAAGAGGTAATTGCGCACAAAAGGAAAAATCTATCCTAATGGCAATGTGAAACCCATGATCTCATCGAGTTCCAACTCGGTTACACCCCATATGTCCTCAGACTCTCCATGCTTTCTGCCTTCTGAATAAGACGCTTTTGATTGATCCCTACCGGGTATTATCCATGATGCCTTAACCAAAGCGCAAATGATCATGCCAGACGCAGCTGTTCGTTTCAATCCCTCTTTTGCCTGGACCGCCCTTTCGGGTTTTCAGTCCACCGGGATACCCTTTTTTTGCCCAAGTCTCCTTTTCAGGTTTTTGACTTGCCGGGTGTACAGTTTTTTCTTTTTATCCCTAATTTTTGCCCGAACCTTTTCTTTCTGTTTTTTTTGTTCGCCGGGATGCCCATTTTTGCCTGGACTATTTTATTCTTTTCGTCCAGCGGGTCTTTTTATACGAAGTATTTTTTTAACTGCGCCCGCATTCACAGGGGATGGAAAATCTTCACCATCCATGGTCGTCAACAACAAGGCTCCGCCAGAGAAGACCTTCTTGACCACGAATGGACCTTCATAATTAGGTGTCCACTTGCCCCTTCGATCGTTTTGAGGAGGAAGGATCCTTTTCAGCACCATATCACCTACGTGATATACCCGAGGTCGTACCTTTCTGTCAAAAGCACGCTTCATCCGTTGCTGGTATAACTGCCCATGACAGATGGCTGCCACCCTCTTTTCCTCAATCAGGCTTAACTCCTCATACCGGGTCCTTACCCATTCAGCCTCTTGCAATTTCACGTCCATCAGGACTCTCAACGAGGGAATTTGAACCTCAACTGGTAGCACAGCTTCCATCCCATATACCAACGAGAAAGGCGTTGCCCCGGTAGATGTACGCACCGATGTTCGATACCCATGCAATGCAAACGGCAACATCTCATGCCAGTCTTTATAGGTCACCACCATCTTTTGCACAATCTTCTTGATGTTCTTATTGGCTGCCTCAACCGCCCCATTCATCTTCGGACGATAGGGAGAAGAATTGTGATGCTCGATCTTGAATTCCCGGCACAGTTCTGCCATCATTTTGTTATTCAAATTAGAACCATTATCAGTAATGATTCTCTCGGGAACCCTATATCGGCAAATGATGTCTCTCTTGAGAAACCTGGCAACGACCTGCTTCGTCACGTTCGTATAAGAGGCTGCTTCAACCCACTTGGTGAAGTAATCAATAGCCACTAATATGAACCGATGCCCATTCGAAGCCGTAGGCTCAATCTTTCCGATCATATCAATGCCCCACATAGCAAACGGCCATGGAGACGACATTAAACTCAACGGATTTGGAGGCACGTGCACCTTGTCAGCATAAATCTGGCATTTATGACACTTCCGCACGAAATTGAAACATTGGGCCTCCATTGTCATCCAATAATAACCTGCCCTCAGCAGCTTCTTCACCATTGCATTCCCACTGGCATGGGTACCGAACGATCCTTCATGAACCTCTTTCATCAATTGGCTTGCTTCTCTGTTATCAACACATCTGAGCAAGACCCAATCGAAATTCCTCTTGTACAGAACCCCATCCTTATTCAGATAGAACACCATGGCCAACCTCCGCAGAGTCTTTCGGTCCTTCTTCGATGCTCCCTCAGGATACTCTTGCGTCTCCAGATAGCGCTTGATATCGTAATACCACGTCTTCTCATCATCAGGCGTTGTATTAACAGCAAACACATAAGTCGGTCTATCCAGACGACCTATCTCAACACTGGGGAACTGATTCCACCATTGCACCTTAATCAAGGCAGCCAGAGTAGCCAAGGCATCTGCCAAAGGATTCTCTTCTCTGGGCACATGATGCATCTTCACCTTGGTGAAAAACGTCAACAATCTCCTCGTATAATCCCGATATGGAACTAAATGAGATTGATGCGTATACCATTTTCCGTTAACTTGATTTACCACCAGAGTTGAATCTCCATATATGACAAGGTTCTTGATCCTCAAATCAATCGCCTCTTCAATCCCCAATATGCAAGCTTCATATTCAGCCACGTTGTTGGTGCACTCAAATGTTAGCCGGGCAGCAAAAGGAATATGGGATCCTTTCGGCGTAACCAAAACAGCACCAACACCGCTACCATTCACGTTAACGGCCCCATCAAACATCAGAATCCATTCGGATTCAGGGTCAGGCCCCTCCTCCGGGATTGGTTCCTCACAATCTTTCGATTTGAGAAACATGATGTCCTCATCAGGGAATTCAAACTTCATCGGTTGATAATCATCAATGGGTTGCTGGGCGAGGTAATCAGACAATACACTCCCCTTGATTGCTTTCTGAGAAGTATATTGTATATCATATTCTGTCAAAATCATTTGCCATCTCGCAACCCGTCCGGTCAATGCTGGCTTTTCAAAAATGTACTTGATTGGATCCATCTTGGAAATCAATAAAGTGGTATGAACCAGCATGTACTGCCTTAGTCGGCGAGCAGCCCAGACCAAAGCACAGCAAGTTTTCTCGAGCAGTGAATATCTTGTTTCACAATCGGTAAACTTTTTGCTAAGGTAGTATATGGCATGCGCTTTTCGACCAGACTCGTCATGCTGCCCCAATACACACCCCATAGACCCCTCGAGGACCGTCAGGTACAGAATTAACGGTCTTCCCTCCACAGGAAGCATCAGAATCGGAGGCTCCTGCAAATATTCTTTTATTTTTTCAAATGCCGCTTGGCAATCATTATTCCACCTGACCGTTTGATCTTTTCTCAACAACTTGAAAATCGGTTCACACGTGGCTGTTAGGTGAGATATGAACCGTGAAATGTAGTTCAATCTACCTAAGAAACCACGAACCTCTTTCTCTGTTCTCGGTTCAGGCATTTCTCTTATCGCTTTTACTTTAGCAGGATCAACCTAGATTCCTTTCTCACTTACAATAAACCCCAGCAATTTACCGGACCGCACTCCGAAAGTGCACTTATTCGGATTCAACCTCAGTCTGAATTGTCTCAGCCGGTCGAATAACTTGGCCAGATCTACCAAATGCCCCTCTTCTGTTTGGGATTTTTCTATCATGTCATCAACATAGCATTCAATTTCATGATGAATCATATCATGAAACAAAGTCACCATGGCCCTCTGATAAGTAGCACCGGCGTTCTTGAGACCGAATGGCATCACCTTGTAACAAAAGGTGCCCCACGGTGTAATGAACGTTGTTTTCTCCATATCATCTGGCGACATTTTGATTTGATTATAGCCAGAAAAGCCATCCATGAAGGAAAACACCGAGAATTGAGCCGTATTGTCTACCAACACGTCAATGTGAGGTAATGGAAAATCATCTTTCGGCCTAGCTCTGTTCAGATCTCGGTAATCCACACACATTCTCACTTTACCATCTTTCTTCGGGACTGGCACAATGTTCGCGACCCAAGGCGGATAATTAGTGACAGCAAGGAAACCAGCATCCCACTGCTTCTGCACTTCCTCTTTAATCTTCATCGCCATATCAGGTCGAGTTCTGCGCAACTTCTGCTTCACTGGAGGACACTCTGCTCTCAACGGTAGCTTATGCACAACGATATCGGTATCCAACCCTGGCATATCTTGATAAGACCAGGCAAAGATGTCGACATACTCTTTCAACAATGCCACCATTCTGCTCTTGACACTTGCCTCCAAAGCAGCCCCGATTTTCACTTCTTTCTTGACCTCGTCGGTACCCAGATTCACAACCTCAATCGGTTCCTCATGCGGCTGAATTACCTTCTCCTCTTGTTTCAACAACCTGGCTAACTCCCCTGGCAGTTCACAATCTTCTTCGTCTTCTTCTTCAGCATGATAGATCGGATTGTCGAAGTCATACGAGGGTGTAACAGGATTGTTATCAATTAGATCCGGAGAATGATCGCATCTGCATGAATGTGGATTCATGCATTGCTTAGAACCGGAACGAGACAAATTGAAAAAGAAAAATGAAAACATTGCCATTTTTATTTTTATTTTAAACTGCAAAAATAAATGAAAAACAGGGAACACCGCTTTTAACTGAAAAACATCCTTTTATTGATGATGCAAAACTTGCAAATTTTAAACATGAGGTGGCCCTTACAATGAACCATTACGTGTCGGGCAACACGTATGGCTTTCATGCATATAAAATTAAAACAGGAAAAATATTACTCTTCCAGCAGAGTGACCCGGATGATCTTTTCAGCCTTCCAGTTCTGGATTCTCATCCCTGGTGCGCACGGCTTTATCCATTGGTCAATTTCGCAGTCGCTATCAGCTTCCTCACTCATCATGCAGATGTGATCCGGATCCAGCATTCCGGCACTAGTGAAGGTGACTGACGTACGGCGTCCTCTGCCTTGTCCTGAGTCTCGGCCCGGCTGGTACCCCACTCCGAAGCGGTCCTTCTTTGCAGAGATATCCATCATCCTGCCCCAACCAGGAGCCTCTCCATTCTTCACCACCTCAGTGGCCTGGTTGTACGAAGATATGGACGGTTTCTCCTCTTCTTTTGCAAAAAGAGCGTTCTCCACCTTAACGGTTTCGAATGCTTGACTCGGGGTCTCCCATATTTCACCGTCCATCTCAACGTATTTGAAAGATGAAAGGTGGCTGACAAAGATATCCTCCTCTCTGCAGACGGTGACAACCTGTCCTTCCCAGATATATTTCAACTTTTGGTGCAAAGTCAAGGTCACTGCCCCAGCAGCATGGATCCATGGGCGACCCAACAGGCAACTGTATGCCGGCTGGATATCCATGACATAGAAAGTTGACTTGAACACCTATGGGCCTATCTTCACAGGAAGCTCAACTTCTCCAAACACGGCCCGCTTCGACCCATCGAACGCCCGCACTATCAGATCGGTGGGAGTCAGGATCAACCCGTCACAATTCAATTTAGCCAAGGCCTTCTTTGGCAACACATTCAACGAGGAGCCGGTATCAACCAGCACATGCGAAAGCACGGCTCCTTTACACTCCATTGCGATGTGTAATGCCCGGTTATGATTTCTTCCATCCACAGTCAAGTCCATATCGGTGAAACCCAGCCCATGGCTGGCATGAACGTTAGACACGACCGTCTCCAACTGGTTAATGGTTATCTCTTGAGGAACATAGGCTTTCTTCAGAATCTTCAACAAAGCCTCCCTATGCCCCTCAGAGCTTAACAGCAAGGATAGAATCGATATTTTGGAGGGAGTTTGCTGCAGATGGTCAACAAGTTTGTACTCAGACTTTTTGATGATTCTTAAGAACTCTTCTGCATCATCATCAAGCTTCTCTTCCGACCCAACAGGCGCCGGTGTCACTACTGAAGTACTATCATTCACCACTTGTTTTCCTTTCGCCCTGGCTAAAGCCTCGGCCTTTTCTTTTTTCTCTTTTTCTCCTTCTCCTCCCCTCAAGGCATCAGGAGCAAACAGTCTGCCACTGCGAGTGAAACCGCTGGGACCGGCATTATCCACCTTTGAAACGGTGGTTTTCACTAGCAGTCTGGTCTTCCACTTTCTCTCCGTTACAGTAAACTTCTCCACCATAATGCCATGGCACGGCATCATTTTTGTCATATGGAATTGGTCCAGGTACCGTGATGGTAACCGGAGCCGCCTCCGCCAGAGTTGACAAATCAACCGGGTCGAAGTATATCGTTATGGTGGAGACCTCATCTTTCCCCATACCAGCCTTCTCAAACTGAACACTTCCATTGTCCATCAGTCCCTGGACAGTCTCTCTCAACAATTCACACCCATTCTGAACAACAGTGCACTCAGCACAACCATCACCACAGCCCGGGTAAACCCCATTCAACATCAACTGCCTCTTAACCTCAGCCAGAGGAGTCTTCAGTTGATTAACATTTGCCAGCCCAATTCTATTCTCCTCAGAGATGGCATTCACCCCCCTTTGACCATGCGCGGGCATGGGATTAGCATTCACGTTGGGAGACAGAGCAAAGTTGATTGCTTTTGAATCCACCAGGTCTTGGACTATGTGCTTAAAAGCTTTGCAGTCCTCTACACTGTGCCCGGGAGCACCCGAATGGAATTCACATTTGACATTTTCATCAAAATTGGCTGGCCTTTGATCAGGTCTCATAGGTGCCAAAGTCCTCAACTGTACCAGCCCCAGATCCTTCAACTTCTTCAATAAGAAAGAGTATGTCACCGGTGGCCTGTCAAAATTCCGATCATTCATCCTCCCCCTGACTTGATATCCAGCCCTCTGAGGCCTCTGCTGAAATGGTTGTCTTTATTGTTGTGGTGATTGCTGTTGCTGTTGTGCAGGCTGATTCTCAGCAGGAATGGTTACTGCAGCAGTGTGCTGGAAGTAACGATCCCTACTGGGTCCTCTCTGAGCATAAACCGCGCTCGTATCACCCTCTTTTTTCCTCTGGCCATTACCGAAGGACTTCTTCGATCCTGAAGATGAAGCATTACCCTGAATCTTCCCGAGCTTCAGCCAGCTCTCAATCCTTTCTCCAGCCACAACTATATCTGAGAAATTGGTCACTGGACAACCGACCATCCTCTCAGCAAACGCCCCTTGCAGGGTACCCATAAAGAGATCAGACATCTCCCTGTCCACCAATGGAGGTTGCACTCTGGCAGCCAACTCCCTCCACCTCTGAGCATATTCTTTAAACCCCTCGTTATTCTTCTGAGACATACCCTGCAACTGGGTACGACTCGGGGCCATATCAGCATTGAACTGATATTGTTTAAAGAAAGCATCCCCAAGATCTTGCCAACTCTTGATGTCAGCAGATTTAAGCTTGGTGTACCACTCCAAGGAGCCTCCGGACAGGCTGTCCTGGAAGAAGTACATCCACAGCTTTTGGTCCATGGTATATGCAGAGATCTTACGGACAAATGCTTGCAGATGAGTTTCCGGGCAAGAACTCCCATTGTACTTATCAAAAGCGGGCGCTTTGAACTTTTGTGGGATCACAATCCCCTCTACCAGCCCCATATTCGACATGTTGACAACCCCGGGAGTGGCATAGCTCTCCAAAGCTTTGATCTTCTCAGCCAGCAACAGAATCTCTTTATTCTGTGGTTGGGCACCGTACTGACCGAACGGCTCATTGTGCATGGAAAACTGATCCGCTTCTCTATCTTCCTCTCTGTCATCTTCAACCCCGAAGAAAGGCGGGAATAGACTGTCCTTCAGATTCTGACCAGGTTGACCACCAGCAGTGCCAAAACCAGCAGCATTATTCACTATACCCACTGTTGTTCTTTTACCACCGTCTCGAGAACCACCCAACCCCTGGTTGGAGACACCATCCAGGTTCACACCACTATTAGCCGCTGAAGCCCGCTCGAGCTTCTCAACCTTATCAGCCAGCGCTTTCTGACCAACTGCAAACCCTTGCATGATGTTGATCAGTTCGCTCATCTTGTCCTTCAGCTCAAGAATATCTGTGTTCGGAAGATCCATCAATCTGGGAGTATTGCGTCGAGTGAAATATCTGTGAGGGCGTGTTGAGTGCAAAGGTACAACTCTACGAGCACGAGCAATGATTCCTGAAACAATCGAGCACGTTAGAACTGATACCTGCAAAACAACAAATAGGTTAACATGCATGAATGCAACGTCTATCCATATGAGGAAGATTCCGTCCTTTGATTCTAGTTTCATCGAGACAGATAATATTTCGACAATAACATTCTGACATCAGGATGTCTCTCAACCAGAATCTTAATCAGTAATACTCTCCATATGGCTAGGCATAAGTTTGATGCAGGTGAATGCAAAATGTGAATGATGCTGATGCGTGAATGCAATGCACTGTGCCATCCTCCAAGTCATTTGAACATTTGTTGCACTGAAGCCTGATCTCTAAACTGATCACAGCCATCTGAAGGCATATGTAACCACAAATCCGACTTATGGGTTCCGAAATAAACGGAACAGAATGATACATCACCATCATCATCAGACAATCTCTCTGAACAGACAACCACAACAATCTCTGAATCGGCCCGGGGAATCCTGAAATAAACGGATCCCCACTAATAAATAACACGGACAGCACTTCGGCGTCTCAGCAAGAAATGCCCATAAATCCGACTTATAAATAGGACTCTGATCAACGGAACCAAAAGTCACCATCAAAGTCACCATCTGTACCTGTAATAAAGATCATTCCCTCCCCACTCACGGGTGTCATCTAGGCCAGGGTAAGGTCAAGAGAAACGCAACATAAATAACCTTTCGCAGAATACCATCATATACACACCCGAAGTATGCAACGATAATATCCCACCAGGGTCTGAACTGCTCGTGATGTCAATGTTCCGCTAAGTGGCGCATACCACCCGCTTCCCATGAATCACTCTATTCCTAGGTTTCCTAGATTGCACTCATAGCCTGGGTATTGGGCCTTTTACCTCGAGTAACTCCCACCCCAACAGAGAGACAACGCAGCACAGCCAGATGAACAGATGAATATGAATGAATGCAAACATAAATGCAAACAATAAATGCAAACAATAAATAAATGAATGCAATAAATGAAACAGCAAAAGCAACCAAACCCTATCCTAGAGAGCGCTAGGAGAGACTCGCTTAGGGAAAATGGACCAGCACAGGTCAACATCTTGTACTCCCCAGCAGAGTCGCCAGCTGTCGCATCCGCGAAAAACAACCGGCGGGCTAAAACAAAAACAACACAGAGCCGCCACCGTGCGTTATTTATCCCAAAAGAGGGAAAGGAAACGCTCAGAGTAAACCTGGGAAAAGCATGGTCTCGCAACCAAAGAGAATGGGATCGGGAGTCGGTTATGCGAAGGGAAGGTATTAGCACCCCTACGCATCCGTCGTACTCGACGGGATCCACGCTCTAAAAGAAAGAAAAGGTTGCTAAAACAAACATCACACACACACACTGAAAACAACACAGATGGGAGAAGAGGGGAGAGGGCTCGCTAGGATATCGTATCTTATGCCTACGTATCTCGTCTGGAACGAGAATCAGAGCTGTCGTAGTTCGGCTCACGCACGCCAAACAAGACACACACAAACACAGGCAAACCTGGAACCCGAACGCCAATCGCTGGACTTACATCGGCTTCCGAACCAAACAAACACACTCAGGATACGGACAGCCAATCGCTTGGCTTACATCCATATCCTGACACACAAGAGGGTTAACAAGCAAACACACACAAAAAGAAAAAAAAAGTGCCCGGAGAGACCTCGCACGGTCTCCTGCCTACGTACCTCATCTGGTATGAGGATCAGGGCGACGTAGTTCCCCTGAATGGGAAAGAAATTCTAACCAGACACAAAGGGAGACACACTACTAGGGAGCTGTACTCGAGCCTAGCTGTTATCATGCATCATTGCCCTATGTTATGGTTTCTATCTACTTGCACAACAGCAAGCTAATCCTAACCAGGAAAAAGCAAAGCATGCAAGCATAATCAAACATTCACAGTTAGCACACACTATATACAGACAGATATGGGCTCAATCAAGGGTTAAGTTGCAAAAGCAACACAACTGTGTCAGGGTGGTGTTAGCTCTTAACCCTGACATTGAGAGTCAGGGTGAAGCCAGATGAAATGGAAGTGAGGGGTGTGCCTCACAGCTCTTATCCCTGGCCAGGGAGAGCTTCAGACAAAGGAGTGTGGGTTCAGAAAGTGGGAACCCTTCTACACTCATGACTCTGACTCAACTGTACAACTGTACATGGATCTTGGGTTAATATCCCAATGCATCAACACAGTGGTGTGAGCAGAGGGACGACTTAACAAGAATAGCAGGGGATGGATTGCATATCCCTTGGGTTCTGCCAATTGCCTTAATCAAGGTCTTTTCCTGCTTGGGGACAAAAATAAACAAGCACAAACATTGCCTCTTAAGGAGGACTTCAGACAGTTGCCTGGCCAAGTAACAGGCCAGGTCTTCCAGACTACATGGAGAAAAGAAATTCTACCTCAATTGGTTTATACAACCAAGCAGCAGCACAGCAAGTTCTCAAAGAACTATTAGCAACTAATGTACCTGAAATCAATCAAATACAGTCAGTATACCAATCACAAAGTCAAAACAGACAGATAAGAACCAACAGTCAACACAATCAGACAATGCACTATGCAATGCACAATCAACTCAAGTGAGCCAAGCATCCTACAAAATAAACCAAGTTAGTCCATAACAAGCATATAAACCAAGCTCAATCAACTTGAATTAATCTCCTTAAAGCATTTGCTTCTTCAACCTGAAAATCACATTCAAACATGAGAAACAAGACCACTAGGACAAGCCTAGGGTCCAAAGGAGATGAAAAATTCAAAACAGCAAGTGAAAATTAACCAGAATCAAGATAAATCACTCCAGAATAAAGTCCAATTGGTCTCACATCAAAACTATGTACCAAATTCATTTTATGAACAAAACATGTCAAACTATGCACTTTGGAATCACATTGGAGCAAACAGAATGATCACAATCAAACCAATACCAAAATGGCTCAATAAATTCCCAGAAAATTCACGCTTAAATAGAACACATTCAATGAGCAACATACCAATTTTCATGCTATTTGGACCAGAGAAGTATGGAAATTAAATTCACTAAGTCAAGTCATGCTTATACAAGTCCAAACAAGGCCACAAATCATGTATCAACTTTAGGCAAGTGTAAAACAGAAATGGCATAGGATAAATGAACCACACCAAAGCCAAAATGAAATTAAACAGGTTAAGAATCAATCTACAAAGTTTCAGCTTCATGTGATAAGGCATGGGAATTTCACAAGTCATGTAAGTTGAACACTCCACAAAAGTTCAAAAAATGACTAAACAGCAAAGGAAATCCCAATCAAATAGGAAATGAATCAAAAAAATCTATAAAAAGTCATGATCAAACTAGACATACAGAAGTAATCACATGCAAAAAATTAGAGCAATTGGCATAGCATAAGCATGGAAATTAAAATCAAGAACATGAACAAAGCATAGTGTGACATACATTGTCACACTCATGAAGATCACATCATATCTCCTAATCCAGAAATGCAAAATTAGCAAACCATATACCAAAATCACCAGAAATGAGTCTAGAATATGCACAAAAAATTTCAAGAATTTCTAATGAAGTATCATCATTTCATGAATGAAAGAGTGAGCATGGTGCACAAAAGACACATTCAAACAATCCCTAGCCAAATAATTTTTCCACACGTGCACAATTTGATTAAAAATCACCATAAAATCCAGCACATCACAAGGAGAATGGCACAAAAAATTGCATCAAATTTAGATCAAAATTGAAGGAGTTATCATTTTTTGAAGATTGATGATCAAAATGAAATAAAAATTTGAAAAGGAAAAGAAATGAAATGATTTTAAATGCTGCAGTGGCAAAAGCGTAAATAAGACGCTCACTAAATGAAACGCTGCATTTCATTTAGTGAGGTGGCAACACGCGAGTGGCTAGCGAACGCGGTAAACACCATTTTGAAATCAAAAGCGAGGCAGACGGATCAAATAGCAAACTGGCAGCGTTCTTGAGCATGTTCATACACATTCATCGTTCCAGAAAATCCACATGAACAAATTTGCACGAAAATGGACAAACTATATATCACTGAACCTGTCTAATCACGTACATCAAGAATATCACCATGATTTAGCCTAATTCCTAACATGCTGAACAAATCGATCAAAAGAAACTTTCACATCTAATCTTAAATTCCAGATTTCTCACTCGATTCTTAATGAAATTCAAGACTACAAGTTGCATGCTACTCTATGATCTAAGATCTACACAAGCCATATCGTAATTACAACAATTATTGAGATCGAATTCCAACCTCTTGGAGATAGCAGTGCTGGATTCGCGCGTTTCAAGATGCCAATTGCCAAAACAGAAGTTGAATGATGCTCTATGAAGTGAATGGAGTGGATCTTGTAGCTCAATTGTGCACCAGTTCCAAGAATGCTCAAACCGCGATGGATGAACTTGATGATGACAGCTGCGAATCTTCAATTATTTGGCTAAGGTTTTGTGAAACAGTTCTTCAATAATACCTGTAGAAGATAGATCAAACAAGAACCAGCAAAGAGAGTGAAGAAATTCAATGGAAAAGTGAAAAAAAGTTTGAAAAAGTGTTGAAGAAAATTGAGAGAATTTGGTAAATTTTTTGTTAGATCTGAGAAATGAGATTGTGATTAGGAGAAACAGTTATGATTAGGGACTTTATATGGTGTGCTAATCAATTTGTTAATCAAGATTAGCAAGAATGATGTGAATTAGTGAAATGCAATTTCATGTCAAATGGCCAAAATGACCTTTTCAAAATGCAGCCAATGTAACAGTAAAAATGCAATGCAAACAAGTCATATTTTCTGTTTATGATGTATTGGAAATGGTTTTGAGTGAAAATTACATGTATTTTTCAAAAACACCATTTTTCCCACCAAAATGCAAATTAGTTCACTTGAAAAATGGACTTTTGCTATGATGATTTTTGATAAAATGTGATGATGCATCATGAAAGTACATGTCAAATGTGGTTTGCTCAAAAAAGAATCACCCAATTTGGCCTTTCCATTCAAAAGTTATGGCACTTGGAATTTCAACTTTTTCTGAAAATGATTTGATCACAACTTGCCAATCACACATGAGAAATGAGTGTTCTTGGACTTTTTGGAAAGGTGGGAGCAAGATCTTCAACTTTCATGTTGAACAAAATTTCATTTGAAGCATTTTTGGACACGTAATTTTGAGGAGAACAACTTTCCATTTTTGGCAATTTGCAATTACAAGTCACTTTCTATTTTTGGAAAGTTTCCATCTGACTTTATTTTCTTCATTCTTGATGTTTGAAATGCCAAATGAAACTTGTCTAGACATGAATGAAGTGTCTCTAACTCTCTCCCACCTCCAAGTCCATCAATTCAGGCACAGTTGACCACAGTTGATTTTCCTGACTGATAGATGAATCTGGCTATGCACTGATCAAATTGAGCTTCAAACTCCTGATGCCATGGCTCAATGATGAAACCCTAGCTTCCATAAGCTCAAAATAATCATATGATGACCCCCATATCCATTGAAAACCCCATCTCCTTGCCAAGCCCTGATTGGCACAATACAACTGATTAGGGTTGACCAGAGGTCAGAACCCTAATCTCAAGGTATCTGATCATGAACAATGAACCTCTTGGTGATGACAAGACCATCATGATGATGATGTACCATTTCAACCAAGATAAATCTCAACCTCCTTGAGAAATCATTAAACCCTAATTTGAATCACAAACCCTCAGATGGCTAGTGATCAATTCAATCAATGAAACCCTCAGCTTGCATCTTAACCTCTTATCTTCTGATCAAGACCTAGGAGGATGATTTGCACAAAGTAGTCACATGATATGCAACATGCTAATGACTAATGACCTAAGAAATGCAATGCAATATGTTAAGCTAGTCCCAAGAGAGGAGGGCAAATTTTGAGGTGTTACACTATGAGGTCTCATCCTCATTACCATTTTGATCTGCTCACCCTGACGTTCAATGTCAGTGGTTAAGAGCCCAGTTGATCACCCTTACAGTTTGGCTTGTTTGTCGAGGTTGATATGACCCCTCTTGACTAAAGTCTACCCATTGTTTGGGCCTCTTGTATGGATATAGTGTGTGATGCTTGTTTACTTGTGTTGGTGTGTTTATCTGCTTTCCTCTTCTCATCTCCATTTCTGTAGGAGTTGTATGATTGATTTCTGAGGAAGCTGAATGTATGATTAGAGACCTCAACTTAGGGATTGTTGCTAGCATGACAACTATTAGGCTCGAGTCTTAGTCTCCCTATTAGTTTTTTGTTTCCCTGGTCTCTGGTTAGGAGAGTGTTGTACCCCTGTTAAGAGGAACTACGTCGCCCTGATTCTCATACCAGGTGAGATACGGAGGCAGGAGATTGAGCGAGATCTCTCCGGGCAACCTTTTCTTTTTCTTTTGTTGTGTTGTGTGTGTTCACCCTTTGTTTGTCTTCTTTGGTGTGAGTACTCGTTTGTTCAGCATGTGCGTGTGTGGTATGTTTATACCTTGAGGATTTCTTCTAGTATTCATATTGGGGATCATTTGTGGGGTTTGTTATTCAGTTGGGGATCATTTGTGGGGTTCATCTGTGACAATTGTTATCATTTAGGGTTCATCTTTGGGGTTCATTTGTGATGATTGTTCACTTGGGGTTCATCTTTGGATATTTGGTTACTTTGTTGGGATAATCTGATAACCTTCTTCTTTGGTGTTCGCTGGTTAGCGTTTGTTATTGTTTGGAGTCGGATGTAAGTCCATGTATTGGCATTCTGTTTCCTTTTTGTTGTTAGGAGTCGGGTGTAAGTCCATGTATTGGCATTCTGTTTCCTTTTTATTGTTTGGAGTCGGATGTAAGTCCGTGTATTGGCATTCTGTTTCCTTTTTGTTGTCAGGAGTCGGGTGTAAGTCCATGTATTGGCATTCTGTTTCCTGTTGAGTGTTTCTTTTGACGTCTCAGCGTCCCTTTTTTGTGTTTTGTTTCGGCGTGCGTTAGCCGAGCTACGAGTGCTCTGATTCTCCTCTGGATAGAGAAGATACGTAGGCATAGGATGTGATATCCTAGCGAGCATGTCTCCTTTTCCCCGAACTACGTTGACTCTGATGTTTGTTTTTGACGAACTACGTAGGCCCAAGATGCGACATCCTGCCGAGTCCACTTCCTCCGTTTTCTTTCTTCATCCACCTGTTTTATTATTCCAGTGTGTGCAATTTCTTTGAGCAGTTTATTAGCAGCAACCCTTTCTTTCTTTTGAGCTATCTTTAGAGCGTGGATCCCGTCGAGTACGGCGGACGTGAGGGGTGCTAATACCTTCCCCTTGCGTAATCGACTCCCGTACCTTGCAATCTCTGGTCGTAAGACCGTTCCTTTCCCTTTCTTAGGTTAGTCCTGCGCTCCCTTTCCGTCATAGGATGAATAGCGTCGGTGGCGGCTCTGTATTTTCCCGCCGGTTGTTTTCGCGTTGCGACACCATCCAATAGCACTCTTGTATTTTTTAGTACTTGGATGAGTTTTTCCTCTTGGAAACTTTTGAGACTAGAATTTATCATAGATGGGAACTTATCTTCAGTGTCAAGGAAAACATATTTGAGATTCTCAGGCAGCTGTTTCAACTTCGTCCCCTTTTTAGATTCTTATTTTTCTTCTGATGACTATGTTGGTCTTAAGTTTTCCCACCGGTGTGGTTTAGATCTAATCCACTAAGGTTGTGCTTCCATCATGGCTAGCACTGCTGACTCTTTCTCGTCCCTCTCTTCATCACTTTCAAAAATTGACAGGCTCAAGACCCGTTCCAAAGGTAATTGTGGTGTCTTCATCAGACTACCCTGAGCAATCATTTGATCTATCACCTTTACTGTATGACTTGTACCAACATCATCTTTGTACTTCATAGTGTTTTGAACATCAATCTTCAATTCTTCATCATAGACTTTTAGAGTCATTGTACCTTCCTTTATGTATATCATACACCATCCAATCTCTAAAAATGGTCTGTCTAAAATGAGAGGAATCTTTTCATCTTCAGGCATCTCAAGAATCACAAAGTCTACTAGGAAGACAAATTTGTCTATCTTCGCCATAACATCTTCTACCACTCCATAAGGTCGCTTAACTGAGTGATCAATAAACTGGAGTGTCATCCTAGTGTCTTGGACTGTGCCAATACCCAATTTTTTGTAAATAGATAAAGGCAGCAGACTTACACTAGCTCCCATATCAATAAGCGCCTTTTTTATGGTCTTATTTCCTATAGTGCAAGGAATAGTAACTAATCCTCTATCTTTCTTCTTCATTGGGGTCTTCATTGCCTGTAAAATAGCACTACATGTTTGGTTAAAAGAATAGGATTAGTGTTAGCGGGACGCTTCTTTGAGACGATGTCTTTCATGAATTTGGATATAAGGGAATTTGCTCCAAAGCTTCAGAGAAAGGAATGTTAATATCAAGTTTCTTGAACATCTCCAAGAATTTCTCGAAATTCTTCTCATTATTGTTCTTCTTTGTTCTTTGGGGATATGGAAGTCTGATGGTTAGTTTAGGATATTTCGATTTCTATTTCTCAACCACCGGTAACACAACAACTTGCTTTTTCTCATGATCTCTAATTTCTAAATCCACTTCCAACAACTCGTCTTCTTCCACCTGTTTATTCACAGAACTCTCAATAGACTTACCACTTCTGGTCACAACAGCACTCACATTATTATGTTCTCTAGGATTTAACACAGTTCCACTAGGTAGTGTAGTGGTGCTTGGGAATCGGCTAGTTGTTGTGCTATTTGTCTCGTTTGAACTTCAATATTTTTTATAGATGTAGTGGTTATTCTCTAATTATTTATGGTTTCTTCTTGGAATTGAATATTGTGAGTTGCCATCTTTTCAATGGCTATTTCCCAATGTGCTTTCTTAGGAGCTTGTTATTGTTGTAGTTGTTGAAACTGATTCTGGTAATGACCTTAGCCCTGTTGTTGAACATTCCCTTTCTGATCCTTCTAGGAGAAGTTAGGATGATTCTTTCACCCTGGATTATACGTGTTACAATAAGGGTTGGTCTGCCTCAAAAATATCATCTCCTCTATTTGTTTTGCAGTTGCAACACAGTATACAATCAAATGAGGTCCGCCATAAATTTCACAACTAACATTCTAGGTCGGCTGAATTTGAGCTACCTATTGTGTACCAATATTCATTGCTTTAAGTTTCTTTTCAACTTCTGCAGCAAATGTGTCTTCTATCCTTATCTTATTTGTTTCAATCTTCATATAAATAACCCCTTTAGATTTACTTGAACACTTATCATACAACTCTAAATGCTCATTTGCAGTTATTGCCTCAATGATCTTTTTAATACACGTGGCTGTTGAAAAGTTTGATGACCCACTAGTTATTGTATCAATCAATTGTTTTGTCTTCAATCGGAGACCATTGACAAACATCTGCATTTGCTCAGTCTAATATAAGTTGTGTGTAGGACAAGCAACAAGCAACCTCTTGAATCTCTTGTATGAATCACCAAGGGATTTACCCTCTTTTTGTTTGAAGTTCATAATGTCGTATCTTTTCTTGAGGAAAACTGAAGCTGGAAAATACTCATGCAGAAAAGTTGTTTCCATTTGTTCCCAAGTGGTGATACTTCCAGCACGTAATGAGTAAAACCATTATTCTGCATCTTCAGATAAGTTAAAAGGAAACATTCTCAACTTTTTTGCTTCTTCGTTGATTTTTCCCGAAAAAGTTCTCCTCTCAAGTTGACTAATGGTGCTAGGATGTAGCTGAAAGTTAGGCACATTCACCGGTTGGTTCACAATTGTAAGCCTACCACCAGGTGCATTTGTCATCCCATTGTCACCTAATAGTCTTTCTGGTGGTGGTGGATTTTCACCCATCGTTTCAAACCTCTTTCTCTGAATCTGAATTTGAGTGAATAGAGGGATGGTCTTCGTCTGATTCCATTCTTTCTAATTTAGCTTGTCTGAGTCTTGCACCGCAAAGTTCTTTCGATTTCTGCTTCAAAAGGAAAATCAGTTGAGGCCTTACCTCGTATAATAATATTAGAAACAGATTAGTTGATAAAGATCAAAATAAAAATAACAAAAATTAAATTTTAGTTGCAGAGCAACAAAATTTCAATTGAACTAAATTTAAACTCTATTTTTGCCAAAAACTTGATCGGTAAAATAGCAAGTGTACTATTTTAGCCTATGTAGTAATAATAAGGAGATTTTCCCGAATGTCGATCTCAAGGACTGCGTATCAATAATGAGTTCTAATTATCGTTCAATCAAACAAAAACTAAAATTGGGAATTGTTTTGCGAATTTATAAAAATAATTATGAATAAAATAAAGAGACGGTTTTAACGATTTTGACAGATATGAGCATCATGCTATGGAGAGTTTATGATTCTTTCTTGTAACAATTATTAATCATCATTGCAACAACATATTTTACATAATAAACACCAGTTCTTAAAGTTATTTTCTCCTAAATCTTCAGTGAGAAAATCTTTAATCATCCATCCCTAATTACTATGTCGATAAATAATTACGGATGAAATTAAGCATTACTATATCAAGAATTATCTGGTTACTACAGGGTAACCCTAGTCCTAGGAGATATCTACCATAGTATATTCTCATGAAAGCATTACCAACGGTGGTCCAACCTAGTTGTTAATCATACATTAATCTCAGTTTTTTCGAAAGATAAAGCATTACAAACATCAAGAGAATAATTTAATTATGAAAAACACATTATTATTGCAAATAGAGAAACATAGTCATTACATATCCAAATTAGGGACACCCCCTAGAATTGGGGGGTTTAGCTACTCATAATATTCAATGAAAACAAAATACAAAGTTTAGACATTACAGGTACTAAGATGAAATTGAATCTTCAATCACTTTCGTTCATGAAAATTCACCTTTCACCAAAGCTTTTGTGTTCTATAATATTTCTCTCTCTAGTACTTTTGTCGTCCAAGAAGAAGGCCACTGATTTTGGCTTGGCAAAGATGGATGGGAGCTTTGTTTGCTACGGCCCATAGCAGGTGCTACAGATGGTCGTAGCAGACCACTATTTCTGTGACTTTTTCTCTAAAATTGGAGTTCCATCCGCACCTCTGTTACGACCCATAGCACGCACAACGGGTGGTCGTAGCAGACCATTGTTCCTTGGGCTATACTTTCCGATTCTTCGCTATTCTTCATAGTTTTTTCCAAAATCCTTCTTGAAAATTTATTTGAACCTGAAAATAGTAAAGAAACACAACCAAAACATAAAATGCGAAAAATATAAACAAACTAATAAAAAGCAGTGGTCTGTTATAGTCACCCGTAGCACCTACTACGGGTCGTAGCAGACAGAGCTCCCATCCATCTTTGCCAAGCCAGAACCAGTGGTCTGCTACGGCCACTTGTAGCACCTGTTACGGGTCGTAGCAGGCAGGCGTGTGTGTTTTTGGAAACTTTCCTTTTTCGGCCAAATTTGAAAATTATTGGTGATTTGGCTATTTTCAGACCTGATTTATTGTCCAATTAAATCTAATTTATTAGGGGAATATGCAAAAAGGGATATCTTTTCTATTTAAGCGAGTTTTCTATCACATTTTGGGGACTTCTTCTTGGACGGAAAAAATATCAGCGAGAGAAATATTGGAGAACACAGAAGCTCTGGTGAAAGGCGGATTTTCATGAAAGGAAACGATTGAAGATTCAATTTCATCTTAGTACATGTAATGTCTAAACTTTGTATTTTGTTTTCATTGAATATTATGAGTAGCTAAACCCCCCAATGCTAGGGGTCTCCCTCATTTGGATCTGTAATGACTATGATTCTCTATTTGCAATAACAATGTGTTTTTCATAATTAAATTATTTTCTTGATGTTTGTAATGCTTTCTCTTTCGGAAAAACTGATATTGATGTATGATTAACAATTAGGTTGGATCGTCGTTGGTAATGCTTTCATGAGAATATGTTATGGTAGATATCTCCTAGGACTAGGGTTACCCTGTAGTAACCAGATAATTCTTGATATAATAATGCTTAATTTTATCAGTAGTTATATATGGACATAGTAATTAGGGATGAATGATTAAAGGTTTTCTCACTGGGAATTTAGGAGAAAACAACTTTAAGAATTGCTGTTGGTTATGTAAAATATGTTGTTGCAATGATGATTAATAGTTGTTACAAGAAAGAATCATACACTCTACATAGCATGATGCTCATATCTGTCAAAACCGTTTAAATCATCTCTTTATTTTATTCGCAATTATTTTTATAAATTCGCAAAGCAAATCCCAACTTTAGTTTTTGTTTGATTGAACAACAATTAGAACTCATTATTGATATGCAGTCCTTGAGATCGACATTTGGGGAAATCTCCTTATTATTACTACAGAGGCTAAAATAGTACCCTTGCTATTTTAGCGATCAAGTTTTTCACGCCATTTTCGGGGACTGCCAAAATATAGAGTTTAAATTTAGTTCAATTAAAATTTTGTTGCTCTGCCTAAAACTTAATTTTTGTTATTTTTATTTCGATCTTTATCAACTAATTTGTTTTTGATATTTTTATGCGAGGTAAGGCCTCGGCTGATTTTCCTTTTGACGCAGAAATCGAAAAAACTTTGCATGAAAGACTCAGACAAGCTAAATTAGCAAGACTGGAATCAGACGAAAAGTGTTCGTCCATTTACTCGGATTCAGATTTAGAGAAAGAGGTCAAAACGATGGGTGAAAATCTACCACCACCAAAAAGACTATTAGGTGACTATGGGATGGAAAATGCACCGGGTGGTAGACTGACAATTATGAACCAACCGGTGAATGTGACTAACTTTCAATTGCATCCTAGCACCATTAGTCAACTTGAGAGGAGAACTTTTTCGGGAAAAATCAACGAAGATGCAAATAAACATCTACAAAGGTTTCTGACTATGAGCACCACTCTAAAGATAGATGGGCACACGAAGAAGCAAAAAAGTTGAGAATATTTCCTTTTATCTTATCTGAAGATGCAGAAGAATGGTTTTGCTCATTACCTGCTAAGAGTATACCACTTGGGAACAAATGGAAACAACTTTTTTGCATGAGTATTTTCCAGCTTAAGTTTTCCTCAGGAAAAGATACGACATTATGAACTTCAAACAAAAAGAGGGTGAATCACTTGGTGATTCATACAAGATATTCAAGAGGTTACTTGTTGCTTGTCCTACACACAACTTAGATCAGACTGAGCAAATGCAAATGTTTGCCAATGGTCTCCGATTGAAGACAAAACAATTGATTGATACAACAGTTGGTGGCTCATCAAACTTCTCAACAACCACTGATATTAAAAAGATCATTGAGGCAATAGCTGCAAATGAGCATTTAGAGTTGTATGATAGGTGTTCAAACAAATCTGGAGGGGTTATTGATCTGAAGCTTGAAACAAATAAGATAAGGATAGAAGACGCGGTTGCTGCAGAAGTTGAAAAGAAACTTAAAACAATGAATATTGATACACAACAGGTAGCTCAAATTCAGTCGGCCCAGAATGTTAGTTGTAAAATTTATGGCGGACCTCATTTGACTATATATTGTGTTGCAACTGCAAAACAAATAAAGGGGCTCGTTTCAATGAGAATGACAAGAGATTGAAAGGAAAATGGCCCATGAAGAACAAAGGGAATTTTCATAATTTTGGTGGAAAAGAGTCTCAAAATTCAAAGAATTCAACTTGTTAAAGGGGTGAGAGCAACTACAACAAACATGGTGGTCAAGGTAACTTTGGAGGTGAAAGGAAGAGGTTTGACAAGAGCAAGGAGCAGTACTACAAGTGTCAACGGTTCGGTCATTTTGCATAAGAATGTAATGCGGACAAGAAGGAATCTCAAGGGGATGAAGCCAAGGTTTCATGACAAGAGTTTGATGAAGAGAATACGTTCTGGGTCATGATCACGGAAGCGAATTGTAACAGCAAACAGCTGCGGGACAACAGCTCAAAGAATGCTTAAAAATTGAGTTGTGGTCGGTTAATGATGTTATTCCAAAATTTATGAACTATATATTCATATCACAATATATATTAAATATTGTGCTTGGATGACAATTGTATAAGTTGAAAAAATGCTTCACACAATTGTCGTTTCTAGTATAAAGGTCAAATACATGATTTGGATCGCTTTTATAATTCTTGAGAAGAAAATTGTGTTTCTTGTATTGCAGATCTTATTGATCTCATTCACTATGATAATGGGTTAATCTTGCAAGTTCATAAACTAGATCTCACTAGCGATCCATGTATATATTTTTTGACACTTCAATTTATTTCGAAAGAATATCGAAAGTTGAAATTGGATGAGGTGTATATTACCAACATAGAAAAGAGTTTTGTATACCCTAATAAAGTATCATGCTTAGGTAATGATTGACGCATACAATAGGGAGATAGATCTTAAGTTAATATCTGATTAGCTTGGAGTAAGCCTTAATAGTTGATCAGTATTGATTGTATATGTTTTTGTATCATGACCTTGATATATATTGTTTGTTAATATATATTTATCAGGCATTATATTTATTGTGTTACTTGTACATGACATAATAGAGTCCTTAAAATAATTAGTCTGTTTAATAATACATTAAGTGTTACTTAATCGTGAGACTTCATTAAACATAAGGATGTTATTCTTAAAGTATCCATAGTCAAACTTTATTGTCAAATAGGACAACAGTAATGCATAGAGACTATTATGTGAGTATATTGATGAATGTATCTCACAAGTCATGGATCTGAGATATCAAATCTTCACGTAGGTATAAATATTAGGAGTAATATTTATACTGGATTGACTCACCAGGAGAATACTACATAGTTTTGCTAGATACCGCTCACTATTTATAATATTAAATAAGTGATTTAATATTATTGATAATGTTACGATAACATATAGGGTCACACGCATAGAATATTGATAGTGGAATTGACGATTAAATTAAATAAAATTTAATTTAATTATGTTTTAATAATATTTAAATCATTTAATACATTAGCATATATAATTTATTTGATTAAATTTGATTTAATTAAAAAATGAGAATTTACAGTTGATTAAATTAAATATGATTTAATTTAATTAATATTTTATTTTATTTTATTAAAAAAAGTTTAATTAAATATAGATAATATCTATTTAATTAAAATAGTTTTAATTAAATAAGATTGGACTTATTTTGAAAAAACCCAAAATAAGAGCACTTGGATTTTAGTAGCTCTATAAATAGTGGAGTTATTTCCCCTGTCAATCATAATTATCAATTTTCTCAGAACAAGAGACGCTAGCACCGCATTCCACTTTATACTCGCGCGGATTTCATATAGAAGATGGTATTTTTCACGTTCGTGATCAAAGCTAAAACATGCTTCAAAAGCCCATTCAAAATCCTTATGTTGTATTTCATTTATGATTAATGTTTAATTAAGATCCGTTCATCGGGATTGTTCCACTAAGAGGTTAAATTTTAAAAAGAACTGTCATAAATCCCAACAGATGCATCTTTATGTTCGGTACAACACTAATCTCATGGTGTTCGAAGAAGAAATTGATAGTTGCATTTTCATCTTGAGGTTGGGTAATTACCACTTTGTCATGTGTGTGTCAAACCATATGGCATATGAATCTATTTGAGGAGCTGGACAGCACTGAGGGTGAGGTTGTCACACTCTTAGTTGACAACGTTTCCGCGATTAATCTTGCTAAGAACCCAATTGTACATGGGAGAAACAAACACAAAGATGAGGTTTCACTATTTAAGTGAACTTGTTAGTGAAAGAATGTTACAATTGGGATATTGCAAAAATGAGGACCAAGTTGTTAATTTGTTGACTAAGGGAGTCACAAAATGATGTGTTCAAGAGGTTAAAGATGAGCATGGACACAATATATTTGTAGCACTTGAATTAAGGTGGTGTATTGAAATTTTTATAGTAATTCAAGTGTTGTAACCGATTATCACGAATTGGTAACCGATTACAACAAAGTTGAAGCTGAATTAATTTCCAAATTAATTAGTATCAGGTGTAACCGATTATCCACTTTAGGTGACCGATTATAAACCCGAGTTTTTGTATTTTCTGTTATTATACTTGACCAAATTGTATCTCAATTAATTTGTAACTCCTATATAAGTGTTTATGATGCACTTTCACCCTGATTAATGAAAATATAGCATCTCATCCTCAATACTCTCTCTCTCTTTCAATTATCCTCTTTCACTCACCACATTCAAAATTACTTCACCTTTGTTTCACCAATCTTGTGGTTGTTTGTTCCAACGCTACCCATCATTCTTTTTTTCACCTGATGTTTATGGAGTCCAAAATCTGAAAAATGTTTCCAGATTCTAAAATTCATACTATTTTTTAACTTGGATGAAAATGCATTTCTAAAGAAGAAATTTGTTGATTTGTTGTGTTGTGTGATGCATCCAGGTCTCAATCTCCGAAGGTGACAAATGACATTTTCGAATTTTCATTGCATTTGAAAGTACTTCATAGGATGTAGTGAACAATGCTTATTTTGGACAAGTTCCACTATTACATGATATATATATATAGTAATCAACAACATGCAACTTATACAACAAATGCACATATATTTTGCTAGTGAATCCTGCAAGTTTGAACATCAATAGTTCAAACCAAAATAGTGCACTCCCTAGTTTTTTTATTGGTATATACTAAAACTTAAAAGTTTTCAAAATTCTCACGAATAAGGTTTAAATCCAAATAAACCTCTAGTATTCTATTTCTCTAAAACATCAAATTTTCGAACAAATGAAAGTAAATAATTTACAGTTGCACTAAACTTCAATTTTCACAGATTGTGTGGCTCCAACTATTTGTGTCGACTCTTATGTCTTGTGGACAGGCAGGAAGGACATAGAAAATTACCCAATATAGTGCGTAATGCAGTGATCCAAAGGCACAAGTTATGTTCCTACAACCTCCAAACTCTGTTATATGAATAAATTGTTAAGAAATAATCAGAAAAATTATGATAACAAATCATGGTTTTATTTATTTGTAAGCATTGATACAAAGAATGGATTTGGGGATACTGCAATGAATGTGCTCCCAAGTCTCAGCTCTTATAAGACATGAATCATAAACAGAAAATGCATAATATACAGAATGCATGCTAAAAATTATATATAATATATGTACAAAAATGGAGAGGCCATGCAATCAAAGATATTTTCTTCAAAATAAGTTTGCCAAAACTTTACCTTTTTAAGAAATACTCATCATGGAATCAATGGTAAAGTATAAACATGCATAATTTGAGTTAAATAAATACAGCAAATTTCAGTATTATATGTATATCAAATACTGTTTATAGTTCATTTTGTCCTTGAAATATAAAGCTCCTTAGCACTAAACTTAATGTTTAGTGCATATGTCTGCAACTTAACAAACATAAATTCTTATCAAATAAAAATAATGGATATTTGTAGTATCAATCATGATTAAAATAGAGAAAAAGTAGTAGATCAAATATATTGAAATGAAACGGTAAGTTGTCCTCAATTTGTTGCTTTTTTAGTAACCTGCGAAATGCCAATTGTCGATAAAAAAGATTGCAGTATCGCTACCTAGCGTAAAATAAAATAAACTATTTATTTTATACTTTCGGTAAAAAAATTAAATGCAAATGCAAAATCAGAATCTTAAATAATTTAATTATATCTTTCTTAAATTAAAAAAATTCAGGGTAAAGCAAAAAAACTCAAATGCAGAATAAGTTGATTGCACGCGATCGTTTCCTACATTTATTACGGCCTTTTCTTATTTTGTTCCTTTTGTATAAGGAAGCCTTTTTTTAAACCATGTTATATGTACAAAGTATCCACCACAATTTAATAGTGATTAATCTTCGTCAAGGAACCGGTTGCGCACTCAAAGTGAATTCACCTTTTCCTATAAGGAAGGCTTGTAACCCCCCTCCCCCCTCTATAAAATTCTGAATTCAACAAACACTTATCCACAACAAAGGGGTGAGGAAGTGTTTGGATTTTACTGTTTATTTGCAGCTATGGAGAAGAACAACGGCAAAGTCTGCGGGATTTGTGATAAGTGGTTCTCCAGTGGGAAAGCCTTTGGAGGCCACATGAGATCTCACTACGTCAAATTGCCGATTCCTCCAAAGCTTGAAACTAACAATCAAGTAGAAGATGATTCAGCCAATTCAACCCAGCATCCCATTCAATCTGCTTCCTCACTGAGTTTCAGATCTATGAAACGCAACTTGTCTGCCATCTCTGCAAGCTCAAACAGAGAAAACAAATCTGAGTCCTACCCACAAAACCCAACCCACAAAAGATCTAAATGCCTCCGCAAACAAAATGCAGCGGCCGATACAAAATCTCTGTCAGAACAAACAAGTCCAATAAGTGAAACTAAAATTCCTCAGGGTGCTTGGATAGTGTGGGATTTTTACAAACTCGCGCAGCAAGAGGAAGAGGCAAAGGCACAAAAAATAAACGAAATCAACGAAATAAAGGCAAAAGACAGTGGAAGCGGGAGAGGTGACTTGCTTGCTCAAGCTGACTCCCAAACCAGGTTCAAGTGTGAGAAGTGTGGAAAAGTGCTCAGATCTTTTCAAGCACTTGGTGGGCACAAAGCACACTGCAGAATTGACAAAGATGGTGACTTTATTGATCAGAAACCTTTTCAATGCCCATACTGCAACAGAATGTTCAAGAATGCTCAAGCACTTGGTGGACACAGGAGGGTACACTTTTCCGTTGCTAATGAGTTTTGACGCGTGTCAGTGGATCTCAATTTATCAGCTACAAGATGAAGAGGATAACCACACCTGTTCTGAATTTTCAAGTCCCGATGATATTTTAAGTTTCACAAAGCAATTGCGGAGATCAGAACTTACAGGTTTAATTTGTGATTCTGTACACAATTTTAGCTGTATTTAGTTCTGAGTGTTAAGAACAATATTTGCTTTCAATCATTTTAAGTTTGAATAATTTGGAATTGTGGGTTTACATTTATGTAAAAGAGGGATCTTTGCTTTTGATTACTGTTTAAGTGTTTTGGTTAGTAGTTTGTATCTTCTTTGTAGGTTAATTTGTGTTCAGTGTTATCAACTGCAGATTGCAGAAAATAATGATTTGTTCAAAGTTCGTTACGCAAGAGTGTTACAGTACTGATATAATCACTATTTGATGACATTTTGTACTAAATAGCGATTTGTTCAAATTCTGCTGCGTTACAATGCAACTATAGCCACTATTTAACATCAAATTCTGCTGCGTTACAACGCAACTATAGCCACTATTTAACATCAAATTCTGCTGCGTTACAAGGCAACTATAGCCACTATTTAACATCAAATTCTGCTGCGTTACAACGCAACTATAGCCACTATTTAACATCAAATTCTGCTGCGTTACAACGCAACTATAGCCACTATTTAACATCGGACATTATAAATCTCCATATCTCCATAAAGACCAAATTAATCATAATTTCTTTTGTTTGCACAAGTATGGTTTTAGATCAAACTTCATTGGCTCCTACTCTGTTTTTGAATTTTGGTAAAAATGTATAAAGCCTAGGATGACTTGCTTCTCTAATGTGACATTAGACCTCTATTTTCACAAGGTTTGTACTTATGAACAGTGCTACAGAAGCCATGGCACCGCCATTGCGAATGGCATGGCAGAATTTTCTAACAACCGCCATACAGTTCGGTGATGAGCTTGGCTGCAATGGTGTGTTTATGTGGCAGATTTTTGGCCTTCCGCCATCGAAAACACTGCATAGACTGATGAATAAAATTTTGTTGTTATTATATACTCGTAGAAGCTTCAACATAATTAGAAGTGTTGTCTGTGTTATCTAGGAAGAAAACTTTGTTTAAACTTTGGGTTGAACCACGTGTTCAGTACCAAGCTGCTATGCATGTGCTCTGGTATGGCTTTCTAGGGGAGAAATTAACCTTGATGAATTATCCCTTTTTCAAATTTTGAGAGTTTGTTTCAAGCCATTGCTGGCAAAAAGGCTAGATGTAAAAGAAATGCTTAAATATCATGATCCGACAAAAGAGGTATCAGATCTATCGCGAAAAGTTAAGATATGCCGCTATGATTCCAAAAATGACAAAACAGGGGGTTTGGGATTGTGCAAAAGTGTGGCACCTCTAATGAGGCCCAGGTGACTGAAAAAAGCGAACAAAACTGCACAGACAGAAACTAGTTCAAATAATTAAACATGAAAAAAAAAGCAAAACTCAAGCAGTTGAGAAGGATGAATGAGGTCGCATAGAAACCATAAATATATATCCGTATGTGTGTGGGCATGTAATTGGATGAATATAGATACTGGAAGCATATGGCATGCAAATAGAACAGAATGGAACTGCATATTTTGCTCTCTTCTCTTTGGTTCCACCTTTTTTCAGCGGTGTTGCCTATTGCGGATGGTGGTCCATGGCGGAGAGCCAAAATCCCGCCATACCAGAGACTTTGCAGCGCTCTTATAGCGGAATATGGCAGAAAACCCACCCCGTATATCTGCCATAGCGCCGCAATTGCGGATATTTGATAACTCTGTTTTTCAGTGAAATCAAAATGCAGTACTTGTTTTACTTTTTTTTAATTGAGTCGGTTATGTCCCAAATTATTTAGCAAATGCTACCTAAGGTACATTATCTACTTTTTTTTTTGAAAACCCGGTATTCGATCGATCTAACGACCGAGTAATTCCACCGTCCACTAGTGCCTAAGGATAAATTATAGTTGCTCTAATTAGTAATTACTATAGGTTAAGTGATACTCTACCATGTATACTAATCCTTTTTACTACACTCCCTGCCCTTGTGTTGCTGGAAAATATAAATATAACTATAAATAGAATACAAAAGGCCCTCTAGGACCAAGATGCGGGAATCCAATTGACGATGACAAAAATGAATTTTCGCCTCCATGATGTATCATCTATCAATCTCAGCTCATGCCAAATTCAACTTTTAGTAGTTAGAGAGTATCATTCTATGATTGAAGAAGGAAATAAGATATCCAGCGGGAGTTTTGAGATTAAGTTAGAGTTTCATTTTTTAATAAAATGGGGAAGGAGAAATTATGAAATTTTTTGACTAAGATGGGGAAAACCTTGCCATATGCGAATCCCAATTAACTCTTAAAGCCCCACATGTGCATCTCTGCTAACATTAACTCTCGAAGCTTTTAATTTTAAACCAAATTTACGGATGGAGTCATAATTTAGGGTGTTTTTACACTGTTCTTTCAAAAGAAAGTTAAAATATCAAATATATATTAAAATATTAGAATTAGAGTTTGACCTAACTCATTCCTATAAAATTGACTTGTAAAGTGAGGGGTGTCACTCTATATAAACTCTTATTAGACTCTATCTTTAACCAATGTGAGACTTAAGTACTTGGCTTTTTTTCAATACACCCCTCACGTCCAACACTATTGAGTTTGGTGCATAAACGGTGGGTGGTCTTAATTGTGGGATTTGATTTTTCCAATACGCCCCTTAATGCCCGGCACTATTCCTTATGCCCAGCACTATTGAGTTTGGCTCGCATATATATATATATATATATATATATATATATATATATATATATATATATATATATATATATATATATATATATATGGTGGGTGACTAGAATCGATAGGCTCTTGATATCATGTAAGAATTAAAATTTGGCCTAAATCACCCTACAAAACAGGCTTGTAAGGTGAGGAATGTCACTTTATATAAATTTTTATTACGCTCTATATTTATCCAATGTGGGACTTGGATACTAGAGTTTTCCCTATATAAAATATAGACACTGCCTTCCTAAAACCTACCCTCCAAAATTTAACTCCCAAACATACATTTTGGTTTTATTTGGGAGTTGTGAGGAGAAGGGAGAGGAGAACTTTGAAAAAAAGAAGGATTGGATGAAAAGAATGGAGAGATCTAAGTAGGAATGATTTTGGAGGATTTATTTTTATTCATAATATAAAATTATCCTAGTTTGGAATAACTAAAAAATTGTATTGGAAGAGAGGTATAAAGAGTTTGGGAGAGTTTAGATAAACTGTTGAACTTTAAGATATATTATAATATTCCAAAAATTAAAACTATGTTAATGATACACATTCTTTTATCACTATTCAAAATCATTCTTTCAAAAAAAAAACACTGAAGATTTCTCTATATTTGACTAATCCCTCATCCATCAAGGACCAAAATGATTTTAATATCATATTCTATAATGATGTCGCTTTTATCTACGTGGATACTATTAATGGATTATATTAGCCCAAACATGAAAAACTGGCAACAAAATGTTTCTTAACACTATATTTCCTTAGAAGTATAATTCTAGTCCATTGCATGTGTTAGAGGGAAGTGTTAAAAAACACCATGCGATCCTAATTCAATTACTTGTGAGAAAGATGGTTGATCTAAATATATAGCATTAAAAAGTAAGAATAACCGAGCCACTCACAAGTCACAACTTACAAGATGAAACTCTACACACTCGGAGTAGGGCACAAGATAGGGCACAAGCAAGCATCTGATGATGTCACTTTGTGTTGAAACTACATGTTTACCTATCTTAGAAGTTTAAGACTAAACCAAATTCTCAGATGCAAGTACAAGGAAAAACCATAGAAGTGCGAACAATATAAAATTGGCAGTCTAAAAGAATTTAGTCACAATCACAGACACCCAATCCCTTTCCTCTAAAAAAGAGTTGGTGCATGATGTCGTGTGCAGGACACCCCGAAATTCCATATACAAAAAACATAATTGACCAAATTCACCTTGGATACACAACATCACACCACATGGAATTGAAACAGTACTGTGACAGTGGAAAGCGGACGATGAAGATAGCACATAGGGTCAAACCCTCTTACATATTAAGTCTTTGTAATCATTGTTGATCATGGATTCTCCTAATTTAAAATTTATTTAAGATAATAACTAAACTTGACTTTGGCAAGTGAGAAGATTGGTTTCCCTCTTCCAAAGTGAGCTCTCCTCACCTTCGAGAAGAAAATATTGTGTCGAGTCAGCCAGAAAGTCAATTGTTTATATTAATCACATGTATAATAAGTTATGAATTTGCATGTATCTTTCTTAAAATTTGGATTGGACCTAACTCAACCTTACATAATCAGTTTATAAAGAAGGTTGTCAATAGCACCACTATAGCAGAAAAGTGTGAGTGGTAGGGCTCGGGTGCGATACCATCTCTCTGCGAGCCACCTTCAAAAGTCGCAGTTTTCGCAGCCACAAATTGTGACCGTCCTGCCATCCACAGGCTCACTACAGCTGTGCCTAATGGAGATAGGAATTGGAGGTGGAAGAACAAAAGTTTGAATAAGTGATGAAAATGACATATGATACTATCTATTTATGCTGCTTAAGTTTTTTCACCTGGCAATATTTCTTGACATTTTCGGTTAGTTAACTGCTCAACATAAAAATGAGTTCAAAGAAAATGTACTATCAATGTAAATTTGTTTTACACAAACATCCAATGAGAGTCCACTGTTTTGCCAAGTCATCCCACTCTTAGTTTATACTGAAATTGTTGATATGAAGTGGCAAAATGATGAGTTCCTATTTTGTCTGTAAAACAAATTTACACTATCTGTGCATGTCCCTTTAACTCATATAATTAAAAACATATATTTAATCATCAGGAATTCGATTACTGGTGAATAGTGAAGCCTGAACCATATCTTTGTTATTTTTCACTAATTCAATGACAAATCAAGTTTTAAAAACACTAGTTTCAATGTAGAAAAATAAAATCAATATTACACTTTTGCCTCTTCTAACTTGATTCTTTGATATCTTTTTCTATTCAAATTTAGCCCGCACATACTATCAATGCTATAGTCAAATGTTTCTTTCAATTCCCTTCATCCAAAAATTCTCCATATTTTTGTTTTATGCAGATCTTGGACACAAGCTAACTAGACAAACTCGGTAAGCCATCATAAATTCATTTGCAACTCTTCTTCTCATAGCAAGATTTACCCTAATGTTGAAGGGATCGCGAGTTGGAGTGTAGGGAATCACACCATCTTGTGATTCAAGCAGTGTTTCCAATTGCGGATGGCGGTCCATGGTGGAAAGCCATAATCCCGCCATATTGAGTTCTTTGTGGCACCGTCGTAGTGGATTATAGCAGAAAAGCAGCAAAATTGGTTGACATTTAATATCAACCATCGCGCCGCCATGGTGGATACTCAATAATATGGACTCAATAATTACTTAGCACGTCGTAATATCTTTAGGATTGGACGTGATGGGATCACACAAAAACAGCACGGATTGTAGTGGTATTGCAAGTTGGTTGCACGTGATTTGTTTCTTAATCTGGGTCCATTTTCAGCCACATAAAAAACTAGTTTCTTAAAGTTGAAGCAGTTCGGGTCGGGTTTAAAGAGTAGGTTCCAAATTTAAAACAGAAATAAAAACGTCTTTCTTCTTCCTCACACAATGTCCGTTCAGACTAAAAGCCAAAACAAATCCTCTTCTGCTAGCGATAGCAAGTCACCTCTTAAACTCTCATCTGCCCTCTTCCCTTTGTGTCTCCATTACTTGTGTGTGTTATTTATTAACTTGTTGTCATGAATTTATCTTTATGAACTTAGTTTAATGTTGTGATTTAGAGGTTATTTTATTCATCTATGATAAATTTTATGCATGTGCATATATAACTATATAACTATATATATTATACACGTATATTATACACATATATTATACACGTAAGTGTACTTTTTCCCTTATGATTCGTGCTATAGTTCTCGAGTTACGATCTTTCAACCCCCTCCCGATCTTATGTAGAATCTTAATTTTCAACACATTGATAAACCCTTTCATCCATTCATTTATGATGCTCGGAAACTTTAAACTTATTTCTAATTAGCATGCAAGTTAGCAACATGTCAATAACCAAGCAAGATGAAGTCCAGAAAAAATATATATAACAATCTCATCAGTCTTCTACCCTAGGGTTGAACACATAGCATACTATATAAAGCATAATTAGAAGGCATGACAGAAAATTGGTAAAAAAATCTAGTTAAATGGGGATTTTTCATATGTAGAAACATGATTGTAAAGCATATTCAGTATTAAAGAAATTTAAAAAACCAAACATGAAAGAATCTATCAAGATTGAATTGAATATCTACCTGGTCCAATTTTCAGTGATCCAAGAGAGAGAATGCTACGAGTGAATCAGGAACTCTTCAATTCCTATAAAATCTTTCAGTTCTCTACGAAAGAGAATAACAAAATGAGATTTGAATCGCGTATAGAAATAAATAGTAATAGCAAGTTTCTATAGCCGCAACTTTCAAGAAACTATCTCTAACCTGTCAATCTGGGAATCACGGTGCACAGTTGATAACTGATCAGCTGAGACGCCTTTTGCAGAGGCGGCTATGGCGGCCGTAAATCGCGCCGAAATCGCATCATCGGGCGCGCCACAGAAGGAGAGAGGGAAAGACAGATCTCTTAAGGATACCCTACGCTTGGGGTTGTATATTATCTATCTACCTTTTTTTCCATGGAAAAAAAATCTAGTAGTAACTCTACTAATACTATAGTTTATTTTCTTCATTAATTTTTTAAATTTTCATCGGCATTTTAAAAATCTGCTTTTTTTTTTTCTTTCATTTTAATCTTTTTGGAATTTTACTCTATTAAGCTAACTCAATGATACATTTATAGGAATATTCTCTTGAAATACGTGCATTTTATTTTTTAAAATTTAAAATTTTGTTTTATTCCATATAAAATTTTTAATAATAGTAACTTTAACTTGTGCCCCAAAGACATAAGTTAGCAAGACCCTTTACTCCATCAATAAATCTTAGACCAATTTGTAATTTGTAATAACATGAATTTATGATGGGTCAATTTTGAAGTAGCAATAATTAATTTTAGATTATTACTTATTACAACTAAAACTTACAATAATTGAATAAAACATAATTTGTAAAATAATTAAATCAAATTAAAATTAAATCCATAAAACATAACTGACTTAGACTCTCTTCGCTCAATATTGTGATTCCCAAGTTGGAAACCTAAATCCTAAAACATGTAGCAAAATTCGAAATCAAAATCGCCAAGTTCTCTGGTGTGTTCGTTCTACATCGTCTCCGTCTCTATCATTTTTACACATGCTCGAAACTCATTTCTCTATCATTTTCATTCAGGGCCGACCCTATGTTAGAGTAACAAGCTCTACCACACAAGGCTTTAAATTATTTATCATGTCAAACATAACTCTAATGCTTCATGTGCCTACCATGCTGGACATATTGGGCACTTGACCGAAGATTATTGGCCTCTTAAAAACAAGGTACAAGAGCTTATAGATCAGAAGATCATATATTTTTCAAAAGAGAAACCTAATGTGAAGACGAATCCTTTACCTAATCATAATGGGATGGCAGTCAGCGCAGTTATTAAATAAGAGGTTACAGAATCAGTAAGAGGGGTTGTTGATGTGAAGACTCCCATGACAGTGGTCGCAGAGAAGCTTCGTGAACATGGTTTTCTTGAGTGTATTCATGACGGTTGTGTTGTTTGTGATTTAGATCCTGATAGTTGTGTTATTTTGAAGGAATGTGTCTAAAATTTGATGAATCAGGGAAGCCTGCAGTTTTCCAGATCATGGGTTACGGAAGAAGTCTTAGTTATTGAGCCAATAACTATTATCTACAGAAAGAAAAAGATTAAAGCTCCTCCAAAGAGAATCTAGCCTATCCATATATGTGTTCCTGGTCTGTTCCCATATCAAGACACCAAGGTATTGCCTTGGAGATATGATACAACAATGTACATAGGTGAAAAGGAAATTCAATTTTCTGATGCTTAGATTGTCAACGTAGCTGGAACCGGAGACATGACCCGTAGTGGTCGTGTATTTGCTCCAAAATACACTCTCAGGGTGTCCCTATCACCATCAGGTATCCCTCATAAAGAGAAGGTTGTTCATGTTCCTCCTCTGCATGCAAGGGCATCTATCTCCACTACTCCGGTCATGACAATTGTTCCAGCTATGACAAAAGTTACTCCTGATAAAGCTGCAGAATCTGAGACTTCTAAAGGTAAAGGGTTGATGAATGAAGATGAACAAATTAAAGGTCACAAGAATAGTATCATTGTTGAGGAAGGTCAGGAATTCCTCAAATTGATAAAGAATAGTGACTTCAAGATTGTTGACCAACTAGGTCAGACCCCTTCCAAGATTGCAATCGTGTCTTTGTTGTTGAGTTTTGAGGCTCATCGAAAAGCATTGTCGAAAGTCTTAAATATTGCCCATGTGATGCATGATATCACAATTGATTAATTTGATGACGTGGTTGTTAGAACAAGATTTGGTTATGCATTTATACCTCGAGTTTTGATGATAAAAATGTTGTATTTGTGTGAGAACAATTTTGGTACTCTAATGGTTTATTATTGTGTAGCTTTAACAACCAGTTATGATTCTGAGTATATGACGTGCAATGTCATCAGTTTCTGAACAATGAGTTCTAATTTCGCTTTTGCGCCTATCATAAGAAGTTATGAAAGATGTTCAAAGTTGTTGTTGCAATGATCTTTTTATTTTTGTGTTGATTCACTCCTGAGAAGCTTCTGAGAAGACCTTATGTTGTTGCTGCAACATTCTCTCAGTTTGTGCTTCTGGACGTGACTCTGATCATTAAGCTTCTGAATAATGGCAAGCTTCTGAAGTTGTGTTACTTGGCTGAAAATTCTGAAGATCTCAAGCCAGACGCTGAGGTTATCAAGGTTCTAACTGAAGAGTCTGAAGATTCTTAAGATTCTGAAGATACTAAAGATCTCAAGTCAGACTACTGACACTGTCAAGGTTCTGACTGAGGATTCTGAAGTTTCTGAATCTAGTTGTATGTTTCTTCATTTCATGTTTCAGCAACTTTTATCAGAAGCCAATGAACTTGAAGGTAAGACCAAATGAGTATGTGATCAAATAGTACATAGTACAAATCAAATATTCTTTCCACTACTTGATTTCATGGGCAAGGATATTACTATACATCACACATGTCATTGAATTTATGGGCGAAGGACAATACGCAATATCACTCCTTTTACCATCCAACACTGAACAACCGCTATATTTGGCTTCCCCATTTTTCCCTCCAACGGTATTCTCCTTATGCTATATAAGTGGGACTTTGAGACTTGAAGAAAAACAAGAATGTTGAAGCGCTGCAATATTTGACAAGGCCTGAATTTTTTGTGAAAAACTATCTTTTTTATACACAGTTTTTGTTTAAGTATTTGTTTATCATTTGTGTAAAATCTCCTTGTATAGAAGCAACTTGTAATACATAAAATATTATTCAAACTGTTTGTTTGATTCCTTAAGGACACTAAAGTATAGTTAGATTCTTAAGAAGGCAAAGAAATGTGTTCTTTGTAGGTTCTTAAGGAGACTAGGATATAGTCTGATCCTTGAGAAGACAAAGAAGTTTATTCTTTGCGATTATTGTAATCAGTTAACTATAGTGGATTAAGTCTTTGTGTATAAGACAAAATCACTTTGGTGGATGGACCTTGGTGGATGGACTGGAGTATCTTTGAGTTTCAAGCGAACCAGGATAAAATACTTGTGTTTTTTATCACTTTGTTATTAATATTTAAGTGGTGTTCTTGAGTTGGTAAAAATCTTTTGTTTTTGAAACTCGATTCAAACCCCATATTTCTTGTGTTTTTCACACCTTTAATTGGTATCAGAACTTCGGTTTTGATTGTGATAAAAGAGTTATCAACATTTCACCGTGTTCAGTATTGATCCAGTTTGTGTGAGAAACAATGGTCGATGCTAACATTGTTAACAACAATGAGAGAGATTACTACAGTTCTAAACCACCAATATTTGATGGTGAGAAATAGGGGTGTGCAAAAAAACCGGTTATCCATAACCAAATTGTTCTACTTTTAAAAAACCAAACCAAATGCTAAAATAAAAATTTGGGTATCCATTTTGTTATCCAAATATAAACTGTTACCCATTATAAAAATTTAGTTTTGTTATTGGGTATCCAAATTTTAATATACGTTAAATTTTTATATTTGTCTGTTTTCATGTTTTATCACATTATAAATCAATTTTGTATTTTATATTTTTTTAAATTTTATAAAAAAATTATTTTAAAAATAAAATTCAGTATTTTTTTTCTTTTCACGAAAAATATTATATTTGGATTTTTTTTTCAAAAAAATTATATTTGATATTTTTTTCAAATAAAATTATTATTTTCGTCTAAATAAAAAAGATATTTTTTATCAAAAATATTTTGTATTTTTTCAGTAAAAAAATGTTTTGAAATAAATTATTATTTTATATTCAAAAAAAAATTATTTTCGATTTCCATTTTTCTAAAATAAATTTTTTTCAGTTATTTTTATTTTTTGGAATAATTTTTTTAAAGATTTTTTTTTTCAGAATATAATTTTATTATTTTCAATTTTTTTTTCTTTTTTCTGAATATTTGTTATTTTTTTCTAAAAAAGATTGTTTTTTTATGTTTATTAAATTTAAAAATATATATATTTTAAAACCTCATAAAATTTGTTTATAAACAATTATGAGAGATTTTAGAAGTTTGAACAATTTTTTTGATGAATTATTTATTTTATGAATAATTATGATTTATAGATATATGATTCATAATTATTTTATTTTATTACCGTTTTTATGCAACACATCATACTTTGGGATTGTTTTTAATCGAGATATTATTTGTGGTGATTATAAAAGTCAAATTTAAAGTAATTTTTTAAAATAAATATTTTTTTATATAAAATAGTTTTATAACTAGTGAAAATAAAAAAGTTAGTTAAAAGAAAATAAAATTATTTTTGATATAAAATTGCTTTTTTAAAAATATAGTTTTGAAAACTGTTTTTTTTATAAAATTGGTTTTGAAATTGATTTTTTTAAGAAAATAAAAAATTGGTTTTAAAGAAATTGATTTAAAATTATTTTTTTAAACTATTTTTTTTGTTAAAAACCGGTTTAAAACCGAACCGATCCACTTATAAACCGGTTTTGAGAAAATAAATTGGTTTTATGAAAATGGTTTTAAGATCCAAACCGAACCATATATATGGTTCAATTTGGTTTGGTTTATGATCCATGCACACCCCTAGTGAGAAATTTGATTATTGGAAAGATAGACTTGGAAGCTTCTTTCTTTGATACGATGTTGATCGATGGGATCTTCTAGTCGATGACTATGTTCACCCACTTAATGTTGAAGGAAATAATATAGCAATAAATGATATGACAAATCAACAAAAGAAAGATTTCAAAAATCATCATAAGGCCAAAACTATATTGCTAAATGATATCTCTTATACTGAGTATGAGAAGATAACAAACAGAGAGTTTGCCAAATCCATATTTGACTCTCTGAGGATGACTCATGAGGGGAATGCTCAAGTAAAGGAGACAAAGGTCTTGGCCTTAATGCATAAGTATGAAGCATTAAGAATGAAAGATGATGAAATTGTTAAGACTATGTTCTCAAGATTTCAGATGCTTATTGCATGAGTGAAAGTTCTAGACAAAGGATACTCTATAGTTGATCATGCCAAAAAGATAATCAGAAGTCTACCTAAAAAATGGAGACCTATGGTAACCGCCTTGAAGATGGAAAAGGATCTTAATAGTATTAGTCTTAAAGAACTTGTTAGTTCTTTGAGAAGCCACGAGATTAAACTCGAGGAAGATGAACCTTAAAAGAGAGGTAAATATGTTGTGTTAAAGTCCAAGCCTGAGAAGACAATAACATATCAAGCCGAGGAAGAATCTGAAGTTTCTGATGAAGACTCAAAAGATGATGATGAGTTGTCTTTGATTTCTAAGAGGGTCAACAGACTTTAGAAACACGAGCAGAATAGGCAAGGGAAGTTCAGAGGAGCTAGAAGAATTGTTGGTCGTTCTAATTCTTCGTCTGGACAGAAGAAGCAAGGTTTTGGAAAAGAAGTTATCCGCTTTGAGTGCAAGGAGTCATGCCACTACAAAAATGAACGTCCTAAGTTGAAAAAGGACAGAATGCCTAAGAAGACTTTTTCTAAAGGCAAGAAGGGGTTAACCTCTACATGGGATGACTCACAATCCAAGAAGAAGATTCTGACGAAGAATAAGCCAATGTTGCGTTGATGGCAACTATAACTGATCTAGAAGGTTATCAGACTTCGATTCTGAAGAGGTATTTTTTGAACTATATCATTCTGACTTAGAATTATGTCTATCTGAAAAACTGGAAAAGTACCGGAGTCTTTAGAGTAAGTACAAGGACCTTAAACAAGTCCAAGTAATTACTTCTGAAACTCGTAGTGAGATTGAGAAAGATATTTCCTCTCTAAATGAAAATTTATTTTCTTTAGAAAGTAACAACTCTGCTTTGAAAAAAAAAATTCAAAACTAGAGGAGGAAATAGCCTTAGAAGCTTCTGGTACTGATTGTGTCATTATATATGATAGAGTATTCTGGTACTTTATGGCTAAAAGAATATATAAAATCAAAATGGCCTCTTTGATCTATGGAGTTAGCAGAAATGGCAAGAAAGGTTTAGGTTGTACATAAATTATAAAACCTGACGAAAGTAAGAAGGTAAAGCCAAAACCTCTCTATGAGAATTTTGTGCATGTTGGCACTGAGCTTGATGCTTCTGCACAGGCACAAAAGCATGCAAAGGGTAAGAACTCAATTCTGAAATCTACGTATCATGCTCAAATCCCTTGTGATTATCCTTCTGCTCAAAGACCCAAAGTTGTAAGAAACTCTGAGAAAACTAACAAAAGAGGGCCCAGAAAGTGGGTACCTAAGTATATAATAATTTATGTTGCATATATCCTTAGCAGCTCAGCTAAAACACCAGTCATGGTACCTGGATAGTGGATGCTCACGACATATGACGTGCAGAAGGTCTATGTTCCAAGATTCGGAACTTAAGCATGGGGGCTTCGTTGGTTTCGGAGGAAACTAGAAAGGAAAGATCATTGACTCTGGAACTATTGGTAACGGTAAACTTCCTTCTATTACTAATGTTCTTTGGTTGATGGTCTGATGCATAACCTATTTTCTATTAGTCAACTTAGTGACAATGGTTATGATATCATTTTTAATCAAAAGTTTTATAAGGTTGTTAGTCAGAAAGATGGTACAATACTTTTTAACGGGAAGAGAAAGAACAATACTTATAACATCATACTTTCTGATCTTGAGGATCAAAATGTAAAATGTTTAATGTTTGTTAATGAGGAGCAATGGGTATGACACAGACGTTTGGTCCATGTTAGCATGAGAAAGATTTCTCAGCTAAATAAGCTTGGATTAGTCAGAGGCTTACCCAACCTAAAGTTTGCTTCAGGTGCTCTTTGTGAAGCATGTCAGAAAGTCAAGTTTTATAAAACATCTTTCAAGTGAAAGTTGTTGCTTCTACCTCTAGACCGTTAGAACTTCTGCACGTTGATTTGTTTGGACCAGTGAAAACTGCCTCTATCAATGGAAATAAGTATGGATTGGTCATCATTGATGACTATAGTCGATGGACATGGGTAAAGTTCTTGAAACACGAGGATGAGTCACATTCTGTATTCTTTACCTTCTGCTCACTAAAATGAATTGCAAAATAGTCAAAGTCAAAGTGATCATGGTGACGAATTTGAAAATAAACATTTTAAAAATATTTTTGATTCAAATGGTATTTCCCATGATTTCTCTTATCCTAGAACTCCACAATAAAATGGAGTTATAGAAAGTAAGAATATGAATTTGTAAGAAATGGCTCGCACCATGATCCAAGAAACTAATATGGCGAAGCATTTCGGGGCATAAGTAGTTAACACAATGTGTTATATTCAGAACAAAAATTCTATTAGACCTATTCTGGATAAGACTCCCTGTGAATTATGGAAGAACAGAAAGCCCAACATTTCTTAGTTTTATCCTTTTGGTTGTGAGTGTTTTAAGTTGAACACTAAAGAGAATCTTGGCAAGTTTGACTCTAAGTCACATAAGTGCTTATTGTTAGGATTTTTTGAACGCTCTAAAGGCTACAAAGTTTTTAATACTGAAACTCAAATTGTCGAAGAATCAATTCATGTTAGATTCAATGATAAGCTTGACCCTGAAAAGTCAAAGCTAGTTGAGAAATTTGCATATTTAAAGATCAATCTTTCAGAATCCAAGGATAATGATTCTGGAGAAAAAGACTCAGAAAGAAAAGCTAAAGAATCTGGAGTAAAAGACCCATAAGTGACTCAACCAGAAGCTATTGTTGGTCCAACTCATCAGAAAAAGAGTAGACTAAGAACTTCACATTCTCAAGAATTGATCCTGGGAGGTAAAGACGCACCAGTTAGAACTAGATCTTCATTCAAACCTTCTGAAGAAACTATTCTGGGTTTGGTATCTCTGGTATAACCCATATCTATTGATGAAGCTCTTTTGTAAAATGAATTTATTTTGGCTATGCAAGAAGAACTAAATCAATTCACCATGAATGACTTCGGGGATCTTGTCTAAAAACCAAAGGGTTTCCATGTTATTAGAACCAGATGGGTTTTCAGAAACAAGCTCAATGAGAAGGGCGAAGTTGTCAGAAACAAGGCTTGACTGGTAGCACTAGGTTATAGTCAGCAAGAAGGTATAGACTATACATAAACCTTTTCTCCAGTTTCTAGGTTAGAGTTTATTTGTCTTTTAATCTCGTTTGTAGTCAATCATAACATCATCCTTTATCAGATGGATGTTAAGAGTGCATTCTTAAATGAATACATTTCTGAAGAGGTATATGTGCACCAACCTTCTAGCTTTGAAAGCTCTCAAAATCTTGAATTTGTTTTTAAACTGAAAAATTCATTATATGGTCTGAAACAAACTCCCAGAACTTGTTATGCTAGACTAAGTAACTTCCTTTTAGAAAATGATTTCACCAAAGGGAAAGTGGACATAACTCTCTTTTGCAAAACCTGTAAGAATGATATTCTGGTTGTGCAAATTTATGTTGATGATATTATTTTTGGTTTTGCTAATGCTTCGTTGTGCAAGGATTTTGCTAAGCAAATGAAGGCAGAGTTTGAAATGAGTCTGATGGGAGAACTCAAGTTCTTTCTGGGAGTCCAGATTGATCAACGTTCAGAAGGAACGTACATTCATCTGAGCAAATATACAAGGAACTTTTGAAGAAGTTTAACTTGTAAGAATGCAAACAAGTAAAGACTCTAATGCATCCTACATGCATTCTGGAGAGAGAAGAGGTAAGCAGTAAGGTAAATCAGAAGTTATTCAGAGGTATGATGGGTTCTCTCCTTTATCTAACCGCTTCTAGACCTGATACTTTATTTAGTGTATGCTTATGTTCTCGCTTCCAATCATATCCTATGGAGACTCACTTAACTGCTATTAAGAGAATTTTTTGGTATCTGAAAGGTACTACTAACCTTGGTTTGTTTTATAGAAAATCAAGTGAATATAAATTAGCAGGCTATTGTGATGTTGACTATGCTCAAGACAAAATAGAAAGGAAAAGTACTTCTGGAAGTTGTCAATTTCCGGGAGACAATCTAATATCATGGTCCAGCAAGAGACAGTCAACAATTGCGCTTTTAACAGCCGAAGCTGAGTATATCGCAACTTCTAGATGCAACACTCAGATACTCTGGATGAAGAGTCAGCTGGAAGATTATCATATATTTGAGAGTAACATTCATATTCTCTGTGATAATACTTATTCTATTTGTTTGTCTAAGAATCCTATCTTGCATTATAGGACTAAGCATATTGAAATTAAACATCATTTTTTACGTGACTATGTTCTGAAGGGTATTTTTCACCTAAAGTTTGTTGATACAATGGGCTGATATCTTTACAAAACCCCTTATTGAAGATATATTCATCTTTATTCTGAAAAACTTATTTATGGATTTATGTCCAGAATCAAAAGATGAATTTTAGAATGTTTAAGTCTTCGGAACTCTAGATTAGATTCTGAGAATTTTTTGTTGATTCTGAGACATGAGCTTTTTGAAGTGAGAAAGTTTCATGAATAAAAAAGGTTCTGATTAGAAGAAATATTATCAATTTTTCTTCCTGATTCTGAATAGTTATTGCATTAAATGTTTATCTTGTTATTTGATATCATATGGTTCTAAGTGGTGACATTTGTCCCACTTTATGAGCATGCATGATGATAACGTGACATATTGGGTTTTGTATTTCTCAGAACTAGGTTAAAATCTCTTGTGCTTCCCCCCATGATTGCGTATTTTTAACTTGTCATCATTGCAAAAAAAAATCTATATAAACCCACTTCACTCACATTTTCACACTATACGCACTATACTCCCACACTTTCGTCTTTCAAACTTTTAAACACCCTTTTTCTGCAATTATTCATCCTCTCCTTCATACTTCAACAATGAATGCTCCTCAACAACAGATTCAACAATAACAATAATGTCCAAGTCGCTCTTGTTGGTGTAAGCCCTAGAGGCCAATACTTTTGGTACTTGTATCGAATTATTTATTAATAATAAAAGGTTTTTTCTTTATTAAGTTTGTTTAATAAAGTCCCTAGAATAGCTAGTCCGTTTAATGTATCAAGTGTGATTTGATCATGAGATCACATTAAACATAAGGACATTATTCTTAAAGTATCTGTAGTCGAGCTTTATTATGAAGTGTGATAACATTAAAGCATTAAGACTATTATGTATATAGACTGATGATCACATCTCATGGATCATGGATAAGGAGTTATCAAGTCTTAAACATAGGTATGAATATTAAGAGTAATATTTATACTGGATTGACCCGCTATGAGAATACTATATAGAAAGTTATGCAAAGTGTCATAAGTTATTCTCATGGTGATAATGGTGTATACCACCCTTCAACCTGAAACCACTATGGACCCTAGATGTAGAGTTGAGTGCTTTATTGCTGATCAAACGTTGTTTGTAACTGGATAACCATAAAGACAGTTGATGGGTACTCCACGAAGCATGCTGAGGGACATGAGTGACCTAGATGGAATTTGCCCATCCTGCGTAACAGGATAAATGTCTATGGGCCCAATATTGAATTGGACAAGGATGACACGGTCTATACCTTGTGTTCAATATAGACATAAGGGCAAAATGGTAATTATGCACATAAGTATTATCACAGAAGGATTTGTCAGATCACATGACATTTTCGTGTCTTGGGTAGTAGTGATGTGTTGCTAGATACCGCTCACTGTTTATTATGTTAAATATGTGATTTAATATAATTGCCAATGTCGCGAAAACCTACAGGGTCACACACAAAGGACGGATTGATTAGAGATAGAGTAACTAAGGAACATCGTAAGGTACGGTGCACTTAAGTGAATTGTAGAACATCGTAAGGTACGGTGTACTTAAGTAGAATACGAAATATGGTAAGGTACCACACGCTTAAGTGAATTTGGCATATTATAAGATATGGGCCAAATACACTTAAGTGGGCTTTTTAGCTTGAAGCCCACACAAGTGGTTCTATAAATAGAACCCTTGTGCAGAAGCATTCATTGCGGTTGCATTTTCGTTTTCTCTCTCTCTCTCTCTCTCTCTCACTCTCACTCTCTCTCTCTCTCTCACTTAAAGCCTTCATTCGTAGCAGCTAACACTGAGATTGAAGGAATCCGTTCGTGTAGACTGAGTAGAGGCGTTGTCGTCGTTCAACGTTCGTGATCGCTCCGTAGATCTGCATCAATGGTTTCAATCGTCACAAGAGGTAACTATTCTATCATTGATCATGCCCATTCGTAAGGATCACTAAAGGAGAAAATTTTAATTTCTGCTGCGTTTTGGATCGCCAATCTCCTTCAGTGGTATCAGAGCCATTTACGAAACCATGCATCGGATAGTTGTTTATTTTCTGTATTAATATGATTAAAAGACAGAATGAATCAAAGAATAAACGAGTAATTAAATTTGGCATCATGTGTGTATGATTTGGATGATTGATGTTGACTACGCTTCGGAACCGACAGTAGTATGGTGAAGCAGCGATACATCGATCGTCCATAGGTTATGCAATTGAGACCGATCAACTTATATATGATATAAGTAATACTAATGAAAAGTACGGTATATATGATATATTGTTTCTGTTTCGTTCATTTAAACACTAAATGGTTGTTTTCCTTTGAGCGATCAATGCTCATTTGCTTCGGAATCCGACATTAGTATGGTGAAGCAATGACCTGTTGATCAATCATACTGAATCAACAATCGAGGTGTGTTTGACGGTCTGAAATTGGTGCATTAGGGTTAGTGACGGTGCAAGGGTTATGTTGTCAAAGAGATATGCATTGAGGGCTTGTTGGAACACGTCTGTTGACTGTTTCAAAGCGCTATTTTTTTGGCCGCGTGACGATCGTCATGGACCTGTGACGATCGTAACAAGCTGGACGTGACGGTCGTCACATGCTTTGTGACGGTCGTCACATTCACAAATCCAGAATTTTAGGCGTTTTTGTTACTTTGGCCGCGTGACGTTCGTCATGGGCCTGTGACAGTCGTAACAAGATGGACGTGACGGTCGTAACATGCTTGTGACGGTCGTCACATTCACAGAGTCAGAATTCTCGGGGTTTCCGTTTTGTGACTGCGCAAGAATTGTGTTGATGCAAAACGAAGTCGATTTCAAATGAATTGTTCGTCCGTTGACCGGGCAGCGGAACCCCCGGCTAACTCTGCGTAGTGTGATCGGTCGCCGAAATTTAATTTGGTTTTAAGTAATTAAAGAAATTAAAATTAATAATAATAATAATGTGTTTATTATTATTGCCTTGTGGTGATCAGTTATGGCCTTAGTTTTCCTTTATTTTGTTTTGGGTTTTTAAAATACGACATGCATGTCGTGCCTCTCCTTTTAATCTCTTAATGTAACTTCTTTTCTCATCTCACTCCCTCGTATGTAAAACGAGTTTTTCTTTTATGTAATGCAATATTATGAAGAAAGAGAAGAATTCAATATCAAAGGAGGACAATGTTATGAAGAAAGAGAAGAATTCAAGGAAAGAGAAGAATTCAATATCAAATGAGGACAACCTTGAAGATCTTGCTTGGAGAAGCTTAGATCGTTATTAGGTTAGCTTAGGTTCTCTCATTGGCTTGGGAGAACAATTGTGCTAGGGGCCATAATTGTTTCATTATGTATGTTGATGCGTGTGAATGTATGTTGATGCATGTGAATATATGTTGTTGCATGTGAGAGACAATTTATATGATAAATAAGCCGGTGAGATCAGAATAATTGCAATTCCCTCAAAAATTAAATATTAAGTTTATGCTTTTCAAGTTTTAGCACTCATCAAGACTAGTATCGAATAATGTAGGTTTCGCCTACGCGAGGTGCATGTTCTATATTAGTAAGGTGCGATGGGATAATTGTAATATCCAATTGCTAAAACAATGGGTCAAACTTGACTAAACAAATTATAATAACATTATATATGTTTAGAAGCAAGAGTTGGAAATGATCCATATGATGGATTGGAATAAGGAGTTATTCACCCAACTGAAATTTTCGAGAGTTGTATGAGATACAATTGGAAGGAGTTCCTACCTAAATAACCTAGTTTTGTGTAATCCGCCTATGTGGACTTAGAACAAAGTGAAATATGGATCTCGACCCACTAGAAAATCTTCCAAAGGGATTTTCCGAATCAAATGATGAGGGTCATTTGTTTTGAGTAAAATAGTGGGAGCATATTTAATTAAAGGCCTAATTAAATATGTTATTGATACTTATATTTTCATTAATTCTCATGTAGATTACCATGACAACAAACACCTCTAACAACATCTTGCGATCAATTCTTGACAAGGAAAAATTGTCTGGGACAGATTTTCTGGATTGACACCGAAACCTAAGGATTGTCCTCAAACATGACAGAAAGTTGTATGTCTTGGAGAAACCTGTTCCTGAAGAGGAACCTCCTAGTTCTGCACCTAAGGCAGAAAGAGATCCTTATAAGAAGCATGTCGATGATGCCAATGAAACTGCTTGTCTCATGCTAGCTACCATGAACTCAGAATTGCAAAAGCAACATGAGAACATGACAGTGTTCGATATGATCGAACACCTGAAGATGCTCTATCAAGAGCAAGCAAGGCATGAAAGGTTTGAAGTTTCAAAAACCCTTTTTCAATGTAAGTTAGCTGAGGGAGCCCCTGTAAGTCCCCATGTGCTCAAGATGATTGGGTACGTGGAAAACCTTGAAAGGTTGGGTTTTCCCCTCGGAAAGGAACTTGCGACTGATGTGAACTTGCGGCTGATTTGTCCATATCATTCATAAAGGGAAAGGCAAGGAAGTTGCCAAACCCAGACCCACTGTTGCTACTTTGAAGCCTAGTGGAGGCATAGCAAAGGCAGGCACCTGCTTCCGTTGCGGTAAGACCGGACACTGGAAGAGAAACTGCCCAAAGTACCTGGAAGATACGAAGAATGGAGTAGAGACTTCAACTTCAGGTATTTTTGTTATTAAAATAAATTTATTTACTTCTGCATCATGGGTATTAGATACTGGATGCGGTTCTCACATTTGTACAAATGTGCAGGGGCTGAAAAGGATTATAGATGTGGCAAAAGGTGAAGTTGACCTACGAGTTGGCAATGGAGCAAAGGTTGCTGCTTTAGCCGTAGGAACTTATGTATTGACTTTACCTAGTGGTTTAATAATTCAGTTAGAGAACTGTTGTTATGTACCTGCAATTAGCAGGAATATTATTTCCATTTCTTGTTTGGACAAGTTTGGTTTTTCATTTATAATAAAGAACAATTGTTGCTCAATTTATTTGAATGATATATTCTATGCTGCTGCACAAATGAGCAATAGACTATATGTCCTTGATCTCGAAATGCTTATTTATAACATTAATACTAAAAGGGTGAAACCTAACGAGTTAAAACCAACTAGGTAAGAATATTAAAACTCTTCGATCAAATCGAGGTGGTGAGTATTTAAGCCTAGAGTTTGATGACCATCTGAAAGAGTGTGGGATCTTATCCCAACTTACTCCTCCTGGAACACCCCAATGGAATGGTGTATCTGAGAGAAGAAATCGAACCATGTTAGACATGGTCCGATCCATGATGAGTCACGCCGATCTTCCAAACTCCTTTTGGGGACATGCACTATTGACAGCAGCTTACACACTTAACCGTGTTCCATCCAAAAAAGTTGAGAAGACACCACATGAGATATGGAGTGGTAAGAAACCACATATGTCTTACATGAAGATTTGGGGTTGCGAAGTTTATGTGAAACGACAAGTTTCAACTAAGCTTGAGCCCAAATCTGACAAATGCTTATTTGTGGGGTATCCTAAAGAAACAAGAGGGTATTATTTCTATAATCCTTCTGAGGGCAAAGTGTTTGTCGCTTGAACTGAAGTTTTCCTAGAAAAGGATTTTATTTCCAAAGGAACCAGTGGGAGGAAAGTAGAGCTTGAAGAAATTCAAGAATCACAAAGCATCGATACACCTATGGAGGAATTAGAGCAGGAAACACAAGTTGTTGTGGAAGAGCAACCTGCTCAAGTAGAACAAGACCAACGTAGGTCAGGCAGGATATGTTACCTACCTGAGAGATATGGATATCTCATAACTGATCAAGGTAATGTATTACTCATGGATCAAGAACGAATATGAGCCTTGTGTCTACAAGAAGGTTAGTGGGAGCATGATCGTTTTCCTGGTATTATATGTAAATGACATATTACTCATTGGAAACGATGTCCCTACCCTGCAACAAGTAAAGTCTTGGTTGGGGAAATCCTTTTCTATGAAGGACCTAGGTGAAGCAGCCTATATATTAGGAATCAGAATCTATAGAGATAGATCACAAAACTGCTTGGCCTAAGTCAGAGTACATACATAGACAAAGTGTTGAGACGCTTTAATATGCATGATTCTAATGGTTATGTGTTTTGCTTAAACGGTGGCGTTGTGAGCTGGAAAAGTTCAAAGCAAGATACAGTTGCTGATTCTACAACCGAGGCCGAGTATATTGCTGCCTCAACTGCAGCAAAGGAAGCTGTTTGGATCAAAAAGTTCATTAGTGAACTTGGCATAGTTCCTAGCATTATGGATCCCATTGGTCTCTATTGTGATAACAATGGTGCTATCGCACAAGCTAAGGAGCCTAGATCTCACCAACGATCCAAACACATACTTAGGCGTTATCACCTCATTCGAGAGATAATAGATAGAGGAGATGTGAAAATATGCAGAGTACCTACACTTGACAATATTGCAGACCCACTGACAAACCCTCTTGCGTAACAGAAGCATGATGGCCATACTAGATCTATGGGCATTAGGGGTATGCCTGATTGGCTCTAGTGCTAGTGGGAGATTGTTGGTGTAAGCCCTAAAGGCCAATACTTTTGGTACTTGTATCGAATTATTTATTAATAATAAAAGGCTTTTTCTTTATTACGTTTGTTTAATAAAGTCCCTAGAATAGCTAGTTCGTTTAATGTATCAAGTGTGACTTAATCATGAGATCATATTAAACATAAGGATATTATTCTTAAAGTATCCGTAGTCGAGCTTTATTGTGAAGTGGGATAACATTAAAGCATTAATACTATTATGTATATGGACTGATGATCACATCTCATGGTTCATGGATAAGGAGTTATCAAGTCTTAAACATAGGTATGAATATTAAGAGTAATATTTATACTGGATTGACCCGCTATGAGAATACTATATAGAAAGTTATGCAAAGTGTAATAAGTTACTCTAATGGTGATAATGGTGTATACCACCCTTCGACCTGAAACCACTATGGACCCTAGATGTAGAGTCGAGTGCTTTATTGTTGATCAAACATTGTCCGTAACTGGATAACCATAAAGACAGTTGATGGGTACTCCATGAAGCATGATGAGGGACATGAGTGACCTAGATGGAATTTTCCCATCCTGCATAGCAGGATAGATGTCTATGGGCCCAATATTGAACTGGACAAGGATGACACGGTCTATACCTTGTGTTCAATATATACATAAGGGCAAAAGGGTAATTATGCACATAAGTATTATCACAGATGGATTTGTCATATCACATGACATTTTCGTGTCTTGGGTAGTAGTGATGTGTTGCTAGATACCACTCACTATTTATTATGTTAAATATGTGATTTAATATAATTGCCAATGCCACGAAAACCTACAGGGTCACACACAAAGGACGGATTGATGAGAGATAGAGTAACTAAAGAACACCGTAAGGTACGGTGCACTTAAGTGAATTGTAGAACATCGTAAGGTACGGTGTACTTAAGTAGAATACGAAATATGGTAAGGTACCACACGCTTAAGTGAATTTGGCATATTATAAGATATGGGCCAAATACACTTAAGTGGGTTTTTTAGCTCGAAGCCCACACAAGTGGTTCTATAAATAGAACCCTTGTGCAGAAGCATTCATTGCGGTTTCATTTTTGTTTTCTCTCTCTCTCTCTCTCTCTCTCTCTCTCTATCTCTCTCTCTCTCTCTCTCTCTCTCTCTCTCAAAGCCTTCATTCTTAGTAGCTAGCACTGAGATTGAAGGAATCCGTTCGTATGGACTGAGTAGAGGTGTTGTCGTCATTCAACGTTCGTGATCGCTCCGTAGATCTGCATCAAAGGTTTCAATCGTCATAAGAGGTAACTATTTTATCACTGATCATGCCCATTTGTAAGGATCACTAAAGGAGAAAATTTTAATTTCCGCTGCGTTTTGGATCGCCAATCTCCTTCAGCTCCACGGCTGATGAAAATCATCCTGTTATGGAATGGATCCCTGAACTTACTCTCAACATCCCTATTAATGAACTTATGGTTCTTTGTGATACCACCATGGATTTCAAAAAATTGAAGGACAATGGCTTCGATTTCTATGAGACCTTGGAATTCCAAGGATGGAAAAGATTTTTTTAAAGATTAATTCGTCATGTTTATCCAGTGCTTGTGAAGCAGTTCTAGATACGCGTTGTTGTTACCAAAAATACAATCTCTTTCTTCGTTATGAACAGGAAGATTGTTGTCACTGAGAAATCAATTGCTAACCTAATTTCTCACAATGGCTGTGGAAAAGGGTTTACAACATAAAAACTGATGCAAGAAGAGAATCAATGGTAGCCTCTATTATTTTCAAGGAAGGAACAAAGTTGGATGAAGGCAAAAATCCAACTGCTAAAGACCTATCTGATAAGTTAAGGGTGTGGTTTAAGATAATTATGGGATGTATTCATTATCGACCCTGTACAAACTCCTCAGACTATATCAACACTATCCAGAAGTATATGTTGTTCTTCTTGGAAAAAAGGTACAAAATGGATCTTCCAGCAATATTGTTCAAGTTTCTTAGGGATTCTATTAGAGAAACTAGAACTGGAAACACATCCAAGAAGGGAAGGTACATTCCAAATGGAAGGTTAATTTCTAACATTCTGGTTGAAAATGGTCTTGTCGATGACCTTCTAATCAACAGTTTAACTAAGGAGCTGGTGAAAGATGCTGGAAAGATCTTTTGGGGGAAGAATCTCAAGAGCATGAGTCTCATATCCAAGGTAATAAAGCCAAATATCATTCCTTCAAAGGATAATATTTGTGGAATGAGGATTTCGGTGGACAACTTCCCAATCTTCACCAAGATTGATCCTCCAGAAATTATGATGTCTTACCTTGAGAGTTATCTCAAGGATGGTATTGACCCAATGGTTGACCTCGTGAAGTTCTCGTGAAGTCCGATCTTCAAGACCTCGTAAGAAGAAGAAGAAGAAGAAGGCTGCCACCTTTTTGGATGAAGATGAGGTTCGTCTCATTGAGTGCCAGAAAGAAATACTTCTGCAGGACACATATAGTGTTATGCATAAATCTTCTAGAGATTCTGACACTTCTACTACTGGTAAGCTTCCTAAGGCCAAAATCTTTTTGTTTCTGATTCTGTTAATTCTAAAAGGATCTTACCAATTCAACCACCTCACATTTCACAACCAAATTCATCTCCTTCTCAAACCATTCCCATTTCACAACCACTTCCTATAGAAACGCTTGTGTTAGAACCTGTTTCAGAACCTGTTACAGAAACTCCCACAGTTTCTGAAACTCAGTTACAACAACAACAACAAATACCACTAACACCACCTCCTTCACAGTTACCTTCATCACCTATTCCATCTCCATCTCAGACTGTTTCTGCTCCCTACATTGAAAATACAAATATAACAACATCCATAAGACATCCTTCAAGATATTTCAGTAACCTAGTGTTTGAAGGTACTCCCGAAGGCTTGTTCAATTTTGAACCTGAACTAGAAGTATCTAATTCAGAAACACCCAAGGTCATTCCCCTTTCTCTTCCAACTATTTATGGTTCGGATCCTCATCCAACCATCACATATCTTTATGTCAGAATCCTTAAACCACCTAAACCAAACCCTAATATTGGTAAGATTCTAAATAATTTTGAGTTAGACTCAAGAAGTCGCCTTCATGCAGCTATGACGACTACTCATTCATCAGCTAATTCTGCTGAAAGTGACTCAGCTTGGGAAGACTAGAAAAGTTGGATAAACTCCAAAATCTCAAAGCTAAAGAACTTTGGGTACAAAGTATTTGAAAGAAACTTTCCTTCTAGATTTGTACCCCTAATGGAAATCTAGAAGTTATGAAATACTCCATTGTGTCTTCCTACTCCAGAGATTAAGGAAGTTATTCCAGAAGCTGAGTTAGATTCTGGGCATCCAGAATGCATCATGGAAAAAGTTATTGCTCAACCGATTGCTTCTGAAGAAGCTGTTACTCAACCGGTTGCTTCTGAAAACCATCATATTGAGGTTTCTCATAATCAACAGCCTGCTAGAACCTCTTATGGGGATATTCCTGGTGTGCTTCGAAAGACCATCGGGGAATTGAAAGTTGAGAATGCCCTGGTCAAAGAATGTCTGGATATATAGGAAATGATGTTTCAGTTGATACTATCCAGACTTCCGCCTCCTCCTCCTCCTCGAAATCGTTCATATTTATAAAAAAATATTTTTTTGCACTTTGTGTCTTTTCATTTTGCTTACAACTTGTTTGTACTCATTTTCTTCCTTTTGGAACAACTTAATGAAAATCATGTTTGTTTCTTTCCATCACTTTTATTTTATTTGTCTATATCTTTTTGATTTATGACAAAGGAGGAGAAACATAATAAAAGGGGATAATCGTAATTGATTTTGATATACCTATATTCATAAATTAAAACCCAAACATTGTTTAATGTTTTTTCTAACAACTACTTCAAAGAATAGTTTGTTAAGTGTTTTATAGAGATAAGTTCAAACATCAGAAGCTTTACCGATGTTTGAGAAGAATATCAACAAGGAATCAGATCCAAGGATTGAGTCTTCAAGGAATTAAGAACTAGGCTCTGAACTTAGAATTTGGAAATCAAACTTTTAAGAAGAAAACCCTTAACCAGATTCTAAAAGGTCTTTTCAAAGAAATTTTTATTCAAAGGTGACAAAGCTCTGAAAGAGAATTTCAAAGAGAGCTCGAATTCAAGCTTCTGAAGATAACCAGGATCTAAAGCTTCTTTAAAAGAATTCAAGCAAGCTTCTGAAGTGAAGCTCATCAGAATGTTGATGTTAATAAACCATGCTTTGGACAAAATCAAGCAATTTTTGAAGACAAACCAGATTCTGATGGAAGATCATTTTAGTACTTCAAAAAGGTTAATTAGGAATGTTCTCTTTCATTCTGATTTTATCTTTTTAGCATTATACATCAGGGGAAGTTTTGTGCTTCTGTAAGATGTATCCATCTATGATTACCCTATATAAAATTGTTCATCAAATACATGTTTTTGTCATCATAAAAAGGGGGATATTGTTAGAACAAGATTTGGTTCTGCATCTATACCTTAAGTTTTGATGATAACAATGTTGTATTTGTGTGAGAACAATTCTGGTACCCTAATGGTTTTTTATTGTGTAGCTTTAATAGCTAGTTCTGATTCTGAGTATATGACGTACAAAGTCATCACTTTCTGGACAATGAGTTCCAATTCTGCTTCTCCTCCTATCCTAAGAAGTTCTGAAAGATGTTCAAAGTTGTTGTTGCAATGATCTTTCTGCTTCTGTGTTGATTAACTCCTGAGAAACTTCTGAAGAGACGTTATGTTGCTGATGCTACATTCTCCTAATTTGTGCTTCTGGACGTGACTATAATCATTAAGCTTCTAAAGAATGGCAAGCTTCTGAAGTTGTGTTACTTAGTTAAAGATTTTGAAGATCTCAAGCCAGACGTTGAGGTTATCAAGGTTCCGACTAAAGAGTCTGAAGATTTTGAAGATACTAAAGATCTCCAGCAAGACTGCTGACACTGTCAAGGTTCTGACTGAGGATTCCAAAGTTTTTGAATCCAACTGTATGTTTCTTCATTTCATGTTTCACCAACTTTCAACATAAGCCAATGAACTTGAAGATAAGACCAAATAGGTACGTGATCAAATAGTACATAGTACAAATCAAATATTCTTTCCACCACCTGATTTCATGGGCAAAAAAAACAGTACTATACATCACACTTGTCACTGAATTTGTGGGCGAAGGACAATATACAATATCACTCCTTTCACCATCCAATAGTGAACAACCGCTCTATTTGGTTTCCCCATTTTGCCCTCTAACAATCTTCTCCTTATGCTATATAAGTGGTATTGGTGTAAGCCCTAGAGGCCAATACTTTTGGTACTTGTATCGAATTATTTATTAATAATAAAAGGCTTTTTCTTTATTATGTTTATTTAATAAAGCCCCTATAATAGCTAGTCTGTTTAATGTATCAAGTGTGACTTAATCATGAGATGCCATTAAAATAAGGACATTATTCTTAAAGTATCCGTAGTCGAGATTTATTGTAAAGTGGGATAACATTAAAGCATTAAGACTATTATGTATATAGAGTGATGATCACATCTCATGGGTCATGGATAAGGAGTTATCAAGTCTTAAACATAGGTATGAATATTAAGAGTACTATTTATACTGGATTGACCCGCTATGAGAATACTATATAGAATGTTATGCAAAGTGTCATAAGTTATTCTCATTGTGATAGTGGTGTATACCACCCTTCGACCTGAAATCACTATGGACCATAGATGTAGAGTCGAGTGTCTTATTGCTGATCAAACGTTGTCCATAATTGGATGACCATAAAGACAGTTGATGAGTACTCCACGAAGCATGCTGAGGGACATGAGTGACCTAGATGGAATTTGCCCATCCTGCGTAACAGGATAAATGTCTAAGGGCTCAATATTGAACTGGACAAGGATGACACGGCCTATGCCTTGTGTTTAATATAGACATAAGGGCAAAAGTGTAATTGTACACATAAGTACTATCACAAAAGGATTTGTCATATCACATGACATTTTTGTGTCTTGGGTAGCAGTGATGTGTTGCTAGATACCGCTCACTGTTTATTATGTTAAATATGTGATTTAATATAATTGCTAATGTCGCGAAAACCTACAGGGTCACACACAAAAGGACAGATTGATGAGAGATGGAGTACATAAGGAACACCGTAAGGTACGGTCCACTTAAGTGAATTGTAGAACATCGTAAGGTACGGTGTATTTAAGTAGAATACGAAATATGGTAAGGTACCATGCGCCTAAGTGATTTTGGCATATCATAAGATATGGGTCACATACACTTAAATGGACTTTTTAGCTTGCAGCCCACACAAGTGGTTCTATAAATAGAACCCTTGTGCAGAAGCATTGATGCAGTTGAAATTTCATTTTATGTCTCTCTCTCTCTCTCTCACTCAAAGCCTTCATTCGTAGCAGCTAGCATTGAGATTGAAGGAATCCGTTCGTTTGGATTGAGTAGAGGCGTTGTCACCATTCAACGTTCGTGATCACTCCTTAGATTTGCATCAAAGGTTTCAGTCTCCACAAGAGGTAACTATTCTATCACTGATCATGCCCATCCGTAAGGATCACTAAAGGAGAAAAAAATTGCGTTTTGGATCGCTATTCTCCTTCAAGTGGGACTTGGAGCCTTGAAGAAAAAAAGAATGTTGAAGCGCTGCAATATTTGGAAAAGCCTAAATTCTTTGTGAAAATTTATCTTTTTATACACAGTTTTTCTTTAAGTATTTGTTTATCATTTGCGTAAAATTTGCTTGTGCAGATGTAACTTGTAACACACAAAATATTATTCAAACTGTTTGTGTAATTCCTTAAGGAGACTAGGGTATAGTTAGATTCTTAAGAAGAGAAAGAAAGGTGTTCTTTGTGAGTTCTTAAGGAGACTAAGGTATAGTAGAATCCTTGAGAAGACAAAGAAGGTTATTCTTTGTGATTATTGTAATCAATTGATTATAGTAGATTAAGTCCTTGTGTATAAGGCAAAATCACCTTGGTGGGTGGACTAGAGTAGCTTTGAGTTTCAAGTGAACCATGATAAACTAATAGTGTTTTTTATCTCTTTGTTATTAACATGGTGTTCTTGAGTTGGTAAAATGCTTTTGTTTTTAATATCCAATTCCACCCCCCCTTCTTGTGTTTTTCACATCTTCAGTGGTTGCCAATATCACTGCCAATAGATATTTGGGATTTAATAAAGCTGAGTTAGCTCTAGAGGGGAATGGCCACAATAAAGAATTGCGTATATCGATCACATGTATGGACACCTTGCTCTCTCGGGTATTAGTTGATACATGCTCCTCACTTAATGTAATGCCAAAAGCTACATTAAGTCAGCTGCAAGTTGAAGGACTCGAGATGAGGGCCAGTGCATTGATTGTTAGGACCTTTGATGGCTCTAGAAGACAAGTCATTGGCGAGGTTGATTTACCCATTTATGTGAGCCACATCAATTCACCATCATTTTCCAAGTTATGGATATTAATCCAGCCTATAGTTGATTGTTGGGTAGGCCATAGATTCATGCCACTGGGGCAATGACTTATACGCTGCATCAAAAGCTAAAAGTTATATTTGAAGATAAGTTGGTTATTGTTTGTGGTGAATAAGATTTGTTGGTTAACGAGTTATCATCGTTCACATATGTTGAGACAGAAGAGGGGATAGTTGAGATCTCGCTTCACTGTTTAGAGTCTGAAGATGTTAGTTCTGCTACACCAAATCAAGACCAGTCATCTACAATGATTTTATCTTCAGTCAGAAGCGCCAAGAAAACCCTTGAGAATGGTCCTTTATCTGATTGGGGTCAGGTTTTGAACGTGGGTGAAAAGCATGACCGATTTGGTATTGGTTATCATCCTACAACACGTTGGTCAAGTTCGAGGAAGTAGAAAAAGTTCAATCCTATTAGGTTTAACAGTGACGACTTCCAGAATGATCATACCGTGACAGTCGTTGGTGATGCTAGTTGCAGCAAGAAGGAAGCTCCTAGCTTTGTACACAAATGTCCTCCTGGATTCAAGCTCGGCAATTGGATGACGTTCGTGGTTCCTATAATGTAGCGGTAAATTTTTTGAGATTAAGCTATCGATTAGCTTAACTCGCAAAGCAAGAGTCGCCGCCATGATTTTATTGTTTCCAAAGGAAAAAGGGAAAAAGTACGAGCAAAACCCGAAGAAGTTTTAAAACAAAACTAATAAAAAGAGAACAAGGGTTTGAGGGTTAGTTATGCAAATGGAAGGTATTAGCACCCTAAACATCCATGGTACTCCATGGGAATCTCTTTGAAAATATGTACATTTTGGTTTGAAAAGGGTGTTGTTTGTAAAATATTGGAAAAATGGGAAAAGAAGTATTATTTTCTTATTTTTATGTTTGCCAAGACTTTTGAAGTCTCATGCCTACGTACCAACAAAGTGCAATGGAGGATCAAAACCTTGTAGTTCGTGGTAAAAATAACAAAGGGAGTTTGTTTTAATTCATTTTATGGAAAATACATTTTGTCGTTTTAAGGAGAATACTCAACTAGTAACCCACAAGTATGAGAACTTCGCATCATCATGAGAATGGCTCCAACTTGGATAAGGATCAACAAGTATTCCACTAGCTCCCTCAGATGGAAAAGAATCATCATCAATACTATGGAGATAGGAGAATTATATCTCAACTATGGAAATGACTCATGTCTAATACCTTGAGAAAAGTTTTAAAAGGGAAAATGCACAAGGGCATAAAAATGGTTTAAATGAGTTATGTATTTTTTAGTCTTTTGAAATTGGTCTGAGTATGCTTAAGATAGATTAGCATTTATTAAGAAAAAGATTTGGAAAATCACGTAACAAAAGTCAAGATTTATTGAGAAAGTGGTTCAAGTTTGGAATAAGAAGGTTGTCGCACCTCGAAAAAATGGGGATACGACTTCAAAGCGAAGCGCGATCGCACGCTCGCAATGATGGACTGAATAGAGTCGCCACCGAACTTTATTTATTCCTAAAAAGGAAAGGGGAAATATCGATAAAACCCAAGACAAATGAAAGGATAAGATATGGTCATCGCAACCAATATCAGGGTTCGGGAGTCGATTACGCAAGGGGAAGGTATTAGCACCCCTCACGTCCGTTGTACTCAACGGGAACCATTAGGTCAGTTGTGTGCGTTAATGTTAGTTTGAAATGTTAGGCTTTTCAAGTTATTAGGTGGGAAAGGAAGAATAGAAGAGAGAAGAAATGTTTTTGGATTTTTGACGAAGGACTAAACCTAAGTTTTTTATTAGTGGGCCTGACAAGATTTACAAATCCTGCTCCTACGTATCTCAAAAGAGAAATCAAGGCTTACGTAGTTCTGGGTAGAAAATGTTTGTTTGTTGGTCGATTTTTGCGAAAGTCATACTGTATTAATCGACGAAAACATTATTTTACCCAAAACAGATGAGGAGTGAACGCATACTACACATCGAACGGATTTATAAATCTACATTCGGAAAAGCGTCATTTATCTCTACTCAACAATCGTGGCCGAAACATTGTTTTGTGTCTCTTAAGATAATATATCTTTCATTTATGAAAAAGGTTTTTGATTAACCGCACGGCGGCGAGAAAAGAATTTGATTGGTTGGATGCATTTTGAGTGATGGCGAGAACTTGGATGAGCGAGATATACATCTCGAATCCTAGCCTCAGGAGTGCATGGTATACACCATGTTCCATTTCCATCTTTATTGAAAAAAGTTAAGATAGGAATTAAGTATTTTTGGAATTTGACTGGGAAAGGGTTTGAAGAAACCGCATTGACAGTTTTAGACGATGGCGAGAGTTAAGATTGGCGAGGCATACGTCTCGAATCTTAACTTCAGGAATGCATGGTATACACCATGTTCCATTTCCACCTTTATTGAGAAAGTGTTAAATAAGAATTAGGTATTTTGAGTTTTGTTGTGAAAATGACTCGACCTAGATCAAGTATTGATGGACGTTTAAGAGAAATTTGAATGAGTGTTTGAGAGAACAAAATGGATAAACTTGGATGATGGCGAGAGCTAGGATTGGCGAGATATACATCTCGAATCCTAGTCTCAGGAGTGCCTGGTATACACCACGTTCCATTTCCATCTTTATTGAAAAGGTCTTGAATATGAATTAATATTTTTTGAGTTTTTGATTATGAAAAATGGCTTGACGTTGGATCAAGCATTTGGTGAAAGTTTGAAAGACATGGAATAGAATGGAGAGAGAAATGAATTGATTTGTTTGTTGAGAAAATACTCGACGTTGGATCGAGTCATATTTTTTGATATTTTGAAATTGTTGATTTTATTCTTGTGTTAGTAGCTAACTACACAGTCAAGCAATAAAGAAATAAAATAGTACAAGATTATTACACATCGGGGGAGTGGGGTACATTTTGTCAAATGGGGATTAAAAAAATCATTAAATCGATCCCAAACAACAAATAATGCATGAGTGTAAGTGCAAGAGAACCGGCTCATTGTAAGAAAGCCCAAGAGTAAGCTATGTGAGGTTGATGGCGATGCTTAAAAAGCAATCGACTTACGAGGGTGTGAAAAAAGGGGTTGATATTAAATCGAGAAAAGTATGATTTTTATAGTTTTCAAATGGTTTCGAACACATGATGCAATTAAAAGAAAAACAAATCTATATTATTAAACAATAATAAAAAAAACTATGAGTAATAAAGCATAAATATAAAAGAAAAAAACAAAAAAAAACTACACATAGGGGAATCGAACCCACTTCACTAAAGAACTAGACACCACTCCCCTCCACCAGACCACTTACCAACTAATTGTTATTTTAATATTAATTTAAATATATAAATCAAAATAAATAAATAAAAAAAAGAATTAAAATGAAAAAAACTAATAAATAGAAAACTGTTGGTCTACCCTAATTATACCTAATTAAGCTAATCAAAATTAAAAAAAAACTAATTAATCAGATTAAATCCTAATTATGATCCTAAAAAATCTAATATTCTAAACTAATATTATTCTACTCTAAACCTAAAAATGCTTATGCAAATAAGCTACGAAAATAACTAAGGTGAGAAGCGCTTATGCAAATAAGCTATTGGAAACAAATCGTGGGTTTACGTTCACAATAACAAACATCACATTCATATCAGAGCATCACGCTCATCACTGGCTCAGTATCGCTCTCAGCCTTCACTCTCTCACTCACCTCCGCTCTCTCTCATTCACTCTAACTCACCTCTCTCACTCACTGCCGCTCTCCACTTCTCTCACCCTATAACGCAAAGGTCCAAGGTTTAAAGAGAAACAAGAAGAAAAAAGGCCCACCTTTTGAGAAAACTACGGAGACGATGAAGATTCAAACCTCCCCCCTTTCGCCTCTTCAAAAGGTTTATTCTTGATTGATTTTTTTTGATTTAGGGTTTTCTGTTTGGCCGCCTCCCTCTCTCAATTTTTCGTTTTTTCCTTCCTCCTCCCTTTGATTTCGTCTTCCCCTTTTATCCTCACAGGCTAGGGTTTCGAATTTGGTCTCTAGAGATCAAAAGAGGTTTCTGCCAAAACACTTTTTTTGTGTTCAGTATTGGATTGGTCCTGTTTGATGCTGCAATTTGAAAAGGTATTCTGAACTTAGCTTTTTCTAATCGCTTTTGTCTTAATCCCAAATTGGGAAATTTCTGGATTTTTGCATCTTTTACTAATTAATTTGTTCTTTTTTACCGTAGTGAAAAAATGCACATCGATTTCGGTTTCTCACAGCCTTGTTGGTGTACTCGGTTTTGGGTGGCCCGTAAGAGGATTCGTTGCTGCAGGATAATGAGTTTCCAGTTCAAGTCCCTCCTTGATGTAGTTTTTCTGTGTTAAAAGTTGGTCAACATAAACAACCACCGTTTCCTCTAGGTAAGTTTCAACAAACCTCCTAAAAGACCTTTTGTTTGATGCGCAGCTTCCTTAACAACCTCGAGAAACCCCTTACAAGTATCTTCAAAATTAACCTGCTCTGCATAGTTTTGTGGAAGGACTTCTATGGTGCTATTACTGAGCTCCATTGCAAGATCATAGCAGCGTAAGTTATTGTTTATCCTGAATGGTTGCCAAGGAAATTCGGTATAGCATAACATCAGTGCTATTGTCTCGGACGATTTGAACTTGCTCTCCAAATATCCTGCATAGATCAACAGCATCTGGGGTGTATAGCTTCTCATTTTTAGAATCATTCAATCTTTGATTTGCTTTTGTAAAAACCTTTCATTCCATTATTTAATATTCCTTCAAACTGAATATTCAATACACCCAATCCAATAGGTATTTCTTCGGAAAACTCCAATACCAGAATTTCATCATCTTCAAATAATTCAATTTTTGTAGGTTAGAAAACTTGTTTGTAATGACTAAGCTTGGTTGTGCTAATGACAGGTACTAATGGATGCAGGACTAATCCATGGCCGTTTCCTTAAAGTGAGGCTTGTAATACAATTGTGCATCCCCTGAACACCGGAAATGCAGAAAAGTATGATGAGCACCCACATAAACCATGTTGTCATGAAGAAGAACAGCAGAACAAGAAAGGTAGATGCTGCTATGACAAATACGACAGCGGCCTTTGAATTAATCTTAAGAACTTGCTTATCACCACCATCCCTTGTTGTGAAACTGGTATTTGGTTTTTTTTTTATTGCAGGGCTATGATTGTTTTTACAATTGCGGGATTCGCAACTTCCCAACTTTGCCCATTTTGAAAGGCATGTGCAAGCATTGGAAGAATGAGCATTTGTATTACAATCACCGATTGGTTATGCCCAAGTTGCTTTGATTGGAAAAGGTTGCAGCTTGTTTCGTTTTGTAGTGATAATGGTGTCTAGCTGGCTTGGTATGTTTGCTGCTGTAAGTCTTTGTCTCTTGAATTCCTCACCAAACAGCATTTTCTCAAACTTGACTAACTTCCTTCTCTTTTGCCTTGGGATCATTATTGTAAGCAAGCATCTTACAACTATCTTGCGACCCCCGACTCAAATCTGTACGCCGGTCATGCCTGCATCAAGATATTCTATTTGAACTATATAAGAAAGTACTTTGTGCTGGTAGGCTCTCATCCTCAGTATCTTCAAATATCAACCTGATTAATTTAATTCAATTTTGTACATATTGATGTTTGTAGGAATGAGGGGTGAGGCTTCTCGATCAGGATTTGGTGTCTTGCAGTCCTAGGAGATGCTACTGTTAACATAATAACCGATCCTCCTTTCTGAACTGAGCATTAAAGTCAGCTCAAGTGATTACATATGGCTGCACGCGGCCAATCAGCAGAGCAAAAACAGTTATGACTATTGTATATAGTTCCATAATTCTTAAAATTGGAATTCTGTCAAAGAAACTGCAGAGAAATTGTTCCGTCATTGGTCCGAAACATAAAAATGTTTTGTTGCTTGTATGAATCAAATTCGCAATATTATTTTCCAAAGTTGTTATCTTTAGTAGTTCCTAGTTTTGGCATTAAAAGAAAAGGTAGCTTTGTATCAATATTGTGTATGAGGATCATCTCCTGCAGCCGTCATGAGAAATTGCATGAAATCAAGCCCTTAAATATAAAATCTGCAACTCAATAAATTGAATGACCGGATATTCAACTTCACTCCTTGTATGATATAGGTACACGGCCTATGCTATAAATGAAATACATATCATTCAAGTTGGTTAACACAAAGGAGATAGCTTTGAGGATTTTAGCAGGCTAGCACCATAACGTAATGAATTATAAGCACTTTTCCATTTCCAAACTTTTCATTAGCTGCTCTCGTCATGCTCTTTCAAAAACTCATAAAAACTTGGATCCTTTTGCTGAAGACCTTCAAGTTTAGGGACATTCTCTTCGAGATTCAATAATTGGAAGGCGGATAGAACAAGTTCACAAAAAAAAATCTAGGATCTCTCTTTGTATCTTAGAAACTCCATGTACTCATGCGATGATGTTTTAAGGTTATGCATGTAAATGAATGAATGACGTAATTGAAATATGAATGATTATGAAGAATTCCTTCAATATTAATGGATTTCCTTTTTTTTAATGTGAATGAAGCAAATATGAATGTAAATTTGGAACGTGAAAAATGTAAATAAATATGATAAATAAAAATAAATATGAAATAATAAATATGATCATGAATGAAGGATATGAAGGTGAGTGAAGAAAGAATGCAAACGAGTGATTGGTGGGAAGAAAATTTCAGGGCCAAAATCTGGGTATGACAGTTGCCCCTATTTAAGCGTCTTCAACTAGAGAATATGAAGCAGGACACTCTTCATATGATCATAGTGGGAGATGGTTAAATACTAAGAAGACCCGGATTTTGATCCTGAATCCCTACGACATGATGTGATATGATATGATATGCATGACATGATATGCGAGGATGCATGATTCTTTTTTTTAATTTTCTTTTGCTAGGGATATGATGGACCCTTGACAGGAGATGCTACTAGACAGACTAACCTGTGGGGAATGCTGATGGTCCACAGGGAGACAGACAAATGGTAAAAAAACAAATTTGCTGGGGAAGACTGTAACACCCTTCTAAATACCCCAAATTATTATAATTAAAATAACAATATATTCATCAGAGTAATTATGCCCCGAAGGGTGTCACACAATCATTTCACAAAATTATCAAAATGTCCTGTCATGCTCATTTATTTAATCAAAATAAGGTTCTTTTGCATAATTCGCAGCGGAATAAAATCCAACATCAATGTAAAACATGTAACACAATACATGTAAATCATTCAACCACCAATATCAAATTAATTAAAACATTCCCTCCCGATGTTACATCTATCAGAGCATGACCCATAAGAACTACTCTAGACTCCAAGCAATAGCTTCTATTCAACTCATTTCTCGTTACCTGAAAAATAGGTGTAAGGGTGAGTTCCTCAATCAATATAACAAGCATTATAGAACAACATGTAATGCTAAGTAATTAACACATTAATTCACCCTAACCAAACTACACACTCAGCAATGGCAGTATCCGTTCAAACATCATATTCAACAATAACATATAGCATATATATAATCTCAACCATACTCAACATCAACCACACAACACACAACACACATATAATACTGGAATACATCCATTCATATTATATGCCATACATTTATTATGCAATGAGACTCTATGCATGCGGTACCGACTATTTGTGAACATATAGTTCAACCTCACCGTCCAAATCCAGGCACGGCTACCAAGCTCACTAGTCCCACTCATTTGAGACATAGTGACTCACTCACTAATTCCTCACCATGGGAATTAGCTACCACCCCAAATGGGCCATGAAATGCACGCTACTCACCTAGCATGCAAACAATCAACAACAGTCCAATAATTACTAAACTCACTAATTCCTCACCATGGGAATTAGCTACCACCCCAAATGGGCCACAATGTGCAAGCTAATCACCTAGCAATTGCAACATCACAACGAATTCAGAATAGACACATGCTCACACTCTAGCCACAAAACAGTCTATTCACAATGCATACACAACTGATACAATCACAGCATCATGCATACCAACACACATCATTAACACGTTTTATCACAAAAGCATATCATATCATGCCACATAATCAAACACAGTATTAGCTCACTCTACTAATACCTATACTACTCAAAACAACGGGAAATGATCCCTATCACATCATGCCTCAGCTAAGTCGCATCACTCAGCCTAAACAACCAAAAGCTGCACAACAGTAGTACAGAAAAATCACAATTCTGCCCATACGCGTATTACCTCTGCCATACGCGTATTGCCCAAACCTGGCCAAACCCATACGCGTAATGCCCACTCTCATACGCGTATTGCGCAATTCCTCGCCCAACTCATACGCGTATCACCTATCCCATACGCGTATGCTACGCGTAATAATCTCCCCTTACGCGTACCAACAGAGACCAATTTACGTTCAAAATATCATCTTTTTCTCCCATACGCGTAAGACTTCCTCCATACGCGTACCAGCCAGCCCATACGCGTATTGCCTAGTGCCATACGCGTATGACCAGAAACCAGAACTCTCAGATCTGCTATGGCTTTCTCTGTTACGAAACCTATCCGATCCAACCTTCCACAGTCCAAATTACACAAAATAATCGTCCATATCATCTACACGAATCATATCCTATTCATCTTCACCAATCCTAACATTATCTCTTCTAATTCCTACGAATTCTTTTCAATTATCATCCAATTTCATTCGTCCAATATTTCACAAATTCATCACGCATCAATCAAATCAGAGATACAACCAATGGTTATCACTACCCAGTACATATTATCATATAATACCCTTTAACCGATGATAAACCCCCCTTACCTGAGTAAATCCGGCAGTCTCTGAGCTCCAAGCTTTCCCTTCTTTCAACCTTCGTTCTTTTGCTTTTTTTGCCCTTTCTGCCTCTTTTCCCTTTTCACGTGAAATTAACCTTTTTACCAAAAAATGGGATTTTTCTAAATTCCAACTTATATATTATTCCAATAAATAATTATCCCAATAATTATTATTCCAAAATAATAATAAAATAATAATAATCCAAACTTCCAATTATTTAATTAAATTAATAAATAAAATATTAATTTAAATTAAATAATTAGCTTAGTTTAATTGGGGTGTTACAACTCTCCCCCACTAAAAGAGTTTTCGTCCTCGAAAACATACCTCAAGCGAACAGCTCCGGATAAGACTCCTTCATCTGACTCTCAAGTTCCCAAGTCACATTGCCACCTGCTGGTCCTCCCCAAGCTACCTTCACCAAGGCGATCTCTTTACCCCGCAATTGCTTCAATTCTCGATCCTCGATCCTCATAGGTGACGTTTCAACAGTCAGGTTATCTCTCACCTGTACATCATCTACTTGGACTACATGCGACGGATCATGAATGTACCTCCTCAACTGAGACACATGAAAAACATCATGCAAATTCGCCAGCGGCGGCGGTAAAGCGATACGATAGGCTACCTCTCCTATCCTCTCCAAAATCTGATAAGGACCAATAAATCGAGGTGTCAACTTCTTCGACTTCAAAGCCCGACCAACACCAGTTATCGGAGTAACACGAAGAAACACGTGATCTCCCTCTCGGAACTCAAGTGACTTCCTCCTCTTATCATGATAACTCTTCTGACGACTCTGAGCAATTCTCATCTTCTCCTGAATCATCTTAATCTTTTCCGTAGTTTGTTGAACAATCTCCGGTCCAACTACAGCACTCTCACCGGACTCATACCAACATAACGGTGTCCGACATCTCCTACCATACAAAGCTTCAAACGGTGTCATACCAATGCTCGAATGAAAACTATTGTTGTAGGTAAACTCAATCAAAGGCAAATAACCGTCCCAAGCACCTCCCTTCTCCAAAACACAAGCTCTCAAAAGATCCTCTAACGACTGAATCGTCCTCTCAGTCTGACCATTAGTCTGCGGATGATATGCAGAACTCAATCTCAGCTTAGTTCCCAAAGCTCTCTGCAAACCTTCCCAAAACTTCGATGTGAATCTAGGATCTCTGTCCGAAACAATACTAGACGGAATACCATGCAAACTTACAATCTTCTCAATATACAACTCAGCTAGTCTCTCTAACGGATAATCCATTCTGATCGGAATGAAATGAGCCGACTTCGTCAATCTATCCACAATCACCCAAATAGCCTCAAAATTCTTACTTGTCCTCGGCAAACCAGAAACAAAATCCATACTGATACTATCCCACTTCCACTCTGGAATAGCCAACGGTTGCATTAGCCCAGACGGCTTCTGATGCTCAATCTTTGACTTCTGACAAGTCAAACAGGAATAAACAAAACTCGCAATTTCTCTCTTCATTCCTGGCCACCAAAATAACTTTTTCAAATCATGGTACATCTTTGTAGCTCCAGGATGAATACTCAAGCCACTACGATGTCCCTCTTCAAGAATACTCTTCTTAAGCTCAGTAACATCCGGAATACACACCCGACTACCAAATTTCAAAACACCATTCTCATCAACTCTGAATTCACCACCTTGACCTTGATTTACTAAAGTCAACTTATCAACCAAAAGCATATCGGATTTCTGACCCTCTCTGATCTCATCCAGAATATTACTCGTCAACTTCAACATCCCCAATTTAACACTATTGTGAGTACTCTCACACACCAAACTCAAATCTCTAAACTGCTCAATTAAATCCAACTCTTTAACCATTAACATAGACATGTGTAAGGATTTCCGACTCAATGCATCAGCCACTACATTTGCCTTATGCGGATGGTAATTCAAACCAAAATCATAGTCCTTCAGAAATTCTAACCATCTCCTCTGTCTCATATTCAGCTCTTTCTGATCGAACAAATACTTTAAACTCTTATGGTCACTGAAAACTTCAAATCTTGATCCATACAAATAATGCCTCCACAACTTCAGAACAAATACCACGGCTGCCAACTCTAAATCGTGCGTCGGATAGTTCTTCTCATGAACTCTCAGTTGTCTCGAAGCATAAGCTATAACCTGCTTATTCTGCATCAACACACCACCCAAACCCAACAATGAAGCATCACAATAAACCTCAAACGGTTCCGACGAACTCGGTAATATCAGAATAGGAGCAGTAGTCAACCTTCTCTTTAACTCTTGGAAACCTTCTTCACACTTTGAGTCCCAAACAAATGCTTGCCCCTTTCTAGTCAACATTGTCAACGGTAACGCCAACTTGGAAAATCCCTCAATAAACTTCCTATAATAACCTGCAAGTCCAAGAAAACTCCTTATCTCAGAAACTGACTTCGGAGCTTCCCACTTAGACACCGCTTCTATCTTAGAAGGATCAACGGCAACACCACCTCTTGAAATCACATGCCCAAGAAAACTAACTTCTTCTAACCAAAATTCACACTTAGACAGTTTAGCAAATAACTTCTTTTCTCGGAGGACTTCTAAAACCACTCTCAAATGCTCAACATGCTTTTCTTCAGATTTCGAGTACACCAAAATGTCATCAATAAACACTACTACAAACTTGTCCAGGTACGGATGGAAAATCCTATTCATATACTCCATAAATACTCCAGGCGCATTAGTCACACCAAAAGGCATTACAGAATACTCATAATGTCCATACCTTGTTCTAAAAGCAGTCTTCTGAATATCCTCAGTTTTCACACGTATCTGATGATACCCAGATCTCAAGTCTATCTTGCTGAACACACTTGCACCAACCAACTGATCCATCAAATCATCAATCCTCGGTAAAGGATACCGATTCTTGGTCGTCACTTTATTCAGTTGCCTGTAGTCCACACACAACCTCATAGTACCTTCTTTCTTCTTAACCAACAACACTGGTGCACCCCACGGTGACACACTCGGACGAATGAATTTCTTATCCAACAGATCTTCCAATTGACTCTTCAATTCAGCTAGCTCAACAGCAGACATACGATAAGGAGCCATCGATATCGGTCTAGTACCAGGTACCAAATCAATTGAGAACTCAACTTCACGCTCTGGCGGCAATTCATTCACTTCTTCCGGAAACACATCAGGAAAATCACACACCACAGCGAGATCGCCAATCACCAGTTTATCTTTAGCTTCCAAAGTCGCTAACAGCATAAACAACTCCGCTCCATCTGCTACTTCCTCATTCACCTGCCTGGCTGATAGAAACAAACTCTTTCCTTCTTCAATCTCAGGAAATATCACTGTCTTATCAAAACAGTTGATAGAAACTCGGTTAAACACCAACCAGTTCATGCCCAGAATAACATCAATCTGCACTAGTGGAAGACACACCAGGTCTATCCCAAAGTCTCTACCAAAAATACTCAAGGGACAACTTAGACAAACTGAAGTAGTAGTTACTGAACCCTTCGCAGGAGTATCAATCACCATACTTCCAAGCATCTTAGATATCTCTAACTTAAGTTTCACAGCACAATCCAAAGATATAAAAGAATGAGTAGCACCGGTGTCAATAATAGCTACAAGAGGAAAGCCATTAATATAACACGTACCTCGGATCAAACGATCATCTGCAGAAGTCTCAGAACCTGATAGAGCAAAAACCTTGCCTCCTGACTGATTCTCTTTCTTCGGCTTAGGACACTGTGGACTGATATGACCCAACTCTCCACAGTTGAAACAAGTCACAGTCTTCAACCGGCAATCTGCAGCTAAATGACCACCTTTTCCACACTTGAAACACTTCTTCTCATTACTGGTACACTCATGGATACGATGTCCAGCCTGACCACATCTGTAACACTTAACAGGAGCACTAGAATCTCCTCCACTAGGCCTCTTCATCCCACTCTGCCTCTGGAAACCTTTGCCAGCTGCATACGGTTTTTTACGATCAATCTGATTCTTGCCTTTCCTATCAACCCTTTGCTGATAGCTCTCTGCTCTAGCCTTGGAATCCTGTTCGAAAATCCTGCAACAGTCAACCAAATCAGAAAACACTCTAATCCTTTGATACCCAATCGCCTGCTTGATCTCGGGACGCAACCCGTTCTCAAACTTCACACATTTGGAAAATTCCCCAGCAGCCTCAGCATAGGGAGTATAATACTTCGACAGCTCTGTGAACTTAGCAGCATACTCCGTAACGGACCTGTTACCCTGCTTCAATTCCAAGAACTCTATCTCCTTCTTTCCTCTGACATCCTCGGGAAAATACTTCCTCAGAAATCTCTCTCTGAACACAGCCCAAGAAATCTCAGCATCTCCAGCAGTTTCCAACTCAGTGCGGGTAGCAACCCACCAATCATCAGCTTCCTCTGACAGCATATGTGTACCGAACCTGACCTTCTGGTTATCAGCACACTCAGTTACTCTGAAGATCCTCTCTATCTCCTTCAACCACTTCTGAGCACCATCTGGATCGTATGCTCCTTTGAACATTGGAGGATTGTTCTTCTGGAACTCACTCAGTTGACGAGCAGCTCCCATTCCCACAACATTCGGATTTCCTCCAAGTACTCCAGCTAGCATACCCAGAGCCTCAGCAATCGCAGCATCATCTCTACCTCTTCCAGCCATCTCTATTCTGAAAACCCAAACAAGCTAAACAAATAAGTACTGATAGGGTTACACAACACCTATCCCGTACAGGGGAAACAGAATAACTACGACTCGACACGACCGACTATGCTCTGATACCACTAATGTAACACCCTTCTAAATACCCCAAATTATTATAATTAAAATAACAATATATTCATCAGAGTAATTATGCCCCGAAGGGTGTCACACAATCATTTCACAAAATTATCAAAATGTCCTGTCATGCTCATTTATTTAATCAAAATAAGGTTCTTTTGCATAATTCGCAGCGGAATAAAATCCAACATCAATGTAAAACATGTAACACAATACATGTAAATCATTCAACCACCAATATCAAATTAATTAAAACATTCCCTCCCGATGTTACATCTATCAGAGCATGACCCATAAGAACTACTCTAGACTCCAAGCAATAGCTTCTATTCAACTCATTTCTCGTTACCTGAAAAATAGGTGTAAGGGTGAGTTCCTCAATCAATATAACAAGCATTATAGAACAACATGTAATGCTAAGTAATTAACACATTAATTCACCCTAACCATACTACACACTCAGCAATGGCAGTATCCGTTCAAACATCATATTCAACAATAACATATAGCATATATATAATCTCAACCATACTCAACATCAACCACACAACACACAACACACATATAATACTGGAATACATCCATTCATATTATATGCCATACATTTATTATGCAATGAGACTCTATGCATGCGGTACCGACTATTTGTGAACATATAGTTCAACCTCACCGTCCAAATCCAGGCACGGCTACCAAGCTCACTAGTCCCACTCATTTGAGACATAGTGACTCACTCACTAATTCCTCACCATGGGAATTAGCTACCACCCCAAATGGGCCATGAAATGCACGCTACTCACCTAGCATGCAAACAATCAACAACAGTCCAATAATTACTAAACTCACTAATTCCTCACCATGGGAATTAGCTACCACCCCAAATGGGCCACAATGTGCAAGCTAATCACCTAGCAATTGCAACATCACAACGAATTCAGAATAGACACATGCTCACACTCTAGCCACAAAACAGTCTATTCACAATGCATACACAACTGATACAATCACAGCATCATGCATACCAACACACATCATTAACACGTTTTATCACAAAAGCATATCATATCATGCCACATAATCAAACACAGTATTAGCTCACTCTACTAATACCTATACTACTCAAAACAACGGGAAATGATCCCTATCACATCATGCCTCAGCTAAGTCGCATCACTCAGCCTAAACAACCAAAAGCTGCACAACAGTAGTACAGAAAAATCACAATTCTGCCCATACGTGTATTACCTCTGCCATACGCGTATTGCCCAAACCTGGCCAAACCCATACGCGTAATGCCCACTCTCATACGCGTATTGCGCAATTCCTCGCCCAACTCATACGCGTATCACCTATCCCATACGCGTATGCTACGCGTAATAATCTCCCCTTACGCGTACCAACAGAGACCAATTTACGTTCAAAATATCATCTTTTTCTCCCATACGCGTAAGGCTTCCTCCATACGCGTACCAGCCAGCCCATACGCGTATTGCCTAGTGCCATACGCGTATGACCAGAAACCAGAACTCTCAGATCTGCTATGGCTTTCTCTGTTACGAAACCTATCCGATCCAACCTTCCACAGTCCAAATTACACAAAATAATCGTCCATATCATCTACACGAATCATATCCTATTCATCTTCACCAATCCTAACATTATCTCTTCTAATTCCTACGAATTCTTTTCAATTATCATCCAATTTCATTCATCCAATATTTCACAAATTCATCACGCATCAATCAAATCAGAGATACAACCAATGGTTATCACTACCCAGTACATATTATCATATAATACCCTTTAACCGATGATAAACCCCCCTTACCTGAGTAAATCCGGCAGTCTCTGAGCTCCAAGCTTTCCCTTCTTTCAACCTTCGTTCTTTTGCTTTTTTGCCCTTTCTGCCTCTTTTCCCTTTTCACGTGAAATTAACCTTTTTACCAAAAAATGGGATTTTTCTAAATTCCAACTTATATATTATTCCAATAAATAATTATCCCAATAATTATTATTCCAAAATAATAAAAAAATAATAATAATCCAAACTTCCAATTATTTAATTAAATTAATAAATAAAATATTAATTTAAATTAAATAATTAGCTTAGTTTAATTGGGGTGTTACAAAGACAAATCTTGTTGGAGAGTCAAACACACTCTAGGGAGTAATCTGAGTGGAGTTTGATAAGCAGTACTTAGAGTACAAGAGAGTAAGTTCACAATTTGACTTACTAAGCCCGAATACGAGAATTTCCACAACAGGTTCATGTACGACCTGACAATGCTGGGGAATAATCATGGAGAAAAACTCTTCAGAACAGGTTCATGTATGACCTGACACCGGAATAAAGGCTCAACAACAGGTTCATACATGACCTGAATAGTATTGAACAAAAATTGGAAAAACTCTTCAGAGCAGGTTCATGTATGACCTGACCCCGGAATAAAAGCTCAACAACAGGTTCATACATGACCTGAATAGTATTGAACAAAAATTGGAAAAACTCTTCAGAGCAGGTTCATGTATGACCTGACCCCGGAATAAAAGTTCAACAACAAGTTCATACATGACCCGAATAGTATTGAACAAAAACTGGAAAAACTCTTCAGAGCAGGTTCAAGTATGACCTGACCTCGGAATAAAAGCTCAACAACAGGTTCATACATGACCCGAATAGTATTGAACAAAAACTGGAAAAACTCTTCAGAGCAGGTTCAAGTATGACCTGACCCCGGAATAAAAGCTCAACAACAGGTTCATACATGACCCGAATAGTATTGAACAAAAACTGGAAAAACTCTTCAGAGCAGGTTCAAGTATGACCTGACCCCGGAATAAAAGCTCAACAACAGGTTCATACATGACCTGAATAGTATTGAACAAAACTTGGAAAAAACTCTTCAGAGCAGGTTCAAGTATGACCTGACCCCAGAATAAAGCTCAATAACAGGTTCATACATGACCTGAATAGGATTGAACAAAAATTGGAAAAACTCTTCAGAGCAAGTTCAAGTATGACCTGACCCCGGAATAAAAGCTCAACAACAGGTTCATACATGACCTGAATAGTATTGAACAAAAATTGGAAAAACTCTTCAGAGCAAGTTCAAGTATGACCTAACCCCGGAATAAAAGCTCAACAACAGGTTCATACATGACCTGAATAGTATTGAACAAAAATTGGAAAAACTCTTCAGAGCAAATTCAAGTATGACCTGACACCGGAATAAAGGCTCAACAACAGGTTCATACATGACCTGAATGGTATTGAACAAAAATTGGAAAAAACTCTTCAGAGCAGGTTCAAGTATGACCTGACCCCGGAATAAAGCTCAATAACAGGTTCATACATGACCTGAATAGGATTGAACAAAAATTGGAAAAACTCTTCAGAGCAGGTTCAAGTATGACCTGGCCCCGGAATAAAGCTCAATAACAGGTTCATACATGACCTGAATAGGATTGAACAAAAATTAGAAAAACTCTTCAGAGCAGGTTCAAGTATGACCTGACCCCGGAATAAAGCTCAACAACAGGTTCATACATGACCTGAATGGTATTGAACAAACAGGGAAAAAATCTTCAGAACAGGTTCATGTATGACCTGATACTGGAATAACAACAATTGGACTCTGACCGTAAGCAATGGACTACAACCACCCTTTAACGGATTTTACCAACAACAATTGGACTTGAAAATGATCGGGAAAACCGGATGTTGGTTTAGGGATACCAAAGACAAGCTGGAATTAGAGGTCAAAGGATCTGGGATCGACAACAAGACCTGGGTCAATGCAAAATGAGCACGAAGTACATTTCGGCTATGCATGATTTGAATTTCCTCTTATGCATGATATATGAATAATCATGATTATGAGAATGCTGACGCTTGGCAGACTGGGAGTTTGTAAAGGCTTTTTATGGAAGCTCATGATTCCTTAACACCGAGAACTCAACCAAATATTTTACGATAGATGTTGTCAAGGGAGGATTCTATCCAGTTTGATGGCCACAGCTTAGCCAATGGATCCTTTTGGAGGATTAACGGATCGTGCTAGCATAATTTTCGGGCACTCGTCTTAAACTCAATAGTTGTTGACGTATGGCAGAATTTGTTTGAGCAGATTGAAAGCACGAAGAAAGAGGTCTTGCCCCTCTGTGGCTCATCTTGCCCCAGTTTGTTGGGTCTTTGGAAATGTTCACCTTGAAAGTGGATTTGGAAACGACTTTCCATGAGACTACCTCGAGATGGCTTGCCCCAAGTGCTTGAAACTTGCAATGGTCCAAACTTGACTAACCAAATGCTGGAATGGTAGACTCTTGATTGATTGTCCTCTAGATAGTTGGACTCATTGAGCTCTGAGGTGGCTTGCCCCCAGTCTAAGTCTTGAAGCAAACTACTCTTAGTTAACTTAACCTTGGAGTGATTGGACTTACTGAGCTCTGAGGTGGCTTGCCCCGGTCTGATTCTTGAAGCAGATTACTCTTGGCTAGCTGACCCTTAGGCTGATTAGCTCGAATTAACTGATGCTTAAAGTGAGTTGCCCCTGAATAGACTTCTTTCACTCCATCAAGTTCCTCAACTGTGTATTGTTGGAATTTCTTTGATGCTAAGTGTTGACTCTCAAATAAGATTGTTCATTCAAAAATGGTAATTTTAATGCAGTGTTTATGCAAAAATTTGAAATCAAAATTTATTGATATGAACGGGTGAAATACAAAGAACGAGTCGTTGATCAAGTCATTCACAGTATGCAAGTTGGTGCCATCAAATGATTTACAAAAATCGTTTGGAGTCAAGTTAACACAACCTTGTTATAGTATGCTTTCAAAATAAACCCTGCCTCAATTAGGTCTTTTAAGGGTTGTAACGTGGTCTGGTTCACGGTTTTTTTTTGAAACAAAAGGATATAAGGCTCAAAATTTATTTTTACCCACCCCTTCTTCTTGATGATCTCCAGTTCCTACGTTCAGTTAATTCGATACACGCATTCGACTTCCAAGATGGTTCGAAGGTGTGATGAGGGTTCAAGACGAATTTTCTTGAAATGGCAGTCACCATATTTTGTTTTTGTCGAGGATTTAATGACCTCTTTTAACTGATTTTCTTTATCCCTAATTTTGCCTGGACCGCTTCTTTGAAGCTTTTGGTCCATCGGGATGCCCTAACTTTTGCCTAAGTCATCTTGTGGTATTTGACCTAGTGGGCTTTTTCTATTTTTTTTAAAGGTATTGACTGCCACATTATTGGTGGATGAGGATTAACCAACACTAATTTTAGCTTTTCTTAACTTCTTCGACACTTCAACATGTGCGCGAAGGATAACATGTGGTTGAACCTAATTGGAGGGTGTACATATGGACGATTTTTTTTTTGAAAGATCGAATTCACGATCAAACTATCTGAACATAACTACCCTGCCCCAGGTTAAGATTAAGGGTTTTAGATCCAAAATAAACACCAACTTCTAGGCTCAAAGTGGTTGTCTAGGGATTAACTCCTTATCACTCCATTATTTGGGGATTTGAAACAATGCCTTACATCATCGACAAGGTTTTTACTCAAAAGCATACCACAACAATTTCAGGTGTTTCATTTTCATCATCCTCCCTCCAATCTTTGTTAACACAACGGTTTGATAAACAAAAATGAATGAGAGGAGTATTTTTGTTTTTGTTTTTTAACATAAATGAAAAACGAGTGAATACGAATGGATTAATTCAAAAGATGCATAAACATTTCATTAATCTTACCAATTCAAATAAAACAACAATGTTTAAAAGCAAATAACAACCAACATGCAAAGAAACTACAAAGAAATGCTGAGACAGCCGAATGATTGCCAGCTTTAGGGAATTTACTTCTTCAAACTTGAAGGTTGGGATCAACAAGCTTTTTGACATTGGCATGATGATCTTCAAATTCTTTTCCTTCATTCTCATTGTTGAACGCAACCCTCTTGGATCCACTACTCACTTATCCTTTTCTTTCATTGGTATAGGTCGTGACATTGGAAATCCAAGGCGGTATCTCAATGCTCTTACCAGGAAACAATGATAGCTCACTAGCCACATCCCTGACATCTTCCTTGTGGTACAAAACCTTGAGGGGTCTCAAGGGTCCTTTCCCTTTCTCATTATCTGGCCCAGAAATCGAGGTATATGTACCTGAGCCTTCCTCCTTGAGTGTTAGTGACCTTATGTCAATTAATCCTTGCAGCTTGAGCTTAAAACTCATGCATTCCTCGATGGAGTGCCCCATTGTTCCAGTATGGTATTCGCACTTGATCTTCGGGTGATCTTCTTCAAAAACTAAGCTCTTTTTGTTAATCAGTCCTCGTACCAAGGCTTTTAGCGCGAAGCAAGAATCTAGGTCATGTCCCAATGCCCCTTTATGGAATTCACATGTTGCATTTGGATTGTACCATGGCAGGTATGGTGACACAGGCGTGAGAGCTCGAGGTGTTACCAAAGCATTTTGGATCAGTTGCGGGTAGAGCTTGCTATATGGTACCGGAATCAAGTCATTGTGATCCTTGTTCCTCTTGTTCTGATTCTGATTTTTGCTTTGAACCTGGCTTTGGTGACTTTGAGGAGGAATAGCCAGAGGATGTTGCTGATGACGTCTTGAGGGAGGTCCATATACTGGTAAATGAGGAGTTGCCACATAGAATTTCCCTTGACTTGGGGTGACACCAGATGGATGCGGGGTAGTAGCTCTCTTTGTTGCAGCAGTGTATATTGGGTGACCCTCTTTTCTCAACAAGACTTGCAGGGTTTCCAAGACCCATCTCATTTGGCTCTTCAAAAGATTAAGTTCCTCCTTCAGCGCTTCTTGGCTTTTCCTTAGCTCGTCCATCATCCCCTGAGACATGGTTCTTTGCTCTTCGCGTGTTGAGAATCACTTTGCTTCACGGACAAAAGATGGATGAGTTTTTTTGGTATTTTGTCTGGAGAATGACATGCATTATGATGCGATGCAAATGCAATGGAATGCGAATGAATGCAATGCAAGCCATGCACATTTGTTTTTTCATACACGGGTTCAAAAGTATGAGGTACTGATGAATCTGATTGTTTTCCAAGAATAGGTTCTCACCGGGTAAGATCTAAGGTTTTGTTACAAAGGATTCCCAGAGTCATTGATTCACAAGAATGTTTGACGCTTACGGGAAATACTTTCCGGTCGTCAACTCCATCAAGGGAATCTATTCTGGGTGAGGTTCTCGTACCGACCCTTACGAAGTATTCACCTCGGGAGTCCGTACTACGCAACCATCGACTGGGTGCTAGACAGGATACTCAGAGTCATGGATTCAAAAGACTGTTTGACGCTTACGGAAAATACTTTCCGGTCATCAACTCCATCTGGAGAATCTATTCTGAGTGAGGTTCTCGTATCGATCCTTACAAAGTATCCACTTCGGGAATCCATACTACGCAACCATCATTTCTAGTTGGTCAAAGTTCAATGTTCTAAAAGGTTCTTAGAGTCATGGACCCCTTTGAAACATCGAAGCTTACGAGGTATACACCTCGGGCGACAATATTTGCAAAAGAATCTACTCTAAGTGAGGTTCTCGTACCGACTCTTACGAAGTATTCACCTCGGGAGTCCGTACTACTCAACCATCGTCCTATCTTATGTTTTTTCACTCTAGACTCGGGTGTAGAGTCTTTCCCACATGGTTTGCAATCAAATATCCAAGTACCAATAATCACAATAGAACCAATATTCAACAGATATATCAATATAATAATAAAGATAATAAAAAACAATAAAGAAAAAGCCACACAATTAAACAAACAAAGGCACACAAACGTCCTGACTAGGCTTGACTCGCTTAGGGACTGATTCCCCAGCAGAGTCGCCATCTGTCGCACCTCGAAAAAATGGGGATACGACTTCAAAGCGAAGCGCGATCGCACGCTCGCAATGATGGACTGAATAGAGTCGCCACCGAAATTTATTTATTCCTAAAAAGGAAAGGGGAAATATCGATAAAACCCAAGACAAATGAAAGGATAAGATATGGTCATCGCAACCAATATCAGGGTTCGGGAGTCGATTACGCAAGGGGAAGGTATTAGCACCCCTCACGTCCGTTGTACTCAACGGGAACCATTAGGTCAGTTGTGTGCGTTAATGTTAGTTTGAAATGTTAGGCTTTTCAAGTTATTAGGTGGGAAAGGAAGAATAGAAGAGAGAAGAAATGTTTTTGGATTTTTGACGAAGGACTAAACCTAAGTTTTTTTTAGTGGGCCTGACAAGATTTACAAATCCTGCTGATACGTATCTCAAAAGAGAAATCAAGGCTTACGTAGTTCTGGGTAGAAAATGTTTGTTTGTTGGTCGATTTTAGCGAAAGTCATACTGTATTAATCGACGAAAACATTATTTTACCCAAAACAGATGAGGAGTGAACGCATACTACACATCGAACGGATTTATAAATCTACATTCGGAAAAGCGTCATTTATCTCTACTCAACAATCGTGGCCGAAATATTGTTTTGTGTCTCTTAAGACAATATATCTTTCATTTATGAAAAAGGTTTTTGATTAACCGCACGGCGGCGAGAAAAGAATTTGATTGGTTGGATGCATTTTGAGTGATGGCGAGAACTTGGATGAGCGAGATATACATCTCGAATCCTAGCCTCAGGAGTGCATGGTATACACCATGTTCCATTTCCATCTTTATTGAAAAAAGTTAAGATAGGAATTAAGTATTTTTGGAATTTGACTGGGAAAAGGTTTGAAGAAACCGCATTGACAGTTTTAGACGATGGCGAGAGTTAAGATTGGCGAGGCATACGTCTCGAATCTTAACTTCAGGAATGCATGGTATACACCATGTTCCATTTCCACCTTTATTGAGAAAGTGTTAAATAAGAATTAGGTATTTTGAGTTTTGTTGTGAAAATGACTCGACCTAGATCAAGTATTGATGGACGTTTAAGAGAAATTTGAATGAGTGTTTGAGAGAGCAAAGTGGATAAACTTGGATGATGGCGAGAGCTAGGATTGGCGAGATATACATCTCGAATCCTAGTCTCAGGAGTGCGTGGTATACACCACGTTCTATTTCCATCTTTATTGAAAAGGTCTTGAATATGAATTAATATTTTTTGAGTTTTTGATTATGAAAAATGGCTTGACGTTGGATCAAGCATTTGGTGAAAGTTTGAAAGACATGGAATAGAATGGAGAGAGAAATGAATTGATTGTTTGTTGAGAAAATACTCGACGTTGGATCGAGTAATATTTTTTGATATTTTGAAATTGTTGATTTTATTCTTGTGTTAGTAGCTAACTACACAGTCAAGCAATAAAGAAATAAAATAGTACACGATTATTACACATCGGGGGAGTGGGGTACATTTTGTCAAATGGGGATTAAAAAAATCATTAAATCGATCCCAAACAACAAATAATGCATGAGTGTAAGTGCAAGAGAACCGGCTCATTGTAAGAAAGCCCAAGAGTAAGCTATGTGAGGTTGATGGCGATGCTTAAAAAGCAATCGACTTACGAGGGTGTGAAAAAAGGGGTCGATATTAAATCGAGAAAAGTATGATTTTTATAGTTTTCAAATGGTTTCGAACACATGATGCAATTAAAAGAAAAACAAATCTATATTATTAAACAATAATAAAAAAAAACTATGAGTAATAAAGCATAAATATAAAAGAAAAAAACAAAAAAAAACTACACATAGGGGAATCGAACCCACTTCACTAAAGAACTAGACACCACTCCCCTCCACCAGACCACTTACCAACTAATTGTTATTTTAATATTAATTTAAATATATAAATCAAAATAAATAAATAAAAAAAAGAATTAAAATGAAAAAAACTAATAAATAGAAAACTGTTGGTCTACCCTAATTATACCTAATTAAGCTAATCAAAATTAAAAAAAACTAATTAATCAGATTAACTCCTAATTATGATCCTAAAAAATCTAATATTCTAAACTAATATTATTCTACTCTAAACCTAAAAATGCTTATGCAAATAAGCTACGAAAATAACTAAGGTGAGAAGCGCTTATGCAAATAAGCTATTGAAAACAAATCGTGGGTTTACGTTCACAATAACAAACATCACATTCATATCAGAGCATCACGCTCATCACTGGCTCAGTATCGCTCTCAGCCTTCACTCTCTCACTCACCGCCGCTCTCTCTCATTCACTCTAACTCACCTCTCTCACTCACTGCCGCTCTCCACTTCTCTCACCCTATAACGCAAAGGTCCAAGGTTTAAAGAGAAACAAGAAGAAAAAAGGCTCACCTTTTGAGAAAACTACGGAGACGATGAAGATTCAAACCTCCCCCCTTTCGCCTCTTCAAAAGGTTTGTTCTTGATTGATTTTTTTTGATTTAGGGTTTTCTGTTTGGCCGCCTCCCTCTCTCAATTTTTCGATTTTTCCTTCCTCCTCCCTTTGATTTCGTCTTCCCCTTTTATCCTCACAGGCTAGGGTTTCGAATTTGGTCTCTAGAGATCAAAAGAGGTTTCTGCCAAAACACTTTTTTTGTGTTCAGTATTGGATTGGTCCTGTTTGATGCTGCAATTTGAAAAGGTATTCTGAACTTAGCTTTTTCTAATCGCTTTTGTCTTAATCCCAAATTGGGAAATTTCTGGATTTTTGCATCTTTTACTAATTAATTTGTTCTTTTTTACTGCAGTGAAAAAATGCACATCGGTTTCGGTTTCTCACAGCCTTGTTGGTGTACTCGGTTTTGGGTGGCCCGTAAGAGGATTCGTTGCTGCAGGATAATGAGTTTCCAGTTCAAGTCCCTCCTTGATGTAGTTTTTCTGTGTTAAAAGTTGGTCAACATAAACAACCACCGTTTCCTCTAGGTAAGTTTCAACAAACCTCCTAAAAGACCTTTTGTTTGATGCACAGCTTCCTTAACAACCTCGAGAAACCCCTTACAAGTATCTTCAAAATTAACCTGCTCTGCATAGTTTTGTGGAAGGACTTCTATGGTGCTATTACTGAGCTCCATTGCAAGATCATAGCAGCGTAAGTTATTGTTTATCCTGAATGGTTGCCAAGGAAATTCGGTATAGCATAACATCAGTGCTATTGTCTCGGACGATTTGAACTTGCTCTCCAAATATCCTGCATAGATCAACAACATCTGGGGTGTATAGCTTCTCATTTTTAGAATCATTCAATCTTTGATTTGCTTCTGTAAAAACCTTTCATTCCATCATTTAATATTCCTTCAAACTGAATATTCAATACACCCAATCCAATAGGTATTTCTTCGGAAAACTCCAATACCAGAATTTCATCATCTTCAAATAATTCAATTTTTGTAGGTTAGAAAACTTGTTTGTAATGACTAAGCTTGGTTGTGCTAATGACAGGTACTAATGGATGCAGGACTAATCCATGGCCGTTTCCTTAAAGTGAGGCTTGTAATACAATTGTGCATCCCCTGAACACCGGAAATGCAGAAAAGTATGATGAGCACCCACATAAACCATGCTGTCATGAAGAAGAACAGCAGAACAAGAAAGGTAGATGCTGCTATGACAAATACGACATCGGCCTTTGAATTAATCTTAAGAACTTGCTTATCACCACCATCTCTTGTTGTGAAACTGGTATTTGGTTTTTTTTTTATTGCAGGGCTATGATTGTTTTTACAATTGCGGGATTCGCAACTTCCCAACTTTGCCCATTTTGAAAGGCATGTGCAAGCATTGGAAGAATGAGCATTTGTATTACAATCACCGATTGGTTATGCCCAAGTTGCTTTGATTGGAAAAGGTTGCAGCTTGTTTCGTTTTGTAGTGATAATGGTGTCTAGCTGGCTTGGTATGTTTGCTGCTGTAAGTGTTTGTCTCTTGAATTCCTCACCAAACAGCATTTTCTCAAACTTGACTAACTTCCTTCTCTTTTGCCTTGGGATCATTATTGTAAGCAAGCATCTTACAACTATCTTGCGACCCCCGACTCAAATCTGTACGCCGGTCATGCCTGCATCAAGATATTCTATTTGAACTATGGAAGAAAGTACTTTGTGCTGGTAGGCTCTCATCCTCAGTATCTCCAAATATCAACCTGATTAATTTAATTCAATTTTGTACATATTGATGTTTGTAGGAATGAGGGGTGAGGCTTCTCGATCAGGATTTGGTGTCTTGCAGTCCTAGGAGATGCTACTGTTAACATAATAACCGATCCTCCTTTCTGAACTGAGCATTAAAGTCAGCTCAAGTGATTACATATGGCTGCACGCGGCCAATCAGCAGAGCAAAAACAGTTATGACTATTGTATATAGTTCCATCATTCTTAAAATTGGAATTCTGTCAAAGAAACTGCAGAGAAATTGTTCCGTCATTGGTCCGAAACATAAAAATGTTTTGTTGCTTGTATGAATCAAATTCGCAATATTATTTTCCAAAGTTGTTATCTTTAGTAGTTCCTAGTTTTGGCATTAAAAGAAAAGGTAGCTTTGTATCAATATTGTGTATGAGGATCATCTCCTGCAGCCGTCATGAGAAATTGCATGAAATCAAGCCCTTAAATATAAAATCTGCAACTCAATAAATTGAATGACCAGATATTCAACTTCACTCCTTGTATGATATAGGTACACGACCTATGCTATAAATGAAATACATATCATTCAAGTTGGTTAACACAAAGGAGATAGCTTTGAGGATTTTAGCAGGCTAGCACCATAACGTAATGAATTATAAGCACTTTTCCATTTCCAAACTTTTCATTAGCTGCTCTCGTCATGCTCTTTCAAAAACTCATAAAAGCTTGGATCCTTTTGCTGAAGACCTTCAAGTTTAGGGACATTCTCTTCGAGATTCAATAATTGGAAGGCGGATAGAACAAGTTCACACAAAAAAATCTAGGATCTCTCTTTGTATCTTAGAAACTCCATGTACTCATGCGGTGATGTTTTAAGGTTATGCATGTAAATGAATGAATGACGTAATTGAAATATGAATGATTATGAAGAATTCCTTCAATATTAATGGATTTCCTTTTTTTTTTAATGTGAATGAAGCAAATATGAATGTAAATTTGGAACGTGAAAAATGTAAATAAATATGATAAATAAAAATAAATATGAAATAATAAATATGATCATGAATGAAGGATATGAAGGTGAGTGAAGAAAGAATGCAAACGAGTGATTGGTGGGAAGAAAATTTCAGGGCCAAAATCGGGGTATGACAATATTAAAGTATCATTCAATTAAAAAAAAGTATTAATTTGGTTTTTAGGTGTAAAAATAAAAGTAAAGGTAAAGAAGGATGAAAATAAGGGTTTATAGAGAAAAAGGAACAATGTCAGGGAAGGTGTATGATTTATCCCTGTAACAACTCTGAGTCACTATTGCATCAACAAATATCAATTACTACCAGTTCAATTAAAGTATCAATATTAAAGTATCATTCAATTAAAAAAAAGTATTAATTTGGTTTTTAGGTGTAAAAATAAAAGTAAAGGTAAAGAAGGATGAAAATAAGGGTTTATAGAGAAAAAGGAACAATGTCAGGGAAGGTGTATGATTTATCCCTGTAACAACTCTGAGTCACTATTGCATCAACAAATATCAATTACTACCAGTTCTTAAGGGTATTTTCTCCCAAGTCCTTGGTGAGAAAACCTTTAATCAATCTACCCTAATTTCCATGTCCATAGCCAATTAGGGTGAAGTTAAGCTGTATGATATCAAGAATACTCTGGTTCATACAGGGTATCCCTAGTCCTAGGTGATATCTACTATAGAGTAACCTTATGAAAACCTTATCAATGGCGGTCCAGCCTAATTGATAACCACAAATCAATCTCGATTGGTCCGAAAGAGAAAGCAATAAACACATCAAAAGGTTACCGTAAAAACAATATTATAAATGCAAATGTAAACTCAAATTCGTTACAATTCTAAATCAGGGACACCCCCTAGCATTGGGGGGTTTAGCTAATCATATTGTTTAAAACAAATTCAAGATAAAAATTACACATTACAAGTAATTGAATGACTTTGATCTTTAATCACTCTCGCTCATGAAAACCTTCAGCTCTCCTAATGCCTTGATCTCTGTAATACTTGATTGCTTCACAATACTGTGTTTTTCCGTATTCCAAGATGATTTTTCCTTTGGCAGGAGACCCTCTTTTATAGTGAAAATTCCCAGCAAAAGTTGGACAGGTCCAAAAATATCTCTAAAAAGCCCGACGAACAAAAGCCTGAGAAAAATTGAATTTTTGGGCTTGGGATGACACAGGTGGCCGTGTCCGCCTACTGTCCCAGCTGACACGCCCCTGGCATTGTTGACACAGTTGGGGATGATGCCTGACATGGCCCGTGTCAGCTGACACGGGTGGCCGTGTCAGGCCACTGTCTTCTACACCACATTCTCATTTGCCTGACACGGCCCGTGTCAGGTGACACGGGTGACCGTGTCAGGCCTCCTGTACCAGGGTTTTCTGCTCCTTTGCTTGCCGGAATCCTGTAATGTTTCGTTCTGAGTTCTCTGGTTCTTCTACCTGGACCTATCGGACAAAAACACAACTATCCCACGCATAAAATCACGAAATAAAAAGTAAAACATAACAATGATTAAAATTGCTTAAATAAAATGACGGAAGTAAAACTAACTCGAAACGTATCATAAATGCTTGCACAGTGTGTCAAAGGTCTCTGTTTCGTGTCGGATCAGTAACGAAAACTCAATGCAAATGGTGACTGATCACAACCCCAAACTTAGCTCATTTCTTGTCCTAAGTAATGTTTCAGACACATTGTCATTCCCCAGAATTCTTTATATTTTCCACCACTGTTGAGATCATTCGCTAACGTCTTTCCTTTTCCTTCCACAAGTCCTGATTTTCTTTTTAAGTCTTTCTTCACACTTCCACTTCAAAGCACCGTTTCCCCTGTCATCTTATATCACATTCTCACCAATTCTCTCGGGTTAAACTATTTTCACTCATAATTCAGAGTATGCAATATCACTCACAAGTTTGAATAGTCTCTCTTTTCCTATCACCTACACATAACACAAACACTTTTGAGGTCTTTCGGGTTGTAACTTGGCTTGGGTTAGGGTATGGATTATTAAAAAAACGGAAAACAAGTGGTTTTTGATTCAGAGTCGATGTTACATACTGTGTTCGTTTCTTTTTATTTGCTTAGTTTTATTATTTTTTTCTTCACCGAATGCCCTTTTCCGTGCTTCTTTTTGAATATTCGAGTTATAATTTTTCTCTTTTTATTTTTTTTCTTTCTTTCGATTCATCATTTTTTTATTTTTTTTTGTCTCGCACTTTCTTGGGCTTTGGGAGCTTTTGGGGTTTTTACCCCAAACTTAGCTTTTCAACACATTTTGAATGTATTATCATGACTCTGAACAGGGTAAGGAAGTGTTTTTGGCCAATGGGTACATTTATGGGGTTTAAACAAACAAATGGATATAGGCTCAAATGGGTTAACGAGGGATATAATTATTCGGGATGGCTAGAAAGACTCGGGGTTAATTTCAAACAACGTGCCTCAGTGTGTGTATCAAGCAGTGACTGTACCAGAGAGTCTATGCAAATTTAGAGTGATAAAGACAAACCTGAATGTCACTCATGATGATCAATGTGTTTGGCTTTTTATGACTCACTTTGTTTGGTTCAGCTTTGACAGGATCCATAGTACTCATTAGATTGGTGCGATTTCTTCCTTACTTCGGAATGTACAGGATACTCATGTCGGTTAAGCTGTATACGTTGCGTCCGATCTTACTTTCAACAGTGTCAAATTCCTTGGGAGATCCTTCACAACAAGCCATGGTGAGTGGTGTGATCCTTTCATCCACTCTCAATCGTGATCACTACTATTTCCAACCTATCAACACAGACTTGACACACTCGCAACATAATGTACCTTCCAACAGAAAAATCAAATCTAGAATGCATAAAAGTAAAATAACACAATAACAAAATACAGAGAATAAAATAACAATAAAAGACATAAAATCTCCCCCACACTTGAACTCAACATTGTCCACAATATTGGCAAACAAGAGCGAAGGAGGACACTCACAGTACCCTACTAAGGAGGTGGTTGCGGGAAATGCAACATCAACTGTCGCATCATGCTGCTCATCTCATCCAACATCACCCCCTGACGGGCTTGCTCGATGCCTTGCCGTTGTTGTTCCATCCTCAAGTCACTTATTTCGGTTTGTACCCAGCTCCATTGTTCAGTGGACCAGGATGATGAACCTGCCGCCTGTTGGGTGGGTTCTTGAAGTGGTGGTACAAACTGCTCAGGAGGTGCTTGAGGATCTTCTTATTCTGCTTCCGTTCCTTCCACCTGGTCATCTATAAATTGCCCACCTGTAGTAAAATGGTCAGTTTCGTGGCCTTCATCCGCGTCGGGGTCAGCGCTCACATACAACCAATTAGCACAGTCAATAATAGCAACTCTGTTCGGATCTGGCAGGGCGATGATAAACCTCTTATGGATAAGTACAGAATAGTAAGTAGGGGCAACACCAATCATACCTTGTGAAATTAGATCAAACATGTCAATTTTGGTGTTACCTACAATTGGCGTGTCTTCGAGTAAAACAACTTGATATCCGAAATGCTCAGCGATTTGGGTGATCATTCCCCTTACGGATATGCCTCCGGAGTTTACTCGGCCGACTCTGCCCAGATAGTCTGCTGCAAAGGCAGCCACATTGATGGCTTTGTTTTGAGCCATCGAGTACATAAAGAATAGCTCTCTCTGAGTAGCTACCCATGTGCTATCTGTAACACCCTTCTAAATACCCCAAATGTTTAATTAAAATAATAACATATCAATCAGAGTAATTATGCCCCGAAGGGTGTCACACAATCGTTTCACAACAATTATCAAAATATCCTGTCATGCTCATTTATTAAATCAAAATAAGACTCTTTTGCATAATTCGCAGCGGATACAAAACATCGACATTCAAATCATGTACTACATTACATGTAAAGTTGATCAACAACTAAATTAAAACATAGTCAAACATTCCCTCCCGATGTTACATCTACCAGAGCATGACCCACTAAGGACGACACTAGACTCCATAGCACTAGCTTCTACTCAACTCACTGCTCGTTACCTGAAAAATAGTTGTAAGGGTGAGTTCCTCAATCAATATAATGAATATTATAAAACATCATGTTATGTTAAGTGATTTAACACACTTCATTACCCTAATCAAAACACACAATCAGGAACAGCCATATCAACTCAACATCATACATTATAACAACACATCCATACCAACACAAACACACGTGTAATATTGGAATACATCCATTCATATTACACGCCATACATATATTATGCAATGAGACTCCATGCATGCGGTACCGACTATTTCGTGAACATATAGTTCAACCTCACCGTCCAAATCCAGGCACGGCTACCAAGCTCACTAGTCCCACTCATTTGAGACATAGTGACTCACTCACTAATTCCTCACCATGGGAATTAGCTACCACCCCAAATGGGCCATGCTATGCACGCTAATCACCTAGCATGCAAACATCAACAACAACAACCAAAATGATTTACTCACTAATTCCTCCCCATGGGAATTAACTACCACCATAAAGGCCACAATATGCATGCTAATCACCTAGCAATGCAACATCAACAACAATACAAGAATAGACGTATGCTCACACTCTAAGCCATAAAACAGTCTATTCACAAATGCATACATTCACATCATCATGTATACCATCGCATATCATCAACAAAAGCATATCATATCATGCCCCACAATTAATCATAGTATTAGCACACTCTACTAATACCTATACTATTCAAAACAACGAGAAATGATCCCTACAACATCACACCTCAGCTAAGTACATCACTCAGCCTACACAACCAAAAACTGCACAACAACAGTTCAGAAAAACCACAAGTCTGCCCATACGCGTATCGCCTATGCCCATACGCGTATGGCGCATTTCCTCGCCCATCCCATACGCGTATCGCCCACACTCATACGCGTATGCTACGCGTACCACATCCTCATACGCGTACCAACAGAGACGTTTTCACGTTCAAAACATCATCTTTTCCACTCATACGCGTATGGCATACACCATACGCGTACCACTCCAGGGATTACGCGTATCCCACGCGTATGGCGCGTACCAGCGCCAAAACCCCCATTTCCAAGCCACCCCATACGCGTATTGCCTAGTGCCATACGCATATGACCAGAATACAGTCTTCCAGATCTGCTATGGGTTCTCTCTGCTACGAGATCCTTCCGATCCAACCTCTCACAGCCCAATTTTTCATACATGTTCGTTCGTTTTATCAATTACAACTCAGATGCATTCAACTTATCAAATCGTTAACCTTACTACATCTAATTCCTACGAATTTCATCAATTATCATCCAATTTCGTTCATCAATATATTCACAAGTTCATCACATATATCATTCAATCAGAGGCAATTTCAATGGTTTCTCACTACCCATCACATACTATCCCATAATACCCGTTAATCGATGATAACCCCCCTTACCTGAGTAAATCCGGCAGTCTCTGAGCTCCAAGCTTTCCCTTCCTTCAACCTTCGTTCTTTTGCTTTTTGCCCTTTCTGCCTCTTTTCCCTTTTCACGTGAAAAATAACTTTTTTACCAAAAATGGGATTTTTCTAACTTTCAACTTATATATTTTCCAAATTATATTATTATTCCAATAATAATAATAATTCGATAATCCCAATAATAATAATAATAATAATTATAATCCAATTATCTAATTAAATTAATAAATCTATTATTAACTTAATTTAAATAATAATTATATTATTATCGGGGTGTTACAACTCTCCCCCACTAAAAGAGTTTTCGTCCTCGAAAACATACCTCAAGCGAACAGCTCCGGATAAGACTCCTTCATCTGACTCTCAAGTTCCCAAGTCACATTGCCACCTGCTGGTCCTCCCCAAGCTACCTTCACCAAGGCGATCTCTTTACCCCGCAATTGCTTCAATTCTCGATCCTCGATCCTCATAGGTGATGTTTCAACAGTCAGGTTATCTCTCACCTGTACATCATCTACTTGGACTACATGTGACGGATCATGAATGTACCTCCTCAACTGAGACACATGAAAGACCTCATGCAAATTCGCAAGCGACGGCGGTAAAGCGATACGATAGGCTACCTCTCCTATCCTCTCCAAAATCTGATAAGGACCAATAAATCGAGGTGTCAACTTCTTCGACTTCAAAGCTCGACCAACACCAGTTATCGGAGTAACACGAAGAAACACATGATCTCCCTCTTGGAACTCAAGTGACTTCCTCCTCTTATCATGATAACTCTTCTGACGACTCTGAGCAATTCTCATCTTCTCCTGAATCATCTTAATCTTTTCCGTAGTTTGTTGAACAATCTCCGGTCCAACCACAGCACTCTCACCGGACTCATACCAACATAAAGGTGTCCGACATCTCCTACCATACAAAGCTTCAAACGGTGCCATACCAATGCTCGAATGAAAACTATTGTTGTAGGTAAACTCAATCAAAGGCAAATAACAATCCCAAGCACCTCCCTTTTCCAAAACACAAGCCCTCAAAAGATCCTCCAGTGACTGAATCGTCCTCTCAGTCTGACCATCAGTCTGCGGATGATATGCAGAACTCAATCTCAGCTTAGTTCCCAAAGCCTTCTGCAAACCTTCCCAGAACTTCGATGTAAATCTAGGATCTCTATCTGAAACAATACTCGACGGAATACCATGCAAACTTACAATCTTCTCAATATACAACTCGGCTAATCTCTCTAACGGATAATCCATTCTGATCGGAATGAAATGAGCCGACTTCGTCAATCTATCAACAATCACCCAGATAGCCTCAAAATTCTTACTTGTCCTCGGCAAACCAGAAACAAAATCCATACTGATACTATCCCACTTCCACTCTGGAATAGCCAACGGTTGCATTAGCCCAGACGGCTTCTGATGCTCAATCTTTGACTTCTGACAAGTCAAACAGGAATAAACAAAACTCGCAATTTCTCTCTTCATTCCCGGCCACCAAAATAACTTCTTCAAATCATGGTACATCTTCGTAGCTCCAGGATGAATACTCAGGCCACTACGGTGTCCTTCTTCAAGAATACTCTTCTTAAGCTCAGTAACATCCGGAATACACACCCGACTACCAAATTTCAAAACACCATTCTCATCAACTCCGAATTCACCACCTTGACCTTGATTCACTAAAGTCAACTTATCAACCAAAAGCATATCGGATTTCTGACCCTCTCTGATCTCATCCAGAATATTACTCGTCAACTTCAACATTCCCAATTTAACACTATTGTGAGTACTCTCACACACCAAACTCAAATCTCTAAACTGCTCAATTAAATCCAACTCTTTAACCATTAACATAGACATATGTAAGGATTTCCGGCTCAACGCATCAGCTACTACATTTGCTTTACCCGGATGGTAATTCAAACCAAAATCATAATCCTTCAGAAACTCTAACCATCTCCTCTGTCTCATATTCAGCTCTTTCTGATCAAATAAATACTTTAAACTTTTATGGTCACTGAAAACCTCAAATCTTGATCCATACAAGTAATGCCTCCATAACTTCAGAACAAACACCACGGCTGCCAACTCTAAATCATGTGTCGGATAGTTCCTCTCATGAACCCTTAGCTGTCTCGAAGCATAAGCTATAACCTGCTTATTCTACATCAACACACCACCTAAACCCAACAATGAAGCATCACAATAAACCTCGAATAGTTCCGACGAACTCGGTAATATCAGGATAGGAGCAGTAGTCAACCTTTTCTTTAACTCTTGGAAACCTTCTTCACATTTTGAATCCCAAACAAACGCTTGCCCCTTTCTAGTCAACATTGTCAACGGTAACGCCAACTTGGAAAATCCCTCAATGAATTTTCTATAATAACCTACAAGTCCAAGAAAACTCCTTATCTCAGAAACTGACTTCGGAGCTTCCCACTTAGACACCGCTTCTATCTTAGAAGGATCAACGGCAACACCACCTCTTGAAATCACATGCCCCAGAAAACTAACTTCTTCTAACCAAAATTCACACTTAGATAGTTTAGCAAATAACTTCTTTTCTCGGAGAACTTCTAAAACCACTCTCAAATGCTCAGCATGCTCTTCTTCAGATTTTGAGTACACCAAAATGTCATCAATAAACACTACTACAAACTTGTCCAGGTACGGATGGAAAATCCTATTCATATACTCCATAAATACTCCAGGTGCATTAGTCACACCAAAAGGCATTACAGAATACTCATAATGTCCATACCTTGTTCTGAAAGCAGTCTTCTGAATATCTTCAGTTTTCACACGTATCTGATGATACCCAGATCTCAAATCTATTTTGCTGAACACACTAGCACCAACCAATTGATCCATTAAATCATCAATCCTCGGCAAAGGATACCGATTCTTGATCGTCACTTTATTCAGTTGCCTGTAGTCCACACACAACCTCATAGTACCTTCTTTCTTCTTAACCAACAACACTGGTGCACCCCACGGTGACACACTCGGACGAATGAATTTCTTATCCAACAGATCTTCCAATTGACTCTTCAATTCAGCTAACTCAACAGCAGACATACGGTACGGAGCCATCGATATTGGTCTAGTACCAGGTACTAAATCAATTGAGAACTCAACTTCACGCTCTGGTGGCAATTCGTTCACCTCTTCCGGAAACACATCGGGAAAATCACACACCATAGCCAGATCGCCAATCACCAGTTTATCTTTAGCCTCCAAGGTTGCTAACAGCATAAACAACTCCGCCCCATCTGCTACTTCTTCATTCACCTGCCTGGCCGATAGAAACAAACTCTTTCCTTCTTCAATCTCAGGGAATATCACAGTCTTGTCAAAACAGTTGATATAGACTCGGTTAAACACCAACCAGTTCATACCCAGAATAACATCAACCTGCACTAGTGGAAGACACACAAGGTCTATCCCAAAGTCTCTACCAAAAATACTCAAGGGACAACTTAGACAAACTGAAGTAGTAGTCACTGAACCCTTCGCAGGAGTATCAATCACCATACTTCCAAACATCTCAGATATCTCTAACTTAAGTTTCACAGCGCAATCCAAAGATATAAAGGAATGAGTCGCACCTGTGTCAATAATAGCTACAAGAGGAAAGCCATTAATATAACACGTACCTCGGATCAAACGATCATCTGCAGAAGTCTCGGAACCTGATAAAGCAAAGACCTTGCCTCCTGACTGATTCTCTTTCTTCGGCTTAGGACACTGTGGACTGATATGACCCAACTCTCCACAGTTGAAACAAGTCACAGTCTTCAACCGGCAATCTGCAGCTAAATGACCACCTTTTCCACACTTGAAACATTTCTTCTCATTACTGGTACACTCATGGATACGATGTCCAGCCTGACCACATCTGTAACACTTAGCAGGAGCACTAGAGTCTCCCCCACTAGGCCTCTTCATCCCACTCTGTCTCTGAAAACCTTTGCCAGCTGCATACGGTTTTCCACGGTCATTCTGACTCTTACCTTTCCTATCAACCCTTTGCTGATAACTCTCTGCTCTGGCCTTGGAATCCTGCTCAAAAATCCTGCAACAGTCAACCAAGTCAGAAAACACTCTGATCCGCTGATATCCAATAGCCTGTTTGATCTCGGGACGCAGCCCGTTCTCAAACTTCACACACTTAGAAAATTCTCCAGCAACCTCACTATAGGGAGTATAATACTTCGACAGCTCTGTGAACTTAGCAGCATACTCAGTAACAGACTTGTTACCCTGCTTCAATTCCAAGAACTCTATCTCTTTCTTCCCTCTGACATCCTCTGGAAAGTACTTCCTCAGAAATCTCTCTCTGAACACTGCCCAAGTAATCTCAGCATTCCCAGCGGTTTCCAACTCAGTGCGGGTAGCAACCCACCAATCATCAGCTTCTTCTGACAGCATATGCGTACCGAACCTGACCTTCTGGTTATCGGCACACTCAGTCACTCGGAAGATCCTCTCAATCTCCTTCAACCACTTCTGAGCACCATCTGGATCGTATGCTCCCTTGAACATTGGAGGGTTGTTCTTCTGGAACTCACTCAGTTGACGAGCAGCTCCCATTCCCACAACATTCAGATTTCCTCCAAGTACTCCAGCTAGCATACCCAGAGCTTCAGCAATTGCAGCATCATCTCTACCTCTTCCAGCCATCTATAATCTGAAAACCCAAACAAACTAAAACAATAAGTACTGATAGGGTTACACAACACCTATACTGTACAGGGGAAACAGAGTAATTACGACTCGACTCGACCGACTATGCTCTGATACCACTAATGTAACACCCTTCTAAATACCCCAAATGTTTAATTAAAATAATAACATATCAATCAGAGTAATTATGCCCCGAAGGGTGTCACACAATCGTTTCACAACAATTATCAAAATATCCTGTCATGCTCATTTATTAAATCAAAATAAGACTCTTTTGCATAATTCGCAGCGGATACAAAACATCGACATTCAAATCATGTACTACATTACATGTAAAGTTGATCAACAACTAAATTAAAACATAGTCAAACATTCCCTCCCGATGTTACATCTACCAGAGCATGACCCACTAAGGACGACACTAGACTCCATAGCACTAGCTTCTACTCAACTCACTGCTCGTTACCTGAAAAATAGTTGTAAGGGTGAGTTCCTCAATCAATATAATGAATATTATAAAACATCATGTTATGTTAAGTGATTTAACACACTTCATTACCCTAATCAAAACACACAATCAGGAACAGCCATATCAACTCAACATCATACATTATAACAACACATCCATACCAACACAAACACACGTGTAATATTGGAATACATCCATTCATATTACACGCCATACATATATTATGCAATGAGACTCCATGCATGCGGTACCGACTATTTCGTGAACATATAGTTCAACCTCACCGTCCAAATCCAGGCACGGCTACCAAGCTCACTAGTCCCACTCATTTGAGACATAGTGACTCACTCACTAATTCCTCACCATGGGAATTAGCTACCACCCCAAATGGGCCATGCTATGCACGCTAATCACCTAGCATGCAAACATCAACAACAACAACCAAAATGATTTACTCACTAATTCCTCCCCATGGGAATTAACTACCACCATAAAGGCCACAATATGCATGCTAATCACCTAGCAATGCAACATCAACAACAATACAAGAATAGACGTATGCTCACACTCTAAGCCATAAAACAGTCTATTCACAAATGCATACATTCACATCATCATGTATACCATCGCATATCATCAACAAAAGCATATCATATCATGCCCCACAATTAATCATAGTATTAGCACACTCTACTAATACCTATACTATTCAAAACAACGAGAAATGATCCCTACAACATCACACCTCAGCTAAGTACATCACTCAGCCTACACAACCAAAAACTGCACAACAACAGTTCAGAAAAACCACAAGTCTGCCCATACGCGTATCGCCTATGCCCATACGCGTATGGCGCATTTCCTCGCCCATCCCATACGCGTATCGCCCACACTCATACGCGTATGCTACGCGTACCACATCCTCATACGCGTACCAACAGAGACGTTTTCACGTTCAAAACATCATCTTTTCCACTCATACGCGTATGGCATACACCATACGCGTACCACTCCAGGGATTACGCGTATCCCACGCGTATGGCGCGTACCAGCGCCAAAACCCCCATTTCCAAGCCACCCCATACGCGTATTGCCTAGTGCCATACGCGTATGACCAGAATACAGTCTTCCAGATCTGCTATGGGTTCTCTCTGCTACGAGATCCTTCCGATCCAACCTCTCACAGCCCAATTTTTCATACATGTTCGTTCGTTTTATCAATTACAACTCAGATGCATTCAACTTATCAAATCGTTAACCTTACTACATCTAATTCCTACGAATTTCATCAATTATCATCCAATTTCGTTCATCAATATATTCACAAGTTCATCACATATATCATTCAATCAGAGGCAATTTCAATGGTTTCTCACTACCCATCACATACTATCCCATAATACCCGTTAATCGATGATAACCCCCCTTACCTGAGTAAATCCGGCAGTCTCTGAGCTCCAAGCTTTCCCTTCCTTCAACCTTCGTTCTTTTGCTTTTTGCCCTTTCTGCCTCTTTTCCCTTTTCACGTGAAAAATAACTTTTTTACCAAAAATGGGATTTTTCTAACTTTCAACTTATATATTTTCCTAATTATATTATTATTCCAATAATAATAATAATTCGATAATCCCAAAAATAATAATAATTATAATTATAATCCAATTATCTAATTAAATTAATAAATCTATTATTAACTTAATTTAAATAATAATTATATTATTATCGGGGTGTTACACTATCACCTCTTCCAAACAAGGTATAGGCTAAACCCTTATGAGCGTACCTGAAACATGGATTCTGGATGCCCGAGGCTTTCGCACCTTTGGAGGAGTAATCCGTCCTCCCGGTGATGGCAATCCAGAAATCCTTAGGTGAGAACCCGTCTGGGACCGCTCCTGGTCCGTTCAGAGGGAGTCAGAGTATTGATGCTAACTCCTCAACAGACAACTCATGATAATTATTAAACAACCGGAAACGCAAAGTGTCGAAATAATACTTGGTCGTGTCTATCCACCGCTTTTCATGCTGGAATTCCAACGTGCTAAGGAATTAGAGAGTAATGCGCTCATATGTCGACGCTTCCAAACTCATGAACTCTAGCATTCCTAAAACATGGAACATCCGGTATACCTCCATTTTGAGCCCCAGAGTGTTCAGAGTCTGCTCACACATGTACCTCGTCGGCGTGAGTTTGCGCTTCCGGTGAATTTGGTATTTCCGTTCTTGTTCTGGATTGTCAAACACGATGTTGTATGGATTTGGATTCCGACTCGGGCGCTTCCGTGACTTCGCCATTTCCGCGAGTTGTTGCTTTCCGGTGAGAATTCCCCGCTGGGGGATTTTGGACCTAAAAAAATAGAAATTATTTAAACTTTTGAGTTAGGAAATTCCGAAACCGTGGTTAGGACCGGGACGACGAGTGGAGTAATATTAGTGAAGGGTGTTTTGGCGATAGGTGAGTGAAAATGGGGGTTATGGAAGGTTTTAGGTAGTGGGGTTTTGAGTTTTAATGGAGGTTGGAAGTTTTTTTGAGAGAAAGAGAGTAAGAGTGATGAGAGAGAATAATGAGTGGGTAATGAAAAATCTGATAATGATAAGGTTAATGGGGAAAAGTTATGGTTAATGGTGGATTAAGTGGGTGGGACCCACGAAAAATTCAAATTTTCAAAATAAATTCAAAATTTTTGCCTGCCTGACACGGTCGTGTCAGCTAACACGGGTGACCGTGTCATGCTACTGGTTTCCACATGGTTTGGTATTTATCTTCAGTGCTCCTGACACGGGCCGTGTCAGCTGACACGGCCGCCCGTGTCAGGCTACTGTTGATAAATATTTTTTTTTGTTTCTGTCAGTGTTCGTGACACGGCCCGTGTCAGCTGACACGGGTGGCCGTGTCAGGCCACTGTTTTTCATCTTTTTTGTTTGCTTTTCCCTCTCCTGACACGGCGGTGTCAGCTAACATGGGTGGCCGTGCCAGGCTGTCCTTTTTGGCCGTTTTTAGGTTTTCTCTCCGGTGCAACTGTTGGTACCTTTGGCCATGTTGATTGTTCTTTTTCATGACTTAGACATTTGTTGATGTGATGTTCCCTCCTTGTAGAGCTTCTGTATAAACACACAAAACTGATTAGATATAAAAAGTGTGGGTTGCCTCCCACGAAGCGCTTCGTTTAACATCGCATGACTCAACGGTCCTCCGTCTGCTTAGGTGATACGGATTTTATCGATTGGACCCTCCTCCTGGTCTTGTATGTATGGTTTAACTCTCTGCCCATTCACCTTGAACGTGTATCCGTTTGCAGGATTTCTTAGTTCAACGGCTCCATGTGCAAATACTTTTTGTATCTCAAAGGGTCCCGACCATCGTGACCTTAGTTTCCCTGGGAATAGCTTCAACCCTGAGTTAAATAATAAAACCAGTTGTCCTTCCTGAAGTTCTTTCTTCTGAATGCGCCTGTCATGCCATGTTTTGGTTTTCTCTTTATATATCTTGGCATTCTCATATGCTCGATTTCTGAATTCTTCCAGCTCTTGTAATTGGAGGATCCAAGATTTACCCGCTTTGGAAAGATCGTAGTTGAGGAATTTGGCAGCCCAGAACGCCCTATGCTCAAGTTCGAGGGTAGATGACAAGCTTTACCATAGACCAGTTGATACGGGGACACACCTATTGGTGTTTTGAACGCTGTTCGGTATGCCCAGAGTGCGTCATTGAGCCTGATTGACCAATCTTTGCGTGAGGCACTGACGGTCTTGTTGGTTCTATGTGTTGGCAGCAATTTTGGTAAAACCTAGAGTGTTCACAAGTTGTCACAAGTGTTGTCTTGACATGAGATAACATGTTCCTGCAGGGTGTTTAAAATGTGGTTGTGCAGGATTTTACTAAGATGTCAGACCCAATGTCATGACATCTGTATACAGAACATTCAGTCTGAATGTTATGTATTGTGTGATTGCGCTTTTTATGCTAATCTATGTGTGATTGATGAGTTGATTGAACGCGTCATTCAATCAGTAATTACAACCAGATTGACTTATTTTCCAACGAGATATAATCAGCTGTCATGAGAAGATATGAGTGGAAAATAGTTTTAGGGTTTTATGATGTCCAAGCCCAGCCAAACACTTCTATATAAAGGGCATGGAAAACCTAGTTTTAACACACAAGAAATAGTGAACAAAATATTGAGAGAGAGTAAGGGTTTTAGTCTTGTGTGGTCGTGTGTATTGTGAGCCATTCATTCATCCATAGATAATTGAATTGGACTGACTTTCGAGTTGTAATTTGTCCATTCTAAGCTTTGAAGCATGAGTGTGTGTTTACTTGGTTGAAGCTTTTAAGCAAGATCAAGTATGTGTTCTTGAAGAGTGTCTTCTTTCATTGTAATATTTGTTTTTACATCACTGTTGTGATTGAGGGGGAGTGAGTAGGATCTCATATCTAGGAGTTCTTAGATAGAAGTCACACGGGTAGAGATTAGATGAAAAGACTGTAACTTGAAGTTGTTTACTGAGAGTCTTTGAACTAATTCTGTTTAGTGGATTTCCTTCCTGGCTTGGTAGCCCTCAGACGTAGGTGAGTTTGTACCAAACTGGGTTAACAATTGCTTGTGTCACTTGCATTACTGTTCTTTATCTTTTATCCTGTTTATATTGATCAGATATTAGTGTCGTGACATTACCTTCGACATCTTATATCTGATACCAGAATTTCAATTGGTATCAGAGCAGGCATCCTGCTTTGGCTCTGGGTGAGATCTAGGGACGTTACTTTCTGGTACTATGGATAGAGACGGAGGATTTGTTCATAGACCACCAATTCTGGATGGATCTAACTATGACTACTGGAAACCTCGAATGGTAGCCTTCCTAAAGTCTTTGGATAATAAGGCTTGGAAGGTTGTTCTAACATGCTGGGAACATCCAGTTATTACTAAGGAAGGAGAAGTTACAACTGATAAGAAGGCTAAGGAAAAATGGACCAAGGAGGAGGATGAACTAGCCCTTGGAAACTCTAAAGCATTGAATGCTATATTCAATGGGGTTGATAAGAACATCTTCAGACTGGTGAACAACTGTGAGGTGGCTAAAGATGCTTGGAATATTCTCAAAACCACTCATGAAGGCACCTCTAGAGTGAAGATGTCTAGATTGCAGCTGCTCATTACCAAGTTTGAAATTTTGAGAATGAAAGAAGATGAAAATATCCATGACTTTCATATGAATACCCTTGAAATTTATAATGCCTCAGGAGCCCTGGGTGAGAAGATGTCAGATGAAAAACTAGTGAGGAAAATACTCAGGTCACTTCCCAAGAGATTTGCCATGAAAGTGACAGCCATAGAAGAATCTCAAGACATTTGCAATATGAGTGTGAATGAGCTAATTGGCCCTCAATTGATCCCTATCGGGAGCCATATCCATATTATACTTGTATTGCTTGACGAAGGCCTCGCCAAGGTCGTTGAAGGATCGGATGTTCGCGCTATCCAAGCCCATATACCATCTCAGGGCTGCACCAGACAAACTATCCTGGAAGTAGTGAATGAGAAGCTGGTCATTGTCGGTCTGAGTCGACATTTTCCTGGCATACATGACCAGGTGGCTGAGAGGGCAAGTATTTCCCTTGTACTTTTCAAAGTCAGGAACCTTGAACTTTACAGGGATCTTCACATTAGGGACCAAGCAGAGTTCAGCAGCAGACTTGCCGAACATGTCTTTTCCTTTGAGAGTTTTCAATTCCTTGCGGAGCTCAAGAAATTGGTCATTCATAGCATCCATCTTTTCATAGATATCTGGGCCCTCAGACGACTCAGAATGGTAGATGGTGTCGTCTACTCTAGGCATAATATGCACGACAGGAGGAGGAACAGCTAGGACCAGGCTAGATGCCGGCAGAGAAGCAAAAGTGGGTGCAGGACCCTCAGGCATGAAGTTGGGAGGCATCCCCCACGGAAACCCGGCTGGCATGGCTGTTGGTGCAAAGTGGGCGCTAGCCGCAGGCACGGTTGAAGAGACAATCTCAGAGATGACTGTCCTCTAGGGAGGAGTTGAAGGTGTTGGAGACAATTGGCTCTGGGCAGCCATGAGTGACTCCATCAGCGCAGTCAATCTGGCTACTTCCTCCTTAAGCTCACAGTTCTCTTGTTCCAAATGATCCATTAGTCTTGATGCGTTGGCTCGGGTGTAGTACCAGTGAGTCAGCTTGTCTTCAAAATAAATGAAGAACACAGAGTTGAACCATAGAACAAGAAGGCTGGAGAAAAACCTGCTTATGCACATGATGCATGTAATGCTTGTGCATATGATTTGTTTTTATTTAATCAGAGGAACTTTAGAGTTCTATTTGCAAATATTGGAACATTTATCACATATGGAAATATTATATCAATAACATTTAGAAATATTTTTACACCAAAGAAGTACAATATTGGTAACCAAATACAATACAAGAGAGAAGGAAAATGAACATTCTATGGAACCCTAGAAGCAATCATCTAAAGCTCTAGAGACTGGAAGATAGGATGAATGAAGCCTCTTCACCTCCCTCTCATAGGCTGCCTCCATGTCTGCCTTCTCTTTGGTGAGTCGATCATACTTCCTCTTTCAAAACTTGGAAGACTGAGGAAGTAGAGAAGTCCACACATCATCAGGATCATCAATAACCTGGTGCTCGAGGAACTCTATCAAAGCATCATTCTCTCTAATCTGCTGAAGCAACTCTTCTCGTTCATGGACCCAAGCACGCGAACGGTCTTCGTTTCTCAACTCCTCTACTCCTTGGTCAGGGAGGGTTGAAGGCCCAACCACAACCAAAGGTGTAGGTCTTGGATACTCATAAGGCATGAGGTACTCGGAAGCGATACAGTTCTTCGGACCTAGCTCCTTCCTTCCTTTCCTATGAATCTTGCGCTAAGCGCGGACCATCCTGCCCTTCAAGCCTTGGGGATCTTTACCCTCCTGAAGAACACACCCTCTAACAGAATGTTATTGGGTTTATCCTTTAGGGGGAACCCAAGCTGACGACGTGCCAAAACAGGGTTGTAGTTAATCCCACCACATGTACCAAGAAGAGGCACATTGGAGAATTCACCACAAGAGTCGATAATATGCACACCATCACATACACGGCTGTACCAAAAGATATCATAATTAGTGAGAGACATAAGTCTCGTGGACCACCATAGACATCCTTTGTTTTCCTTGAAGGCGACCGTCTGTGGCAAGTGCGAAATAAACCACTTGTACAACAGAGGCAAACATCACACAATGGTACCACCACCCTTTGCATTCCTCATATGCAAAGAAAAGTAAGTGTCACCCAACAGAGTCAGAACGGGATTAAGAGTAGAGAAAATCCTAATAGCATTCACATCCACAAACTTGTCGATGTTGGGGAATAACACTAGCCCATAGATGAGAAGTACAAATATGGCCTCAAAGGCGTCCTCACTCATGGCCTTCCCATACATAGTAGCTTGAGCAATGAGGAACTCAAAAGGGAGACCTTGAATTCCACCTTTGATGTCATATGAGAACCAACCAGAGATTCATCTATATGCAACATATCAGCTATCTCTTGAGAAGTAGGAACACTCTCTAAGCCACTGAATGACAACTGGTCTAGAATAAGTATACCCACATGATAGGCATACTCCTCAAGCGTGGACAAAAGCTAAAAATCCGGAAATGTGAAGCAACGATACAAGGGATCATAGAACTGCACCAATACACTCATCAATCCTTCGTCCACTTGAGTAGTCAGAATAGATAGAAGCTTCCCAAAACGAGCCTTGCAATCCAAGGGATCTAATACATAGGATGTCAAATTCCTTAGCTCTTTTAAGTCGGGTTGTCTAAAACTGTACTTCTTTGTATTCCTTCTTTGTCTTTCCATGTCTGAAAATTTGCAAATAGACCTCTTAAGTTCCTTGAAAATTTTCTTATTGTTGATGATATGGATGCAAATGGGTGCATGAATGCATGGATGCAACAATCACACTTAAGGATCAAGCAAAGCACACCAAACAAAGGTCATGGGATGGATCATGTCATCCTTAATATCAATCATCCATTTTGGTGGATTATGGTTTACACCTTATCAACACCCAAGTTCCATTGATATTAAGGATACACAAGAACGGATCAACCATGAATCAAGGGTTTGTTGCAAGTCACGAGCATGGAGTCTTGGTTAAGAACCACCCAAAGGGAGTGTACTAGGGTTTAAACCTGCCAAACATGTTCTACAAGAGGTTCCCATAGTCATCATCCCATCTTTCGGATATTATCGGATAAACGACTACTCGTATTCCAAAAATATTCTCAAGAGAGACTCTTATGAGTGTAGTATCACGTAACAATCGTATCAAATCTTACACTTGAATGACTTTCGCACTACATCCTAAGAATAGGCCAAGATGGGCTTGGTAAACTAAGGTCACTGGCTTCTAAGGTCTATATTGGAAAGAGTAATGTCTAACCATAACTACTTGTGTGACATTATTGATCCCAACATGACCTCCACCATGTGAATGGGCTTGCAAGTCAACTTGCTAAGGAATAACTCCACGCAAGTCAACAAGACTATGCCATTCTCCTATCCTAAGTGCACTCGAGTTCGGGTATAGAACTCATCTCACAAAGATCACCAAGCATACAAGGAATTAATATTCAAGCAATTCAATCATTACATACAATACAGTAATCCCAAATTGCACAAAAATATGTCACAAAACAATATACATAACAATACAACAAATATGAAAAGTAGGCGAAATCCACTAGGCAAACTTCCCCAGCAGAGTCGCCACTTTTCTGTAGCAGGGTATTCGTTACCATTAGAGATATTAATTAAATCCAAGGTAAACCATACAAGTCGAGTCTCCACCGCACTTCTATTTATCCAAAGTAATGGTTAGAAAGCGAACAAAAACCTAAAAGTTTTATCGAATAAAAAACTAGTAAAAATGTCAGAGATCGGGGTAAGGGGGTTGGTTATGCAATGGGAAGGTTTTAAGCACCCAAAACATCCTAGGTACTCCTAGGGAGCCCTTTTCACACTTGTTGTAAGGTTGGTATTTTGTGAAAATTTATTTGTGCAAACATGATTAAAGAGATGAGAAGAGAATATACAAGTTATTTACATTTTTGTGTTTGGATGGATAAACCCATTGCCTACGTACCATCTTAAAAAGATTAGGATCAAAACCTCGTAGTTCGGGGTAAAAATCTCAAAATGAGTTGGTGAATTGATTGGTCCAAAAGCCTTAAGGTCTTTTGTTATCCAAGGAAGAAAACTCAACCTAAAACCACAAATCCACCATGTGAGGATAGCTTCATCATGCTAGTGAGGGGTTAACCCTATAATAAGCATGGAAGACTCATTGTCCATCACTAAGGATATAACTTAGTATTATATCTACCTCAAGGATAACTCAAACCTAGTAGCTAAAGGTTATGAGAAAGTTTTGATTAGGAGAGTGGCCATTGAAACCACAAAAAGGTATTTGAATGAGTGGTATTTACCAATGAAAAGTATTTACAAAATATGGTCAAAGTTGACTTAAAGATTCAATTCAAAATAAGTGATATGAAAAGAAAGTTTGAAAATCAAAAGCATAAGGCTTAGGTTTATAATGTTTGAAAAGACGTGTTAAATGTTTGCACAAAAGTTTTGGCTTGGGTTAGAGTGGAGGGAAGAAGAAGAATGGCTAAATTCCTAAACATACAAGAGATAAGGATAAGAAACAAGACCACAAATGGAGTTCCTCTCTTGAGATCATATTGATGATCCAAGTAGCTCCCATCCTTTGGAATATGTAAGCACAATAATGGTAAGCTCAAGCAATCAACATAATCAAACAAGCTTCTTAGAAGATCCCCAATGCCTCTTGTATCTTTCACTTTGGATGAACATGGCAATGATTCTTTAATTTGAAGCTCACATAGGATTCCCTAGCACAAAAGCACACACATCAAAGAGTTTTATGAAGCAAATCAAGAATGGACAAGAGTGAGTTTAGAGGTTTGGTCCTTCTAATCCATCTTCAACATTAAGGTCCTTTTACTCCAATTTGCATAGGGAAAGTCCTAGAAACTAAGTCCATTTGTCCATTTCTTTGCATTTGGTCCACAACAATCAAAATAAGACACAAGCACAATAATATATACACAATTATGTGCTCAAGTGAGCAAAAGGCAAATTGCATTAACATAAACATGTGCTCAAATGAGCAAAGGGAAAAGCAAATGAATAATATGTACAAGGATAGTAAATTGCATAAATGTAAAGTGCAGGAATTAAATGTTAATAGTTAATGGTTAGTGTTAGTAGTTAGTGTGCCATGAGGCAAATTTAGCATAATGTTAAGCAATCGTAATTGGACTTATGTAGAAGTCACAACTATCTGAGGTCGGTCAATAATAATGTAGGCAACAACACAAGTTAGAGGTCTTGATTAGTGAATCAAACTCCAACAACTTGACAGGCCAAAAAGAAGATGAGAAATGATCTTGTATTGATTTAGGTTCTTTGCATGATTTAGGAAGCAACCTATCCTTAATGCAAAGCCATTCACTTGATCCATGATTAAGATGAATTAGATTTGAATCAAGGAAGATTAAACCTCCATGTATCAATGCTAACCACCAATCTTTAACTCATTGATCAAAAAGAAAAAAAAGAAGAAGAAGAAGAAGAATTAAAGTGCATTAAATGAAATAGTATGTATTAATCAACAAGTGTTGACCAAAGATAGAGGAGATCAAGGTCAAACAATAGAAAACAGAAGCAAAATGAGAATTAGAAGTCAAGAAACAAATAAAATATTTTTGGCATTTTTAATATTTGAAATAAAACTTGAATTAAAATAATAAAGAAAGGTCAAACTTCAAATTCACTTCAAATCAACTTTGAAAAGTCCAAGTGAATTATCCCAAGTTCAACAAGGTCAAACAAAGTTTGACAAAAAATTTCAGCATTTTTAAAAGTCAGAAACTATTTTAAATCAATTAAAAATGCATAAAAATAACCTAATTGAACTAAAATCTCAAATAAATCTCAAATCAATTAATAAATTGATGAGAATATTTTTCATAGATCTATCATCATTCAAAGAGGTTGGAAAAATATTTTTGTATTTTTTGAATATCAAAAACTTTTTTAAATGAATTAAAAATGACCAGAAAAGAGAAAATTACTAAAAAATAGAAAATGATAAAATAAAAAATATTAAAAATCATTTTTAGAAACTATAAATTAAAAGAAAAATAATCCAATTGGTCTCATATTTTTTGGACCAATAATGAGAGAGATATGAATTTTAGGAATAAAATGGAATTAAAAGAAATAAAAGAAAATAGAAATCAGAATTTAAAATAGCAAAAAAAGGAGAAGCGTTGGATGAAGCTCATTAAATGAGCTGGCAGATCACACAGATCACACATGCGCGCCTACCAAACGCTTCAGTCAATGCAACCACACCTAGCCATTAATTAGGTCATAACATTGAAGGGCCTATATCAAATTTGGAAATGAAAATACACGGTCATGATTCAATCTGGAGACCAAATTTGGAAATGGAAATACACGGCCACGATCTAAGTGTTTTTCTGATTAGTCCTTGTTTCTTCTTGAAACTGTATGCTATGGGCTGCTAACTTTTCAATGGCAATTTCCCATTCAGCCTTTTTAGGTGCCTGTTGTTGCTGTTGTTGTTGATACTGAGTCTGATATTGCCCTGTACCTTGTTACGGAGCATTCCCTCTCTGATTTTTCTAGGAGAAGTTTGGATGATTCTTCCAACCTGGATTGTAAGTGTTAGAATAGGGATTATTCTGCTTCAAGAATTTAACCTCTTCAATTTGTTGGGGAGTAGCAAAGCAATAAACCATGTGATGAGGTCCATTACAGATTTCACAAGTGTTAGCCTGAGCTGGTTGAACCTGTGCTATCTGTTGAGTACCTATATTCATAGCTTTCAGCTTTTTGTCTACTTCGGCAGCAACTGTGTCTTCCAGACGGATTTTATTTGTCTCTAATTTTAGATCAATCACCCCCTCTGGCTGACTAGTACACCTGTCGTATAGCTCTAGATGCTCATTGGCAGCTATTGCTTTAATAATCCTCTTGATACCAGTGGCTGTTGGGAAATTTGTTGAGCCACCGGCTGCAGTATCAATCAACTGTTTTGTTTTTATTTTTAGCCCATTAACGAACATCTGCATTTGTTCGATCTGATCCATATTATGAGTTGGACATGCTACTAAGATCCTTTTGAATCTTTTGTAAGTGTCTCCCAATGATTCACCATCCTTCTGTTTGAAATTAAGATTTTCATACCTTTTTCTCAGGAATACTGATGCTGGAAAGTACTCATTTAAGAATGCAGTTTCCATCTCCTTCCATGATGTGATACTGCCGACAGAAAGAGAATAGAACCATTCTTCTACGTCTTCAGCTAAAGTGAATGGGAACATTCTCAATTTTTTTGCTTTATCAGTATGACCATCAATTTTCAGGGTGGTGCTTGTAACACCCCAAAATTCGCCCTCCTCATTCATGCATTCATTTAGCATTTCATATTGCATTTCATCATGTCAATCAGAATTAGATCCAAGAAACTTTAATAAAAAAAACGAAAAATAAAATAAAATAATAATATTTTTTTTTTTTTACAAAAATAAATAAATAAATAAAAATAATAATAAAAAAATAAATAAAATATAATAGAAAAAACTTGGACTTGGACCTCTTTCAAAAGCCCACTAAGCTACCAATATTAGTCTATAAATACTAGAGGTTTCTTTGAAACAAGACAGACAGAAAAAGGGAGAGAAGCAAAACACTCTGAGGTTTCCTTGAAACAAAACCCTGGAAAAAGATAGTGAGAGAAGAGCTAACAGAGTTCAGAGCAGCCTCCAAACCCTGAAGGGAACTCAAATGCACAGAATCACCTCTGCCTCACATAAACCCTAAAGATTGTTTTGTAAACCTCACGGGTGCAACTCAATTTCAATCAAACTCTCCAATCAGGTTTGCCCTTATTCCCATTACCTTTGAGCTTTGAATTTGAATATTCTGAATGTTTGAGGTATTATGGGTGAATTTGATACCCTTTTAATGCATGTCTTTTTTGTGAATTTTAATGGCATGATTCATGTGGTTACATTTTGATTTGGGGGCAACCCTTGATTACCCTATTTTTTGTCTCTAACCTGTTTGTTGAGTTTTTGTGAGGGCTCACATGACTTTGGCAGGGATAACTTGCGTGGTTTTCCACTTTATTTGTGGGATACCCCCTGGAGGTTCATTCCGATTACCTGTATTGACTCACCTTTCTTTGATGACATTAGCTTGGGAGATCCCTGGGTTTCTTACTCCTTTAATTGTTGTTACTTCGGATCTTTATCCGTGTAGTACTTTTACCTCTTTTCCATATTTTATCGCTTTCTTAGCTGGAAGACCTCGATAGGAGGCATTTGTTTTCTTTTGTTTATTTACTTCTGAGCCCCTTGTTGGCACATTTACTTTATACATGTTTGTTTTGTATGTGTTCGTATCCCTGCAGGTAGCGCGGTTCCTTCGTCAAGGACTGCCTTTTTGCCCTTGAGCATCCCAAACCCTAAAACCCAAAGCAACACGTTAACTCCTTCTACTACAGGCGAGTAAGTCTCCAAAGGTCGAGCATCCGGTAGATTGCGTAGTGACGTCGTTCGTCCAAAACCCAATCCATAACCCCATAGTTAGCCGAACTACGGCTTGCTCTGATTCTCAGGCCAGATGAGATACGTAGGCATAAGACGCGATGTCTTAGCGAGCACACATCCCCCTAACCCATAGGTCAGCCGAGCTACGAAGACTCTGATTCTCATATTCAGATGAGATACGTATGCAGTGGATGCGACATCCGCGCGAGTCATTTTCATTTAACCCCTTTTTTTTTGGTAAACAGCACAAGATAAACTCACACCCTTTAGACAAGAACTACAAAAGTGGATCCCGTAGAGTACTACGGATGCGTAGGGGTGCTAATACCTTCCCTTTGCATAACCGACTCCCGAACACAAGATTTGGTTGCGAGACCCCGTCTTGTCCTTTCCTTTTTCATGTTTACTTCGAGCGTTTCCTTTCCCTCCTTTGGGATGAATAACGCACGGTGGCGACTCTTCTGTCATTTTCTTTCGCCGATTGTTTTTTCGTGCACTGTATTTTTTAGGTTGCGACAGCTGGCGACTCTGCTGGGGATTGAAAGAAGTTGACCTCTTGCTGGTCCATCTTCCCTAAGAGGGTCCCTCCTAGCTTGTGTGATTTGTTGTTTATTGGGTGTTCATACTTTTGTACCTTTATTTGCTTACCTGCTTGCATGCATCTGTTGTATCTGTTGGATCTGTTTGTTTGTTTGTTGGGATGGGGTGTTCTATGAAAGATAATCCCATTACCCAGGCTTGAGTGTACACACAGGTTTTAGAGTGGATAATCATGAGGCTTGCGTGGCGTGTTTCTACGTTAAGTCGTTCGTGAAGAACCACACCCAGACGAGGTTTCTTTTGGATATATTATGTCTTACGGGTGTTCCATAACGGCAGGATGTTCCTCTAGAAATCGTCGACTCTGGTGACCATTTCCCGAGAACTCAGTCGAGGCCTCTCCTCCGAGACGTGATTATGTTAGCTCTGGTGGGCGCATTCTCGCTGCTCAATCCGAGGATCCCGAGACTGGGAACTTGCTATTAGAATGTCCTGTTGAGGGGAGTCAACGGAGGTCTTTTGTCCCGTAATAATACCAAACCTTCAGTGGTAAACGTATTATTCGCGACTGAAGGGCTGAAGCTGACGAACTTCTGTTCTTAGAACCTACCAGTGAGGGGCAGGCTAAATTCAGGAAACCTTAACCTCCAACCAACCCGGTTTTCTGGAGCAGAGTTTTGGTCTCGTATTATATTCCTCAGTGAATTTCTCTCCAGGCAGTGCAACCTGACAGATGTTCAAGCGGATCCATCAATTCTGATTGACATGCCTTTGCATTACATAACATCATTTGCATATTTGCATCCAACATCTCATGCTTATTCATTTGCAGGGTATTCCCTTTCAAAACGGGGGTGCCTTAAAACTGAACAAGCAGTGCATCGCATACCATGCATATTAACCCTTGTCTGTTTTGCAGGTGTCACCGCAGTGTCTAATGTTTGTTCCCTGTATCAGGCAGTTATTGGTCCCAAGCGAGTCCACAGGTGCCCGACAAAGGAAAATCGTCCACAGCTAGTGATGGACCAAGTACAGAAAGAGCTGGCTGATATGCGTGAAAGGATGGATCAGTTCATGACATTGATGACTGGTATGGCAGAAGGCCAGGAAAAGCTGAGGGAATTGGTTGAGCAACCGAGACCCGATCCGGAGGTGGAGATACCAAATGCTGAGGAAACCTTGGTAACCCTGGGAACGCTGATAACCCTGTGAACACTGATAACGCGGGTAACGCAAATGCTGATGGAAACCCGGGTAATGTTGGCAACACAGGGAATGTTGGAAATGGTATTGGCGGAAGGTACAATGTGAATCAAGGAATTCGGATTAACGGGCGCACCGTTACTGAAGATTATCAGTATGATCAATTTTCTTTGCACGACGAGGCCCTCGAGACCACTCGCCGTATGGATGAGCTTGCTGAGAAGCTCAAATCTTTGGAGTCTCAAAATTCCTTAGGCTTTGATGTCACAAATCTTGGTCTGGTTCAGGGAGTAAGGATTCCTCACAAGTTCAAACCCCCTACTTTTGAGAAATACAACGGGGCTTCTTGCCCACGCACTCATCTCCAATCTTATCTGGGAAGGTTGGGAGCTCACACGAAAGATGAAAAGCTGTGGATGTACTATTTTGAAGACAACCTAACTGGAGCTTCTCGTGAATGGTATTCTCATTTGTCTCGTACTACCATCAAGAGCTGGAAAGACTTGGCAGAGGCTTTTGTCAAGCAATATCAATACAACTTGGACATGGCTCCAAATCGGACCTTGTTGCAAGGTATGTCTCAGACTGCCAAAGAAACCTTTAGAGAGTATGCTCAGCATTGGAGACAGATTGTTGCGTCCGTCCAACCCCCTATGTCTGAAAGGGAGATGGCGGACATGTTCATGAACACTCTTCAAGGCAATTATATTGAGAGATTGGCTGCTTTCCCGTCAATCAGCTTTGCAGAGATAGTAATTGCTGGAGAAAGAATCGAGAGTCTGTTGAAGATGGGCCGAATTCAAGACAATAGTGCTTCCAACTCATCAGGTCCCAAGAGACCGTTTGCTGGTAACGGTCAGCGAAGAAAAGAAGGCGAGGCAAGCGTTGTGTATGCCAGCAGAGGCAGGGGTAGAGGACGCCCTAATTATTATCAAGATCAAGTGGCCGCAGTCACTATTCCAACACCTGTTCCTCAACCGCAATATTATCCGCAACAACAACCCAGGTACAACAATCAACAACAAGGAGGTAATCTGGGTCAGCAAAGACACTATCAACAATGTCCAAGGCAGACGGACCGGGTCATCGAGCCAATCCCAATGCCTTATTCAGTATTACTTCCCAAGCTGATTGACATGAATCTAGTTACGTTGAGAACTCTGGCCCCACCAATCGATCCCAATAATTTGCCTAGAGGTTATGATGTCAACGCCAGATGTGCTTTTCACTCCAACGCACCTGGCCATACTACAGATAATTGCAAGGCTCTCCAGTTAAAGGTACAAGATTTGAGAGATGCCCAGGCTATCAATTTTGCTCTGGTGCCTAATGTTATCCAGAACCCGATGCCGGCTCACGGCGGGCAGAAGATTAATGCTGTTGATAGTGGGGAAACTTTGAATTTGGTTTCTGATGTGACTAAGGTGAAGACTTCGCTATCGGTGGTTAAAGACCGACTTCTGAAAGGACAGATTTTCCCGGGCTGTGGGGAAGAATGCAGAAATTGTCAAGCTGCCGAAAACGGATGTGACAGTTTGAGAAGGGGTATTCAGCAACTGATAGATGAAGGTTGTCTTCAGTTCGATTAGGCTCGTCCAGTGAAGAATGATGTATCGACGGTGACGTTTTATTTCACTCCTGAAGAAATATATGTTCCCGAGAGACTCGCTCCGACAACAATATATTTCCCAGAAAGTACAGAACCAGCAGCGGTGAACATCGAAAGTTCAGCACCAGTTGCAATTTACTCTGACAGCCCTCAACCGACTTTGGTTGGTCCGATCACCATCACAATACTAGGACCCGTTCCGTATGAGAAAGACAGTGCTATCCCGTGGCACTATGGGGCTGATATCTACTGCCAGGGGCAGAAAGTTAACGAAGAAGACATTAACATTGGTAGCTCCGCTGTAGACGATGTTGGAGGGGTTGGTGGCTTCACTCGCAGTGGACGCCTATTTGCACCATTAACATTACGCGCGAATACTGAAGCCGAGGCAGCTGCCAAGGCTAAAGGGAAACAGATGGCCGCCGAAGAGGTTACTACTGAGGAAGATCCTCCTAAGACCGCATTCGAGAAGGAAGTGGGTGAGTTTATGAGGATTATCAAGAAAAGTGACTACAAGGTAGTCGACCAGCTAAATCAGACACCCTCAAAGATCTCCATTCTCTCACTATTGCTGTGCTCTGAGGCGCATAGAGCAGCCTTGTTGAAAGTACTGAATATGGCCTATGTTCCACCGGAGATAACTGTTAACCAGCTGGAGTCGGTAGTTTCCAATGTAAACGCTAGCCGGGGGCTAAGTTTCACCGATAATGACCTGACATCTGAGGGCAGGAATCACAACAAAGCCTTGCATATAACAATGGAGTGCAAAGGGGTGGTGCTTTCCCATGTTTTGGTTGATACAGGCTCTTCTCTGAACGTTCTTCCAAAGAAAGCCTTAACGAAGTTGGATTGCGATGACACCATCCTGAGGCCAAGTAACTTAGTCGTGAGGGCTTTTGATGGCTCTAAGAGAGCTGTCTTTGGCGAAGTTGAGTTGCCAGTTAAGATTGGACCGCAGGTGTTCAAGAGCACCTTTTATGTGATGGATATCCAGCCTGCCTACAGCTGTCTGCTAGGTCGGCCTTGGATTCATGTTGCCGGTGCTGTTACTTCTACCCTCCACCAGAAGCTCAAATATGAACTAGAAGGTCAGGTCGTCACTGTCTGTGGTGAAGAGGATATTTTTGTTAGCCACTTGTCTACATTTAAGTATGTAGAGATGGACGGCGAGATGCACGAGATGCTGTGTCAGGGCTTCGAAGCCATAAACATCAATGAGGTCGCGCCCGAAGCTGTCTTTTCACCTGAGTTTGAGAAGGTCGGGACTTCTATCTCTTCATACAAGCAAGTTGTCGAAGTGGTTAAAGCTGGTAATGCCCAAGGTTGGGGCAAATTTGTGGAGCCAGTCATCAAAGAAGACAAGTTTGGATTGGGGTATGCTCCGGGGTCTCAGAAGAATGAAGTCGGTAATTTCTCCAACGGGGGTTTGGTTTCTCCCCACACCGTCAATGCTGCAGATGAAGACAAGGCTGACAGCGACTGTGACTTAGATAGCTGGATTCGCCCGTGTGTCCCGGGAGAAAAGCTCGACAATTGGTCGTCTGAAAAAACCGTCCGGGTTACTCTACTGAAAGAGTGATTTTTATTGTTTTCCTTTATTACATGCATAATAAAGTCTTACACTTTGCCCAAGGTGTAACGGCTCATTTGTAGGGCCATCCATTTAGTTACATTTCGCAATTATTTTTATCATCAATAAAGGACGGCTTTTGCAAACAATTTTGTGTTCTCTTTCTTTCAGTTTTTTTCTACTTTTACAAAAAAAAATGGCAATGTTTCTTTTTTCGTTTTTTCTTTCTTTCCAAAAAAAAAATCTCTCATTCTAAGGTAAAACATGATCCTCCATCATGCAGAGCTGACCACCCGGATCCCACTACTAACGACACTGCTATGGCCAAGTATGACTTCGATAATCCTATCTATTAAGCCGAAGAAGGGGTTGAGGAAGATTGTGAATTGCCTGAAGGGTTAGCCAGATTGTTGAAACAGGAGGACCGAGCTATTACACCTTATCAGGAGGTGATTGAGACCGTCAACATCGGTACCGAGGACGACAAGAAAGAGATCAAGATCGGGGCAAGTCTACAGCCCGAGAGGAAAGACCGTTGATCATGTACTTGACTGTGTTAAAAAGGTCAATGGGTTGTGTGCTCGGTCAGCATGACGAGTCAGGTCGAAAAGAGCATGCAATATACTACCTTAGCAAAAGTTTACCGACTGTGAACAAAGATACTCATTGCTCGAGAAAACTTGCCGCGCTTTGGCATGGGCTACTCGCCGACTAAGATAGTATATGTTGACTCACACGACTCTATTGATATCAAAAATGGATCCAGTCAAGTATATTTTTGAAAAGCCAGCACTTACCGAAAAGGTTACTAAGTGACAAATGATACTGAAAGAGTATGACATCCAATACACTTCACAAAAAGCCATCAAGGGAAGTGTCTTGTCAGATTATCTTGCAGAGCAACCGATTGATGATTACCAACCTATGAGGTTTGACTTTCCTGATGAGGACATCATGTTTCTCAAATCGAAAGATTGAGAGGAACCACTCCCGGAGGAGGGGCCTGACCCTGAATCCAAATGGGTTATGATGTTTGATGGGGCGGTCCACGTCAATGGTCGCGGAGTTGGTGTAGTGTTGATCACACCGGAAAGGGGTTCATATGCCATTTGGTGCCAGAATAACTTTTCCCTGCACCAACAATGAAGCCGAATACGAAGCTTGTATCTTAAGACTTGAGGAAGCCGTCAATATACAGATTAAAATCCTGGATGTATACAGGGATTCAGCTTTGGTCATCAATCAAACCAACGGGAAATGGTATACACCTCAGCCTCATCTGGCTCCTTACAGAGACTACACGAGAAGATTGTTGACTTTCTTTTGAAGAAAACCAATTTGCTGATGCTTTGTTTACCTTGTCTTCGATGATTAAGGTGCTATGCTGGAACTACGTACCCAGAATTGACGTATCTCGGTCAGAGACGAATGAAGAAAGCATTTGGTCAGAAAGTGCGCCCTCGGGGGTATCAAGTCGGTGAATTGGTACTCAAAAGATTTCTTCCTCCCAACACAGATCACAGGGGCAAATGGACACCGAACTATGAGGGTCCGTACGTGGTTAAAAGGATTTTCTATGGCGGAGCTTTGATGCTAACAACCATGGATGGCGAAGGATTCCCGTCCCCTATTAACTCAGACGCAGTTAAAAAAAAATACTTCGCATAAAATAGACCCGCTGGACGATAAAAAGAATAGTCCAGGCAAAAAAAGGGCATCCCGACGAACCAAAAAAAAGAATAAAGAGGTTCGGGCAAAAATTAGGGATATAAAAAAGAGTACACCAGGTGAGTCGAAAACCCAAAAGGGCGACTCAGGCAAAAATGGGTATCCCGGTGGATTGAAAACCCAAAAAGGGGGCGATCCAGGCAAAAGTTAGGGAATAAGCGAATGACTGTGATCTGAGTTCATCAGTGTTATATCACCGTTTCATTCAATCCGGCAATCTTCGAAGGTTAAAGATCGACTAATCATCCACTTCAGAAAGCAAGATGAGCAGAGCGTCTTGAGGACATACGAGCCATAGCAGAGTCGAAACTCGGTGGGACCCCGTATCCCCATTGCCATTAGGATAATTCTCTTTTTATAGCGATCACCTCTTTTCAGGGATCAGCTTCCTGATACCCTCGCCTATTCCTGGCACAAATTTTCTCCCCAGTAAGAGTCGAATAATTCAGTTAAAGAGCCTCTTTATTTTTCATTTATCAGTTTGTTTGCAAAAATGTCCGAATTTTTGATAAAACATATTGCATATGAACATAATGGTGGCTTTTGCAGATGATTTGCACAGGAAAACATTTAAAATTGCTTTGAATGTGCTTAGTCCCGGACGGTGAATTCAAACCGAGTAATTCCCCCGAGGCATACGTGTATTTTTGGTTGCAGGTCACAGGAACCGGATGCCAAGTCATGAATCCTCATCCCCAAGCGGTTGACAAAGTCTCTCCTCAGTAGAGCATATTCCCCAGCAGAGTTGACAGTATCCAGACTATATATCCCCAGCGGAGTCGACAGTGTCAGACTGTATCTTCCTAGCAACAGCGGAGTGGTTGCATAACCAACAGATGAGAGGGTGGTGTTCCCAGTGTTCATCTCATTCCCCAGCAGATTATTTTTAACAGATTTGTTAATCCCCAGCTTGAGGGCGATTAGCAAGTTCATATCCCCAACAAAGGTCGTTTCCTACGATATTTCCCCAGGAAGTGTTTTCCCCACAGACTCTCCTCACAGAGCCTCGCCGAACAAAGTTTCCATAGTTGATACTCCCCCCGCAAGGTCAACTTTTCAAGCAGCCAATTTATTTTTGGTGGCTCATTGGTCCCGGCAGACGGATCATTCCCCACAGAGCATTCAAGGATTGATACAGCGATCTGTTCCCTACCGGAGTTTGCTTCCCCAAGCAAATTTCTTTTTACACCATGCATAACATTTGCATTTGCATGCATATCATATCAAGCATACACATAAGCTGATAAATAGGTCCTTCCAAGCAGACTGAAGAATTACTTTACAACCAAGGTCATGAGATCCAGCGAGAGGATCAAGCGTGAGTGATCCAGCCTGAGGGTCGTTTTGAAGATTCAGCCTGAGAATCGTTTTCCAGTGATCCAGCCTGAGGGTCATTTCGAAGATTCAGCCTGAGAATCGTGTTCCAGTGATCCAGCCTGAGGGTCGTTTTGAAGATTCAGCCTGAGAATCATGTTCCAGTGATCCAGCCTGAGGGTCATTTCGAAGATTCAGCCTGAGAGTCGTGTTCTAGTAAGCCAGCCTAAGGCTCAATTTGAAGATTCCCCAGTGAAGTCGCCTACAAGCTTTATTTCCCCAGCAAGCCCAAGTCTAATCGAGGAGTCGTTACAACATGTTCTAGCCCGAAGAATATGTACGAAGCCCAAAAGTGGAATATTCTCGAAGCTGCATATCTAATATGAAGGTTGGGTGTAGATTTCAAAAGAGGGTCAACCAGCGCATGCCTCAGATGCGGGATCCTAATGATGGGAATTTATCATCAAAACAATCCAGATCTAGCCAGAAGATCGAAGTAGATTCAGCCAGAGAATCGAAACAAAGAAGATCTAGCCAGAAGATCGAAAATCGCAACAATTTAGATCTAGCCAGAAGATCGAAGTAGATTCAGCCAGAGAATCAAAGGAAATAGATTCAGCCAGAGAATCGAAACGAAGGAGATCTAGCCAGAAGATCGAAATCGTATCCAGCCCGAGGATCAAAATTAATATCCAACCAGAGGACTAAATTGAGTATAGGTTCAGCCAGAGGATCGAAACTCCAGATTAAGCCAGAAGACTGATTCAGATCCAGCCAGAGGATCGAGAGAAAAATAAACAGCGCGATGTATTTCCGCGTTTTTGTGGTGTTCTCGGAGCGCAAATTTTCGGTCTGTCTTTGGTATTCAATCACAGCTCACCCCGTTTGTCTGATAAGCTGTTCGCTTTCATCCTACTCGGGTTAGCTGATGATTGAATAGGGGCAGTTGTAACACCCCAAAATTTGCCCTCCTCATTCATGCATTCATTTAGCATTTCATATTGCATTTCATCATGTCAATCAGAATTAGATCCAAGAAACTTTAATAAAAAAAAACGAAAAAAAAAAAGATTTACAAAAATAAATAAATAAAAAAAATAATAAAAAAATAAATAAAATATAATAGAAAAAACTTGGACTTGGACCTTTTTCAAAAGCCCACTAAGCTACCAATATTAGCCTATAAATACTAGAGGTTTCTTTGAAACAAGACAGACAGAAAAAGGGAGAGAAGCAAAACACTCTGAGGTTTCCTTGAAACAAAACCCTGGAAAAATATAGTGAGAGAAGAGCTAACAGAGTTCAGAGCAGCCTCCAAACCCTGAAGGGAACTCAAATGCACAGAATCACCTCTGCCTCACATAAACCCTAAAGATTGTTTTGTAAACCTCACGGGTGCAACTCAATTTCAATCAAGCTCTCCAATCAGGTTTGCCCTTATTCCTATTACCTTTGAGCTTTGAATTTGAATACTCTGAATGTTTGAGGTATTATGGGTGAATTTGATACCCTTTTGATGCATGTCTTTTTTGTGAATTTTAATGGCATGATTCATGTGGTTACATTTTGATTTGGGGGCAACCCTTGATTACCCTATTTTTTGTCTCTAACCTGTTTGTTGAGTTTTTGTGAGGGCTCACATGACTTTTGCAGGGATAACTTGCGTGGTTTTCCACTTTATTTATGGGATACCCCCTGGAGGTTCATTCTGATTACCTGTATTGACTCACCTTTCTTTGATGGCATTAGCTTGGGAGATCCCTGGGTTTCTTACTCCTTTAATTGTTGTTACTTCTGATCTTTATCCGTGTGGTACTTTTACCTCTTTTCCGCATTTTATCGCTTTCTTAGCTGGAAGACCTCGATAGGAGGCATTTGTTTTCTTTTGTTTATTTACTTCTGAGCCCCTTGTTGGCACATTTACTTTATACATGTTTGTTTTGTATGTGTTCGTATCCCTGCAGGTAGCGCGGTTCCTTCGTCAAGGACTGCCTTTTTGCCCTTGAGCATCCCAAACCCTAAAACCCAAAGCAACACGTTAACTCCTTCTACTACAGGCGAGTAAGTCTCCAAAGGTCGAGCATCCGGTAGATTGCATAGTGACGTCGTTCGTCCAAAACCCAATCCATAACCCCATAGTTAGCCGAACTACGGCTTGCTCTGATTCTCAGGCCAAATGAGATACGTAGGCATAAGACGCGATGTCTTAGCGAGCACACATCCCCCCAACCCATAGGTCAGCCGAGCTACGAATACTCTGATTCTCATATTCAGATGAGATACGTATGCAGTGGATGCGACATCCGCGCGAGTCATTTTCATTTAACCCCTTTTTTTTTGTAAACAGCACAAGATAAACTCACACCCTTTAGACAAGAACTACAAAAGTGGATCCCGTAGAGTACTACGGATGCGTAGGGGTGCTAATACCTTCCCTTCGCATAACCGACTCCCGAACACAAGATTTGGTTGCGAGACCTCGTCTTGTCCTTTCCTTTTTCAGGTTTACTTCGAGCGTTTCCTTTCCCTCCTTTGGGATGAATAACGCACGGTGGCGACTCTTCTGTCATTTTCTTTCGCCGGTTGTTTTTTCGCGCACTGTATTTTTCAGGTTGCGACAATGCTCATGGTCAGAAATCTTTGCAGGTGTTTGTTGGCATCTTCATTAACCTTTCCGATGAAAGGTTTTCTTTCCAATTGATTGATCGTGCTAGGATGTAGTTGAAAATTTCTCACATTCACCGGTTGGTTGACAATGGTCAGTCGACCACCCGGTGCATTTGCACCCCCATAGTCACCCAGGAGTCTTTCCGGAGATGGAGGAGGTGGAATTGGAGGAACTTCAGCCATTGGTTCCTTGACTTCTGAGTGATCAGAGGTACTTTCTTTTGTAGAATCCATTTTTTGTTCTCTGCGTCTTCGGTGAAGGGTTCTCTCAATCTCTGCGTCAAAAAGAAATTCAGCTAAGGGTTCTCCTCGCATACACAAACTTTTAATTAAAATTAAAATTAAAATTAAACTCTATGTTTTGGCAATCCAGAGCAACAAACTTTTAATTAAAATTAAAATTAAACTCTATGTTTTGGCAATCCCCGACAACGGTGCCAAAAACTTGATAGGGAAAATAGAAAGTGTACTATTTTGCCTTTTATAGTAATAATGGGGAAATTCCCCGAATGTCGATCTCAAGGATTGCAAGTTAATATTGAGTTTAAAGTATCATTCAATTAAACAAAAAGTATTAATTTGGTTTTTAGGTGTAAAAATAAAAGTAAAGGTAAAGAAGGATGAAAATAAGGGTTTATAGAGAAAAAGGAACAATGTCAGGGAAGGTGTATGATTTATCCCTGTAACAACTCTGAGTCACTATTGCATCAACAAATATCAATTACTACCAGTTCTTAAGGGTATTTTCTCACTAAGCGCCAAAAAATTGATCGGGAAAATAGCAAGTGTACTATTTTGCCTTTTATAGTAATAATGGGGAAATTCCCCAAATGTCGATCTCAAGGACTGTAAGTTAATATTGAGTTTAAAGTATCATTCAATTAAACAAAAAGTATTAATTTGGTTTTTAGGTGTAAAAATAAAAGTAAAGGTAAAGAAGGATGAAAATAAGGGTTTATAGAGAAAAAGGAACAATGTCAGGGAAGGTGTATGATTTCTCCCTGTAACAACTCTGAGTCACTATTGCATCAACAAATATCAATTACTACCAGTTCTTAAGGGTATTTTCTCACTAAGCGCCAAAAAATTGATCGGGAAAATAGCAAGTGTACTATTTTGCCTTTTATAGTAATAATGGGGAAATTCCCCGAATGTCGATCTCAAGGACTGTAAGTTAATATTGAGTTTAAAGTATCATTCAATTAAACAAAAAGTATTAATTTGGTTTTTAGGTGTAAAAATAAAAGTAAAGGTAAAGAAGGATGAAAATAAGGGTTTATAGAGAAAAAGGAACAATGTCAGGGAAGGTGTATGATTTCTCCCTGTAACAACTCTGAGTTACTATTGCATTAACAAATATCAATTACTACCAGTTCTTAAGGGTATTTTCTCCCAAGTCCTTGGTGAGAAAACCTTTAATCAATCTACCCTAATTTCCTGTCCATAGCCAATTAGGGTGAAGTTAAGCTGTATAATATCAAGAATACTCTGGTTCATACAGGGTATCCCTAGTCCTAGGTGATATCTACTGTAGAGTAACCTTATGAAAACCTTATCAATGGCGGTCCAGTCTAATTGGAAACCACAAATCAATCTCGATTGGTCCGAAAGAGAAAGCAATAAACACATCAACAGGTTACCGTAAAAACAATATTATAAATGCAAATGTAAACTCAAATTCGTTACAATTCTAAATCAGGGACACCCCCTAGCATTGGGGGGGTTTAGCTACTCATATTGTTTAAAACAAATTCAAGATATAAATTACACATTACAAGTAATTGGATGACTTTGATCTTCAATCGCTCCCGCTCATGAAAACCTTCAGCTCTCCTAATGCCTTGATCTCTGTAATACTTGATTGCTTCACAATACTGTGTTTTTCCGTATTCCAAGATGATTTTTCCTTTGGCAGAAGACCCTCTTTTATAGTGAAAATTTCCAGCAGCAGTTGGACAGGTCCAAAAATATCTCTTAAAAGCCCGACGAACAAAAGCCTGAGAAAAATTGAATTTTTGGGCTTGGCTGACATGGTCTGTGTCAGCTGACACGGGTGGCCGTGTCAGCCTACTGTCCCAACTGACACGCCCCTGGCATTATTGATACAGTTGGGGATGATGCCTGACACGGCCCGTGTCAGGCCATTGTCTTCTACACCACGTCCTCTTTTGCCTAACACGGCCCGTGTCAGGTGACACGGGTGGCCGTGTCAGACCTCCTGTACCGGGGTTTTCTGCTACTTTGCTTGCTGGAATCTCGCAATGTTTCGTTCTGAGTTCTATGGTTCTTCTACCTGGACCTGTCGGACAAAAACACAGCTATCTCACTCATAAAATCATGAAATAAAAAGTAAAACATAACAATGATTAAAAGTGCTTAAATAAAATGACGGAAGTAAAACTAACTCGAAATGTATCATAAATGCTTGCACAGTGTGTCAAAAGCCCCTGTTTCGTGTCAGATCAGTAACGAAAACTCAATGCAAATGGTGACTGATCAGATTCCTTTATTTATAGGGAATTTGATTGGATCCAAATATGTGTGGAATGATGCAGACTTCGTGCAAAACAAATTTGATTCGAATGTGTGAAAAATGTGACTTGAAACTCATCAAAACTCTGCCAAATGATACGTTTTAAGGGTCAATTAACTTCCAAAGACTTGTTTAAACATGTTTAGGTCTAAAACACTTGCTAATTTGGCTTGGAATTGAGATTAGTCATGTTCAAAACTCGGGCAATGGTGATTTCTTCAGTTTCAAGTCACCATGTTAAACCCAATGGGGCACCCTGCTTAGGAGGCTTTTTGATCTCATTCTTTTTGCAATGTGTTAACATAATGGCCAAGATTACAATGTGCCAAGAAAGGTTGCAGTTGGATTCTTGAGCACAAAGTTATGTCACGTTGAAGTTGGCATGAAAAACTAGTTACATAACTTAGAAAAATTCAAGTGCCCAATGGCTGAAAATGACATGTAACGTTTCAATGAATTTCATGGTCTTCCAGGCATAATATAACCTTGATCCTTGAATAAAACTTGTAGAGGGTATCACAAATGATATTGTTCAAAAAGAATCAGCCTCATATATTGAAAACTGAAGAAGTTATAATATTTGAAAGTTGGGAAAAAGTCACTTGAAAATAGGTCAAATTTCACTAAGTCCACAAATGGCCTATAATGTCTCCAAACTTTTGATAATCCTCCAAGCATAATTGGCTCTTGTCATGTAAACAGAAGTTGTAGAGGATATTGAGAAGAGTCATATGCAAAAAGAAGCATTCAAAATGTTGAGAATTAAAGGAGTTGTGATCCTTGAAACTTTGACTTCAAATGTTGACTTTTAGGTCAAACCACTTGGAACAAGCTTGTGTACTTGGACTCTTCTTGCATTTCAAAGCATATGAGTGATCATATGAACTTAAAATAAAGTGTCCTTGATTGCCTCTTGATTAAATTGATTGAAAATCCCTACCTTGCACAATAAAATTAAGGGAAACAAGACATATTTTGATATTTTGATATTTTGATTAGTGGTTATATAAGCAATGAACATATAAACACAAAGGTAAAACACCAACAAAGAGGTGCTTTGTGATCCCTGCAAGAAGCAAACCCAAAGATGAATAAAGGGAAGGACCAAGATGTGATTTTATTTGTGCGTAATGATGAAATTGAGATGTGGGATTTTAGGGATAAAAATTAGGGTATGACAGATGCCTCTATTTAAGTTTCTTCAATTTGGAGATATGAAGGTTGAAATCTTCGTATCGACAAGATTGGAGAGACTTAAATATTAAAGACCCAATTTTTGGCCCTAAGATACCGTCGGGGAGACTTAAATATTAAAGACCCAATTTTTTCACAGGGAGAACCGGCTGGGGACAAATAAAGTTCTGTAGGGGAAAAAGAAAAGACTCGAGAATAACCAATGCACAACTAGAAAACAAACAAACTGAAGATCCAACGAGGAAAGACTTATCAAAGCAAGACCTCGTCGGGGAAAAGAAATCATCAACATGGAAAAATCCCAACTCCAACAGGAGAGGAATATTACCTAACTATCAGCCAAGTGATAGCTTAACAAAGGTAATAAGCTCGAACATAATGATTACCAACTACCAGCCAAGTGATAACTTATCAAAGGTAAAAGGAATATTACCTACTATAAGCCAAGTGATAGCTTAACAAAGGTAATAAGCTAGAACATAATGATTACCAACTACCAGCCAAGTGATAGCTTATCAAAGGTAACAAATCAAAGGTAAAAGGAATATTACTTACTATCAGCCAAGTGATAACTTAACAAAGGTAATAAGCTCGAGTGGAATGATTACCAACTACCAGCCAAGTGGTAACTTAACAAAGGTAACCAATCAAAGGTAAGACAAACTATTACGTACTATCAGCTAAGTGATAACTTAACAAATGCAATAAGTCAAAGCAGAATGATTGTCAACTACCAGCTGTAGCGGTAAATTCATGACCATAAAGCTATGGATAAGCTTAACGTCAATAAAACCAGAGCCGCCACCGCGCTTTTATTGTTTCTAAAGGAAAAGGGAAAAGTACGAACAAAACCCAAAGATAATAAGTTTTTAAATAAAAAACTAATAAAATGCCAGAGATTAGAGGTAAGGGGGTTGGTTACACAGAGGGAAGGTGTTAGCATCAAAAGTGTCCTAGGGAGCCCTTTTTTATGTGTGCATGTGTTTTTGGTATACATGATGTTTGATAAAAACAGAGTATGAGGATGAGAAAAGAATTCATTGATTATATTTTTGTGTTTGACAAGACCTTCGGCCTTGTGCCTACGTACCAATATAAAAATGAGGGATCAAAACCTCGTAGTTCGTGGTAAAAATTTCAAATGAGTTGGTGAATTACTTTTAACAAAAGTTTAATAAGAAAAGGCACAAAGGGCCAAAAATTTGAATGGGGTTATTAGTTCTTTTGTCTTTTGAAATTTAAGTCAATATGGTTAAGTTTATTTACAAGTTTGATTTAAGAAAAGAAGTTCAAAAATTCAATGGCATAAGGCCAAAGTTTCTAATCATTAAAACAATGTCTAAATTTGAAATCACAAGCAACGAAATGTTTTTAAAAAGAGAGAGAGATTTTGAAATTTAAGAAGTGGAATGAGATGAAGAGACTATCCTAAGCACAAATTTAAAAGTTAAGGGTTGAAAAGATCTGACAAATGGGATGCAATCCAACAGACAAGAATGTCATATAGAAACCCATTTTCCTTTGGACTTTAATCAAGTAATAATCAATAAGCAATGAGTAATATCCAGACATCATGAAGATCAAAGCATTAAATAAAGATGGCCACGTCCAAGCAAGCACTTCAATAGTTAACAGTCTTTATTGTATTCATTGTCTTCCAATGTACCAGATGAAATATTCCTTGATCAACTTAGAACAAAATATCAGACACAAGATCAAAATAACAATTAAGCACAAAGACAGAGTAGTAGATAAACCTAAGAAATTCTCAAGGCTTGTATCAGATGAAGGCACAACTCAAAGTAGCTCAGTCTCAAGATGTTGGCATTGGCCAAGTCCTTTTAGCGCAAGGAATGTTGCCTAATCCTAAGTCCAAAAGTTCAGATCAAGTTCAATAGTCTACTAGATGTTTTTTTAGGATTTTTTGTTATTGTTAGGTATTTTAATGTCCTAAGACCATAAATAAAATCAAAACATACAAACAATATATACAATCACAAGATATGGCTCAAATGAGCAAAGTGAAAGAGACATAAACATAAACAAGTCATATGAAATGTAAATGGCAATGAATGATAAAGGACTAGAATTTAAATTGCATAATAGTAAATGACTTGAAAGTAAAGCAATATGAATAAGAGTTAGTCAAATGTGAGTCAAACGTTAGTGGTGTTAGAGGTGGTTTTTAATTGATTAAGTCATTCTTTGAAGAACACTCAACCATTCATTCACAAGTATGAATCCTTAAGACATCTCCCATGGGAAGGGCCCCAACTTGGATAATTCAACAAGTATGCCACTAGCTCCCATGAAAGGAAAAAAGGTCAAGTCTCCATACAATACAATGAAGAATGGGAGACTTACAATCTCACTTAGTAGAATGCTATGCCTTGAGAGTCAAATTTAGCTGTATGTTAAGCAATTGTAATTGGACTTATGTAGAAGTCTCAATTATATAAGGTCGGGCAATAAAAATTTAGGTGTTAATGCATGTTAGAGATTTGGTATGAAGAACCAAACTCTTAAAACATACCATACACTAAAAGAACAGTCAAAAGGGAGGACCTATCTCATTCATACTTGTATTGATTCATCTAACACAAGGTCATTTTTATTTGGTCCAAACCTAAAATCCCTTTAAAACACCAAATAAATGGCCAAGGGATTTATCCTAGATCAAAGGACCTTAGAAAAAAAAATTCACAATTTTTAAAAAGTCAGAAGTATTTTTAAATTATTAAAAGTATGCACAAAAACATTTAATTCATGAAAAATACCAAAGTTAATCCAAAAAATTATTTTAATTCAGAATATGGAAGAGATAAATATTTAAAGATTTTTGGTGAAAGTCCCATATTTTTTGGAGTAAAAATAAAATTAATATGAATTAAACAAAATAAAGGGATTAAATAAAAAATCAGAAAATAAAAAGAAATAAAAAAAAACAAGGGTCATCAAATCTTCCTTATTAATTGAGGTGGCAGATCTGATGGCCACGCGCTAGAGTGCACCAAACACCTGAGTGAAACACGCAGTAACATGAGTGAAACAAAACAAGGGTCAGGATTAAAACGTGGATGTGAGATCAGATGGTTTAGGTCATGCCAACACAACACTAGAGCCCTAACTCCGGTTATCTTCCCCGGTGGACCTCACCAGACTTGTCCACCCTCAACCAAATGAAAAATGAAAAGTGAGTACATGTTTTTGAAGTAAAAATGCTTAGGAGCACAAATCTGACCTCCATTTCTTCCAATTCCAAGTATATTGAAAGATACATGGATTTGAAATTTGAGGTTCATGATCTGAGTTGCTTCGATTTGATCTCAAAGCAACTCAATCCTGTTACCTACATTGGTAGGACTTCAGCCAACCAAAAATCAAAGAGAATGATGCAGAATTGAGAGAGAATCGAAGAGAGAAAGTTTGGAAAATTTCACCTTCTGTTTGCAGTGATGAAGCTCGATCTGGATCTCAAATTTCTTGGGCTTTCTTCCACTTGATTGAAGGAGGTGAATTGATAGCTCAAATGACTTGGATTCTTGGAGTTTCAACTTCAAAATATAAGTGAAATTTAAACTCGATTTTCAATTGAAAACCCTCAAGTTTATCCTCTAATGGTGATCGGAAGGTTGCAAGAGCAAATCTTGGGCAATGTGTTCATAATTATGAGCATGAGGCAATGTATTTATAGGCTTCGCAATTTATTTCCACACACTTCCATTCAAATGCCAAAAATATCAATTCTCATGTTCATGCTTGCATGGGCGTGAGATAGGCCCATGAAATGATGTCAAAAGGTCCAAAGATGATCATGAGTGATGCTGAAAATGTAACATGAAGTCATGCATTTGAAATTGAGAAGTGGTCATGAGATTCATCCAAATGGAACCATGAAGAGTAACCATACGCAAGTCATTCAAAACATGTCCAAATGAAGTGATCTTGGACTTTTTTGAAAGGTAAGATCAAGGGGAACAACTTCCATGTTAAACATGTTTCCATTTGAATCTTGGATAATGATGAATTTTGAGGTGGAAGTTTGGGAAATCTAACATAATTAAAAAAATTCTAAGTCCCAAGTCAAATGTTCACTTCTTCCACCTTGAATAACTTTTGTTATGGGTTTCCAATGGAAAAATTTCCTTCATAAAAGTTGTATCTCTTTCAAACCTATTTAATTTGGACACAAAAGTTACCTCATTTAGATTTGGAATGAAGGAGTTATGCATTTTAGAATTTGAGGAAATTGCTTGTTCAATGGTAATGGGCCAAAATGACCTATAATATTTCCTCTTGGCACATGCCCTTGAAAGTTGAATTTTGAGTTTCTCAAAGAATCAAAGTTGTAGATGACATCTTGATATTGATCATGAAATTTGGATGTACTTCATATCATAAAAATTGAGCAAGTTATGGTCCTTTGAAGTTGACCTCCTAACTAGGGCACAAACAAAATGACCTATAATGTTTCACCATAAACAATGATTTTCCAAAAAAAACTAGATCTTGACATAAACATGACAGTTGTTTGGAATGTCATAACGAATAACTTTTATCTTGGAATCATTTTAATATGACAAAAATTGTAGGAGATAGGGTCTAGGGAACCCCAGTTTTGACTAATTGACTTTCTCTGGTCAACCACCTTGAACCATCTTGAAAACTTGAAATTTTATTAATCTTTTGGACTCATGAAGAATCATATATGCATAAGATAATTTAATATGAAGTATCCCTTGAAATATTTGATCAATTGCTGAAGAAACTTGTTGAGGAAGTCATATAAGATACCCAGATGAATTAGGGCTTCCAAGGCAAACAAGCTTCAAACTCTTGATGATTTCTTGAGAAAAATGATAAATAAAGATCATGGGGATCTATATATGATGTTTAAAAACAATGTGAACCATCTCTTGATTAATCTCCTTGCACTAAGGGTCTCAAACCCTAATTGTGAGCTTGATGAGGCATTGGTGGATGCACACACTACTTACAAAAGAAACAAAGTTATACATAGACATATTTTGGTATTTTGGTTAGTAAATAATGAAAAAAAAAGTATGATACAATCAAATTTGCTTGGTGATCTCTGCCATTGCAAACCCAATGAATGAGGGAAAGGAGGATGCCAAGGTGTGATCGCAAAGCCAATGCATATGATGAGATAGCATGAGGGACCTTAGGGTCAAAATTAGGGTCTTACAGCTGCCCCTATTTAAGGACATTCTGGATGAGGATGCAAAGGTTAAAATCTTTATATGAACTTAGTAGATTAATGGACTTAAATAATAACATATAGAAACAAATTTTGGTCCCTAAGATACCTCATGATGCATATGATATGTATGTAAAAATAATCTTTGTGGGGAATATATTGCCATAAGGAAAAAGAATCTAGAGAGACCGAAAGTCCACAGAAGCATACGCATTCCATAAGGAAAGCTCCCTGAGGAGACAGGGACTCTGGGGGGGGGGGGATAACAAGTTATGCGTAGGCGAGGCTACAACTTGAAAACTGCTGGAGACACGGGGGGTTTTCCATGAAAATAAATCAATGAAAGGACTCAGTCTGGGGATAAGGAAAAATCTGCAGGGGATAGGATTAGATAAGAACAAAACTGAAATATTCAAATCAAACAGGGGATGGAGATTTCACTGAAGAAATACGTACTCAAACTCAACTGGGGAATAATGAACTTCCAAATAAGAGTAAAAGAGATACATTATCTAGCACCGGTTACTAGGCAGGAAGATAATACACTCTGACAAAGGGACATCCGTTACCGGTTAGGGTAAACATATCAAGGATGACTCGCTGAGAAAAAGAGGTGTATTCATTACCAGTCAACTGGGTAAGAATAACATATTAATGATAGACTTTCTGGGGAATAAAATAGGGATTACAACTACCTTTTTACTGGGTAGAAAACCAAAGAGAAGAGAAAATATGTCACTGGTTAAAGTGAACATATCAAGGATAAACTCTCTGGGGAATAAAATAGGGATTACAACTACCTTTTTACTGGGTAGAAAACCAAGAAGGAAGAATATCCATCACCGGTTAAGATGAACATATCGAGGATATACTTACTGGGGAAACGTGAAAATGCATCCGCTGGGGAAAATAAAGGAAGTAAATTACATTTTAATGGGTATTAGGCAAAAGTAATGTACTCAAAAATTGAGAAGAATATTACCAGTTACTGGGTAATAGACTCTCGGCGGGACCAAAATATCTATCTAGGTAATAACTAGAAAGAAATGGTCAAACAAAGACTCAACCCAATGAGGATATAACTCAAGGGGAGTGGTTCCATCCAGATAATTAACTGGGGAGGAAACTGAAATAATAATCATCCACGAGGAAATAACCCAGTGGGGAATGAGAAAGGTTAAACTCTTTCTGCTTAAGTGGCTGACACTCTATAATTGAAGGAAGATAGACACACCAAACCTGCACGGGTAGATAATATTACCGAAGTAGGGGATCAGAAGAAAAAAAATCAAATGTGATAAAATGCATAATGAAATATATCTGATGTTGTGTTTTATGCATATATATATATATATATATATATATATATATATATGTATGTTTGTGATTATGATTATGCCGACAAAACAACACAAAGGATACAAATAACAAAGATTTGAGTCATCACTAAAACACTTGGCTAATCTCAACAAGATGAAAACACCAACTGGAGAATATGCTAGGGATGAAAATAAATCATCTAGCTCCGAATAAATCAATTATGGCTGGGGAAAATCATGGAGAACAAGCTTCCAATCAGTCATGGCAAACTCTACAGGGAGAGAGCAGGACTGAAGGATGATCAACCAAACATGCCGAGGATAGAGAAAGGATCTGCTGAGGATCCAAATTGTCAACACTGCAGGGAATTTTAGGTCAACACCATATCAAATGGGAGACAACCTTGCAAGGGACTAAATCAAATACTGCTCTAAATCAAACACTACCGGGAAAGAGGGAACTTCTATCAGAAGATGAACTCCACCGGGGAATACAAGAGATAAAATTCTCCATGAGGATTTAAGAAAATTGATGGGGATGCTGTGACCAAGATCGTCGCATTCCTCAATAATCATCGAACTCTTCTTGGAAATTATGAAATAAACCAATTCCAAGGCAAAGATAACCAGTCTGATTCGCACAAAGCTGAAACTGCCGAAGTTATGCCACAATTAAATGCAAATGGAAACCAAATAAAGGTTCCGGGTCTCCAGGGTCCAATCATAAATCACAAACTGGGGGGGATACACAACATGAGCACCTCAGCTGGGGAATAAGAATTTGCAAAGGGGACCGATCATCAGCTCAACTCTACTGGGGATGATAAATTACCCTGGGAGAAACTCATCGACCAAGCCGGGGATAAACGTCGAACTGTCGGGGAATAGTTACCAAACCAACTGCTTGGGGAAAACCAACAATGCTTCACTCTTCAAGACTTAGATGTTCTTAGATTGTTGTTGACATTCCTTACTGAGATCAATTATCCTTAAAGTGATTGTTTTTATTATTTTAAGAAAAATAATTATTATTCATTAATTTATTTCAAAATTTTCATCATAAATATTCAACTTTATTTAGCAGAAGTAAATAAGAATATAAATAATTGGATAAAAGCTCAACTTTATTTAATAGAATGGTAGTTCGTAAATGACGAGACTCCATAGATCTTTACAGAGTTTGAAAATGGTAATTTACATGGAAAAGGGCTACATTGGATACAATGATCACTACTCTCCCTACCAACTTCAACATCCATTGTGCTTGTCTTCGGTTGAAAATGATGAATCAGAACCAATTGACTTGCTCAAAACTGCTTCATAGGATTAGGACCAACCGAATACAGTTACTTGCCACAATCCCTAATTTTTGCCTAGATTGCCCCAAGGTGGAGTACTCAATCTACCAGGATAAATTTTCTATTTAATGTCTCTAATTTTTTCCTGGATCGCCCTTTTGGGTCCTCAATCCACCGAGACGCTCATTTTTGCCTAAGCCGTCCTTTCGGGTTTTCAACTTGGCGAGCTGTACTTTTTTAGGCAAAGTATTTCTTGAATGCATCAGCGTTCACATGATGCATGAACTCTTCACCATCCATAGTTGTAAGAATCAAAGCACCGCCTCAAAAAGCTATCTTAACAACATCAGTTTTGAAAGATAAAATCTTCTTGAGCACAAGGTCACCTTTTCTAAACACACGATGTATGACCTTCTTATCAAATGCTTTCTTCATTCTTTGCTGATATAACTGACCATGACACATGACGGTCAATCTCTTCTCTTTAATCAAATTTAACTGATCATATCTGATCTGGCACCATTCAACTTCTGTCAACTTGCCTTCCATCAAGACACGCAATGATGGTATCTTAACCTCCACGGGGAGCACAACTTCCATACCATAAACAAGAGAGAAAGGGGTTGCCCCTATTGAAGTGCGGATGGATGTACGATACCCATGCAAAGCAAATGGGAGTATCTCATGCCAGTCTTTATATGTCACAGTCATCTTCTGAATAATCTATTAATGTTCTTATTCGCAACTTCAACATCCCCATTCATCTTAGGTCTGTAGGGAGAAGAATTATGATGCGTAATCTTGAAGTCTTTGCAAAGAGATTCCACCATATTATTGTTCAAGTTTGATCCATTATCCGTAATGATCTTGCTTGGCACACCATAACAACATATAATCTAATTCTTGATAAACCTTACAACAACTTGCTTGGTCAAATTTGCATACGATGCCGCTTCAACCCACTTTGTGAAGTAATCAATAACCACTAGAATGAAACAATGTACGTTTGAAGCTTTGGGCTCAATCATACCAATCATATCAATTCCCCAAATGGAGAAGGGCCATGGATAGGAAATGACATTTAATAGTGTCGGAGGAATATGAATCTTATCTGCATAAATTTGACACTTGTGGTATTTCTTCACAAACTTGCAACAGTCAGATTCCATTGTCAACTAATAGTAGTCTTCTCTCAACATCTTCTTTGCCATAACATGTCATTGGAATGAGTACCAAAGGAATCTTCATGGACTTCATTCATCAACAGGTCTTCTTCGTATCTATCCATGCATCTGAGCAGAACCATATCGAAATTTCTTTTGTAAAGCATATCACCATTCAGGTAGAAGTTGCTAGCTAATCTTCTCAAAGTCTTATTATCTTTCAAAGATGCCCCTGATGGGTAAATCTGACTTTGGAGGAAACATTTGATATCAAAATACCAAGGCTTTTCATCTTTGACTTCTTCAACAGCAAACACATGAGATGGCCGATCAAGACGCATCACAATCAAATTAGGAACTTCATTCCAAAATTTCACCATAATCATTGAAGCAAACGTTGCAAGAGCATCTGCCATCCGATTTTCATCTCGAGGGATATGATGAAACTCAACCTTTGTAAAGAAAGTTGAAGTCCTCCTTGCATAGTCTCTATATGGTATTAAACTGGGTTGATTCGTCTCCCATTCACCCTTGATCTAGTTCACAACCAAAGCTGAATCTCCATAGACGTCAAGATATTTAATTATGAGATCAACGACCTCTTCAATCCCTATAATGCAAGCTTCATACTCAACCATATTATTTGTGCATTTGAAATTCAATCTAGATGTAAATGGAAAATGAGTGCCTTGAGGAGTAATAATCACTTCCCCAATGCCATTACCATATGAATTAACAGCTCCATCAAATACCATGCCCCAACGGGAACCAAGTTCTGACCCTTCTTCAAGCAATGGTTCATCATAATCTTTCATCTTCAAGTAAAAATCTCTTCATCAGGAAAATCATATGGCACTGACTGGTAATCTTCAATAGGTTAGTGGGCTAAATGGTCATCCAAGACACTACCCTTGATAGCTTTCTGAGATTGGTATTCAATATCATACTCAGATAACAACATCTGCCAACGGGCAATCCTCCCAGTTAAAGCAAACTTCTCAAAAATGTACTTGATTAGATCCATTTCGGATATCAACTAAGTAGTATGATTTAACATATATTGGCGCAGACGCTTAACAACCCAAGCCAATGCACAACGCATCTTCTCAAGCATAGAGTACCGAGTCTCACAGTCGGTGAACTTCTTACTGAGGTAGTAAATTGCATATTCTTTCTTTCCAGATTCATCTTGCTGACCAAGAACACAACCCATACTCTCATCAAGCACAGTCAAATACATGATCAACATTCTTCCTTCAACAGGTGTAGGCAGAATTGGAGGCTCAAGTAGACACTCTTTGATACTATCAAAATCTTCCTGGAAATCTTAGGTCCAATCACAAGACTGATCTTTCCGAAAGAGCTTGAATATAGGCGCACATGTGGCATTCATATGCGATATAAATCTTGAGATATAGTTCAAGTGGCCGAGAAAACCTAGGACTTGCTTCTCAGTTTTGGGCGCAGGAATTTCTTGTATTGCTTTGACCTTGGCAGGATCAACTTCAATACCCTTCTCGCTGACAATAAAGCCCAACAACTTACCAGAACTAACACCAAAAGTACACTTATTAGGATTCAAGCGGAGTTTATACTTCCTCAAATGCTGGAATAACTTCAACAAATGCTCAACATGTTCTTCTTCATCACTTGATTTGGCAATCATATCATCAACATAAACTTCAATCTCTTTATGCATCATATCATGAAAAATAGTGGTCATAGCTCTCTAGTACGTTGCACTAGCATTCTTTAAACCGAAAGGAATCACTATATAATAGAATGTTCCCCAAGGTGTAATGAATGTGGTCTTCTCCATATCTTCAGGCTCCATCTTGATTTGATTGTAACCGGAAGATCTGTCCATAAACAAAAAGACTTTGAATTTAGCTGTATTGTCTACCAACATATCAATGTATGGTAGAGGGAAATAATCTTTTGGACTGCCTTTATTCAAATCTCTATAATCAACACACATGCAGAATTTTCATCTTTCTTCGAAACATGCACAATATTGGCCACCCATTACGGATATTCGGAGGTAACAAGAAAACCAACATCAATATGCTTATGTACTTCCTCTTTGATCTTCACTGTCATATCAGGATGTGTACTTCTCAACTTCTGCTTGACCGGCGAGCATTCTGGCTTCAACGATAATTTATGCTCAATAATCTCAGAATCCAGACCAGGCATATCTTGATAGGGCCAAGCAAACGCGTCAAAATAATCTCGAAGAAGATCAATCAACCCCTTCTTAGCTTCTGGACACAATTAAGACCCAATCTTAACTTCCTTCACAACATCTTCGGAACCCAAGTTGGCTAGCTCAATCTTCTCTTTAAATGGCTGAATGGCTTTTTCCTCATGCTCAAGTAAATGGGATAACTCATCAGATACTTCTTCATCATCAATCTTTTTCTCAGCTTCAAACACAGGGAAATCAAAGTTTGGAGAGGGAGTATGATCATTGTATTTAATGGGTTTGAGAATCAACCTGCATAATGATTTGATATTTTGATTTTAGAGAAGTGGACTGCACACAAATATTATGCAGATGGAAGGATTATTATTTATTTATGTTTTTTTTGTGATTACCATTTTCAGAAAAAGAAAAAAAGAAAACATCATAGATGTGGATGAATAAAATTGTATTTTATTGATGATAATAATAAAAATGTCCAACAATGTTCACTTCTCCCTTAGGCATAGGAGAAGGATTTTTCTTAAAAATAATAAAAAACAAATTACTTAGAACGGTGAATGACAACATGAACATCAACAGCAACCCAATTGTTGCACGTCTGGCCATGCGTCACAAAGTTGGTGCAAGCTTCACCTTCATCACCATTGTCTTTAATAATGGCAGTTGACTATTGATCATTCCCACGAATGAACCCTCCACTGCGAAAAATTGGTTGCATAACTTTGGATTTAATGTTGAATGGCCCTGGTTGAAATCCTAGCCCGACTCTGTTTTTGTTCTCGGCGACTTCCACAACACGGCCCCATTTGTCAATACTGCCAGCCTGAATAGCCTCTTGCGCATCTTTCAAAGAAGACATGGGTGCCCCAGTTTTCTTCAATTCATCAGCAATAAATAAGGCTTGGAATGGCGTTCTGACCTCCTCCTCAGCATCAACATACGTGAAAGATGAGAAATGGCTCACCAATAATGCCTTATCTCCACCAACAATGACAGGCTTGCCGTTCTTCACAAATTTTAGCTTCTGGTGAAGAGTAGACGTCACAACTCCAGCTTCGTGAATCCATAGCCTTCCCAACAAGCAACTATAGGCCGAGTGGATATCCATTACCTGGAAAGTAATTTGGAAATCACTTGGACCTATATTCACTGGAAGGTCCACTTCTCCAATGAAAGTTTTACGAGAACCGTCGAACGCTTTAACAACTATCCCACTATACCTCATTGGGGTGCCTTGATAAGAGAGTCTTGACAAAGTTGATTTTGGCAGCATGTTCAATGATGAACCAGTATCAACCAATACATTGTACATAGTGTCTTCCTTGCAATTCATGGAAACATGGAGTGCCAAATTGTGATTTCTGCCTTCCTCGGGAAGCTCTTCATCACAAAAACTCAAATTGTTACTAGAAGTAATGTTGGCAACTATATGGTCAAACTGATCTACGGTAACATCATGCTCAACATAAGCCTGTTCCAACACCTTCTGCAACGCTTCTCTATGCGCTTCGGAATTCATCAGCAATGACAGCACGAAGATCTTTGACGGTGTCCGGAGCAGCTGCTCCACAACATTGAACTCACTCCTCTTGATTAACCTTAATACCTCATCATCATCGTTATTCTTCAACTTGTTGGACTCACCAGACTGACACGTTGGAGCACTAACCAGATTCGTTACAAGAATCTCTACTTTGTTACTCACGGAAACATCTTCTACTTGTTTTAGAAAACTGGACTGAACACACGACCACTACAGGTCACCTTTGCAATATCTGCAATATTCACCATTGAGTCTGCAATTGGTAAAGGAACCCCTTGACCATTTTCAATCATAGTGGCATTATATTGATATGTCACAACTTTATCGGATGAGTAGGGGACTTGGCCCGCAACCGTATAACCAACGACGATACTGGTCTATTGACATTATTGCTGCTGCTTCTATCAAACTGAATAACTACCCGCTCAGGGGTCTTAAACACTAGTACAATGACATTCACATCATCTCCCATATCCCTCGACTGTTGAATCTGGATTACATTCTCATCCATCAACTTCTGGATATCCCTCTTGACAATCATACACCCATGGGGATTCACGCTACAAATTACACAATTGTCATGGTCATGTTCACAGTCACTGATTAAACATAAATTTTTATGCATCTCCACCAGAGATCTTCGGATACGTCTCACATCAAAACTCGGAAATTCCCTGGACAGCCGTCCACCATGTTGACAAAAGCGTTACCATGAGCAGGCAACGAATTGCCTTTCACACTTGGCGTTCTGTCCTCAAAGGACACCATACCACTCTTTACCAACTTATGAACTTCATATTTTAGTGGATATCAATTCTCTACATCATGACCAGGGGCTCCCTAGTGAAAAGCACAATGAAGATCAGGCTTGAACCACCATGGTAGTGGCTCAGGAATTTGCGGAGGATTTCTTGGCTGGATTAGATTCTTGAGGACCAATGACAGGTATAACACTACATAAGTCATAGGAATAGGGTCAAAGGAGACATTCTTCCTTTCAATGTTTTGTTGGTGATTATTGTTGTTGTTGTAGTTGGTTCTTTGTTACGATTATTGCTGACGTTATTGTTGCTGAATTGGAACTGATTGATTAAAGTTGTTAGAAAAAATAGGAATTACCGAAGAAACTTGATGTTGATGTTGACGAATTTGAGAACTTTTTCTGACATGAGGCCTCCTCTGCCTCCCTATTGACAGTGAATTAGTTTCTCCCTCCTTCCTCAAAGAGAAACTACCATTGTACTTCTTGCTGGTTGATGCCTCTTCTTTAGACAAACGTCATTCACGGACTCCTTCTTCTACCCTTATCCCCATGTTTACCATTTCGGTAAAATCATTGGGGGAACTTGCAATCATACGTTCGTAATAAAATGAACTCAGCGTCTTCAAGAAGATTTTCGTCATTTCCTTCTCTTCAAGAGGTGGACTTATCTGGGTAGCCAATTCTCTCAATCTCTGGGCATATTCTTTGAATGTATCTTTATCTTTCTAAGACATATACCTCAGCTTGACAAAGGCCTCGCCTAAGTCATTGAAAGTACGGACGCTTGCACTGTCCAAACCCATGCACCACCTCAAGGCAGCTCCAATTAAACAGTCTTAGAAATAGTGAATTAATAGCTGACTATTATCAGTCTGAGTAGACATTTTTCTGGCATACATAACAAGATGGCTTAGCGGGCAAGTATTGCCTTTGTACTTTTCAAAGTCTTGGACCTCGAATTTCACCGGGATCTTAACATTGGGGACCAAGCAAAGTTCAACATGACTCTTCCCAAATAAATCTTTCCCTCTCAGAGTCTTTAACTCTTTGCGCATCTCGAGGAATTGATCTTTCATTTCATCCATCTTCTCATATACATATGGAACTTCAGATGGTTCAGAATGGTAGATAGTATCCTTAACACGAGAAATAGTGTGAACAACCGGAGGTGGCACTGACATGACCAGGCTAGATACTAACAGAGAAACAAATGTGGATGCATACCCTTCTGCATTAAAATTTGAAGGCATTCCCCAAGGGAATCCCATAGGCATAAAAGGAATGAATTAACTGGTAGCGACAACTGGAACAGTTGAAGAAGCAACCTCAGAACTGACAGTCCTCTGAGGAGGAGGAGGAGTTGCAGGAGCTGGTGATGATTGATTTTGTGCGGCAATGACAGAATCCATCAGTGTCGTAAGTCTAGTGATCTCGTCCTTTAGCTTTCAATTCTCTTGCTCTATATGCTCCATTCTCTTTGGTTATTTGGAGCGAGTATTATAACGGTGAATCAGCTTGGCTGATGCACAAAAGAAGAACTGATAAGACATCTGGCGGAAGAAACCTGTTATGCAAATGATGCATGAAATGCAATGTTTTTTATTGTTTTTTTAATTTCAAGGAACATATGAAGTCCTATTTGCAAATATATATACATTCAAATATCAATTTGATTGACCATAAAATCTCTTTTTATTCATAAAATTTGGAAGGATTACACGGAGTACAATTTCAGAAACAAAAGTATAAATACAAGAGAAAAGGAAACTATCATCCTAAGGATGCCTTAGCAACTGCACTAGATGACTCGACTATGGGTGCATACTTCCTTCGGATGCATTGAGTCTCTGACTCAAAGGATGTCTTCATCTGAGCCTTCTCGAGGACTAACTGATCAACAATATTCTTCCAAGCACCAAAAGGTTAAGGCATGCTAGAGGAAGATAAACCCCCTGGCTTTCTCTGTCTTTTCACTGCTCGGTCTTCAAGAATCTCGATAAGTGCATCCTTGTATTTCGACTCAAGCTGCAACTCTTCATGCTTTCGGCTCAAAGCATGGAACCACTCTTCCCACATGTCTCTCTCTTGCTTCATCTTGACAAGTGCGTGTTCCAACTCCTCTACATCTTGGTTAGGGAGAGTTAATGGCTAAACCACAACCAAAGACACATGTCTTTCCCAAGTGTACGACATCTTGAGCTCTAAAGCTTTCTTCTTCACCCAAATAGCTTAAGCTTCCAAAGCTACACAGTTGCATGGACCAAGCTCGGATCTTCCTTTCTTATGAACATTATGCCAAGCATGCACCATCATTTTCTTCAAGTGTTGGGGATCTTTACCCTTTTGATAAAACTGACTTTCTAACCAAGTGTTATTAGATTTATCTCTCAAGGGGAACCCAAGTTGACGACAAGCCAAAGCTGGGTTGTAGTTGATTCCTCCTTGTGTACTAATGAGGGGTGCATTAGAGAATTCACCACAACTATCAATAATGTCCACACTACTTAATACAGAATCATACCAAACAATATCATCATTAGTGAGAGACATAAGTCTCTGAGACCATCATAGACATTGCTTGTTCTCCAAAAAAGCGGGTGTCTGAGGCAAGTGCGAAATAAACCACTTGTACAGAAGAGGAACACAACACACAATAGTCACGCCACCTTTAGAATTCCTCAAAAGCAAAGAGAAATACATGTCACCCAACAGAGTAGGAACAAGATTCCCAATCAAGAAGATTCTGATGGTGTTAACATCAACAAAACTGTCAATGTTAGGGAACAAAGGTAAACCATAGATGAGAAAAATAAAGATGGCTTCAAAAGCATCCATGCTACCGGCTTGAGCAAAAACAATAGCCCTACCAATGATAAACTCATAAGTCAAACCAAGAATTCCTCCTTTCTTTACCAAATGAGCATCAATCTCATATTTCTTCAGATGGAGAGCTTCAGCTATAACATGAGATCTCGGGATCTCCTCCAATACACTAAAAGGTACCTTGTCAGATACGGGTATACTCAAGAGATGAGCACACTCCTCCAATGTAGGCACAAGTTGGTAATCTGGAAAATAAAGCACCGATAAAAAGGGTCATAAAACTGAACCAAAACACTCAGAAGTCCTTAAACCACGTCAGCGGATAACACAGATAAAAACTTCCCATGACGTTTCTTAAAGTCCAATGGATCTAATACAAAAGATGACAACTTCCTTAGCTCTTTTAAATCAGGACATCTGAAACTATATTTCTTAGAGTTCCTTCATCCATAATCCATGGTCTGAAAATATTTTCAAATGAGACCTTAATTTCCTTGAAATTTACTTTTTGTGATGAATGTCATGATGTGCATGTATGCATGAATGCAACAATCACATACAAGGGATCACACACAAGGCAAACACAAACAAAGGTCAAGGGATGAATAAAGTCATCATCAAGATCAATCATCCATTTTGGTGGATTATGGTTTTCACCTTATCAACACCCAAGTTCCATTGATGTTGACAAGACATGATCGAATCAACCAAGAATCAAAGGGTTTGTTGTGAGTCACGAGCATGGAGTCAGGTTAAGAACCATCCCAAAGGAGTGTACTAAGGATAAAAACCTGCAGATCATGTTCTAAGAAATTCCCAGAGTCTTAATCCCATCTATTGGATATTATAAATTAGGACGACTGACTCATCAACCCATAACATTCTCAAGAGAAACTCGTCTGAGTGTAGTATCGCGTAACAACTATGATCAAGTCTACACCTCAACAGTCTCTGCACTACTTCCTAAATAGGCCAAGTTGGTTTAAATGTTCTACAATCCTCAGCTTCTCGGACCCCAAATCAGAGAAAGTAATGTCTATCCACAAATAACTTGTGTGACATCAATAACTCCAAAAGGGTCTTCACTAAGTATATGAGTCACAAGCCAACTTGTTAAGGACTACTCCACACAAGTTGAACATGACTATACCATCCTCCTATCTTAATTGCACTCAAGTCCGGGTTAAAACTTATCTCACCATACAGAGATCACTAAGCCCAACAGACATATTATATCACACAAACAATATACAAACATCAAATATACAAATATACACATAAAAAAGTAGGCTAAACCAACTAAGGACTACTCCCCAGTAGAGTCACCACTTAATTTCTGTAGCGGTAAACTCATGATCGTCAAGCTATGGATAAGCTTAACGTCAATAAAACCAGAGTCACCACCGCGCTTTTATTGTTTCCAAAGGAAAAAGGAAAAGTACAAACAAAACCCAAATATAAGAATTTTTCAAATAAAAAACTAATAAAATGCCAGAGATTACAGGTAAGGGGGTTGGTTACACAGAGGGAAGGTGTTAGCACCCAAAGTGTCCTAGGTACTCATAAGGAGCCCTTTTTATGTGCGCATGTGTTTTTGGTATAAATGATGTTTGATAAAAACAGAGTGTGGGGATGAGAAAAGAATTCATTGATTATATTTTTGTGTTTGACAAGACCTTTGACCTTGTGCCTACGTACCAACATAAAAATGAGGGATCAAAACCTCATAGTTCATGGTAAAAACTTCAAATGAGTTGGTGAATTTCTTTTAACAAAATTTTAATAAGAAAAGGCACAAAGGGCCAAAAATTTGAATGAGGTTATTAGTTATTTTTGTCTTTTGAAATTTAAGTCAATATGGTTAAGTTTATTTACAAGTTTGATTTAAGAAAAGAAGTTCAAAAATTCAATGGCATAAGGCCAAAGTTTTTAATCATTAAAACAATGTCTAAATTTGAAATCACAAGCAAAGAAATGTTTTTCAAAAGAGGGAGAGATTTTGAAATTTAAGACGTGGGAGGAGACGAAGAGACTATCCTAAGCACAAATTTAAAAGATAAGGGTTAAAAAGATCTGACCAATGGGATGCAATCCAACAGACAAGAATGTCATATATAAACCCATTTTCCTTTGGACTTTAATCAAGCAATACTCAATAAGCAATGAGCAATATCCAGACATCATGAAGATCAAAGAATCAAATAAAGATGGCCATATTCAAGCAAGCATTTCAATAATTAACAGTCTTCATTGTCTTCATTGTCTTCCAATGTACCAGATGAAATATTCCTTGATCAACTTAGAACAAAACATCAAACAGAAGATCAAAATAACAATTAAGCACAAAGACAGAGTAGCAGATGAACCCAAGAAATTCTCAAGGCTTGTATCAGATGAAGGCACAACTCAAAGTAGCCCAGTCTGAAGATGTTGGCATTGGCCAAGTCCTTTTAGCACGGAGAATGTTACCTAATCCTAAGTCCAAAAGTTCAGATCAAGTTCAACAGTCCACCGGATGTTTTTTTAGGGTTTTTTGTTATTGTTAGGTATTTTAAGGTCCTAAGACCACAAACAAAATAAAAACATACAAAAAATATATACAATCACAAAATATGACTCAAATGAGCAAAGTGAAAGAGACATAAACATAAACAAGCCATATGAAATGTAAATGGAAATGAATGATAAATGACTGAAATTTAAATTGCATAATAGTAAATAACTTGAAAGTAAAGCAATATGAATACGAGTTAGTCAAAAGTTAGTGGTGTTACAGGTGATTTTTAATTGATTAAGTCATTCTTTGGAGAACACTCAACCATTCATTCACAAGTATGAATCCTTAATCCAAGACATCTTCCATGAGTAGGGCCCCAACTTGGATAATTCAAGAAGTATTCCACTAGCTCCCATGAAAGGAAAAAAAGTTCAAGTCTCCATGCAATGCCCTGAAGAATGGGAGACTTACAATCTCACTTACTAGAATGCTATGCCTTGAGGGTCAAATTTAGCTCTAGGTTAAGCAATCGTAATTGGACTTATGTAGAAGTCACAACTATCTAAGACCGGGAAATAAAAATTTGGGTGTTAATGCATGTTAGAGATTTGGTATGAAGAACCAAACTCCTAAAACATACCACACACTAAAAGAAAAGTCAAAAGGGAGGGACCTATCTCAGTCATACTTGTATTGATTCATCTAACACAAGGTCATTGATGAATCAATTAACCTTTAGACATTAGAGATTTCATTGGTCAAATAAGGGAATAGGAAAGAATATGGATGAAGATGAAGAGGGAGGGGAAGATAGAAACACAAATTGATCATGGGAGGAATTTCATCAAATCAAAACCATCCATTCATTTTGGGAGATGAAATGTATATTTCACCAATCCCCTAAATCCAATGGTTTTGATCCAACAAAAGTCAAATCTACCTTGACCAAGGTCCAAACAGAAAGTCCAACAACACAAGACCATAAAAATGGCTCAATAACATTTTTATACATTTAATCAATTAAAAATCAATTTAAAAATGAATTAAAATGCATTTTTATTTGGTCCAAACCTAAAATCCATTCAAAACACCAAATAAATGGCCAAGGGATTTATCCTAGGTCAAACAAGGTCAAAGGACCTTAGACAAAAAAAATCACAATTTTTAAAAAGTAAGAAGTATTTTTAAACAATTAAAAATATGCATAAAAACATTTAATTCATGAAAAATACCAAAATTAATCCAAAAAATAATTTTAATTCAAAATATGGAAGAGAAACATATTTAAAGATTTTTGGTGAAAGTCCCATATTTTTTGGATTAAAAATAAAATTAATATGAATTAAACAAAATAAAGGGATTAAATGAAAAATCATAAAATAAAAAGAAATTCAAAAAAACAAGGGCCATCAGATCTCCCTTATTAATTGAGGTGGTAGATCTTATGGCCATGCGCTAGAATGCACCAAACACCTGAGTCAAACGCGTAGTAACATGTCAAACAAAACGAGGGCCAGGATTAAAACGTGGGTTTGAGATCAAATGGTTCAGGTCATGCCAACACACCACCGGAGCCCTAGCCCCGATCATCTTTTCCGGTGGACCTCACCGGACTGGTCCACCCTCCACCAATTAATAAATGAAAAATGAGTACATGTTTTTGAAGGAAAAATGCTCACGAGCACGAATCTGACCTCCATTTCTTCCAATCCCAAGTATATTGAAAGATACATGAATTTAAAATTTGAGGTTCATGATCTGAGTTGCTTCGATTTGACCTCAAAGCAACTCAATCTTGTTGCCTACATTGGTAGGACTTCAGCCGACCAAAAATAAAAGAGAATGGTGAAGAATTGAGAGAGAATCGAAGAGAGAAAGTTTAGTAAATTTCACCTTCTGTTTATAATGATGAAGCTCGATCTGGATCTCAATTTGCTTGGGCTTGCTTCCACTTTATTCCAGGAGGTGAATTGAGAGCTCAAATGACTTGGATTCTTGGAGTTTCAACTTCAAAACAAAAGTGAAATCGAAACTTGATTTTCAATTGAAACCCCTCAAGTTTATCCTCTAATGGTGATGGGAAGGTTGCAGAAGCAAAGCTTGGGCAATGTGTTCATATTTCTGAGCATGAGACAATGTATTTATAGGCTTGGCAATTGATTTCCACACACTTCCCTTAAAATTCCAAAAATAGCAATTCTCATGTGCATGCTTGCATGGGCATGAGATAGGCCCATGAAATGATGTCAAAAGGTCCAAAGATGATCATGAGTGATACTGAAAGTATAACATGAAGCCATGCATTTGAAATTGAGAAGTAGTTGTCGCAACCTGAAAAATACAGTGTGCGAAAAAAAAACAACCGGCGAAAGAAAATGACAGAAGAGTCGCCACCGTGCGTTATTTATCCCAAGGGAGGGAAAGGAAATGCTCGAAGTAAACCTGAAAAAGGAAAGGACAAGACGGGGTCTCGCAACCAAATCTTGGGTTTGGGAGTCGGTTATGCGAAGGGAAGGTATTAGCACCCCTACGCATCCGTAGTACTCTACGGGATCCACTTTTGTAGTTTTTGTCTAAAGGGTGTGGGTTTATCTTGTGCTGTTTGCCAAAAAAAAAGGGGTTAAATGAAAATGACTCGCGCGGATGTCGCATCCACTGCATACGTATCTCATCTGAATATGAGAATCAGAGTCTTCGTAGCTCGGCTGACCTATGGGTTGGGGGGATGTATGCTCGCTAAGACATCGTGTCTTATGCCTACGTATCTCATCTGGAATGAGAATCAGAGCAAGCCGTAGTTCGGCTAACTACGGGGTTATGGATTGGGTTTTGGACGAACGACGTTACTACGCAATCTACCGGATGCTCGACCTTTGGAGACTTACTCGCCTGTAGTAGAAGGAGTAAACGTGTTGCTTTGGGTTTTAGGGTTTGGGATGCTCGAGGGTAAAAAGGTAGTCCTTGACGAAGGAACCGCGCTACCTGCAGGGATATGAATACAAAACACAAAACATGTATCTCAAAGTAAAATGCCACCAAGGGGCTCAAACATTGCCTCCTATCGAGGTCTTCCAGCTAAGAAAGCGATAAAGTATGAGAAAGGGAAAAAATTACCACACGGATAAAGATCCGAAGCTATAGCAGTTAAAGGATTAGCAACCCTGAGATCTCTCCAGCTAGACCATCAAAGAAAATCAGTCAATACGATTAATCAGGATAAACCTCCGGATGGTATCCCTGCAAGAGTATGTGAGCCCTCGCGAAAACTCAACAAAAAGGTTAGACAAACAAGGTGAAATCCAGGGAAAACAATGCCATGGCAACACAAAGACAGGTTAGAGAAACAAAATAGGGTAACCCAAAGTTGCCCCTAAATCAAAATGTAACCACATGAATAATTCCATCAAAATTCACAAAAGGCCCACAAAAAAGGTATCAAATTCACCCATAATACCTCATACATTTAGAGCATTCAAATTAAAGGCATAAAGATGATGGATATAGGGCAAACCTGATTGGAGAGCTTGATTGAAATTGAGTTGCACCCGTGAGGTTTACAAGTTGAGTTCCCTTCAGGGTTTGGAGGCTGCTCTGAGTTCTCTGTCAGGTCTTCTCTCACTATCTTTTTCCTCAGGGTTTTGTTCCAAGGAAACCTCAGAGTATTTTGCTTCTCTCCCTTTTTCTCAAGTGAATCTCCCAGTGTAACTCCAAGTGTCACTCCTCTACTGAAACTTCAGTATTTATAGACTGATTTTCGTGGGTAATGGGCTCAAATGAGGGAGACCCAAGTCCAAAATAATTTGTTATATTTTATTTATTTATTTAATTAATTAATTAATTAAAATTTTTTTCTTTTTTCTTTTTTTTTTCTTTCGTTTTTTATTTTTTTTATTTCGTTTTTCGTTTTTTTTTAAGGAAAAATGAAGGGTAAATTTTGGGGTATTACAGCTGCCCCTATTCAATCAACTGGAGACCCGGAAAGAAGATGACAGCTGCTTTCGTGCTTTCGAGGTATCAAGGGATTGAATACAATAAAAGCCCAAAAATTTGCACTGAAGTGAAGTGAAGTAACAATGCCTGTCAGAATCGGCAAAGAGGTGGTCTTGAAAGAAGAATCCGTCTGGTACGGTGAGAGTCAGTCTGAATATCGAAAAAGAATGTTAAACTGGATACCAAAATAAATGGTAACACAGAAATAACCATGGCCTGAATGCCGCTCATCAGTCTGAATACTGGAAATGACTTCGATCTGAACATCGGAAACTTGGCCTGAATGCCACAAGTCGCATCGACCTGAACGTCGAAAACTTCTTCGATCTGAACATCGGAAAATCGGCCTGAATGCCACAAGTCGCATCGACCTGAACGTCGGAAACTTCTTCGATCTGAATATCGGGAAGACTTGGCCTGAATGCCACTTCGATCTGAATACCGGAAAATTGGCCTGAATGCCACTTCGATCTGAATATCGGAACACTAGTCTGAATGCCACTTCGATCTGAATATCGGAAAATCGCCCTGAATGCCACAAGTCGCATCGACCTGAACGTCGGAAACTTCTTCGATCTGAACATCGAAAAGACTTGGCCTGAATGCCACTTCGATCTGAATATCGGGAAAACTGGCCTGAATGCCACTTCGATCTGGATACCGGAAAACTAGCCTGAATGCCACTTCGGTCTGGATACCGGAAAACTGGCCTGAATGCCACAAGTCGCATCGACCTGACCGTCGGAAACTTCTTCGATTTGAACATCGGAACACTGGCCTGAATGCCACTTCGGTCTGGATACCGGAAAACTGGCCTGAATGCCACTTCGATCTGGATACCGGAAAACTGGCCTGAATGCCACAAGTTGCATTGACCTGAACGTCGGAAACTTCTTCGATCTGAACATCGGAAAACTTCATGTCTGTCAGCATTGGCAGAAATAGGGAATGATAATAGAGGCGGCGCATGGGCCAATGACACTAGCTGGGGATAACAAAGGTAAGTCATGAACAATCTTCAGTCTGAGTACTGGAAACAACTTCTAGCTTATCACTTGGGATACCGAGAATGTTTTATGCTTACAATGTGTATGTTTGAAATATTCAATGGCGTAATGCTCCATGAAAATGGAAATGCTACGCGATTTGGAAGGATGCAATGCAATATGATTCTACATGCAGGGATGCGAAATGCTGGGTAGAATGCCAAGCTGAGGCAAGGGGATCTGCGGGGGAAATGATTACCATCCTCTGGGCTCTGGCCAGGCTGCTGGAGATACACACCACAATGAACTCTGTGGGGAGATGACTAGCCTTGCGGTGTTCTGGCCATACCGAGACTCTGATCGAGGAAAGAATGGCATTGGAAGCCTGCTGCTGAGGAAAGCTACAATGGTTCTGGCAACCACGATTTGCGAGAGATGACTCAGTAGGGGGAGCAAACACTGATACGGTACCGAGGTTCTGCTTCAAGAAAAGAAACCATGGATCTGGCATTGGGATTATCGATCTGGCATCAAACTCTAAGGAGCAGCCACTTCTGCTGGGAAGATACAGTCTGGCACTGTCAACTCCGTTGGGGAGTGTATGTCCTGAAACAATCGCTTGGGGAAGTGCGGTGGTGAGAAACTGCTGGGGATTGAAGAATCCAACGCTCTGATCAGCTCTGCAGGGATAAGACACCGAATTTGTCTGTTGGTGACTTCACTGGGGAAGATATTCACGATCATCTGCAGGGAATTTTAAGGAAATGCCCAGAGGGTATCTGTTCTGAATAGACGATCCAAAGCACTTAAAATTTACAGCAATTTTAAATGTTTATTAAGCATGTACATGTAAAGCCCTTATGTGTCATGATGCAATGTTTATCAAAAATTCGGACGTCATTTTTGCAAACAAAACAGTAAAATGAAGATGAAAACAGAGATATACTGAATAACATGATTTTATTGATTGAATGGCCTCTGAATAGGCATTTACATTAAGAAGCAATCCCTGGAAAGAGGTAATCGCACAATAGATAAAAACAAAAATTAATCTAATGGCAATGTGAAATGGATTTCTATTGGGTTCCAATTCTGCTATGACTTGCCCGTCTTCAAGATCTTCCAGATGATCAGCTTTCTGAAAGAGTGATTGGACTGTTTCCTATCCTTCAAAAATTTCCAGTCATTGGCACGAGATGAGATTCAGAACTACTCAGAACGCAGTCATTCGCTTAATCCCTAACTTTTGCCTGGATCGCCCTTTTCGGGTTTTCAATCCACCGGGATACCCATTTTTGCCTAAGTTGCCTTTTCAGGTTTTCAACTTACCGGGTGTACAATCTTTTTTTTATTTTTGTCCCTAATTTTTGCCCGAACCCTTTCATTTTCTTGGTTCGCCGGGACGCCCATTTTTGCCTGGACTACTCTTTTTTACTGTCCAGCGGGTCTATTTTATGCGAAGTATTTTTTAACTGCGTCTGAGTTCATAGGGGAAGTGAAGTTTTCACCATCCATAGTTGCAAGCATTAAAGCCCCACCATCAAAAACCTTGGTGACAATATACGGTCCATCATAGTTAGGAGTCCACTTGCCCCTGTGATCTGTCTGAGGAGGAAGGATCCTTTTCAACACTAAATCTCCGACTTGGAAACAACGAGGACGCACCTTCTGATTAAAAGCCGACTCTGATACAACTGCCCATGACAAATGGCTGCCATTCGCTTCTCTTTGATAAGACTCAACTCATTGAACCTTGTCCAAATCCATTCAGCTTCGTCTAGCTTGACATCCAACAAGACTCTTAGAGAAGGAATCTCCACTTCAACAGGTAGGACTGCTTCCATACCATACACAAGGGAGTAAGGGGTTGCCCCGGTCGATGTACGTACTGAAGTGCGGTACCCATGCAAGGCGAAAGGTAGCATCTCATGCCAATCTCTGTACGTGACGACCATCTTCTGCACAATCTTCTTTATGTTCTTATTTGCCGCCTCAACAGCGCCGTTCATCTTAGGGCGGTAAGGGGAAGAATTGTGATGCTGAATGTTGAAGTTCTGACACAACTCCTTCATCATTTTGTTATTGAGATTAGAACCATTATCAGTAATGATTCTTTCGGGAATCCCATAGCGACAAATGATTTCTTTCTTGATGAAACGGGCAACCACATGTCTGGTGACATTCGCGAACGACGCTGCCTCGACCCACTTGGTGAAATAGTCGATGGCAACAAGGATGAAGCGATGCCCATTAGAAGCAGTCGGCTCAATCTTTCCAATCATGTCAATGCCCCACATGGCAAACGGCCACGGCGAAGACATCACATTCAGAGGATTCGGCGGTACATGCACCTTATCAGCATAAATCTGGCATTTATGACACTTCCGAGCATACTTGAAACAATCTGATTCCATGGTCATCCAATAATAACCCGCTCCCAACAATTTCTTAGCCATTGCATGTCCACCGGCATGAGTATCGAAGGAACCTTCATGAACTTCCTGCATTAACATGTCCGCCTCGTGTCTGTCCACGCATCTGAGCAAAACCATGTCGAAGTTCCTCTTATATAGCACATCGTCTTTGTTTAAGAAGAAACTGCCTGCCAATCTTCTCAAAGTCTTTCTGTCATTGTTGGATGCCTCTGCAGGGTACTCTTGATTCTTCAGAAAGCACTTGATATCGTGATACCAGGGCTTGTCATCGACTACCAGTTCAGCAGCAAACACATGCGCGGCCCTGTCAAGGCGCATCACATCGATCCTGGGAGCATGGTTCCAACGAATTACCTTGATCATGGAGGATAGAGTAGCAAGCGCGTCTGCCATCTGGTTCTCATCACGAGGTATATGATACAATTTTACTGTTGTGAAGAAAGTCAACAGTCTTCTCGTGTAATCTCTGTAGGGGACCAGAGTGGGTTGGAGAGTATTCCAATCACCATTTACTTGATTGATCACCAGAGCTGAATCTCCGAAGATGTCCAGAGTCTTGATTCTCAGATCAATGGCTTGCTCAATACCCAAGATACAGGCCTCGTACTCAGCTTCATTATTTGTGCACTCAAAAGTCAAACGAGCGGTGAAAGGTATGTGGGCACCTTTCGGAGTAGTAATAACAGCGCCAATTCCACTTCCTCTAGCATTGACAGCCCCATCAAACAACAAAGTCCACTTTTCGTTTGGATCAGGTCCCTCCTGGCTCTTCACAGTCTTTTATCTTGAGGAACATGATGTCTTCATCAGGGAATTCAAACTTCATCGGTTCATAATCATCAATCGGTTGCTCGGAAAGGTAGTCTGACAGAATACTCCCTTTGATGGCCTTCTGTGACGTATACTGGATATCATACTCTGTTAAAATCATCTGCCAACGGGCAACACGTCCGGTGAGAGCCGGCTTCTCGAATATGTATTTCACTGGATCCATCTTAGAAATCAACAAGGTAGTATGGTTCAACATATACTGCCTCAGTCGGCGAGCAGCCCAGGCCAAAGCACACCAAGTTTTCTCAAGCTGAGAATATTTGATTTCACAGTCGGTAAACTTTTTGCTAAGGTAGTATATGGCATGCTCTTTTCGACCAGACTCGTCATGCTGTCCCAATACACACCCCATCGAGTTCTCAGTCACTGATAGGTACATTATCAGAGGTCTCCCAGGAACTGGAGGTATAAGGATCGGAGGTTTCTGTAGATACTCTTTTATCTTCTCGAAAGCCCTTTGACAATCTTCATTCCACCTGATAGCCTGATCTTTTCTCAGCAATTTGAAAATTGGCTCACACGTGGTTGTTAGGTGAGAGATGAACCTTGCAATGTAGTTCAACCTCCCTAAGAAACTACGGACTTGCTTCTCCGTTCTTGGCTCTGGCATTTCCTGTATCACTTTTACTTTGTCGGGATCCACCTCAATCCCTTTTCCGCTAACAATAAAACCCAACAATTTTCCTGATCTCACCCCGAAAGTGCACTTGTTCGGATTAAGTCTCAGTTTGAATTTCCTCAAACGCTCAAACAGTTTCTGCAAATTCAACAAATGTTCTTCTTCTGTCTGAGATTTGGCAATCATATCATCAACATAAACCTCGATTTCATGATGAATCATATCATGGAACAGAGTTACCATAGCTCGTTGATATGTTGCTCCGGCATTTTTCAGACCAAACGGCATCACCTTGTAGCAGAAGGTGCCCCATGGGGTTATGAAAGTTGTCTTTTCCATGTCCTCTGGTGCCATCTTGATTTGGTTATAGCCAGAAAATCCATCCATGAAGGAGAATACTGAGAACTGAGCTGTATTATCCACCAAAACGTCGATGTGAGGTAATGGGAAATCATCTTTAGGGCTAGCTCTGTTCAGATCCCGATAGTCGACACACATCCGTACCTTTCCGTCCTTCTTAGGTACTGGGACGATGTTCGCAACCCATGGCGGATAATTGGTGACTGCTAGAAACCCTGCATCCAACTGCTTTTGCACTTCTTCCTTTATCTTGACAGCCATCTCTGGTCTTGTTCTTCTGAGCTTCTGCTTGAACGGAGGACAACCTTCTTTGAGAGGCAAGCGGTGTACCACGATGTCTGTGTCCAGCCCAGGCATGTCCTGATAAGACCAGGCGAAGATGTCAACGTATTCTTGCAGCAATTCAATCAGCCCTTTCTTCACATTATCTTCCAAAGCAGCCCCTATCTTGATTTCTCTCTTGGCGTCCTCGGTGCCGAGATTAATCACTTCAACAGACTCTTGATGCGGTTGAATAACCCTTTCCTCTTGTTTTAATAACCTGGTAAGCTCTTCAGGGAGTTCACAGTCTTTATCACCCTCTTCTTCAGCTTGAAAGATTGGATTTTCAAAGTCGAAACGAGCCATAGCAGAACCGTTATCAATAGAATCCGGTGATGTGCATCTGCATGAGTGATGGTATGTGCTTATGAGTGTGAACAAGAAGTGAAAACTAAACGAAACATTGCCATTTTTTTATTTTGAAAAACTGCAAAAATAGAAAGACAGGGAACGAAATATTTGAATGCAAAAATACGTCCTTTATTTATGATAAAAATGCAAGTGTCACATAGACGGGCCCTACAATGAGTCATTACGCCCTGGGCGGAACGTAAGACTTGGATATGCATGAATAAACAAAGAAAATTACTCTTCAAGAAGAGTGACTTGGATAATCTCTTCAGAAGACCAATTGTTGATGACTTCACCCGGGATCCTCGGACGCACCCAGTTGTCAATGTCACAATCACTATCCCCATCTTCTTCGTTGACTGCAGAGACTTGACCATACTGAATGATGCCAGCACTGGAGAAAGTGATCGGCCCCTGAAGTGTTGTAGAAGTCAAAACTGGCTGATACCCAATCCCGAACTTATCTTCCTTCACTGGTAATTCCAACAGACGCCCCCAACCGGAAGCAACACCTGAATCCATCACGGCCCGTGCCTGCTTAAAGGATGAGATAGAGGCACCCGCTTTAACCTCTTCCACCGGAGTTGCATCCTTGACTTGAACTGACTCAAAAGCCTGACACAGAGTCTCATGAATTTCACCTTCTACTTCTACATACTTGAATGTAGACAGGTTACTGACCAGGATGTCCTCCTCGCCACAGATGGTGATAATTCGTCCGTTGACCGGAAACTTAATCTTCTGATGTAGAGTTGAAGAGACTGCCCAAGCATTATGGATCCAAGGACGACCCAGCAAGCAACTGTAGGAAGGACTGATATCCATCACGTAGAAGACAGTATTGAAGGTTTGTGATCCAATCAATATTGGCAATTCTACCTCTCCAAACACCGACCTCTTAGAACCATCGAAGGCTCTCACAATAAGATCTGAAGGTTTCAAGACCAAACCCTCTACTTCTAACCTTGTCAGGGCTCTCTTGGGTAGCACATTGAGAGAGGAGCCTGTATCCACCAGAACATGCGATAACATGGTGTCTCTGCATTCCATCGAGATGTGCAGAGCCTTGTTATGATTGCGTCCGGCTGGTGTTAAGTCAGAATCAGTAAAACCTAACCCGTTGCTTGTATGCACATTGGCGACGATCCCTTCTAGTTGGTTTACCGAGATCTCTTGAGGTACATAAGCAGCATTAAGAACCTTCAGAAGTGCCTCCCTGTGTGCCTCCGAACACAATAGGAGTGAGAGAATGGATATCTTGGACGGAGTCTGAATCAACTGATCGACTACCTTGTAATCGCTTTTCCTTATGATTCTCAGAAGCTCGTCCACATCCTTTGCAAAAGTGGGCTCAGAACTTCCCTGGGGTGCAGAGGGATCCCCGTCCACGGCTTGCTTGCCCTTGGCTTTCGCCACAGCATCAGTATTATCAGCTTGGGTAATCGGTGGTGAGAACAGTCTACCACTCCTGGTGAATCGCCCAATTCCACCGACATTATCCATTGCGGGACCTTCAAGTTCAGGCTTCTGACCCTCTTCTACTTTCAGTGGCCGTTCCACCTTACGATCGTGCGTATACACGCTCCCCCCATAACGCCACGGAATGGCCCTTTCACTGGTGAAGGGTAAAGGACCAGGGGTTGTGATGGTCATAGTAGATCGTCGCACTGGTGGCACGGGTTGCGCTTCTGGCACACAGATCTGATTAGTTGGGTAGAAAATAGTGATAGTAGCAATATCACAGTCGTACTCAGAAATCTCATTCATTGAAATGCAAGCATCCGAAACATCGGAATCAAGTTCAATTACATCATTATGGATTACAGAAACAGTAGGAACAACATCTGCGAATTCATCAGTAGCATCTTCAAACCCTTCTTCCTCAACCCCTTCCGCAAACTCTTGGACAGACAGACCCTCAACCTGGAGGATACCTTTGTCGAGCAAGGCCTGAATACCCTGCTGTAGTTTCAAACAACCTCCACTCTGAGTGGCACAATCCAAACAACCCTTCCCACAACCGGGGAAGACATCGGCCTTCAGCAAGCATCCTTTGATATCCAACAATGGAGTCTTCAACTTCAACACATCCTTAATGGACTTGGCTTCTCCCTCTACCAAATTAACGTTCGCACCACCATGCTGGGGCATGGGATTGTTGACGACATTCGGAGCTGGTGCAAGGTCGATGGCCTTTGAATCTATGAGGTCCTGAACTACGTGCTTAAAAGCTTTGCAGTTCTCAATGTCATGGCCAGGTGCCCCAGAGTGGAAGCTACACCTAGCGTTGGCGTCGTAACCCACCGGAAGTCTACCAACAGGAGGAGCCAGAGTGCGCAATTGCACAAGTTGTAGTTGTTGAAGACTAGAAAGTAACTGGGCGTACGACATTGGAAGGGTGTCAAAACGCCGGTCCATCGTCCTTTGCCTCTATTGATAAGCGGGCCTGTTACCCGGTTGTTGCTGCTGTTGATACTGAGCTGGTTGACGTTGTGATTGTTGTTGTTGTAGTGGTGCTGCAGCTGGAATGGTCACAGCCGCAACATACAGTTGCTGATGATAATTCTGAAAATTATTCCTCTGGTTATCCCTGTTATGATAAGAAGATATGGCATTCGCATCCCCTTCTCTCCTCTTCTGTCCCTGAATGAACGACTTCTTCACCCCTGATGAGGATCCACCTCCACTCTGGATCTTGTATGTCTTTAGGTAATTCTCCACCCTTTCTCCAGTAGAGACCACATCAGCAAAGTTGGAAGCATTGCAACCTACCAGACGCTCCAGATAAGGTCCAGGCAGCGTATTCATGAACATGTTGGCCATTTCCTTTTCCAACATAGGAGGCTGAACACGGGAAGCTGTATCCCTCCAGCGTTGAGCGTATTCCCTGAAGCACTCATTGCTTTTAAGAGACAGATTCTGAAGTTGAGTTCTGTCCGGAGCCATGTCTGCATTATACTGATACTACTTCACGAAAGCCTCTGCCAAATCCCTCCAGCAACAGATGTGGGCTTTGTCCAGCCTCATATACCATTCCAAGGATGCCCCAGCTAGGCTATCCTGGAAGAAGTACATAAGTAGCTTCTCATCATCAGAGTATGCAACCATTTTACGGAAATAGGCTTGCACGTGAGTTTTGGGGCAAGAGCTGCCATTATATTTGTCAAATATCGGGACCTTGAATTTCGGTGGCACCCTCACACCTGGGACTAGCCCCAAGTCAGCAACATCTACTCCCAGAGGATTCTGTCCTTCCACTGCCTTCAACCTTTCTTCCAATCTCCTAAACATGGGGTCCATGCCAAAGTCTTCCTGAAGCAAGGGAAACTGATCATCCTGACCATCCTGAATGGGTTGTTGACCGGAGGTGACATGTAGGATTGGGATAGGCCCCGGTCCATTGGGACCATTAGCCTCTCCAGCTGGAGGATCAGCCAACGTCTCCGGTTGAGTAATAGGGGGATCCCTCTGTACCAACAATCTAAGCTCCTGCTGTCCTTGAGCCACCCCTTGAACCAAATCCATGAATTGATTCATGCGAATCTTCATCTCGGGGAGCTCTGCCTGTAGGCTTTCCATTACTCTCTGTTGGTTCCTCCGGGTACCGTATCGGTGAATGCCCGAGTCAGCTATCCTGCTAGTGGGACACCAAACAAACTGAGAACACTGTGGCGGTACCTGTTATGCAAGACATGCGGATGACTATGCAAATGCAATGACAATTTATCAATTCCAAAAGTATTCTACCCCCTTGATTCCAGTCTCACATTTGATAAACAGTGTAAGAAAAAGACTAAGCCGTTGATGAGAACCAAGAAAATTCCGACTAGAATCAAGTAGAAGATATAAACCCCACAGAAATGGATAAACATGTGTTAAATGATATGAATGCAAATGATGTGATGCAACGATGTGAATGCAATGCAGTGGCATGTCAATCAGGATTGCTGTATCTGCTTGAACATCTGTCAGGTTGCACTGTCTGGAGAGAAATTAAGAGTACACCAAACAAAGGTCATGGGGTGGATCATGTTATCCTTAATATCAACCACCCATTTTGGCGGATTATGGTTTACACCTTATCAATACCCGAGTTTCATTGATATTAAGGATACCTGATCGGATCAACCATGAATCAAGGGTTTGTCGCAAGTCACGAGCATGGAGTTTAGGTTAAGAACCACCCAAAAGGAGTGTACTAAGGTTTAAACCTGCCAAACATGTTCTACAAAAGGTTCCCATAGTCATAATCCCATCTTTCGGATATTATCAGAGGAACGACTACTCGTATTCCAACAATATTCTCAAGAGAGACTCTTATGAGTGTAGTATCGCGTAACAATCGTATCAAATCTTACATTTGAACGAATTTCGCACTACGTCCTACGAATAGGCCAAGATGAGTTAGGTAAACTAAGGTCCTTGGCTTCTTAGGTCTATATTGGAACAAGTAATGTCTAACCACAACTTACTTATGTGACATTATTGATCTCAACATGACCTCCACCAAGTGAATGGGCTTGCAAGTCAACTCGCTAAGGAATACTCCACACAAGTTGACAGGACTATGCCATTCTCCTATCCTAAGTGCACTCGAGTTCGGGTATAGAACTCATCTCACAAAGATCACCAAGCAGCCATAGCCAGCCAACAGATACAACAATGATATGTACACAATGTAATAAGGTAAAGCAGGTAAATAAATAACTGTACAAAAGCATGAACACCCAATAAACAAACAAACTACAAAAGCTAGGAGGGACTCGCTTAGGGAAGGTGGACCAGCAAGAGGTCAACTTCTTAATGTCCCCAGCAGAGTCGCCAGCTGTCGCAACCTGAAAAATACAGTGTGCGAAAAAAAACAACCGGCGAAAGAAAATGACAGAAGAGTCGCCACCGTGCGTTATTTATCCCAAGGGAGGGAAAGGAAACGCTCGAAGTAAACCTGAAAAAGGAAAGGACAAGACGGGGTCTCGCAACCAAATCTTGGGTTCGGGAGTCGGTTATGCGAAGGGAAGGTATTAGCACCCCTACGCATCCGTAGTACTCTACGGGATCCACTTTTGTAGTTTTTGTCTAAAGAGTGTGGGTTTATCTTGTGCTGTTTGCCAAAAAAAAAGGGGTTAAATGAAAATGACTCGCGCGGATGTCGCATCCACTGCATACGTATCTCATTTGAATATGAGAATCAGAGTCTTCGTAGCTCGGCTGACCTATGGGTTGGGGGGATGTATGCTCGCTAAGACATCGCGTTTTATGCCTACGTATCTCATCTGGAATGAGAATCAGAGCAAGCCGTAGTTCGGCTAACTACGGGGTTATGGATTGGGTTTTGGACGAACGACGTTACTACGCAATCTACCGGATGCTCAACCTTTGGAGACTTACTCGCCTGTAGTAGAAGGAGTAAACGTGTTGCTTTGGGTTTTAGGGTTTGGGATGCTCGAGGGCAAAAAGGCAGTCCTTGACGAAGGAACCGCGCTACCTGCAGGGATATGAATACAAAACACAAAACATGTATCTCAAAGTAAAATGCCACCAAGGGGCTCAAACATTGCCTCCTATCGAGGTCTTCCAGCTAAGAAAGCGATAAAGTATGAGAAAGAGAAAAAATTACCACACGGATAAAGATCCGAAGCTATAGCAGTTAAAGGATTAGCAACCCTGAGATCTCTCCAGCTAGACCATCAAAGAAAATCAGTCAATACGATTAATCAGGATAAACCTCCGGATGGTATCCCTGCAAGAGTATGTGAGCCCTCGCGAAAACTCAACAGAAAGGTTAGACAAACAAGGTGAAATCCAGGGAAAACAATGCCATGGCAACATAAAGACAAGTTAGAGAAACAAAATAGGGTAACCCAGAGTTGCCCCTAAATCAAAATGTAACCACATGAATAATTCCATCAAAATTCACAAAAGGCCCACAAAAAAGGTATCAAATTCACCCATAATACCTCATACATTTAGAGCATTCAAATTAAAGGCATAAAGATGATGGATATAGGGCAAACCTGATTGGAGAGCTTGATTGAAATTGAGTTGCACCTGTGAGGTTTACAAGTTGAGTTCCCTTCAGGGTTTGGAGGCTGCTCTGAGTTCTCTGTCAGGTCTTCTCTCACTATCTTTTTCCTCAGGGTTTTGTTCCAAGGAAACCTCAGAGTATTTTGCTTCTCTCCCTTTTTCTCAAGTGAATCTCCCAGTGTAACTCCAAGTGTCACTCCTCTACTGAAACTTCAGTATTTATATACTGATTTTCGTGGGTAATGGGCTCAAATGAGGGAGACCCAAGTCCAAAATAATTTGTTATATTTTATTTATTTATTTAATTAATTAATTAATTAATTAATTTTTATTTTTTTTTCGTTTTTTTTCCTTTCTTTTTTTCTTTTTTTTTTTTAAGGAAAAATGAAGGGTAAATTTTGGGGTATTACAGTAGTTATGAGATTCATCCAAATGGAACCATGAAGAGTAACCATGCATAAGTCATTCAAACCTTGTCCAAATGAAGTGATCTTGGATGTTTTTTGTAAAGGTGTGATCAATGGGAACAACTTTCATGTTAAACACTTCTCCATTTTAAGCTTGGATCATGATGAATTTTGAGGTAGAGGTTTGGGAAATCAAACATAATTAAAAAAATTCTAAGTCCCAAGTCAAATGTTCACTTCTTCCACCTTGAATAACTTTTTCTATGAGCTTCCAATGGAAAAGGTTCCTTCATAAAAGTTGCATCTCTTTTAAACCTATTCAACTTAGCCATAAATTTGATCTCATTTGGATTTGGAATGAAGGATTTATGCATTTTAGAAGTTATGGAAAATTGCTTGTTCAATGGTAATGGCCCCAAATGACCTATAATGTTTCCTCTTGGAACATGCCATTGCATGTTGAATTTTAAGTTTCTCAAAGAATCAAAGTTGGAGAGGACATCTTGAAATTGATCATGAAACTTGAATTGTTGTCATCTCATAAAAAATGAGCAAGTTGTGGTCCTTAGAAGTTGACCTCCTAACTAGGACACAGACAAAATGACCTATAATCTTTCACCATAAAAAATGATTTTCCAAGAAAAACTAGATCTTGACCTTAATATTAAATTTATTTGGAATGTAATAAGGAAAAATGTGGCTCTTGGAATCATTTTCATATGACAAAAATTGTAGGAGATAGGGTTTAGGGAACCCGAGTTTTGACCAGTTGACTTTCTCTGGTCAACCACCTTGAACCATCTTGCAAACTTGAAGTTTTCTTGATCTTTTGGACTCATGGAGAATCATATATGCATAAGATGATGTAATATTAAGTATCCCTTGAAATATTTGATCAATTGCTGAAGAAACTTGCTGAGGAAGTCACACAAGATACCCAAATGAATTAGGGTTTCCAAGGCAAACAAACTTCAAACTCTTGATGATTTCTTGAGAAAAATGATAAATGAAGATCATGTGGATCCATATATTATGTCTAGAAACAATGTGAACCATATATTGATTAATCTCCTTGCACTGAGGGTTTCAAACCGTAATTGTGAGCTTGATGAGGCATTGGTGGATGCACACACTACCTACAAAAGAAACAAAGTTATACATATACATATTTTGGTATTTTGGTTAGTAAATAATGAAAAACAAAGTATGATACAATCAAATGTGCTTGGTGATCTCTCCTAATGAAAACCCAATGAATGAGGGATAAGAAGGATGCCAAGGTGTGATCCCAAAGCCAATGCATATGATGAGATATCATGAGGGATCTTAGGATCAAAATTGGGGTCTTACACCAGCCAAGTGGTAACTTAACAAAGGTAACCAACCAAAAGTAAGACGAATTATTACCTATTATCAGTCAAGTGATAGCTTAGCAAAGGTAATAAGCCAAAGCAAAATGATTACCAACTACCAGCTAAGTGGTAACTTAACAAAGGTAACCAACCAAAGGGGACCAAAGTTCAACCTAGGAATGAAATGGAGAGGAATGGTCAAATAGGACTTCATCCAATGATTAAATAAACTCAATTAGGGATTGATTCCACCCAAATAATGAACTGGAGCGGAGAACTGAAACAAAATATTCCACGAGGATCGGACTCAATGGGGAATCAAAAAGGATAAACCCTTTATGCTTAAGGTCGACACTCTATTGGAGAGAGGACACACACACTCTGTGGGGAGAAAAGTTCCAGATAGTGGTGGGGAAGCATCGAGAAATGCAAAATTAAAAAATAAACATCATGATGTTATGCACATGCGTATGATTATGCTGACAAAACAAACACAAAGGCGTGAGCCTGAAAACACAATACAACCAGATACTTGGCTAATCTCAACAAAATGGAGATGCTAGCAGAGATTCATTAGGGATTTTACCATTCTTGCAATCTGATGATGGGGAGACTGTTATAAAAGAAAATCTGGCCTGGGGGAGTAACTGAATTCCACTCTTCAGAATCTTACCATCCTTGAGATTTCTATTAACATTCCTCTTTTGTATTCAAGTCGAGGAAAACACATATCTTTTTTGTAAACTTTCAAAATATGATTGTTTAGATGTTTTTCTTTCAAAAATCATCATAAAAAAATAAATGTAATTTCGTAAACTGAAACAAAATAAGAATAACGAACAAATGGCCGAAAGGCTCAAGTTTTATTGATGGGACGGTAGTCCGCAAATGGCGTGACTCCATGGATCATTACAAAGTTGGAAAAATGGTAAATACATGGAAAGGGCTACATTGAGATACAAAGACTGTTATTCTCCCTAATAACTTTGAATTCCATTATGCTCTGGACTTCGGCCGAGGAGGACTGAATAGGAACCTGTGATAGGAACTGTTATTTCAAATGATCAAGTCTGGCCTGATGCAGTTACTTGCCATAATCCCTAACTTTTGCCTAGATCACCTTTTAAAGGTCAATCCACCAGGATAATTATTTTCTATTTATGTCTCTATTTTTTTCCTGGACCATCCTTTCGGGTTTTCAATCCACCGAGAGGCTCATTTTTGCATAAACTGTCCTTTCGAGTTTTCAACTTAACAAGCTGTTCTTTTATTTTTTAGGCGAAGTATTTCTTGACTGCATCGGCATTCACAGGATGAGGGAGCTCCTCATCATCCATAGTTGTAAGAATCAATGCACCACCAGAGAAAGCTCTCTTAACAACATATGAGCCTTCATAATTAGGAGTCCACTTTCCCCTAGAATCAGTGTTGAAGGACAAGGTCTTCTTGACCACAAGGTCACCTTTTCTGAATACACGAGGTCGAAACTTCTTGTAAAATGCTTTCTTCATTCTCTTTTGATATAACTGACCATGACACAAGTCCGTCATTCTCTTTTCTTCAATCAAATTCAACTTATCATATCTGCTCTAACACCATTCAGCCTCAGACAAATTGGCTTCCATCAAGACTCACATTGATGGGATTTCCACCTCTACATGGAGCACTGCTTCCATGCCATACACAAGAGAGAAAGGGGTTCCCCCTGTTGAAGTGCGGACAGACGTACGGTATCCATGCAAAGCAAATGGGAGCATCTCATGCCAATCCTTATATGTCACAACCATCTTCTGGATAATCTTCTTAATGTTCTTATTTGCAGCTTCAACAACTTCATTCATATTTGGTATGTAAGGAGAAGAGTTATGATGTTCAATCTTGAAGTCATCACAAAGCTCTTTCATCATCTTGTTATTCAAGTTCAACCCATTATCGATAATGATCTTACTTGGAATTCCATATCGATAAATAATCTGATTCTTGATAAATCAGGCCACAACCTGCTTGGTCATATTAGCATAAGATGCTGCTTCAACCCATTTGGTGAAGTAATCAATAACTACCAGCATGAAACGATGTCCATTCAAAATATTGGGTTCAATCATACCAATCATATCAATTCCCCACATAAAGAAAGGCCATGGGGATGAAATAACATTGAGAAGTTTCAGAGGCACATGAATCTTATCAGCATAGATCTGGCATTTATAGCACTTCTTCATATATTTACAACAATCAGATTCCATTGTCAGCCAATAGTAATCTGCCCTTAACATCTTTTTAGCCATTGTATGTCCATTGGCATGGGTACTAAATGATAATTCATGAACTTCTTGCATTAACATGTCTACTTCATGTCTATCCACACATCTGAGAAAAACCATGTAGAAGTTTCTTTTTTACAACACATCTTCATTCAGAAAGAAATTGACAGCCAGTCTTTTCAAAGTCTTCTTATCTTTATTGGATGCCCCAAGCGGGTACTCCCGACTTTAGAGGAAACACTTAATATCATAATACCAAGGCTTATCATTTATAACTTCTTCTGCTGCAAACACAAGAGCAGGTATATCAAGGTGCATAATTGTGATACTGGGCATGTCATTCCAACGATTTACTTTATAAATAGAAGACAAAGTAGCCAGAGCGTTTGCCATTTGATTCTCTTCATGAGGTATATGATGAAACTCTATTTTATTGAAGAAGGTTGACAACCTCCTTGCGTAATCTTTGTAAGGAATCAAACCAGGACGACGAGTCTTCTACTTTTCTTTAATCTTATTAACCACCAAGGCTGAATCCCCATACACATCGAAGATTTTAATTCTTAAATCAATGGCCTCTTCAAGACCCATGATATAGGCTTCATATTCTACCATATTATTCATACAATCAAGCATTAATCTTGCAGTAAAAGGGATATGAGAATCCTTAGGAGTAATAATTATTTCCCCAACTCCATTACCATAAGTATTAACAACTCCATTAAATACTAAACCCCACCGGAATTTAGGCTCTGGTCCTTCTTCAAGCAACGGTTCATCATAATCTTTAGCTTTTAAGTACATAACATCCTCATTAGGGAAGTCAAAACTAATGGATTAATAATCATCAATTGACTGGTGATCCAAATGATCAACAAGAATACTTCCTTTAATCAACTTCTAAGTACGGTACTCAATATCATATTCAGACAATAACATCTGCCAACGAACTATCCTTCCAGTTAAAGCAGGCTTTTCAAAGATATACTTGATTGGATCCATTTTGGATATCAACCAAGTGGTATGATTGATCATATATTGGCGTAAATATTTGGCAGCCCAGGCTAAACCATAACAAGTTTTCTCAAGCATAAAATACCGAGATTCATAATCTGTAAACTTCTTACTCAGATAGTAGATGGCATGCTCCTTTCTACCAGTTTCATCTTGTCGTCCAAGCACATAGCCCATTGACTATTCTAAAATAGTCAAATACATAATCAAAGGTCTTCCTTACACTAGAGGAGACAAGATATGAGGTTCAAGAAGATACTCCTTGATGTTATCAAAAGCTTTCTGGCATTCCTCTATTCAAACATAACCTTGATCTTTACAGACAAACTTAAAAATTGGCCCACACGTGGCAATCATATGAGATATAAATCTGGATATGTAATTCATACGCCCGAGGAACCCTATGACTTGCTTTTCTGTCTTCGATGCAGGCACCTCTTGAATAACCCTAACTTTATCAGGATCTACTTCAATACCTTTCTGGATGACAATGAAACCCAATAATTTTCTTGAACGGACGCCAAAAGTACACATATTATGATTCAACCGGAGTTTAAACTTTCTCAATCGCTGAAACGAATTTAACAAATACTCAACATGATCTTCTTCAGTCTTCAACTTAGAAATCATATCATCAACATAGACTTCTATCTCTTTGTACATCTTGTCATGGAAAAGAGTAGCCATGGCTCTTTGGTATGTTGCACCAACACTCCTTAAACCAAAAGGCATCACTCTATAGCAGAATGTTCCCCAAGGTGTGATAAATATTGTCTTTTCCATGTCTTCAGGCGCCATATTGATCTGATTATAACTGGAGAACCCATCCATAAAGGAGAAGACATTAAACTTATTTGTATTATCTACCAATATGTCAATGTGTGGCAGAGGAAAAATCATATTTCAGACTATAATCAACACATATACGAACTTTACTGTCTTTATTTTGAACAAGCACAATATTGGCCACCCACATAGGATATTCAGAAGCAACAAGGAATCCAACATCAATCTTCTTTTGCACTTCCTCTTTAATCTTGACAGCCATATCAGGGTGAGTACTTCTCAACTTCTACTTAACTGGCAGACATTCTATCTTAAACGCCAATCTTTGCTCCACAATATCAGTACCAAGACCTAACATATCTTGATAAGACCAAGCAAACACATTCACATATTCTCTAAGAATCTCTACCATCCTCTTCTTAACATATGGTCAAAGAAGTGCCCCAATCTTGACTTCTTTCTTGTTATCTTCGGAACCCAAATTAATCACTTCCAACGACTCTTTATGAGGCTGAATGGTCTTTTCTTTGTGCTCAAGCAACCAAGAAATCTCATCAGAAATCTCTTCATCATCCTCTTCTTCCATTTCAAACACAGGAAATTCAAAGTTAGGAGAGGGCACGGGGTCATTGTTTTCAATGGGTTTAACAATTAATCTGCACAATGATTTTATGCTTGATTTTAGAATATGAACAAATAAACGCACATTGTGATGCAAATATAAAAGTGATTATTATTTTTGTTTTTTATGTTACCATTTTTCCAGAAAAATCAAAAAGGGAAAACATAATATGGATAAACGAAATAACATTTTTATTAATGATAATGAAATCTGAAACAAAGCCCACATAGATTCACTTTCACTTTGGGCATAATGAAAGGATTTTGAAAATAACAAAAACAAACATATTACTTCGACAAGTGAATAACAGAAGAAACATCAACAACAATCCAGTTCTAGAACATCGATCCACGTGTCACAAATTCTGGCTCTTCACTGTCTTCTAAAATTGCAGTAGCAGACTGATCTTTGGAATGAATAAATCCAACACTATGAAACACTTCCTTAATTTGCTTTAAATCTCTTCGGGTTGCACCAGGTGAAAAACCCAAACCAGCTATGTTCTTGTTTTCAGCAAGCTCAACAATTTGTCCCCACTTAACAGATTGACCATTCTCCACCACAAACTGGGCATCTTTTAAGGATGACATGGATTCCTCTTTCTTATTAACAACAATATTATCAACATAAAGAGCTTGAAATGACATTCCTTCAACTTCGTCGACGTCAATGTATGAAAATGAAGAAATATGACTCACCAACATGGCCTGCTCGCCACCCACGATCAGTAATTTTCCATTCTTCACAAACTTCAACTCCTGGTGTAGAGTTGATGTAACTGCCCAACCTCATGAATCCACGAACTTCCTAAGAGATAGCCGTAAGAGGGATGAATATCCATCACTTGAAAAGTAATCTAAAATAAGCATGGACCTATCTTTATTGGGAGATTAACTTCCCCAATTACAGTCTTCCTTGAGCCATTGAAGGCCTTCACAACAACTCCACTGAATCTCATCGGAGCACCTGGTAAGCAAGTTTAGACAACATAGCCTTAGGTAAAACATATAGAGAGGATCTTGTATCCACCAGCACATTGAGCATGACATCTTCTTGACAGTTCATAGAAATATGTAGGGCCAAATTGTGGTTCCTCCCTTACTCGGGAAACTCTTCATCACTGAAGCTCAAATTGTTACATGCGGTAATATTAGCCACACTGCCATCAACTTGACCGATCGTCACAACATGGTCCACATAGGCCTCCTCTAGGACCTTCTACAAAGCTTCTCGGTGTGCTTTTGAACTCATCAGTAGGGATAATACAAATATCTTGGACGGAGTATGCAACAACTGGTCCACCACATTAAAATCACTCTTCTTGATCAATTTCAACACCTCATCTTGATCAACATTTTAGTTCACAATACTGGATTGGCCGGCTTGTACAACAAGAGTTTTCTCTGAAGTTGATTTCTCTATCATAACACCTTCAGTCCTCTTAGGAGCTGCAACAACAAATACCCTACCACTTCGGGTCACACCACTTACATCAGTGATGCTCACAACTGACGGAAAAACGGGAATTGGAACTTCTTTGCCATCTTCTACCATAGTAGCATCATACTTGTAAGTCATAACTTTATCAGACTTGTAAGTCGTAGGACCCGCCAAACAAATAATCAACGGATATACATCGGTCTTCTAACCATCATATGCAATCACAACCGGTTATAGGAGATTAAAATGGGTAATTATGACATTCACCTCATGTTCATCTTCATTCCCGTCCCTCGTAACCTGAATAAGATTTTGATCCAACATCTCTTATAAGTCTCTTTTCACAACAACACATCCTCGGGGATCTCTGGAACATACTTGACAAGAAGCATGGTCATGCTCATAATAGCTCAATTCGCATAAAGTAGCGTGCATTTCAACTAAGGATCTTCTGATTAGATTGACGTTAAAAACTCGGTACTTTCATGGACATCCTTCAACCATATTCATAGCTGCATTACCATGTTTTAGTAACAAATTAGCTTGTACATTGAGATTAGAATCTTCAAATGACAAGATACCAGTTTCCATTAACCTTCTCACCTCAGCTTTCAAAGCAAAACAATTCTCAATATCATGGCCAGGTGCTCCTTGGTGGAATGCACAATGTTGGTCAGGTTTATACCACCAAGAAAGCTCATTCGGAATAGCGGATGGAGTTCTTGTTTGCACCAAATTCTTCTGAATTAAAGTAGGAAACAACTTTGTATAAGTCATTGGAATTGTGTCAAATTGTACAAGCCTTTGGGCATGATTCTATTGGTTCTATTGATTTGTGCATTGCTGGAAACGCGGTTGATAACTCAGCGCAACTTGAGCAACTGGATAAGAATTAATAATTGGAGTTGCAGACATCACATGCTGATGACGTTGACTGTTCCTCAGAAGTCTTCTATGTTTCTCTTGTGAGATAACATTAGCATCGTGTTCCTTCTTCTTGGGTAAACCATTCCCATATTTACCATTTCAGTGAAGTCACTAGGCACACTTGCTACCAACCTGTCATAATAGAACAGACTCAATGTCTTCAAAAACAGCTTTGTCATTTCATTTTCTTCTAAAGGTCGACTAACCTGTGCAACAATCTCGTGCCATCTTTACGCGTATTCCTTGAAGGTTTATTTATCTTTGCAGGACATAACACGAAGTTGATCCCTGTACGGTGCCATGTCGACATTATATTTGTATCGGAGAACAAAAACCTCACCTAGCACATTTAACGTTTGGATCTGAGTATTGTCGAGCCCCATATACCATTTTAGAGCGATACTAGTCAAATTTTCTTGAAAGTAGTGGATCAATAATTAATGGTTGTCAGTCTGAGTCAACATTTTACGAGGGTACATCACCAAAAGGCTTAGAGGACAAGAGTTGCCTTTATACTTTTCGAAATCCAGAACCTTGAACTTGTGCAGAATCTTCACATTAGGAACCAAACACAGATCATGAGCATTCTTTCCAAACAAATCTTTCCCCCTTAAAGCTTGAATCTCTTTCTGCACAGTCTGAAATTGACCTTGAAACTCGTCCACTCTTTCATAAACACTAACAGTCCTGCCCTGGTCAGTAGGAAAGACTGGTTGTTCAACATAAGGAACAACGTGAACCATAGAAGGTGGTACTGACATCACAAGTTGAGCCATAGGAACTTCAATAGCAGGTCGGTACCCCTCAAGCACAAAGTTAAGAGGCATGCCTAAGGGAAACCAAAAGGCATTTGGTGTTGCGGAGCACTGACGGGAGTCACAGAGATGGGCGTATAGACAATTTTGAAAACCACAATCCTTTGAAGCGGAGTCTGAGGAGGAGGAGGAGTTGGCTAATTCTGAGTAGTTGCCAAAGCTTCCCTCATAGCAGTAATCTTTTCATAACCGTCCCTCAAAGTTGTCACCTCTTCATGAAGTTCACGATTCTCTTGCTCTAGGAGATCCATCTTTTTCAGCTGATTAGCTCGAGTATTGTACCGGTGAGATAAATTGTCTTGGTGAAGACCAAAAAAGAAATAAGACTCCTGGAGAACTTACTCAAAGCAAGACCAAGATGCAACATGATGCATGATATGCAAATTCAAATGTGAATGCTACTATTTTTATTTTCCAAGGAACTTTAAGGCATAAGTTGCAAACATAAGAATAACACATTTCGATGTACTAAAAAGTCATTTTATTAATAATGTAAAGGATTATAATTAGAAATACAATTTCAATGATCATAATCATATCCGATGACGACCTAACACCAAGCTGACACTTCTTGCGAAGCCTTTTGATCTCTCTTTCGTAGTTACTTTTCATAGCATCCTTCTCTATCACGAGCTGGTCTACAATGCCTTTCCAAACGCCGGAAGTAGGAAGATGAATAGATAATGATCTGGTAGAGAAAAATAAATCCTCTTGGCCTCTTGATCTCTTCACAGCACGTTGCCCGAGTAATTATATCAAGTCGTCCTTTTCCTTTAGTTGCTTCTGCAATTCTACTTTCTCAAGGTGTGAGGTGTGAAACTTGTCTTCCCAATCATCCCTTTCTTTCCCCATCCTATCCAAATCCTCTTGTAACTCCTATATGACTTTAATAGTGGGTGATTTGACCATTACTAAGGACATTGGTCTTTCATAAGCGTATGGCATCTTAAATTCTTTTGCTCTCCTCTTCACCCAACTAGTGTAAGGATCCAAAGCTACATAATTCCTCAATCCAAGCTCACATTTTCCCTTCTTATGAACATTATGCCAAACACGTATTATCCTAGCTTTCAGCCCTTGAGTATCTTTCCCTTCTTGGGAAAATAAACCTTCTAACAAAGTGTTATTAGGTTTGTCTTTCACAACAAACCCAAGTTGACGTCTTGCTAAAGCCGGATTGTAGTTGATTCCTCATTGTGTACCAAGAAGAGGCACATTAGAGAGCTCCCTATAACTATCAATAATCTCAACGTCATCGTAAACATAAGCATACCAAGTAATGTCGTCTTTGGTGAGAGACATAAGTCTTTGAGACCACCTTAAACAATCCTTGTTTTCTGTGAAGATCGGGGATTGTGAAAAGTGTGAAATAAACCACTTGTACAGTAAAGGTACACAACAGACAATAATTCCACCCCCTTTAGAAGTCCTATGATGAATGGAGAAATAAGTGTTACCGAGCAGGGTTGGAACCAGATTCCCAATCAAGAAGATCCTCATAGAGTTAACATCAATGAAGTTGTCAATGTTAGGGAACAAAATCAAACCATAGATGAGTAAAGCAAGAATAGTTTCAAATTCTACCATGCTACCAACATTAGTAAAAGAAAAGGCTTTTTCTAATAGAAACCTTGAAGTCAATCCTCTGATACCTCCTTTGACAGTGAGATTGACATCTATGTCATACTTCCTTAAATGAATGGCTTCGGTAATAACTCGAGATTCAAGAATTCCTTCCACCCCACTAAAAGGAACTTTGTCAAAAACAGGTATACGTAAAAGATAAGCATACTCCTCCATGGTAGGCAACAACTAATAATCGGGGAAAGTGAAACACTGGTAAACAGGATCATAGAACTGAACCAAAGTACAAAGAAGGCCATCTTTAATATCAGTAGCTAGAACAAATAAAAGTATTCCAAAACAGTCTCTGAAACCCTTAGGATCATCCACGAAAGATGCTAGATTCTTCAATTCAATGAGATCGGGACATCTGAAACTATACTTCCAAGTATTCTTCCTTCCAATATCCATTATTAAATATCTGCGATGTTTACAACAAGAGTCTCTAAGTTCCTCTAAAATTTGAGAAAAATTCATATGAATGCCATGAGTGCATGATGCAACAACCAAAAATAAGATCACACAAGGCACACAAACAAGGTTCAAAGGTTCGGAGCCACGAGCATGGAGCCAAGGGTAAGAACCAACCTACATTGTATGTACTAAGGGTATAATCACTTGTAGAACAAGGTTCTAAAAAGTTCCCAAGGTCATAATTCTATCTTTTGGATATTAACGACTTAAATAAGTACCCGTTAACCAATAATATTCTAAAGAGAAACCCGTCCGAGTGTAGTATCGCGTGACAACTAATTCAAGTCTACACCTGAATAACTATCACACTATGCCCTAAAAAGGCCAAGATGGGTTAAAGGTTCTAAATTCCTCAACTTCTCGGGCTCCCATGTCGAAAAAAGTAATGCCAACTACGACTACTCGCGTGACATCAGTAATATCAAAGGGGCCTCCACTGAGTGGGGGATCTCAAGTCAGCTTATTAAGGATTAACTCCACGTAAGCCAAACATGACTATACCACCCTTCTATCATAACATATCTCAAGTTCAGGTATAAGACTTATCTCACCATACAAAGATCACCAAGCACCAGACAGAACAAACAATAACAAACACAATATATATATAAAACAAAGATGGTAACCCACTAGGGACTACTCCCCAGCAGAGTCGCCACTTTTCTGTAGTGGTAAATTTTTTGAGATTAAGATATCGATTAACTTAACTCTCAAAGTAAGAGTCGCATTGCACTTTTATTGTTTCCAAAGGAAAAGGAAAAAAGTACGAACAAAACCTGAAGAAGTTTTAAAATAAAACTAATAAAAAGAGAACAAGGGTCTGAGGTTAGTTATGCAAAGGGAATGTATTATCACCCTAAATATCCATGGTACTCCATGGAAACCTCTTTGAAAATATGTACATTTTGGTTTGAAAAAGGTGTTGTTTGTAAAGATTGGAGAGATGAGAAAAGAAGTATATTTTCTTATTTTTATGTTTGCCAAGACTTTTTAAGTCTCATGCCTACGTACCAATAAAGTGCAATGGAGGATCAAAACCTCGTAGTTCATGGTAAAAATAACAAAAGGAGTTTGTTTTGATTCATTTTTATGGAAAATAATTTTTGTTATTTTAAGGAGAATACTCAACTAGTCACACATAAGTATGAGAACTTTGCATCATCATGAGAAGCGCTCAACTTGGATAAGGATCAACAAGTATGCCACTAGCTCCCACAGGTGGAGAAGAATTATCATACAGAACTAAGAAAGAAGTTTGAGGTTTCCTTGGTCTCACATTTAATGAACTTCTTGCTTAAATAGTATATTGCATGTTCTTTTCTACCTGTGTTGTCATGCTGATGCAAAACACAACCCATAGACTCATCTAGTACCGTGAGATACATAATAAGAGGCCTATCAGGAATAGGTGGTATGAGGGTCGATGGTTCTTACAGATACTTTTTTATCTTGTCAAATGCCACTTGATAATCATTGTCCCACACAATCGACAAATTTTTCCTCAACAATTTGAAGATCGGTTCACAGGTAGCTGTTAAATGAGATATTATTCTAAAGATGTAATTAAGTCGACCAAGGAAACTCAGACTTCTTTCTTAGTTATGGGAGGTGGAATATCTTGGATTGCTCAAACTTTATCGGGATTGATCTCAATGCCTTTCTGACTCACTAAAAAACCCTACAGTTTAACAGATCAGACCCCAAAGGTGCACTTTGCTGGATTCAACCATAACTTGAACTTTCGGAACCTGGCAAATAATTTCCACAAGTGTTCCAAATGATCAACTTTAGTTCTGGACTTGGAAATCATATCATCCACATAAACCTCAATATTTTAGTGAATCATATCATGAAAAAGGGTTACCATGGCAAACTGATATGTTGCCCTTGCATTCTTCAAACCGAAAGGCATGACTTTGTAACAGTACTTCCCCCAAGACGTGATGAAAGTTATCTTCACCATATCATCTAAAGACATCTTTATATGATTGTAACCTGAGAAACATCTATGAAGGAAAAGACGGAGAACTGAGTTATATTGTCAACCAAGACATTAATATGAGGAAAAGGGAAATCATCCTTTGGACACACTTTATTGAGATCTCGATAGTCTACACACATTCTAACCTTCCCATCTTTCTTCGAAACTGGAACAATATTGGCAACCCATTGAGGATATTCAAAATAGCTAAGAAACCAACATCAAACTACTTTTTAACCTCTTCTTTTATTTTAAGTGTCATGTCGGGTCTGGTCCTTCTGAGCTTCCGCTTGACAGGAGGACATTCAGGCTTGAGTGGTGAGTGGTGTAGCGGTAAATTCATGACCACTGAGCTATTGGTTAACTCAACGTCAATAAAACCAGAGTCGCCACCTCACTTTTATTATTTCCAAAGGAAAAGGGAGAAAGTACGAACAAAACCCAAAGATAAGAAGTTTTCGAATCAAAACTAATAAAATGTCAGAGATTACAGGTAAGGGGTTTGGTTACACAAAGGGAAGGTATTAGCACCCAAAGTGTCATAGGTGCTCATAGGGGGCCCTTTTTGTGTGTACTTATTTTGGTTAAAAAGATGTTTGTTTTTAAAATAGAATGAGGGTATGAGAAAAGAATTCGTTATTTAAGTTTTGTGTTTGATAAGACCTTTGGTCTTATGCCTACGTACCAACATAAATGAGGGATCAAAATCTCGTAGTTCATGGTAAAAATTTCAAAGATGGGTGGATTTATTTTAACAAAAGCTTAAAGATCTTTTGTTATCAATGGGATAATACTCAACCAAACATCCACCGATAATGAGGGCTTTACAACATTTAAGAGGGTGGGCTCCAACTTGGATTAAATCAACAAGTATGCCTCTAACCCCTAGTAAATGGAAAGTCTTACACTCAACATATCATGTAATGGAAAAATGACATCTCAACCAAGGATAACTCAAATCTAAATGCTTTCTTTTTGAAAAGGTTAAAAGGAAAAAGACACCAAGTGGCCAAAATGATTAGATGAGGTTGTTAGTTCTTTTTAGTCTTTTTGAAAATAAAGTTAATATGATTAAGTCTTTTTACAAATTTGATTATGAAAATAGTTTGAAAATCAATGGCATAAGGCCAAGGTTTCTACTCATTAAAACAAGTCTAAGTTGAAAAACAACAAGCGAAGAAGTTTTGAAAATGAGAAGGAGATTTTGAAATTAAAGAAGAAGGAGGTGGAGATGAAGAGGCTATCCTAGATAAGATTAAAAGTTTTGAGTTGAAAAGATCTAACCCATGGGAAGCATCCATAAGACAATAGTGTCAGATAGAAACCCATTTCCTTTGGATTGTCAAGCAAACAACAAAGTCATAATCATCCAAGCAATTAATAAGAAACCCAATGATATCAAATAAAGATAACCAAACATCCAAGCTAGCACTCCAAATCAAGCAATCTTCAATGTCCTTTATGTGTATCATATGAAAAATCCCTTGAAACATACTCAAAGAGAAAACATCAAATAATAAAATCAAAATAACAATTTAGACAAAGAGAAAAAGTGTATCAGATAAACCAAAGGGAGTCTCTCAAGCTTATGTCAGACGAATGACGTTGGCCAAGTTCTTGGGCTCAAATTAATGGCATTGGCCAATTTTTTCTTCTATTTCTTCTTTAATTTCAGAATCTCCTTCTCATTTTCAAAAATTCTTCGCTTGCTATTTTTCAACTTAGAATTGTTTTAATGAGTAGAAACCTTTGCCTTATGCCATTGATTTTCAAACTATTTTCATAATCAAATTTGTAAAAAGACTTAATCATATTGACTTTATTTTCAAAAAGACCAAAAAGAACTAACAACCTCGTCTAATCAATTTGGCCATTTGGTGCCTTTTTCCTTTTAACCTTTTCAAAAGGAAGCATTTAGATTTGATTTATCCTTGGTTGATATGTAATTCTCCCATTCCATGATATGTTGAGTGTAAGACTTTCCATTTACTAGAGGTTAGAGCCATACTTGTTGATTTAATCCAAGTTGGAGCCCTCTCTCTTAAATGTTGTAAAGACCTCATTATCGGTGAATGTTTGGTTGAGTATTCTCCCATTGATAACAAAAGATCTTTAAGCTTTTGTTAAAATCAATCCACCAATCTTTGAAATTTTTACTACGAACTACGAGGTTTTAATCCCTCATTTATGTTGGATCGTAGGCATAAGATCAAAGGTCTTATCAAACACAAAATGTAAATAATGAATTTTTTCTCATCCACTTATTATATTTTTAAAACAAACATTTTTCAACCAAAACAAGTACATACAAAAAGGGCTCCCTAGGAGTACCTAGGACACTTTGGGTGCTAATACCTTCCCTCTGTGTAACCAACCCCCTTACCTGTAATCTCTGACATTTTATTAGTTTTGATTTGAAAACTTCTTATCTTTGGGTTTTGTTTGTAATTTCTCCCTTTTCCTTTGGAAATAATAAAAGTGTGGTGGCGACTCTGGTTTTATTGACGTTGAGTTAATCAATAGCTCAATGGTCATGAATTTACCGCTACAGAAAAAAGTGGCGACTCTGCTGGGGATTAAAATCCATCAGGATAAATTATGCGTGAGGATTATCTCTAACAAAGAAATAAATTCCGCACGGGGATGCAAAATGCAAACAGATTCCTCAAAAGGAAAACAATCACTCATAAGAATCTTCTTGGGATTGAGAAATAAACCAATTCCAAGGTACTGAATATCAACCAGACTTGCAGGAAGTCACTAAGGGGGAAACAATGCCACTGGTATGCAACAAACAAATAAAGGTGTTAGGGATCTGAAAACCAAATAAAGGTTTTACCAGAGATCCAGGGTTCAATCATAAAATATGCAGACCGAGGATGAAAGTCCATAAAGGCTCTCAGCTAGAGAAAGATGATGAACTACAAGGAGAACAACACATCAACTCTACTGGGGGATAAACAAAAAACTGTTTAGGGAGCAAACACCTCCAAACCCTGCTTGGGGAATGCAACAATGCTTCACACGTCAAGAATTACTGTTCTTAAATTGCTGTTGACATTCCTTTTTCGAATTCAATGTTCTTAAAGTAGATGCCTTATTATTTTCAGAAAAATGGTTGTTCATTGATTTATTTATTTCAATTATTAAACATAAACAAATAAGAATAAAAACAAATTAGATAAAGGCTTAACTTTATTTAATAGAATGGTAGTCCACAAATATCAGGACTTCATGGATCTTTACAAAGTTTGAAAATGGTAATATACATGGAAAATGCTACATTGAATACAATGACCGCTACTCTCCCTACCGACTTTGAAATCCATTGTGCTTTGTCCTTGGTTGAGAATGATGAATCAGAACCAACTGACTGGCAATGTTGCTTCAATGATTAGGTCTAGCCGGATGCAGTTACTTTCCGTAATCCCTAATTTTTCCTAGATTGCCCCAAGGCGGGGTACTCAATCTACCTGGATGATTATTCCATTTCATGTCTCTAATTTTTGCCTAGACTGCCCTTTCGGGTTTTCAATCCACCGAGACGCTCATTTTTGCCTAAGTCGCCTTTTGGGTTTTCAACTTAGCGAATTGTTCTTTTCTTTTTTAGGGGAATTATTTCTTGACTGCATCGGCATTCACAGGACGAGTGAACTCTTCACCATCCATAGTTGTAAGAATTAATGCACCGCCTGAGAAGGCTCTCTTGACAACATATGGGCCTTCATAATTAGGAGTCCACTTGCCCCTAGAATCAGGTTTGAAAGATAAGATCTTCTTGAGCACGAGGTCACCTTCTCGTAACACACGAGGTTTGACCTTCTTGTCAAAAGCTTTCTTCATTCTCTATTGATATAACTGACCATGACACATGGCAGTCAATCTCTTTTCTTTAATTAAATTGAGCTGATCAAACCTGGTCTAACACCATTTAGCTTCAGTCAACTTGGCTTCTACCGACACACGCATTGATAGGATCTCAACCTCCACGGGGAGCATAACTTCCATGCCATAAACAAGAGAAAAAGGGTTTTCCCATGTCGAAGTGCAGACAGATGTATGGTACCCATGCAAAGCAAATTGGAGCATCTCATGCCAATCTTTGCATGTCACAACCATCTTTTGGATAATATTCTTATTCATAACTTCAACAACCCCATTCATCTTGAGACTATAGGGATAAGAATTATGATGTGCTATTTTAAAGTCTTTGCAGAGCTCTTCCATCATGTTGTTATTCAAGTTCGATCCAGTATCAGTAATGATCTTACTTGGCACACCATATCGGCATATTATCTAATTCTTGATAAACTTCACAACAACTTGCTTGGTCATATTTGCATACGATGCCTCTTCAACCCACTTCATGAAGTAATCAATAGCCACTAAAATAAAACGTTGTCCATTTGATGCCTTGAGCTCTATCATGCCAATCATATCAATTCCCCACATGGATAAGGTTCATGGATAGGAAATAACATTCAAAAGTGTCGGAGGAACATGAATCACATCCGCATAAATTTAACACTTGTGGCATTTTTTCACGTGCTTGCAACAGCCAGATTCCATTGTCAGCCAATAGTAACCTTCTCTCAACATCTTCTTTGCCATACCATGTCCATTGGAATAAGTACCAAAGGAACCTTCATAGAATTCAGTCATCAATAAGTCTACTTCGTGTCTATCCATGCATCTGAGAAAAACCATATCGAAATTTCTCTTGTAAAGCACATCACCATTCAGGTAGAAGCTGTCAGCTAGTCTTCTCAAAGTCTTCTTGTCTTTCAAAGATGCCTCAAGCGGGTAAATCTGACTTTGGAGGAAACACTAGATATCATGGTACCATGGCTTATCATCTTTGATCTCTTCAATAGCAAATACATGATATGGCCTATCAAGGCGCATTATAGCCAGCTTAGGAACTTCATTCCAAAAATTCATAACAATCATGGAAGCTTACATTGTAAGAGCATCTGCCATCCGCTTTTCGTGTCGAGGGATATGATGAAACTCATCCTTTGTAAAGAAAGTTGATATCCTCCTCGCATAATCTATATATGTTATTAAACCGGGTTGATTCATCTCTCACACACCTTAAATCTGATTAACAACCAAAGCTGAATCTCCATAGACATCGAGATATTTGATTCTAAGATCAATGGCTTCTTCGAGCCCCATAATGCAGGCTTCTTAGTCAACCATATTATTCGTACATTTGAAGGTTAATCTAGATGTAAATGGAAAATGAGTGCCTTGAGAAGTAATAATCACTGCCCCAATGCCATTACCATAGGAATTAATAGCTCCATCAAATACCATTCCCCAATGGGAACCAGGCTCTGGCTCTTCTTCAAGCAATGCTTCATCATAGTCTTTCATCTTCAAATACAATATCTATTCATCAGGGAAATTAAAATGTACTGACTGATAATCATCAATAGGTTGGTGAGCCAAATGGTTAGCCAAGACACTACATTTAATCGCTTTCTGGGGTCGGTATTCAATATCATACTCAGATAACAACATCTACCAACGAAAATCCTCCCAATTAATGCAGGCTTTTCAAATATGTACTTTATTGGATCTATCTTGGATATCAATCAAGTAGTATGATTCAACATATACTGGCGCAAATGCTTAGCAGCTCAAGCCAAAGCACAACATGTCTTCTCAAGCATAGAATATTGAGACTCACATGCGGTGAACTTCTTACTGAGGTAGTAAACAACGTATTATTTCTTACCAAATTCATCTTGCTGACCAAAAACACAACCCATACTCTCTTCAAGCACAGTCAAATACATGATCAATGTTCTTCCTTTAACAGGCGGAGACAGAATCCGAGGTTCAAGAAAATATTCTTTAATATTGTTAAAAGCTTTCTGGCAATCCTCGGTCTAACCACAAGACTGATCTTTCTGAAGGAGCTTGAATATAGGCACACATGTGGCAATCATATGCAATATAAATCTTGAAATATAGTTCAAGCGACTGAGAAAACCTTTGACTTGCTTCTATGTTTTGGGCGCAGGCATTTCTTGTATTGCTTTGACCTTGGTAGGATCAACTTTAATACCCTTCTCACTGACAATAAAGCCTAATAACTTACCAAAAAGGACACCAAATGTACACTTATTGGGATTTAAGCAGACTTTGTACTTCCTCAAACACTGGAATAGCTTCAACAAGTGCTCAACATGCTCATCTTTAGACCTTTATTTGAAAATCATATCATCAACATAGACCTTAATCTCTTTATACATCATATCATAGAAAATAGTGGTCATGGCTCTTTGGTATGTTGCATCAGAATTCTTCAAACCGAAAGGCATCACTCGGTAACAAAATGTTCCCAAAGGCGTAATGAATTTGGTCTTCTCCATATCTTCGGGTGCCATTTTTATCTGATTATAACCAGAAAATCCGTCCATAAAAGAGAAGATATTGAACTTAGCTATATTATCTACCAACATATCAATGTGTGGTAGAGGAAAATCATCTTTAGGACCAGCTTTGTTCAAATCTCTATAATCGACACACATGCGGACTTTTCCATCCTTCTTCGGAACAGGCACAATATTGGCTACCCACTGCGGATATTCGGAGGTAACAAGGAAACCGACATCAATATGCTTTTGGACTTCTTCCTTGATCTTCACTGCCATGTCAGGATGAGTTTTTCTTAACTTTTGCTTGACTGGCTAACATTATGGTTTCAACGACAATCTATGCTCCACAATATCGGTATCAAGACCTGGCATGTCTTAATAAGACCAAGAAAACACATCAGAATAATCTTGGAGAAGCTCAAACAACCCCTTCTTAACCTCTGAATGAAGTTGTGACCCAATCTTGGCCTCCTTGGTATCATCTTCGGAACCCAAGTTGACCAACTCAATTTGTTCTTCAAACTGATGAATGGCTCTTTCCTCATGCTGAAGAAAACAGGCTAACTTATCAAAAACGTCTTCATCATCATTCTTTTCCAAAACTTCGAACACAGGGAAATCAAAGTTCAGAGAGGGAGTATGGTCATTATTTTCAATGGGTTTGAGAAGCAACCTACATAATGATTTGATATTTTGATTTTAGAAATATAAAGTTCAAACAAATATTATGCAGATATGGGAAAAATTATTGTCTATTTATGGTTTTTGTGATTACCATTTTCAGAAGAAAAAAAAAGCAAAAAGTAAAAACAACATAAATGTGGATGAATAAAATTGCATTTTATTGATGATAATTGAAAATGCCTTACAATGTTTTCACTTCTCCCTTAGGCATATGAGAAGGATTTTTCTTTAAACAATAAGGTATATTACTTTAAGCTATGAATTATAACGGGAACCAACAACAACCCAATTGTTGCAAATCTGTCCATGCGTTATAAAGTTGGCACCACCTTCTTCTTCATATTCATCTTCATGAATGATCACAACTGAGTGTTGTTCTTCCTTGTGGATGAACCCTCCACTATGGAAAATCTGTTGCATAACCTTGAATTCCTTCTTGAATGGCCCTTGCTTGAATGCCAAACCGTTCTGATTCTTGTTCCCAACCATTTCCACGACACGACCCCAAATGTATGTCTCACCAGCCTGAACAATCTTTTGTGAATCTTTCAAAGAAGACATGGATGCCCCATGCTTTTGGATCTCATTAGCTACAGACAAAGCTTGGAACGAAGTTCCAATAGCCACCTTGGCTTCAACATACGTGAAAGATGATAAGTGGCTCACCAACAATTCCTTCTCACCTCCAACAATAACAAGCTTCCCATTCTTGACAAATTTATGCTTTTGGTGTAGAGTTGACGTGACAGGATCTGCTTCATGAATCCATGGCCTACCCAATAAGCAGCTATAGACCGGGTGGATATCCATTACCTAGAAAGTAATTTGGAAATCACTTGGACCAATCTTGATTGGGAGGTCAACTTCTCTAATGACGGTCTTGCGAGAACCATCAAACGCCTTCACAATCACACCACTATATATCATGGGTGCTCCTTGATAAGATAACCTAACCAAGGTTGACTTGGGTAGAACATTCAGAGATGAACCAGTGTCTACCAAGAAGTTGGACAAGGCATCCTCCTTACATTTCATATATATTTGGAGATCTAGATTATGATTCTTGCCTTCTTCTAGAAGCTCATCATCACAAAAACTCAGATTATTGCATGCAGTAATATTAGAAACGATGTGATCAAATTGATCAACCGTAACATCATGTTCTACATAGGCTTACTCAAGTAATTTTTGAAAAGCCTCATGGTGTGCTTCAGAATTCATTAATAGAGATAAAATAGAAATCTTGGAGGGCGTCTGGAGTAGCTGTTCCACAACGTTAAACTCGTTCTTCTTTATCAAACGGAGTACTTCATCATTATCATCCTTATTCTTCAAACTGCTGGACTCACCATACTAATAAATTGGAGTGTTAATAGGATCAAACACAGGAATAACCACCTCTGCCTTCTTTCCTACTACGACTTTCTCAACAACCTCCGAGAATACCAGACTGAACACTCGAGCACTTCGGGTCATGTTGACAACATCAACAATGCTTACTACTGAAGTAGTTGCAGGAAGAGGAACCTTTTGCCCATCTTTGATCATAGTAGCATCGTAATGGTAAGGCACAACTTTATCTGATGTATACAGGATTGGGCCCGCCAACCGTATCACTAACGACGATACTGGTCTATTTCTTCTCTTACTGCTATCATACTAAATCACCACTTGTTCAGGAGTTTTGAAAACTGGAACAATCACATTCACGTCATCATCTGGATTTTATCTTAGTGGATGTGAATCATATCTTCATCCATTAAATTTTGAATATCCCTCTTCACAATCATGCACCCACGTGGATTGACACTACAAACGATACAACTGTCATGATCATGCTCACATTCACTAATCTAACACAAAGTCTTGTGAATCTCTACCAAGGATCTTCAGACATAATTTTTTTTTGTACTCACCGGGAAAACCGTCCACCATATTTATAGAGGAGTTACCATGAGCGGGTAACGGATTGGCTTTAACATTCGGCGCACGGTCCTCAAAGGACACCATACCATTTCTTACCAATCGTTGAACCTCGTATTTCAATAGATAACAATTCTCAATATCATGGCCTAGTTCCCCTTGATGATAGACACAATGTTAATCAGGCTTATACCACCACGACAGAGGTTCAACCATAGGCGGATGACTTCTTGGCTGAACCGGATTTCTGACAATAAGAGACGGATATAATTCAACATAGGACATCAGAATAGGGTGAAACATGGCCTTATTCCTCTAATAGTTATTGTGTTGATTATTATCGTGATTGTTATTATGATGATTGTTGTTATGAGTATGTTGTTGTTGTTGCTGTTATGGTTGGACTGATGCTAATTGAACGACAAAATTATTGGCAAACACTGGAATAACAGAAGACACTTGATGATGTTATTGATGAGATCTAGAACTCTTATTCACATAAGGCTTCCTTCGCCTATCCACAGTTACTGAATTAGTTTCTCCATCCTTCTTTTTTGAGAAACTACCCCCATACTTCTTACCGGTTGGCGCTTCTTCTCTAGACAATCTTCCCTCACGGACACCTTCCTCTAGACGCATCCCCATTGATCAGGAAAATAACAAGTGTACTATTTTGCCTTTTATAGTAATAATGGGGAAATTCCCCGAATGTCGATCTCAAGGACTGCAAGTTAATATTGAGTTTAAATTATCATTCAATTAAACAAAAAGTATTAATTTGGGTTTTAAGTGTAAAAATATAATAATAAAAGTAAAGGTAAAGAAGGATGAAAATAAGGGTTTATAGAGAAAAAGGAACAATGCCAGGGAAGGTGTATGATTTATCCCTGTAACAACTCTGAGTTACTATTGCATCAACAAATATCAATTACTACCAGTTCTCAAGGGTATTTTCTCCCAAGTCCTTGGTGAGGAAACCTTTAATCAATCTACCCTAATTCCTATGTCCATAGCCAATTAGGGTGAAGTTAAGCTGTATAATATCAAGAATACGCTGGTTCATACAGGGTATCCCTAGCCCTAGGTGATATATACTGTAGAGTAACCTTATGAAAACCTTATCAATAGCTGTCCAGCCTAATTGACAACCACAAATCAATCTCAATTAGTCCGAAAGAGAAAGCAATAAACACATCAAAAGGTTACCGTAAAAACAATATTATAAATGCAAATATAAACTCAAATTCATTACAATTCTAAATCAGGGACACCCCCTAGCATTGGGGGGTTTAGCTACTCATATTGTTTAAAACGAATTCAAGATAAAAATTACACATTATAAGTAATTGGATGACTTTGATCTTCAATCGCTCCCGCTCATGAATATCTTCAGATCTCCAAATGCCTTGATCTCTGTAATACTTGATTGCTTCACAATACTGTGTTTTTCCGTATTCCAAGATGACTTTTCCTTTGGCAGAAGACCTTCTTTTATAGTGAAAATTCCCAGCAGCAGTTGGACATGTCCAAAGATGTCTCTAAAAAGCCCGACGAACAAAAAGCCCAAGAAAACTGGATTTTTTGGGCTTGGGCTGACACGGCCCGTGTCAGCTGACACGGGTGGCTATGTCAGCCTACTGTTTTGGCTAACACGTCCCATGGAAGGGGTGACACGGTTGAGGATACTACCTGACACGGGTGGCCGTGTCAGGCTACTGTTTTCTTCACTTGTCTTCCCTTGCCCTGACACGACCCATGTCAGGTGACACGGGTGGCCGTGTCAAGCCTCCTGTACCAGGGTTTTCTGCTCCTTTGCTTTCCGGAATCCCGCACTGCCTCGTTCTGAGTTCTCTGGTTCTTCTACCTGGACCTGTAGGACAAAAACACAGTTATCCCACGCATAAAATCACGACAATAAAAAGTAAAACATAACAAAGATTAAAAATGCGTAAATAAAATGACGGAAGTAAAACTAACTCGAAATGTACCATAAATGCTTGCACAGTGTGTCAAATGCCTCTGTTTCGCGTCGGATCAGTAATGAAAACTCAATGTAAATGGTGACTGATCACCCATGTTCACCATCTCAGTGAAATCTTTGTGAGCGCTAGAAATCATACGCTCATAGTAAAATAAACTCAAAGTCTTGAGAAAGATCTTCTTCATTTCCTTTTCCTCCAACGGAGGGCCAATTTGAGTGGCTAGCTCTCTCCATCTCGGTGCATATTCTTTAAATGTCTCTTTGTCTCTCTGAGACATAGATCGATGTTGGTCACGATCAGGCTCCATATCCATATTATACTTATACTGATTGACAAAGGCCTCACATAAGTCATTGAAAGTACGAATACTACCACTGTCTAGACCGATGTACCAACGAAGAGCGGCACCAGTCAAGCTATCCTAAAAATAATGAATGAGCAACTGATCATTGTTTATTTTGGTTGAAATATTGCGGGCATACATCATAAGATGGCTTAAAAGACAAGTTTTCCCCTTGTATTTCTCAAAATCAGGGACCTTGAACTTAATAGGGATCTTTACATTGGGCACCAAGCAGAGCTCAGAAGCGCTCTTCCCAAACAAATCTTTTCTCTTCAGGGTCTTCATTCCCTTCTTCAGTCCTTGAAATTGATCCTTCATTTCATCCATCTTCTTATACATATTTGGGCCTTCAGACAACTCAGAATGGTAGATAGTCTCTTCAACACGAGGCATGACGTGCACAACAGGAGAAGGAGTAGACATGACCGGGCGAGATGTCGACATAGGAGAAATGATAGGAGCATAACCCTCAGGCACATAATCTTGAGGCATTCCCCACGGGAATCAGGTAGGCATAGAGTGCACAAGTTGGTTGACTGGAGCCACATATATGGGCGTTGAGGTAATCTCGGAGATAACTGTCTGTTGTTGCGGAATTGCAGGAGCTTGAGTCGCCTGACTCTGGGCTATGATGAGACACCCAATAAGAGAAGTAAGTCTAGTAACCTCCTCTTTGAGTTCATGTTTTTCTTGCTCCAATTTATCCATCTTACGTTGATGATTAGCACGAGTGTTGTACTGATGCGCCAGTTTGATTGATACAAAGATGAAGATCATGAGATACCTGGCCGAAGGGTTAGAATGCAAGAAACTTGTGATGCAAATGATGCATGAATGCAATGTTTTTTTTTGTTTTTTTTATTTTCAAGGAACATACAAAGTCTTATTTGCAAATATTTAAACAATAATAATAATAATAATCAATAATAACAATTTGAATTGACCATAAAATCTCATTTTTATTCATCATATTTGGAAGGATTACACTGAGTACAATTTCAAAAACCAAAATACAAATACAAGAGAAAAGGAAAGTAGCATCATAAGGATCCCTAACAACTGCATCAAATGAACTGGCTATAGGCATGTACTTCCTACAAATGCTTCTCATCTCTAATTCGTAGGCGGTCTTCATATGAGCTTTCTCGGTGAGGAGCTGATCGACGATCTTCTTCCAAGCACCAGAAGACTAAGGGATACTAGAGGAAAATAAATCCTCTGGACCGCTCTCTCTCTCTCTCTCTCTCTCTCTCTCTCTCTTAACTGTATGATCTTCGAGGATCTCAATAAGTGCATCCTTGTCTTTTATCTCAAGTTGAAACTTCACTTGCTTTCAATTCAAATCATGGAATCATTCTTCCTAAAGGTCCTTCTCTTGCTTCATCTTAGCTAGTGTGTCTTCCAACTCCTCTACGTCTTGGTTAGGGAGAGTTGATGGCATAACCACAACCATATACATAGGTCTTTCATAGGCATACAACATCTTAATATCTAAGGCTCTTTTCTTCACCCAACTAGTGTACGGTTCCAAAGCTACACAATTGTATGGTCAAAGCTCGGCTCTTCCCTTCCTATGGACACTGTGTGAAGCACGCACCATCCCACCCTTCAAGTTTTGGGGATATTTACCCTCTTGATAGAACAAACTGAACATTATTAGGTTTATCCTTCAAGGGGAACCCAAGTTGACGATGAGCCAAAGCAGGGTTATAATTGATTCCTCCTTGTGTACCAATGAGAGGAACATTAGAGAATTCACCATAACTATCAATAATCTCCAAGCCATCGTATACAAAATTATACCAAGTAATATCATCACTAATGAGAGACATGAGTCTCTAGGACCACCGTAGACATTGCTTGTTCTCTAGGAAGACCGTTGTCTGAGGCAAGTGCGAAATAAACCACTTGCACATAAGAGGGATGCAACACACAATGGTTCCGCTACCCTTAGACTTCCTTAGATGTATAGAGAAGTACATGTCACCCAACAGAGTTGGAACATGATTCCCTATCAAGAAGATTCTAATGGCATTAACATCGACAAAGTTATCAATGTTAGGGAACAATGTTAGACCATAGATAAGCAATACGAAGATAACCTCAAAGGTGTCCATACTACCAGCTTGAGAAAAAGTGGTAGCTCTCCCAATCAGAAACTTAGAAGTCAGACCTTGAATACCTCCTTTCTTCGTCATATTTGTATCAATCTCAGACTTCTTCAAATGAAGAGCATCAGTCATGACTTGAGATTTCGGAATCTTCTCTAATCCATTACAAGGCACCTTGTCTGATACGGGTATACCCAAGGGATAGGCATACTCCTCCAACGTAGACATAATTTGATAATCAGGAAAGGTGAAGCACCGATAGAGAGGATCATAGAACTAAACCAACACGCTTAAGAGTCCCTCAACAACCTCGGTAGACAGCACATATAAAAGCTTCCCATGACGTTCTTTGAAATCCAAGGGATCAACTACAAAGGATGCTAACTTCCTTAACTCTTTTAAATCTAGACATCTGAAACTGTATTTCTTAGTGTTCCTTCGTTCATAATCCATGGTCTGAAAAAATTTGAAAGCACGACCTTATTTCCTTGAAATTTATTTTTGTGATGAATTCTATGATGTGCATGTATGAATGCAACAATCACACACAAGGCAAACACAAACAAAGGTCAAGGGATGGGTCAAGTCATCGTCAAGATCAATCATCCAGTTTGGTGGTTTAGGGTTTTTCACCTTATCAACACCCAAGATCCATTGCTATTGATGATAACTGATAGGATCCACCAAAAATCAATCGGTTTGTTGCGAGTCACGAGCATGGAGTCGGGTTAAGAACCATCCCAAAGGAGTGTACAAAGGATAAAAACCTATAGAGCATGTTCTAAAAAGTTCTCGGAGTCGTGATCCCATCTATCGGATACTATAGGTTTGGATGACTGACTCATCAACCCATAGTATTCTCAGAAGAGACTCATTTATGTGTAGTATCGCGTAACAACTGCTATCAAGTCTACACTTGAACAGTCTTTGCACTGCGTCCTAAATAGGTCAAGTCGGGTTAAATGTTCTACGGTTCTCAGTTTCTCGGACTCTCGGGACGGAGAAAGTAATGCATATCCACGACTTACTCGTGTGACAACAGTAACTCCCAAGGGGTCTCCACTAAGTGGATTGATTCTCAAGCCAACTCTCTAAGCACTACTCCACACGAGTCGAACATGACTATATCGTCCTCCTATCTTAGATTGCACTCAAGTTCGGGTATAAAACTTTTCTCACCACACAGAGATCACCAAGCACAACAGACATAAAATATCATACATACAATATATACAAACATACAAACATCAATAATCACAAAATATAATACACACAAAAATTGGGCTTAACCCACTAGGGACTACTCCCCAGCAGAGTCACCACTTTTTTTCTGTAGCGGTAAATTCATGACCACTGAGCTATTGGTTAACTCAACGTTAATAACCAGAGTCGCCACCGCGCTTTTACTATTTCCAAAGGAAAATGGAGAAAGTATGAAAAAAACCCAAAGATAAGAAGTTTTCAAATCAAAGCTAATAAAATGTCAGAGATTACAGGTAAGGGGGTTGGTTACACAAAGGGAACGTATTAGCATCCAGAGTGTCCTAGGGAGCCCTTTTTGTGTGTACTTGTTTTGGTTGAAAAGATGTTTGTTTTAAAAATAGAATGAGTGGATGATAAAAGAATTCATTATTTACATTTTGTGTTTGATAAGACCTTTGGTCTTATGCCTATGTACCAACATAAATGAGGGATCAAAACCTCATAGTTCGTGGTAAATAATTTAAAGATGAGGGAATTGATTTTAACAAAAGCTTAAATATCTTTTGTTATCAATGGGATAATACTCAACCAAACATCCATCGATAATGAGGTCTTTACAAGTTTTTCTTCCATAGCTCAAGAGTGTTGCCTACTATAAGTCCATAGGTCCAAATCAAGTCATACAGAGGTCCAACAGTCTAAAAATGTGTTTTTTAATGTTTTTGTTTTTATTAAGTGTTTTAAGGTCCTAAGACCATAAACAAAATAAGATCACAACCACAAATATAACACAAGCACAAAATACAATGGCTTAAGTGAGCAAAAATGAAAATAATCGAAGCATAAACATATACCCAAGTAGGCAAAGAGAAAATGACTGAAGCATAAACAACTTGCATGAATGTAAATAACAAGGAATGATGAAGTGCAAGAACTTAAACTGCATTAAAGTAAATGACAATAAAATTAATTTGTGCTTTGAGGCAAATTCAGCACTATGTTAAGCAATTGTAAGTAGGCTTATGTAGAAGCCTTACCTATATGAGGTCGATCAATAATAATGTTGGTGTTAATGCATGCTAGAGACAAGGTATCCAAGACCAAGCTCCTAAAGCATACCACACATAAAAGTAAGAAGGGATGAACATATCTCAATCAAGCCTATGTTGATTTATCTGACACAAGATCATTGATGAATCAACTAGCTAATGATCCATTAAGAAGTCATTGGCCAAGATATGTTTGGGGAATAAATGAGATGAAGATGGGAAGATGAAATGAAGAGGATCCCAAATTGGTCAAGGGATGAACCTTACTTGATCAATACCATTCATTCATCTTGAGGGATGAAGTTTTAAACTTAATCAACCTCCTAAATCCAATAGTATTAACCAAGTCAAAGTCCAATTCAACCAAGACCAAGGCCAAACAGAAGTAAGGTCAACACAAAGCCAATACAAACGCTCACCGAAGATTTAAATCAATTAAATAATTTAAAACATTTTAAAAATGAATAAAAATAAATTTTCAAGGATAAAAAACCTAAAACCCCTTAAAAACACCAAGGAAATAGCCAAGGGATTTATTATAGGTCAAGCAAGGTCAAAGGACCATTGACTCTTTTTTTTGGTATTTTTCAAAAGTCATAAGTAATTAAAAACTAATTAAAACAAGTTAAAAATCACAAAATTCACAAAAAATATCAAACTTAGTCCAAAAATTAATTTTATTTCATAAATGGGAAGAATAAAATATTTGTGAATTTTTGGTGTTGGTCCCATAATTTTTGGATCAAAAATGAATTTATAGTGAATTTTGGAAGAAAATGCTATTTAAAAGTCATCTTAGAAAATAAAATAAAAGGGAAAAAATCAGAGCCATCAGATCTCTCTCATTAATTGAGGTGGCAGATCTGATGGTCCAAAGCGCGCATTCCACAATGCACCTCGGTCAATGCGTCACACACGTGGTAATCATAAACAAAGGTCAAGATTAAAAGACGAAAAGGAGATCCAAGGGTGGGAGCCTTGCCACGTCACCACCGGAGCCCTAGCTCCGGTCATCTTCTCTGATGAGGGTCACCGGACTGGCACGATCAAGCATGTCCAGAAATTGAGGAATCATACATCATTTTAAAGGAAAAATTGCAAGGATCATGAATATCACCTCCATTTGTTCCATCTCTCACTCTATAGTTAGAAAGTGAAGATGAAAATCGAGGTGTCCAACCTGAGTTGCTTCGATTCAAGCTCAAAACAACTCAGTCACATTGCCTACATTGGTAGGACTTCAGCCATCACAAAATTGAGTCAGATCTAGAGTATTGAGAGAGAATCGAAGAGATGAAGTTTGATGAAATTCACCTTCTGTGAGCAGCTTCTAAACTTGGTTCTTGATGCAATTCTTAGTGATTTCTGTTCCTTTTGTTTGTAGAAGTTCAATAGAATAGAAAAGAGACAGAACCTTTGGAGTTTTTGTTCACAAACTTGAGTTGAACAAAAAATCGATTTCAAAGAAATCTTCAAAATGGATATCAAATCTTGGGAAGTGTTCTTCCTCAATTCTGAGCCAATGACATTTGATTCATAGGCCAAGGAAATGATAAATGCACCTATCCAAATTTGAATCAAAATGAGAAATTGATGGTGCATGGATGCATGTACATTCCCAAACAAGGATTGTAATCCACTCCAAATCGTGCAAGAATGTTGTTGAAGTCATCACACAAGGCCATGCAAAGTCGTTCCATGTTTGGAGTTCAAATCTTGCTAAAACAAGCCATGGATAGTACTCACACGCAAGTCCCTCATTCCTCATCAAAATGATGTGATATTGGATTATTTGGAAATCTCTCATCATAAGGAACAGATGCTATGTTGGGACCTTTTCAATTTGAAGCTTGGAAAATGGAGAAAACTGGCCTTGAAGGTGGAGGTATCAAATAGACTTAGAAATATTTCAAAGTTATAAGCCAAATGACCTCTCTTTCCACCTTGAATAAATTTTGATGTGAGCTTCAAATGAACTTGTCTCCTTTTACAAAGTTGTAGATCTCTCAATTATATTTAATTTTACCATAAATTTGGAACCATTTGGAGCTTGGATGATGGAGTTATAATTTTTAGAAGTTGATGAAATTTGCTTGTTCAATGTTGAGGACTGTAAGACCCCAATTTTGTCCCTAAGATCCCTCATGGCATCATATCATATCATATCATTGCCTCAAGGATCATTGTGCACCTTGCTTCCTTGCCTTATGGGTGGGTTAAATTTTGAGAGTGTTCTTGATCACCAAGCATGTTTGGCATATGTATATTATTGCTTTTCTCTTTATCATTAACCAAAAGTACAAAAATATGTCATCTAACCTTTGTCTTGCAGATGAAGCAACATTAGGTCAAACCAGTCAAAGGCATTTATTGAGCAATAGATGGTGGCCATTCTTGAGAATTTGGACCCCACAATCATTCATAAGAGTTCATATGAGCTATGATGTCATTTTGAATCAAAATCCCAAGTGGTAGAGGCTTGAACTTCATCTGAACATAGCCAAGTCAACTGAAGACCTAGAAAAGTCAACTGCCCAGTCAATTGTGGATTTGGAAGTGGGAAGTGATTAGAAATACTTCATTCCTGTTCAAACAAGTCTCATTTGACATTTCAAACATCAACATTGAATAAAATAAAGTCAGGTCAAAACTTTCCAAAAATAGAAAGTGACCTATAATTCAAAATTGCCAAAAATGGAAAGGTTTTAACCTAACTTCAACTTCAAATTACATCATCAAGAAAGCTTCAAATGAAATTTTGTTGAACATGAAAGTTGTATATCTTTCTCTCCCATTTCCAAAAAGTCCAAGATCATCCATTTCTCATGTGTGGTTAAGGAGATATGATCAAAACATGGCAAAGTGTACATGGAGATTCAAAAGTGCATAACTTCTCAACCAATTGTCCAATTCAAGTGGCTCTTTTTTGTACATTCTTCTCTTGACTTCTACTTATCAAATCATGCATCACATTTCATAAAATATCATCATATGAACACTTGCCATTTCATTTGATTTTTGGAGGGAATTTTTGGAATTTAAAAGTGGCCAATTATTTGAGTTTTCTACCACTTCCATTGGCTCCAAAATGAAAATTGAAGTGAAATCAAATGAAATTCTTGTACTGTTCATCCATGCACACCATGCACAAGGGTGAAATGACCAATTTGCAAAACACCTCAAATCTCACTAATCCAATTGCCATGAGCTTAAGTATGATTAAGAACTTGATTAGGAGGAAGTATATATAGCAAACCCTAACAAAATTATGCTAACAACACTTCATTTTTCAGATCTAGAAATTTTCCACACTTTTTTCTCTCAAAATTTTCTTCCAATTTCTTCATATTCAATTCATTTCCTTGCTTAATCCTTGTTGTTGAGTTGATCTTGAGCAGGATCATCCATAGAATCAGTGGAATTCGTGCAAGATGGAAGCATTCATGAAGCTTGATGCATCTATGGCAAATCCAAAATTCTGTTGAATCATTGTGCAATTGAGCTTTGATCTTCCTTCCATTCATCTCCACAAGCATTGTAGAGGAGATTTTGAGCACTGCAAGGTCTGAACAACACCAAATCCAGTTCTGCTTCTACAAGAGGTTACAAATCGCATCTCCTAATCTTGCTTTTCATTGCCATAATATGATAGATCTTGTGATGCTGAGTAGTTTAGGCTTTGAATCAATGAATTTCGTGCAAAATTGAGTGAGAAATGATTGATTGAAGTTTGATGCATGATTCTTTATCTCTTCGATCCGTGCTTGTTGTTATGATTCATGTTGAAATGATTATGGATTGTGAATGTATGATGCAAGACCTTTCCAATGATGTGCGCCATGCTAATTTCTGTGCACTTTGGATTTTTCTAGAAGTCTGAAGATGAAGATCTTGAAGATCTTCATCATGTTCATGAATGCCTGCGTTTTTCCTGCGAATTTAGTTACAACCTTCATGCGCTTACCTGCGAATTTTCTTGCGAGTTCATCCTTATTTCCTGCGGATTTCATTCCCGCGCCTTGCATGTGTTATCCTAGGGTTTGAATGCTATAGGTCCACGTATTTCCTTGCTAGCTTCTGATTGGCCAGCGCTGGCGTTTAATGAAACGCCGCGTTTTGGTCCTGGTGCCAAATTCAAATGTGGCTTGGCTTCGATTCCCCGCTCCATCATTATTTCAAATGCCATGCTTTATTTCCTTTTCCCTCCATATTCATTAATACATGCTTCTCATCTTTTTTTATTTTTTTTCCACCTTCCAAAATTCATATCTAATTGATAAATGCTTCAAAAAATATGAGGATTTTTGTGTTATGTCACATTTTCTGTCTATTTTTTTTTTGGTTATTTTTCCATAAATTGTGCATGGCTGGAAATTAATTGGTCCTAGGGTTTGTGAACATGTATGCTTCTTGTACCTTGCTTGCCATATCTTTTGTGAAATGCTGAGTTTTAATCCAATGCCTATGAAATTTGACATGTTGAAACTAGACTCTTGGCTGGACATTATGGTGTTGAGTTTGCATTTTTACCATTTGTGGTTTCTGTTTTATGATCATGTTAAGGTAGGTGTGACAATTTGTGTCACACCTTGTAATGTCCAACTTGATTAATTTGTTTTCCATGCCAAATGAATGCCAATGGATGTGATTTTTTGTATAATGCTTGATATGGATATTGTGAATGCTCATGATTTTTCTTGGAATTTTTGGATTGATTTCTGATTTGATTGAGATTTTTCTTTTTGAACTACCATGTGTGAGCTTTTGAATAGTCTTGATTTTCATTTGTTTGTGAAATGCTTGTGCTTTATCCTATGGATGTGAAATTTTACACATTGTTTCTAGACATGTTGAAGATTGTTTTGGCTTTGATTTGAGGTTTTTACCATGTTTCATTTCTATTTTAGGCTTGTGCTAAGTTGATGTGTCATTTGGTGTCATATTTGAGCTTGTTTTGATTGCCTTGCCTTATACAATTTGATCACCATGCCTAATCATGTCCAATTGCCCTAATTTTTGGTGTGTTGATCATGTTATATGTTCTATTCATCCATGAATTTTCTCAAGATTATTTGAATCATCTTTGAATTTATGTGCATTTGTTCATTCTGATGTCTCAATATGCTCACAACTTGCATACCTTGCCATGTTTTGTTTGTGAAATACTTTTGGTATATGATATTGATGTGAGACCTTTTGGATTGTTTCAACAAGTGTTTGAAGTTGATTCATGTTAATTTTCAGCTTCTGTTTTGAATTTTTTCTCCATCTTTGACCCTAGGCTTTGACCTAGTGGTTTGCCTCTCATCTTTGAGCTTTGTTTTCAGGATGAACATCCAAGTTATATGGTTCATGATGCTCCATCATTTGAGCATTTGATGTCTACCTTTGTCTACTAACATTGTGTGTTTTGTAGGGTTGTTAACTCATTTGAGTTGGACTTGTGGCTTATGCCTTTGCTTATTGGGTTTGACTGTTGATATTGATGTTGTTTGATTGTCTGAGTTGTATACTGATTTGTTTGATGTTTCCACAGGTACATTAGTTGCTTAAGTTCATTTTGAACTTGCTTTTTCTTGGTTGCTTAACCACTTAGGTATAATTTCTCATCTTCATGTAGTCTGGAAGACCTACTGTTACTTGGTAGGCACCTGTCTGAAGTCCTCCCTAAGAGGCAATGCTTGTGTTTGTTTATCTTTGTGCCAAGCAGGAAAAGTCCTTTGATGAGGCAATTGGCAGATAAAAGAGATGTGTAATCCATCTCCTGCTATTCAGTTTGTCATCCCTTTGCTCACATTACATGTTGGTGCATTGTGGATATTAACCCAAGATCTATAGAGTCATTCACTTGTGGAGAAGAGTTCCAACTTTCTGAACTCCCACACTTTCCATTATTCAAAGCTCTCCCAGGCCAGGGATAAAAGCTATGAGGCACACCCCTCATCTCCATTTCATCTGCTTCACCTTAACTCTCAATGTTAAGGTTAAGAGCACAACATACCCCATTCCAATTGACTGTAAAGTCTAACCTTGTTTGAGCCTAATTGCTTGTGTATAGTGTGTGCTAATTGACTTGTTTGGTTGATTACCTTATTCATCTGTGCATGTTTGCTTATGTGTGCCTTTGTGCATTTATCACCATTAATTGTACATCATTGCATGATCATCATTGTTCATTGCTTTGTGATATCTTTGTCTTGTATCTGAGGAGTCAACTGTAAGTCCATTTATTGGTAGTTGTTTCCTATGACCATTGAGGAGTCAATCATAAGTCCATTTATTGGCAATTGTTTCTTGTGATCTGGTAGGAGTTAAGTGTAAGACCATTTATTGGCAACTTGTTTCCTCTTGCATTTGTTTTGTTTGTTGTATATGAGGAGTCAATTGTAAGTCCATTTATTGGCAGTTGTATCCCATGATCATTCCTTGGAGATTGGTTTAAGCCCAGATAGATTGGCATCTGATATCCATGTTTTGTTCTGTTTAGAAGATTGGTATAAGTCCATTTATTGGCATCTGATATCCCTGTTTGTTTTAGGAGATTGGTGTAAATCCATTGATTGGTATCCGGTATCCATCCTTTGTTTGTGAGATTGGTGTAAGTCCATTGATTGGCATCCGGTATCATTTGTTTTGCTTATTTGTTATTGCTCATTGCCTATTCCTGAGGAATCACTTGAATCATCTTCCATATGATCTCAAGAGGTGAACATCTAAGAAGTTTTACACTCTCTCACCTTCCACCTTTTGTTTCTTTAAACCTCCATCTTGCATGTTAACCCCAAATTTGAAAACTATTGTGCAAACATTCTCATTTCTTTTCAAATTAGAAACCTAGGCCTTAAGCCTTTGACTTTTCAAACTTCATTTTCTTAATACTTCTTTGAATTGAATTCTAATCATACTTTGACCACCTTTTGTGAATAAATTCTAATTGGTTAATCCAACTCATTCAATTGTTTTGTGGCTTTGTTCATTCTTGTTAAGTTTTCATACATTAGCCATAGGTTTGATTTATCCTAGTTGGTTGATGTTAATCTCACCTTTTGTCCTTAGTGATTGAATTGTAAGACTTCCTTGCTTATTATAGGGTTAACCCCTCACTAGCAAGTTGAAGCTTTTCTCACATGGTGGACTTGTTGTTTGTATAAGGTTGAGTTTTCTCCCGTGGATAACGAAAGACCTTAGGGCTTTTGTTTTAAAATGAACCCACTCATATTTCGGAAATCTTTTAGCCGAACTACGGCGTTTTGATCCTTACCTTTCATGGAAGGTACGTAGGCAACGGGTTCATCCGTTCAAACACAAAAATAATAACTTGTATATTCTTTTCTCATCCCTTCATCCATGTTTGCACAATAAATATTTTCATAACAAATAACATTTCATTTCAACAAGTGTGAAAAGGGCTCCCTAGGAGTACCTAGGACGTTTTGGGTGCCTAACACCTTCTCATTGCGTAATTTACCCCTTACCCAGATTCTCTGATCTTTTCATTAGTTTTCTATGTGTAAAAATTCTTAGGCTTTTGTTCGCTTTTTAGCCATTCCTCCGGATAAATAAAAGTGCGGTGGCGACTCGATTTCTTTGTATGCTTTGCTTTTGGTTTAATCAATAAATCATAAAGTGACGAATACACCGCTACAAGGACCAAAATGGACCTATAATGTTTCTTCATGGTACTTGGATTTTCAAGTAGAATATTATCTTTCTCAAAGAATAAATTTTGGAGAATAAATATTGAAATTAATCATGAAACTTGGATCATATTCATATCATAAAAAATGAGGAAGTTATGTCTCTTGGAAGTTGACATTCTATCTAGGGCACACACAAAAGGACCTATAAACTTTCACCATAAAAAATGACTTTCCAAGAAACATTAGCTCTTGATTCCAACATGAAATATGTTTTTAATGTCATAAAGAGTAGCTTTTATCTTGTAATTATTTTCATATGACAAAAACTGTAGGAGATAAGGTCTAGGAAACCCTAGATTTGACTAGTTGACTTTTCTAGTTAACTTCCTTGAACCAACTTGCATACTTGAAGTTCATTTACTCCTAGGGGATCATGGAGGATAATATATACTTATGATGATGTAAAATGAAGTATAATTTGATATATTTAACTAATTATTTAAGAAACTTGTTGAGGAAGGAACACAAGATACCCAGATTAATTAGGGCTTCCTTGACAAACAAGCTTCAAACTATTGATGAATTCTTGATCAAAATGACAAATAAAGAACATGGGGATCCATATATGATATTTAGAACCAGTTTGTACCTTTACTTTCTTGATCTCTTGCATTGAGGGTCTCAAACCCTAGTTGTGGGCTTGGTGGGGCACATATGGACACACACACTAACTACAAAAGAAACAAAGCCAAACCAGACATATTTTTGTATTTTGGTTAGTAAACAAAGAAAATAAAGTATGACATAATCATATATGCTTGGTGATCTCTCATAATGCAAACCCAATGATTGATAGGTGAGGAGAAGACCAAGGTGTGATCCCAATGCCAATGCAAAGCTATGAGATGGCATGGGGGATCTTAGGGGTCAAATTTGGGATCTTACAAGTGGTGCTCAACAATGTTTGTGTCCAACCAAGGCATATCATGATAAGACCATGCAAAAACATCAACATATTCATGGAGTAACTTGTCAAACTCAGAGTGTACTTGCTCGGCAAGGGATACCTCTATCTTCACCTCTTTTCTAACTTCTTCTGAACACAGGTTAGTGACTTCCATTAGCTCTTTATGCGGATGAATTTATTTCTCTTCATGCTCAAGGAGCCTTGTTATCCTAGTCGGTACATCACAATCTTCCTCACCGTCTTCGTCAGCTTGGTTGATTGTAAGTCCAGATTTACAATGAATTATTGTCGAGTTATTATCAACGGATTTGTTTTCTCTGCATGTTATGAGCTTATTTTAGTATGCATTTTTTAGAAGTGGAAAAAGAAAAGAAACTTTTTCCATTTATTTAGTGAAAAAGTAAAAATAATTGAAAGGAAAGAAACAAAACTTTGAATGCAAAACACTTTCTTTGTTAATCACATAATGCTTTAAACAGGGAGGCCCTTACAAGCTATCCACTTATCTTGGGCGAAGATAAGGGATTATGGGCGAAGATAAGGGATTAAGAAAACAAAATGCATTACGTTTTTTCTGAATAAGCTATATGTCATACCCTAATTTTAACCCTAAGACCCCACATCTCATTTGCATTATTGCGCACAAACAAGATCACACCCTGGTCTTTCCCTTTATCCATCTTTGGGTTTGCTTCTTGCATGGATCACCAAGCACCTCTTTGTTAGTGTTTTACCTTTGTGTTTATATGTTCATTACTGATCTAACCACTAATCAAAATATCAAAATATGTCTTGTTACCCTTAAGTTTATTGTGCAAGGTATGGCTTTTCAATCAAGAGCATCTCAAAGTTTTGTGGCTTACTTCTTAAAGAAAGTCAAATGTTCATGTGTTTATTTCCGTGCATTCTTCAACAAGCAACTTCAAGCTTTGAGCAATTTAATCAAGAGAAAATCAAGGACACTTTATTTTGAGTTCATATGATCACTCATGTGCTTTGAAATGCAAGAAGAGTCCAATTACACAAGCTTGTTCAAAGTGGTTTGACCTAAAAGTCAACATTTGAAGTCAAAGTTCCAAGGATCACAACTCCTTTAATTCTCAACATCTTTGAATGATTCTTTTTGCATACGAGTCTTCTAAAAATCCTTTACAACTTCTCTTTACATGACAAGAGCCAATTATGCTTGGAGGATCATCAAAAGTTTGGAGACATTATAGGTCATTTGTGGACTTAGTGAAATTTGACCTATTTTCAAGTGACTTTTTCCCAACTTTCAAAGATCATAACTTATTCAACTTTCAACATATGAGGCTGATTCAGTTTGCACAATGTCATTTGTGATACCCTATATAAGTTTGCTTCAAGGATCAAGGTCATATTATGCTTGGAAGACCGTGGAATTCATTGAAACATTACAGGTCCTTTTCAGCCATTGGACACTTGAATTTTTCTAATTTATGTAACCAGTCTTTCATGCCAACTTCAACACGACATAACTTTGTGCTCAAGCATCCAAATGCAAACTTTTTTGGCACATTATAATCTTGGCCATGATTTTAACACATTGCAAAAAGAATGGGATCAAAAAGCCCCATGAGCAAATTGCCCCATTGGGTTGAACATGGTGACTTGTAACTGAAAAATCACCATTGCCCGAGTTTTGAACATGACTAATCTTAATTCCAAGCCAAATTAGAAAGTGTTTTGGACCTAAACATGTTTAACAAGTCTTTGGAAGTTAATTGACCCTTAAAATGCATCATTTGGTTGAGTTTTGATGAGTTTCAAGTCACACTTTTCACACATTCAAATCAAATTCGTTTTGCACGAATTTTTCATCATTCCACAAGTATTTGGATCCAATCACATTCCCTATAAATAGAGGAAGTTATTTCCTTCATTTGTAAGCTTTGGAGAGCCAGGAAACCCCTGCTGCAACTTAAAATTTTTCCAGAAAATTCAACTATCGTGTTTTGAGTTTCACCTTGTTTTAATCAAATTTGTTGATCCCATTAGCATCTTCAACATCCTCTGAAATTTTGCAACAATTCCCAAGCTCTGAGACCTCCTGAAGTGATCTAACCAGATTGAGCTTCATAGACATCTCTGATTTTTCGGTGGATTGGCTACCTGAACATCAACCATATTTCATGAAGAGGATTCGAGAGCCACCCAAAAAAAAGTCAAAGAAGAAATATCAGAAGCTGGGGGAAACTTTTGTATCCAGACCACCTGTGCCTCTGGTCTCCTCCTCCTCTCCAAGTAAGTCCCAACCATATGACTCTCCTACTGTTCATCTAAGGAAACTGTCTTCTTCCCCACCTCAACCTTCCCCCATTTACACACAGTCTGAACCCACAACCTCCACCACAAATCCCTCTAAAACTCCCACATCTAACCCACCATCACCCCCTTCAAAAATTCAATCTAACCACCACAACCCTACCAATATCTGAAGCCCGACTATTCAATGAACCCATTTCAACACTCTCATCTGTAAGACCCTAATTTTAACCCTAAGATCCCTTGCGGCATCATAACATTGCTCATTGCATTTGCCTCAAGGGTCATAACATCTTGGCTCCTTACCCTTGGGTTGGGACTTGTGTGAGTTGGTTTGAGACCACCAAGCATGCTTGAATTGTATATTATTGCTTTTATTATTTTATTTACTAACCAAAAGCAAAAAAATATGTCACTAACTTTGTTTGTTTTGAAGCTTGAGCAATCTTGTGATCTAAGGCTCCTAGGAGGCTCCTAAGCTTAACGAAGTGGCCAGATGAAAGTGAAAGCAAGCATGATAATGGTTCACAAAGATCTAAATTATCATATATGCCTTCCAAGTATCTCAATTTGTCAATTTGATCAAGATAAACCAAAGGGCTTGAGGATTGTTTCCCAAGGAAACCCTAATTCAACTATGCATTGATTGTGCCTTGCTCATGAAGCAACCTCAACCCATGATCAAATACAATCAAGGGAAGTTCTTTAATTCATCATTTTATGCATATTTGAGCTTATGTGAGTGTCCTCAATCATCAATTATTCAAGATTTGAAGTTTGGACTTGAGAAGTTGATCAGTCAAATCATCTGACTATTTTGAAATCCACTGAGACCTAACTTCTAATGTGTTTGTCAAATGAAGATTATCCCAAGAGAAAAAAATTCTTAAGAACCATATGAACAACTTTAATGTTCATCAAAAATTTATTTGAAACTTTGAAGGTCATCATTCATTTCAAAACATTATAGGTCATTTTGACTGAAACCCTAATTTTAGGTCAACTTCCCAAGGACCTAACTCCTTCATTTTTTATTATTTTGAGGTGGGACCAAGTGAATTGGAAATTTTAATATGTATAATTCAATTGTTATATTGGACAAAATTTCATAATCCTAAAATAAATACATGTGATAATACAAAACATTATAGGTCACTTTGGACCAAAGTCATTGAAATGTGAAAAAGTCCAACTTCAAGTGCCCATAACTCTCTCATAAAAAATACAATGATGCAAAATTTAAGTCCAAATTGATTGAATTGAAAGGATATATAACTTTGATGTTTGAGGTTTTTTCATTTGAGGCTTTCATCATTGAAACAGAAGGGCTTGAAGTTGGTCCATTTTGGCAAATTTCCCATATACATGTTTTGTACCTTGAACTTCATGGTCTGTTTTCATAAATTTACACACTCCAAATGGATTTTTGTTCAACATAACATTTGTTCCTTATGTCAATACCTTTCTAACCATTACCCACATGCCTATGTTTCAGTTTTGCAAATGGCATTTTCGAAGAGGAGAAGTTTTTGGTTCAATTATGCATAACATATCAAAATTCCATGCACAAGCTGATATCATGAAATCTGCACGTCCAATTTCATTTGGCTGATGTTTAGCACTCAATGGCCATTGCTTTTGGGCCTCACATGTGCCTGTACAGGCCCATGCATGGAGGACCCAACTTCACATGCACACGAGTTTCTTCATGCATTGCATCATCCTTGCATATAAATAAAAGCTTCATTTCACTTCATTTGGCAACCTAAAGGCGCCTAAAATTCTGCACAAGTGAAATCCTAACCTCCATTAAAAAGAATTCTAATTTTTCTCTTCAATTTTCAAGTTCAAATTTCAACTTTATTGGTTGATCTTTGAACTTCAATTCCTTAGTCGTGCTTCCTTGCTACCTCAAGAACAAGTTGCACTGAAGATTTGGATCAAATCGTGCCATTGAAAGTTGCTCTTTAAAGGTTTTCCCTCCAACTATTTTCCTTCGAATCTCCTTGGATATTGATCATTTTTTGTGTTGGTTGGTACCTCTGAAGTCCTCATGTGAGAGGCAATTGATTTGTGCATTTAATTTTTTGAATTGAGCAAGTTCAGATTGAACACCACATTTTTCTATCTCAGATTTCTCTCTATATAGGGATCTTGAGTGAAAACTAAGGGTACAGGAGTGATGTACATCACCCCAGCTTTCGAATGATGTATGGATCGTGATTGTTGGTGAAGGTTTTGAAACCTGCAACTTTGGCCGGAACAGTGAGTCTCATCGGAGAAGACGGTGGTTTCCACCACCGTCCCCACATGGATGAGTTCCTGGCCCTTGGATTCACATTCTCAAATCTAATCTTGGTCATGCATTGTTATGACTTATTTTAATGTTGAGTGTTTCGCTGTTGACCAAGCCTCACCATACGCGCGCGCTTCTGGCTCCTTGGATCAGCCACGTCAATTAATGAGCGCTGATCCAAGCGCTGTGTTTTTTTTTAATTTTTAATTTCTATTTTAATTTTCTTTTATTCCAATTATTTTCAAAAATTCATAACTTCTTTATTTGGAATCACAAAAATATGGGACCAATTGCAAAAAAAATTCTCTTAAATTCTAGTTTCTAAAAATGATTTTTAATTATTTTTGTGATTCCATTTAATATTTTTTGTGAATTATTTCTTTTCTGATTGTTTTTAATTTATTTAAAATACTTTCCAATATTCAAAAATGCCAAAAATATTTTCTTAACATCTTTGAACGATAATGAATCTATGAAAAATATTCTCATAAATTTCTTAATTGATTTGAGATTTATTTGAGATTTTAGTTCAATTATGTTAATTTTCTTTATTTTTTAATTGTTTAAAATTAGTTTCTGTTTTCAAAAAATGATGAAATTTTTTGTCAAACCTTGTTTGACCATGTTGAATTTATGATGATTCAATTGGACTTTTCCAAGTTTATTTGAATCGGATTTGAAGTTTGACCTTTATTTGTCTATTTTAATTCAAGTATTATTTTAATTCCAAAAAATACCAAAAATATTTTTATTGTTTCTTGACTTCTAAGCTTCATCTCACTTCTGTTTACCATTGATTGATGTTGATTCCATTCATGTTTGATCAATGTGTGTTGGTTATGTCATTTGAATTTCAATTATGTACATTCCATTTCTTCTTCTTCTTCTTCTTTTTTCTTTTTGATCAATGAGTTAATGATTGATGGTTAGCCTTGACATATGAGGGGCTTAACCTTCTTTGATCCAAATCAAATTCATCTTGATCAAAGATCAAGTGAATTGCTTTGCATTAGAGATAGGTTACTTCTTGGTCAAGCAAAAAAACCTAAATCCATACAAGATCATTCTTCTTTTCTTTTGGCATGGCAAGTTGTAGGAGCTTGGCTTACTAGTCATGATCTCTAACTTGTGTTTAGTTGCCTATAGTTTTATTGACCGGCCTCAGATAGGTGTGACTACTACATTAGTCCACTTACGATTTCTTAACATAGCGCTAAATTGCCTTATGGCACACTAACATTAACTACTAATCACTAACTTTTAATTCAAGCATTTAATTCTTGTAATTTACTTTAATGGAATTTAATTTCTTGCTCATTAATTCTTTTGTCTTTGCCCTTTGCTCACTTGAGCTCATGTTTATGCTTATGCAATTTGCCTTTTGCTCACTTAAGCACATTATTGTGTATATACTATTGCCTTGTGCTTGTTTTGTTTTTGTTTGTGTGAACCCAATGTAAATGGAGAAAGGACTTAGATTTAGGACCTTACATATGCTAAATGGAGTTTCAAGAGCAACTAGGCCTCATGCCTTTAAAATGCTAAATATGTTGAAGAGCAACTAGCCCTCATGCCTTTAGAATGCTTAATCTTGAAGATGGATTAAAAGGATCCTAATTCTAAACTCACTCTTGTCCATTCTTTTATTTGTATTGTGGAACTATTTGATTTGTGTGTTCTTGTGTGATAGGTATCCTAAACTTGAGCCAATTAGAAGAACCATTGTCATGGACATCCAAGATAAGAGATACAAAAGCCAATTGGAAGATTCCTAGGAGCTTGATTGACATTTGCTTGATTGCTTGAGTTAATTGCTTATTGCTTGCTAAATCCAAAGGAAAGAAGCAACTTGGATCATCTTTATGATCTCAAGAAGGGAACTCCAAGTGGTTTTATTTCTCTTCCCTCATCTTTGCATGTTTAGGAACTACCCCTTCTCTTCTTCTCTCCACTCAACCCAAGCCAAACTTTTGTGCAAACATTAACATTGCTTTCAAATTAGAAACCTAGGTATTATGCCTTTGATTTTTCAAACTCTTTTTTCATAACACTTATTTTGAATTGAGTCCTAAGTCAACTTTGACCTTATTTTATGAATACTTTTCATTTGTAAATACAACTCACTCAATTGTTTTTGTGGTTCCAATGGCCACTTTTGCCAAAGCTTTCATAAACATTAGCTATTAGGTTTGAGTTATCATAGAGGTTGATGTAATCCTCACCTGTATCCTTAGTGAATAGATTATAAGTCTTCCATACTTATTATAGGGTGGATCCCTCACTAGTATGTTGAAGCTCTCCTCACATGGTGGATTTGTGGTTTTAGGTTGAGTTTTCTCCCTTTGATAACAAAATACCTTAAGGCTTTTAACCAATCAATTCACCAACTTCTTTTGAGATTTTTACCCCGAACTACGAGGTTTTGATCCTACCTTTCTTAAGATGGTACGTAAGCAATGGGTTTATCCATTCAAACACAAAATTGTAAATAACTTGTATATTCTTTTCTCATCTCCCCAATCATGTTTGCACAAATATTTTCACAAATACCAACCTACCATACAACATTTGTAAAAAGGGCTCCCTTAGAGTACTAAGGATGTTTTGGGTGCTTAAAACCTTCCCATTGCATAACCAACCCCCTTACCCAGATCTCTGACATTTTTATTAGTTTTTGATTTGATAAAACTTCTCGGTTTTTGTTCGCTTTCTAACCTTTCCTTTGGATAAATAGAAGTGCGGTGGCGACTCAAATTGTATGATTTACTTTTGATTTAGTCAATAAATCTAAAGGTAACGAATACCCCGCTACAGAAAAGTGGCGATTCTGCTGGGGATCATGTTTGCCTAGTGGGTTTTGCCTACTTTTTACCTTTGTTGTATTGTATGTTTATATTATTTGTGACGTATTTTTGTGCAAATTTGGGATGACTGTATTGTTTGTAATGTATGAATTGTGTGATATATCAATTGCTTGTGTGCTTGGTGGTCTCTTGTTAGATGAGTTCTATACCCGAACTCGAGTTCACTTATGATAGGAGAATGGCATAGTCTTGTTGACTTGTGTGGAGTTATTCCTTAGCAAGTTGACTTGCAAGCCCATTCACTTGGTGGAGGTTATGTTGGGATCAATAATGTCAGACGAGTAGTCGTGGTTAGGCATTACTCTTTCCAATATATGCCTTAGAAGCCAAGGACCTTAGATTACCTAGTCCATCTTGGCCTATTTTAGGACGTAGTGCGAGGGTCGTTCAAGTGTAAGATTTGATACGATTGTTACGCGATACTACACTCATAAGAGTCTCTCTTGAGAATATTTTTGGAATACGAGTAGTCGTTTATCCGATAATATCCGAAAGATGTGATGATGACTATGGGAACCTATTTTAGAACATGATTGTCAGGTTTAACCATAGTACACTCCCTTTGGGTGGTTCTTAACCGAGACTCCATGCTCGTGACTTGCAACAAACCCTTGATTCGCGGTTGATCTGTTCTCGTATATCCTTAATATCAATGGAACTTGGGTGTTGATAAGGTGTAAACCATAATCCACCAAAATCGATGATTGATATTAAGGGTGACTTGATCCATCCCGTGACCTTTGTGTGGTGTCACTTGCTTGATCCTTGAGTGTGATTGTTGCATTCATGCATTCATGCATTCATTTGTATCCATATCATCAACAATGAGAAAAACTTCAAGGAACTTAAGGGGTCTATTTGCAAATTTTTAGACATGGATAAGCAAAGGAGGAATACGAAGAAGTACAGTTTCAAACAACCCGACTTGAAAGAGTTAAGGAGTTTGACATCCTATGTATTAGATCCCTTGGAGTTCAAAGCTCACCATGGGAAGCTTCTGTCTATTCTTGCTACTCAGGTGGATGAAGGTCTGATGAGTGTGATGGTGCAGTTCTATGATCCCTTGTACCACTGCTTCACATTTCCGGATTTCCAACTTTTGCCTACGCTTGAGGAGTATGCATATCTTGTAGGTATACCTATTCTAGATCAGTTGTCGTTCAGTGGCTTGGAGAGAGTTCCTTCTTCCCAAGAGATTGTTGATCTGTTGCATATAGATGAATCTATTGTTGGTGCTCATATGACTACCAAAGGTGGAATTCAAGGTCTCCCATCTGATTTTCTCATTGCTCAAGCTACTTTGTTTGGGAAGGCCATGAGTGAGGACGCCTTTGAGGCCATATTTGTACTTCTCATCTATGGGCTCGTGTTATTCCCCAACATCGACAATTTTGTGGATGTAAACGCTATTAGTATTTTCTCTACTCTTAATCTCGTTCCTACTCTGTTGGGTGACACTTATTTCTCTTTGCATATGAGGAATACAAAGGGTGGTGGTACCATTGTGTGTTGTTTGCCTCTGTTGTACAAGTGGTTTATTTCGCACTTGCCACAGACGCTCGCCTTCAAGGAAAACAAAGGATGTCTACAGTGGTCCACGAGACTTATGTCTCTCACTAATGATGCTATCTTTCGGTACAACCGTGTGTATGATGGTGTGCAGATTATTGACTCTTCTGGTGAATTCTCCAATGTGCCTCTTCTTGGTACATGTGGTGGAATTAAATACAACCCTATTTTAGCATGTCATCACCTTGGGTTCCCCTTAAAGGATAAACCTAATAACATTCAGTTAGAAGGTGTGTTCTTTCAAGAGGGTAAAGATTCTCAAAACTTGAAGGGCAGGATGGTTCGCGCTTGGCGTAAGATTCATAGGAAGGGAAGGAAAGAGCTTGGTCCAAAGAATTGTATTGCTTTGGAACCCTACACCGTGTGGGTTAGGAGAAGAGCTTCTGAGTACCGCATGCCCTATGACTACCCGAGACCTACACCTATGGTTATGGTTGGGCCTTCAACCCTCCCTAACCAAGGAGTAGAGGAGTTGAGAGATGAAGATCGTTCGCGTGCTTGGGTCCGTGAGCAAGAAGAGCCACTTCAGCAGCTTAGAGATAAGGATGCATTGATAGAGTTTCTGGAGCATCAGGTTATCGATGAGCCAGACGATATGGTTACTTCTCTTCTTCCTCGGTCTTCCAGGTTTTGGAAGAGGAAGTATGATTGACTCGCCAAGGAGAAGGCAGATATGGAGGCAGCCTATGAGAGAAAGGTGAAGAGGCTTCGTGCAGCCTATCTCCCGGTCTCGAGAGCTTTGGACAATTGTTTCTAGGGTTCCATAGGATGTTCATTTTCCTTCTCTCTTGTATTGTATTTGGCTACCAAGTTTGGTGTAAAATATTTTCCAGATATTATTGATATAATGATTCCATATATGTCTAAATGATTAATATTTTCAAAATATTTGCAAATAGAACTCTAAAGTTCCTTTGATTAAAAATAAATCATATGCACAAGCAGTGCATGCATCATGTGCATAAGCAGGTTTTGTTCCAGGGCTTCTGGTTCAGTGGTCTAACTCTGTGTTCATCATTTATTTTGAAGACAAGCTGACGCACCGGTACTACACCAGAGCCAACTCATCTAAGCTAATGGATCACCTCGAGCAAGAAAATAGATAACTCAAGGAGGAAGTGGCAAGATTGACTGCCCTGATAGAGTCATTCTTGGCCGCCCAAAGCCAGTCTTCTCCAACGCCTTCAACTCCTCCCTAGAGGACGGTCATTTCAGAGGTTGCTTCCTCTATCGTGCCTATTGCCAGTGCTCACTTTGCTTCGTCTGCTATGCCAGCCGGGTTTCCCTGGGGGATGCCCGCCAATTTTGTTCCAGAGGGTCTCTCCCCTACATTTGCTTCTCTGCCGGCATCTAGCCCGGTCCTTGTTGTGCCACCTCCAGTCGTGCATACTTTGCCGAGAGTTGATGACACCATTTATCACTTCGAGCCATCTGAGGGCCCAGACGTGTACGAGAAAATGGACACTATGAATGATCAATTCCTTGAGATACGCAAGGAACTTAAAACTCTCAGAGAGAAGGACCTCTTCGGCAAATCTGCTACTGAGCTATGCCTCGTACCCAATGTCAAGATTCCTATCAAATTCAAATTGCCTGACTTTGAAAAGTACAAAGGAAACACTTGCCCGCTCAGCCATCTTGTGATGTACGCACGCAAGATGTCGACTCAGACCGACAACGATCAACTCCTGACCCACTATTTCCAGGACAGCCTATCTGGTGCCGCATTGAGATGGTACATGGGTCTGGACAACGCGAACATCCGCTCCTTCAACGACCTTGGCGAAGCTTTCGTCAAGCAGTACAAGTACAACGTTGATATTGTAACACCCCTTTTTCTACCCCAAATTATTTAGCATATAATCAGAGTAAATAAGCACGCATATAACAAAAGGGCGTCACATCGACGTTTTCAAAAATTAAAACTTTCAAAACCAACAATACACCTGGTCATTCCAAATAACACATCTCACTCAATCATGAATGTTCAAGTAATATGCGTTCGCAGCGGAAAATAAAGAATACTCATGTATTTCATAATATGATCCATGTCCCATACCATGATCATCTCTCAATAATCACTTCAAATAAAATAAAACAATTAATGACATAAAGCATATCAAAATAAGTCACGAGTTCAATACCACTAATCTACCCAGTGTTACATGACCAGAGCATTGACTCATTACCAAATTTCAAACTAATTACGGAAACTCTCTAGCTATTCTTGAGCGAGCTACCGTCCACCTACTCCAGCAATACTACTCTGTAGTATCTGCACGATACCCATGTAAAGGTAACATTCAAACAGAAAGGGTGAGAATTCAAATCATTATGAAATAGCATAATAAGGCACAATGAATTAAAACAACAATTCAAGAATTCATCACACTTTGTATTATTATATCACTGATATTAACAAACAATCATCTCACATGCTTCAAACATGCATCACACCCACATCAATACATGTATTCAATGATCACATAACTATAAACGACTCGATGCAAGACAATGTGACTCCATGCATGTGGTACCTCAATGTGAACTCAAAGTTTCACCGCTTTCCGATTCAATATCTAGAATCCAAGCCACGCTTTCGATCCGGACAAGACCAAAGCCCTACGTCTGTTTCCAATGAAGGATCACCGCTTAATACTACGCCTAATCCCAATTAAGGATTAACGTCTTCTACGTCTGTTTCCAATGAAGGATCACCGCTTAATACTACGCCTGATTCCAATTGAGAATCAACGTCTGCTCATGTGAACCCACAGTTTCACCACTTCCACAATGAAGTCAACCATGCTATGAATGAATGCACACATACCAACACATATGCAATTAAGACCATCTATATACCGTCTTAACATCCCACATATCACCATGACTCACAATCGGTACATATACACATTCATCACAACACATCAATTACGATTACATATACACATCCATTACCATAAATCATTCACAATTCAATAATGGTATACATACACATTCATACAATATATTATTCACCAATATAGGCCAATCATCAAATATGTACACATAGATTTCATTCCAAAACGCACACAACATTTAAATATCAATTTTTCACTTTTCAAACAGTGTTAACCGGTTAACGCCCTGGGTTAATCGGTTAACGCAAAACAGAATGCGCTTCTTGGCAATTTATAACATTGTTAATCGGTTAACGCCCTGGGTTAACCGGTTAACGCAAGACAGAATGTAATTTTTTTTTAATATCGTAACAGTGTTAACCGGTTAACGCCCTGGGTTAACCGGTTAACGCAAAACAGAAAGTTGTTCCTGCGCTAACACGAAACAAAATGCAGATTTCCCCGCATTTTTCATCGTTGGAGGACTTCCGGACCTCCGATTTCAATTCCGTAAAAAGCTACACATTCAGAAAATTATGACTCATCCAAATATATATTCATTCACAGTTTTAGCATAATTTAATTATCACAATTCAAGAGTATTTATCAAGACCTAATAACTCCAAACCATGCCAATTAAGGATTTCAACCTAAAACATGTTCCTACCCATTGACCCAATCATACTAACCCACAATGATAAGGATTTCCCCCCTTACCTTGTCAATTTGATGGAAACCCTGACTCCTCTTTACTTTTCCTCTCCTCTTTCTCTATTGCCTTCAGTGCTCAAGTGAATTCTAATTCTCACTTCCTTCACTCTTACTATTTATAATAGTATTCTAGTTGGGCTTAAATCATCTAATTTAATCACTAGGCCCAATAATACCTAATATTTAAATACCTCTATTTAAATTTAAATAATTAACCACTCACTATCCAACCAAGTTAATCCATCTTCAAGATTAACCAGCCCACTATGGTCCCATACAGAGATTACACGAGAAGACTGTTGACTTTCTTCACAACAGTAAAATTGTATCATATACCTCGTGATGAGAACCAGATGGCAGACACACTTGCTACTCTATCCTCCATGATCAAGGTAATTCGTTGGAACCATGCTCCCAGGATCGATGTGATGCGCCTTGACAGGGCCGCGTACGTGTTTGCTGCTGAACTGGTAGTCGATGACAAGCCCTGGTATCACGATATCAAGTGCTTTCTGAAGAATCAAGAGTACCCTGCAGGGGCATCCAATAATGACAGAAAGACTTTGAGAAGATTGGCAGGCAGTTTCTTCTTGAACAAAGACGATGTGCTGTATAAGAGGAACTTCGACATGGTTTTGCTCAGATGCGTGGACAGACACGAGGCGGACATGTTAATGCAGGAAGTTCATGAAGGTTCCTTCGGTACTCATGCCGGCAGACATGCGATGGCTAAGAAATTGTTGAGAGCGGGTTATTATTGGATGACCATGGAATCAGATTGCTTCAAATATGCTCGGAAGTGTCATAAATGCCAGATTTATGCTGATAAGGTGAATGTGCCGCCAAATCCTCTAAATGTGATGACTTCGCCGTGGCCGTTTGCTATGTGGGGCATTGACATGATTGGAAAGATTGAGCCGACTGCTTCCAATGGGCATCGCTTCATCCTTGTTGCCATCGACTATTCGGACAAGGTTCAATGAGTTGAGTCTTATCGAAGAGAAGCAAATGGCAGCCATTTGTCATGGGCAGTTGTATCAGAGTCGGAGGAAGAGAGCCTTTGATCAGAAAGTGCGTCCTCGTTGTTTCCAAGTCGGAGATTTAGTGTTGAAAAGGATCCTTCCTCCTCAGACAGATCACAGGGGCAAGTGGACTCCTAACTATGATGGACCGTATATTGTCACCAAGGTTTTTGATGGTGGGGCCTTAATGCTTGCAACTATGGATGGTGAAAACTTCACTTCCCCTGTGAACTCAGACGCAGTTAAAAAATACTTCGCATAAAATAGACCCGCTGGACAGTAAAAAGAATAGTCCAGGCAAAAATGGGCATCCCGACGAACCAAGAAAATAAAAAGGTTCGGGCAAAAATTAGGGATTAAAAATGAAAAGATCGTACACCCGGTAAGTTGAAAACCTGAAAAGGCAACTTAGGCAAAAATGGGTATCCCGGTGGATTGAAAACCCGAAAAGGGCGATCCAGGCAAAAGTTAGGGATTAAGCGAATGAGTGCGTTCTGAGTTAGTTCTGAATCTCTTCTCATGTGGATGACTGGAAATTTTCGAAAGGTAGGAAACAGTCCAATCACCTTTTCAGAAGGCTGATCATCTGGAGGATCTTGAAGACGGGCAAGTCATAGCAGAATTGGAACCCAATAGAAATCCATTTCAGATTGCCATTAGATTAATTTCTGTTTTTATCTTTTGTGCGATTACCTCTTTCTAGGGATTGCTTCCTGATGTAAATGCTTATTCAGAGGCCATTCAATCAATAAAATCGTGTTATTCAGTATATCTCTGTTTTCATTTTCATTTTACTGTTTTGTTTGCAAAAATGACGTCCGAATTTTTGATAAACATTGCATCATGACACACAAGGGCTTTACAGGTACATGCTTAATAAACATTTAAAATTGCTGTAAATTTTAAGTGCTTTGGATCGTCTATTCAGAACAGATACCCACGGGGCATTTCCTTAAAATCCCCTGCAGTTGATCGTGAATATCTTCTCCAGTGAAGTCGCCAACAGACGAATCTGGTGTCTTATCCCTGCAGAGCTGATCAGAGTGTTGGATTCTTCAATCCCCAGCAGGTTCTCACCACTGTACTTCCCCAAGCGTTTGTTTCAGGACATACACTCCCCAGTAGAGTTGACAGTGCCAGACTATATATCCCCAGCGGAGTTGACAGTGCCAGACTATATCTTCCCAGTAGAAGTGGCTGCTCCTTAGAGTTCGAGGCCAGATCGATAATCCCAATGCCAGATCCATGTTTTCTTTCCTTGAAGCAGAACCTCGGTACCGTATCAGTGTTTGCTTCCCCTGCTGAGTCATCTCTCGCAGATCGTGGTTGCCAGAACCACTATCACTTTCCCTAACAGCAGGTTTTCAGTGTCGTTCTCTCCCCAGTCTGAATCTCGGCATTTCGTCATTGCTAGAACACCGTGTGGCGGGTCATTTCCCCACATAATTCTTTGCGCTGTGCATCTCCCGCAGCCTTGCCAGGGTCCAGAAGATGGTGATCATTTCCCCAGCAGATCCCCTTGCCTCAGCTTGGCATTCTACCCAGCATTTCGCATCCCTGCATGTAGAATCATATTGCATTGCATCCTTCCAAATCGCGTAGCATTTCCATTTTCATGGAGCATTACGCCATTGAAAAATTCAAACATACGCATGTAAGCATAAAACATTCTCGGTATCCCAAGTGATAAGCTAGAAGTTGTTTCCAGTACTCAGACTGAAGATTGTTCATGACTTACCTTTGTTATCCCCAGCAAGTGTCATTGGCCCATGCGCCGCCTCTATTATCTTTCCCTATTTCTGCCGATGCTGACAGGCATGAAGTTTTTCCGGTATTCAGACCGAAGTGGCATTCAGGCCAACTTTCCGGTATTCAGACCGAAGTGGCATTCAGGCCAATTTCCGATATTCAGATCGAAGTGGCGTTCAGGCCAGTTTCCAGTATTCAGACCGAAGTGGCGTTCAGGCCAGTTTTCCGATGTTCAGATCGAAGAAGTTTCCGACGTTCAGGTCGATGCAACTTGTGGCATTCAGGCCAATTTTTCGATGTTCAGATCGAGAAGTTTCCGACGTTCAGGTCGATGAAACTTGTGGCATTCAGGCCAATTTTCCGATGTTCAGATCGAAGAAGTTTCCGACGTTCAGGTCGACGCAACTTGTGGCATTCAGGCCAGCCTCTCGGTGTTCAGACCGATATTAATAATCTCATATCTCCCGATGTTCAGATCGAAGTCATTTCCAGTATTCAGACTGATGAGCGACATTCAGGCCATGGTTATTTCTGTGTTACCATTTATTCTGGTATCCAAGTTAACATTCTTTTTCGGTATTCAGACTGACTCTCACCGTACCAGACGGATTCTTCTTTCAAGACCACCTCTTTGCCGATTCTGACAGACATTGTTACTTCACTTCACTTTAGTGCAAATTTTTGGGCTTTTATTGTATTCAATCCCTTGATACCTCGAAAGCACGAAAGCCGCTGCTATCTTCTTTCCAGGTCTCTAGTTGATTGAATAGGGGCAGCTGTAATACCCCAAAATTTACCCTTCATTTTTCCTGGAAGCATACGCTTTACACCTCATGCATGCATTCATTTTTAGGTCATTTAACATTAGATACATTGCATTTCATCATGTCAATCAGAATTAGATCCAAGAAACTTTATTTAAAAAATAAAAAAAAAAACGAAATAATAATAATAATAATAATAATAATAATAATAATAAATAAATAAATAAAAGAAAAAATCTCAGACTTAGACCTCTCTCAAAAGCCCACTAAGCTACCAATATTAGGCTATAAATACTAGAGTTTCAGTGAAACAAATATTGATTTTATATTCCTATTACCCTGAGGAAAAAGATAGTGAGAGAAGAGCTAACAGAGTTCAGAGCAGCCTCCAAACCCTGAAGGGAACTCAACTGCACAGAATCACCTCTGCCTCACATAAACCCTAAAAATTGTTTTGTAAACCTCACGGGTGCAACTCAATTTCAATCAAGCTCTCCAATTAGGTTTGCCCTATATCCATCATCTTTATGCCTTTAATTTGAATGCTCTAAATGTATGAGGTATTATGGGTGAATTTGATACCCTTTCGATGCATGTCTTTTTTGTGAATTTTAATGGCATGATTCATGTGGTTACATTTTGATTTGGGGGCAACCCTTGATTGCACTATTTTTTTGTCTCTAATCTGTTTGTTGAGTTTTTGTGATGGCTCACATGACTTTTGCAGGGATAACTTGCGTGGTTTTCCACTTTATTTGTGGGATACCCCCTGGAGGTTTCCTTCCGATTACCTGTACTGACTCACTTTCTTTGATGGTGTTTAGCTTGGAAGGATCCCTGGGTTTCCCATTCCTCTAACTGTTGTTACTTCGGATCTTTATCCGCGTGGTACTTTTACATTTTTCCCGCATTTTACTGCTTTCCTAGCTGGAAGACCTCGATAGGAGGCAATGTTTTTTTTTTTACAGGTTCCTTCGTCAAGGACTGCCTTTTTGCATGAGTTCACCAAACCCTAACCCTTCATTGATTTTTCTTCTCCTAAACACACGTTTACTCCTTCTACTACAGGTGAGTAAGTCTCCAAAGGTCGAGCATCCGGTAGATTGCGTAGTAACGTCGTTCGTCCAAAACCCACTCCATAACCCCGTAGTTAGCCGAACTACGGCTTGCTCTGATTCTCATTCCAGATGAGATACGTAGGCATAAGACGCGATGTCTTAGCGAGCACACATCCCCCTAACCCATAGGTCAGCCGAGCTACGAAGACTCTGATTCTCATATTCAAATGAGATACGTATGCAGTGGATGCGACATTCGCGCGAGTCATTTTCATTTAACCCTTTTTTTTTTGTAAACAGCACAAGATAAACTCACACCCTTTAGACAAGAACTACAAAAGTGGATCTCGTAGAGTACTACGGATGCGTAGGGGTGCTAATACCTTCTCTTCGCATAACTGACTCCCGAACCCAAGATTTGGTTACGAGACCCCGTCTTGTCCTTTCCTTTTTCAGGTTTACTTCGAGCGTTTCCTTTCCCTCCTTTGGGATGAATAACGCACGGTGGCGACTCTTCTGTCATTTTCTTTCGCCGGTTGTTTTTTCGCGCACTGTATTTTTTCAGGTTGCTACACTATGCAACCAAGTTAATTAATTAATTCAATTATTTAATTAGTTCTCATATCCACTAGAAAATGAATTAATACACCAATTAATTAATTAACACTCCACATAATTAAATTAAAATATCATAATAATAGTATAATAAATAAATACTTAAAAAAAATGGGTTGTTACAACTCTCCCCCACTTAAAAGATTTTTGTCCTCGAAAATTTACCTCAAACGAACAACTCTGGATATGATTCCCTCATCTTATCCTCGAGTTCCCACGTAATATTTCCATTGGCGACTCCGCCCCATATCACTTTTACCAAAGCAATCTCCTTACCACGAAGCTTCTTCACTTCTCGATCCTCAATCCGCACCGGTGATGTATCAACCGTCAAATTATCCTGTACTTGTACATCATCTAACGGAACAATATGCGATGGATCCGCAATGTACTTCCTCAATTGAGACACATGGAATACATCATGAAGATTAGAAAGTGATGGTGGTAATGCAATCCGATATGCCACTTCACCTATCCTCTCAGAAATCTGATAAGGACCAATGAAACGCGGCGTCAACTTACGCGACTTCAAAGCTCTACCAACACCCGTTATTGGCGTAACTCGAAGAAACACATGCTCGTCTTTCTCAAACTCAAGAGCTTTCCTCCTCTTATCATGATAACTCTTTTGACGACTCTGAGAAGCCTTCATCTTCCCTTGAATCATCTTAATCTTTTCTGTAGTCTCTTGAATCAACTCGGGTCCAACCACAGCACTTTCTCCCGATTCGTACCAACATAAAGGAGTTCTACACCTTCTGCCATAAAGGGCTTCAAACGGTGCCATTCCAATACTCGAATGGAAACTGTTATTATATGTAAACTCGATTAAAGGCAAGAAACTATCCCAATTTCCTCCTTGTTCCAAAACACAAGACCTCAAAAGATCTTCAAGTGACTGAATAGTCCTCTCCGTTTGACCATCAGTTTGCGGATGATATGCTGAACTCAAACGCAACTTCGTACCCAAAGCACTTTGCAAACCTTCCCAAAATCTCAAAGTGAACCTCAGATCTCTATCCGAAACAATACTCGAAGGTATACCATGCAAACACACAATTCTCTCGACGTACAACTTAGCAAGTCTCTCCATCGAATAATCCGTCCTCATCGGAATAAAATGAGCACACTTCGTCAGTCTGTCCACAACGACCCAAATCGCCTCACAGTTACTCGATGTTCTTGGTAAGCCCGAAACAAAATCCATAGAGATACTATCCCACTTCCACTCGGGGATAGATAACGATTGCATCAAACCAGACGGCTTTTGATGTTCAATCTTTGACTTTTGACAAGTCAAACATGAATACACAAATTCCGCTACATCCTTCTTCATGCCTTACCACCAAAACATCTTCCTCAAGTCTTGATACATCTTAGTAGCACCAGGATGAATACTCAGACCACTTCTATGCCCTTCCTCAAGAATCCTCTTTCTCAAATCCATACCACTCAGAACACACACTCGATCACGACACCTCATGATACCATTCTCATCAATCCGAAAGTCACCACCTTTACCTTGGTTAATCAATGTCATAACATCGACTAACTTCAAATCTGACCTCTGACCTTCTCTAATCTCGTCAAGAATGTCACACGTAAGCTTCAACATCCCAAGCTTAACACACGAAGACGTCGCTTCACAAACCAAACTCAAATCCCTAAATTGCTCCAACAATTCAAACTCTCGCATCATCAACATAGACATATGCAATGACTTCCTACTCAATGCATCGGCTACAACATTCGCCTTCCCAGGATGATAATTCAAACCAAAATCATAATCCTTCAAGAATTCCAACCATCTCCTTTGCCTCATATTCAATTCTTTCTGATCGAACAAGTACTTCAAACTCTTATGATCACTAAACACATCAAACCTCGATCCAAACAAGTAATGTCTCCAAAGCTTCAACACAAACACAACGGTGGCCAACTCTAAATCATGCGTCGGATAATTCTTCTCATGAACCTTAAGTTGCCTTGAAGCATAAGCTACCACTTGCCCTTTTTGCATCAGAACGCCTCCCAAACCCAACAAAGAAGCATCACAATACACAACGAAGGTTTCTAACGGATCCGGTAAAATCAAAATAGGAGCCGTAGTCAATCTTCTCTTAAGCTCTTGAAAATTTGCTTCACACTGTGAAGTCCAAATGAAAGCTTGACCCTTCCTAGTCAACTGCGTCAACGGTAACGACAACTTAGAAAATCCCTCAATGAACTTCCTATAATAACCAGCCAAACCAAGGAAACTTCGAGTCTCAGCAACAGACTTAGGAGCTTCCCACTGAGATACAGCTTCGATCTTCGTAGGATCCACAGAAATCCCACCGCTCGAAATCACATGTCCAAGAAAACTTACTTTACTCAACCAAAATTCACATTTAGAGAGTTTAGCAAACAACTTCCTCTCTTTCAACACCGATAACACAACTTTCAAATGTTCTGCATGCTCCTCTTCGCCCTTGGAATAAATCAATATATCATCAATGAACACAACTACAAACTTATCCAGATAATCATGAAAGATTCTATTCATATACTCCATAAATACACCAGGTGCATTCGTCACCCCAAAAGGCATCACGGAGTACTCGTAGTGACCGTACCTTGTCCTAAAAGCAGTCTTCTGAATATCCTCAGCCTTTACACGAATCTGATGATACCCCGACCTCAAATCAATTTTGCTAAACACACAAGCTCCAACCAACTGATCCATCAGATCGTCAATCCTCGGAAGTGGATACTTGTTCTTAATCGTCACTTTATTCAGTTGTCTATAATCAACACATAATCTCATAGAACCTTCTTTCTTCTTGACCAATAGCACAGGTGCACCCCACGGTGACACACTAGGACGAATAAACTTCTTCTCGAGTAAGTCTTCAAGTTGACTCTTCAACTCTTTCAACTCAAAAACGGACATTCGATAGGGAGCCATCGATACAGGTCTAGTTCCAGGAACTAAATCAATCGAAAACTCGACCTCTCGTTCCGGCGGTAAATCACCTATATCTTCCGGAAATACCTCCGCAAATTCACAAACTATTGGCAGTTCTTCGATCGTCCTCTTCTACCGAATATCCAAAGTTGCCAACAACATAAACAACTCGGCACCGTCTTGCACTGATTCATCAATTTGCTTAGCAGACACACACCAATCTTCCTTAGCATCAACCTCAGGGAAAATAACCGTCTTCTCGAAACAGTTGATATACACCCGATTAACTTTTAACCAATTCATATCCAAGATCACGTCGAGTTGCTCTAACGGAAGACAAACTAAATCAATTCCAAAATCCCTACCAAATATACTCAACGGACAATTCAAACACACATAGGAAGTAGAAACAGAACCCATAGCTGATGTATCAATAATCATACTTCTACGCATATCAGATAATATGAGATTCAACCTCTTAGCACAATCCAAAGAAATGAAAGAATGTGTTGCACCGGTATCAATAATGGCAATCAAAGGTGTACCATTAATAAAGCACGTACCTTGGATTAGTCTATCATCGGTAGTGGTCTCCGCACCAGACAATGCAAACACCTTTCCCTTCACTTGCTCCTTCTTCGGCTTATCACATTGCGAACTAATGTGACCTTTCTCACCACAGTTGAAACAAGTTACGTTCGAACCAACCCTACACTAGTTTGCTCTGTGACCCATCCTGCCACAATTGAAACACTTCCCAGAATCTCTACTACACTCCGTAGCACGATGGCCTTCCACACCACATTTGAAGCACTTAAGTGGAATAGAAGATACTCCCCCACTTGGCTTCTTGCCAACACTAGATTGTCTCCGCTTGTCATCATATGGTCTTCCCCGATCTTGGTTTTTCCCCTTCAGACTCTTGTAGACAGAAGCACTCTCCCTACTATCCTCATCATAAATCCGGCTCTTGTTAACCAATTCTGTAAAATGAGTAATCTGTTGGTAACCAATGGCCTTCTTGATATCATGTCTCAAGCCATTCACAAACTTCAAACATTTAGATCTCTCAGCATTAGCAGTATTGTAATGAGGACAATACTTGATAAGCTCCTGAAATCTAGCAGCATAATCAGCAACGGTACCATTTCTTTGCTTCAATTCAAGGAACTCCACCTCTTTCTTCCCACGACAATCTTCTGGGAAATAGTTCTCCAAGAAGGTATCACGGAAAAGAGTCCAAGTAACTTCAATGTTGTCTTCTTCGAACCTCTGAAGAGTGTTATTCCACCAATCTTCAGCTTCCTTCTCAAGCATATGGGTACCAAACTGCACTTTCTGAGCATCAGTACAGTTCATGACTCTGAAGATCTTCTCAATTGCTTTCAGCCAAGCTTGAGCTTTCTCAGGTGCATGCTCACCCTCAAAGATAGGAGGATTGTTCCGCTGGAATCTCCCCAAAGCACGGAACTCATCATCATCTCCCTTTTGGTTACCGGCATTCGCATTCACTTGATGGGCATTGGCTTGATGGATCTGACCCATGGATTCAGCCAGCATCCTCAGCGCCTCAGCAATGGCATCGTCATTCCTGCCTACAACCATTGTCCTAGACAACCCGAAACATCAAACAAACAGTATCGACCGTGTCAGATACACAAATCAAATACCACGGAAAACCTACCACTATTGACCAACTGGTCGACCATGCTCTGATACCACTAATGTAACACCCCTTTTTCTACCCCAAATTATTTAGCATATAATCAGAGTAAATAAGCACGCATATAACAAAAGGGCGTCACATCGACGTTTTCAAAAATTAAAACTTTCAAAACCAACAATACACCTGGTCATTCCAAATAACACATCTCACTCAATCATGAATATTCAAGTAATATGCGTTCGCAACGGAAAATAAAGAATACTCATGTATTTCATAATATGATCCATGTCCCATACCATGATCATCTCTCAATAATCACTTCAAATAAAATAAAACAATTAATGACATAAAGCATATCAAAATAAGTCACGAGTTCAATACCACTAATCTACCCAGTGTTACATGACCAGAGCATTGACTCATTACCAAATTTCAAACTAATTACGGAAACTCTCCAGCTATTCTTGAGCGAGCTACCGTCCACCTACTCCAGCAATACTACTCTGTAGTATCTGCACGATACCCATGTAAAGGTAACATTCAAACAGAAAGGGTGAGAATTCAAATCATTAGGAAATAGCATAATAAGGCACAATGAATTAAAACAACAATTCAAGAATTCATCACACTTTGTATTATTATATCACTGATATTAACAAACAATCATCTCACATGCTTCAAACATGCATCACACCCACATCAATACATGTATTCAATGATCACATAACTATAAACGACTCGATGCAAGACAATGTGACTCCATGCATGTGGTACCTCAATGTGAACTCAAAGTTTCATCGCTTTCCGATTCAATATCTAGAATCCAAGCCACGCTTCCGATCCGGACAAGACCAAAGCCCTACGTCTGTTTCCAATGAAGGATCACCGCTTAATACTACGCCTAATCCCAATTAAGGATTAACGTCTGCTACGTCTGTTTCCAATGGGGGATCATCGCTTAATACTATGCCTGATTCCAATTGAGAATCAACGTCTGCTCATGTGAACCCACAGTTTCACCACTTCCACAATAAAGTCAACCATGCTATGAATGAATGCACACATACCAACACATATGCAATTAAGACCATCTATATACCGTCTTAACATCCCACATATCACCATGACTCACAATCGGTACATATACACATTCATCACAACACATCAATTACGATTACATATACACATCCATTACCATAAATCATTCACAATTCAATAATGGTATACACACACATTCATACAATATATTATTCACCAATATAGGCCAATCATCAAATATGTACACATAGATTTCATTCCAAAACGCACACAAGATTTAAATATCAATTTTTCACTTTTCAAACAGTGTTAACCGGTTAACGCCCTGGGTTAATCGGTTAACGCAAAACAGAATGCGCTTCTTGGCAATTTATAACAGTGTTAACCGGTTAACGCCCTGGGTTAACCGGTTAACGCAAGACAGAATGTAATTTTTTTTTAATATCGTAACAGTGTTAACCGGTTAACGCCCTGGGTTAACCGGTTAACGCAAAACAGAAAGCTGTTCCTGCGCTAACACGAAACAGAATGCAGATTTCCCCGCATTTTTCATCGTTGGAGGACTTCCGGACCTCCGATTTCAATTCCGTAAAAAGCTACACATTCAGAAAATTATGACTCATCCAAATATATATTCATTCACAGTTTTAGCATAATTTAATTATCATAATTCAAGAGTATTTATCAAGACCTAATAACTCCAAACCATGCCAATTAAGGATTTCAACCTAAAACATGTTCCTATCCATTGACCCAATCATACTAACCCACAATGATAAGGATTTCCCCCCTTACCTTGTCAATTTGATGGAAACCCTGACTCCTCTTTACTTTTCCTCTCCTCTTTCTCTATTGCCTTCAGTGCTCAAGTGAATTCTAATTCTCACTTCCTTCACTCTTACTATTTATAATAGTATTCTAGTTGGGCTTAAATCATCTAATTTAATCACTAGGCCCAATAATACCTAATATTTAAATACCTCTATTTAAATTTAAATAATTAACCACTCACTATGCAACCAAGTTAATTAATTAATTCAATTATTTAATTAGTTCTCATATCCACTAGATAATGAATTAATACACCAATTAATTAATTAACACTCCACATAATTAAATTAAAATATCATAATAATAGTATAATAAATAAATACTTAAAAAAAATGGGTTGTTACAGATATGGCTCCCGATAGGGACCAACTAAGGGCCATGTCGCAGAAGGAGAAAGAAACATTCAAGGAGTACGCCCGGAGGTGGCGAGAATTGGCTGCACAGATTATGCCCCCGCTCGAAGAGAAGGAAATGACGAAGATCTTTCTCAAGACTTTAAGCTCTTTCTACTACGAGCGGATGATTGCTAGCGCTCCTTCTGATTTCACCGAGATGGTGAACATGGGGATGCGTTTAGAAGAGGGGGTCAGGGAAGGGTGCCTGACCAGAGAAGAAGGCTCTTTTGCCAAACGCTATGGGGCATTTGCCAAGAAGAAAGATGGAGAAGCACATGTTGTGTCCTCCCATGTCAAACCAAGAAGACCCTCCGTGAAGAGGAAGACTGTGCGTCCGGCTAGTAACTAGTACCAGGTGGCTCATATAGCACCTGTCTTTAGAGAAAACCAACATTATCAACACCAGAATCAACAACAACAACATCAACAACAACAACATCGTCCGCAACAGCAGGCTTACCAACCTCGAAACAACAATCAAACCAGCACTAGCTATGATAGGAAGAGGGTCACTTTTGATCATATTCCAATGACTTATGCAGAGCTATATCCTTCATTGATTTAAAGGAAGCTGATTACTCCACGTGACCCACCCGCTGTACTGACCAACCCTCAGTGGTGGTATAAGCCCGAGCTTTATTGTGTTTATCATTCTGGTGCTCCCGGACATGATGTGGAGAACTGTTACCCTCTCAAGACCAAGGTTCAAGACCTTGTTAGAAATGGTATTTTATTTTTTGAGGACGTAGGTCCTAATATGAAGAAGAATCCATTGCCCGAGCATGGGAAATCTGCTATTAATATGGTTCAGGGTTTCCCTGGAAAATATAAGGTCAGATATGTCAGCCATATCAGACAATCTTTGGTCGAGATGCATAGACTGTTATGTGGACACAGTCACTATGAGCATGACCATGACAGTTGTCGTGTATGCACTGTCAATGAGAGAGGATGTCGTCAAGTCAGGAAAGACATCCAAGAAATGCTGGATCAGGGTGTGATCGAGATACTTCAGAATCGTGATGAGGACAAAGTTAATGTTATGTCCCCTGTGTTCAGAATACCTGAGCCTGTTGTTGTCAGATATGATGGCAGCAAGCAGAAGGCCTCTCCTACTCTCATCATTAAGCCAGCTGGCCCTGTTCCTTACTCTTCTGACAAAGATGTTCCCTATCGATATAATGCAGACGCATTAGAAGATGGGAAGGAGGTGCCTTTACCCTCAACTTCTGTTGTTAATATTGCTGATGTCAGTGGATTGACCCGCAGTAGTCGTGTATTCTCGGCGCCGCCAAAACCCCAGGCTGACACCAGAAGAGCTGATGATGCTGATAGCGCTACCCGTCCTTTGGGGACTTCTTCTATTTCTCCGAATCCGGCACTTGTTGTTAATAGACCCGCCGTTGCTATTAGAACTCATGTCCCTGCTGGCCAGAATGGCATGATGAAAAAGGACTGTGATGAGATGTTGAGGCTCATCAAGAGAAGTGAGTATAATGTTGTAGATCAGCTGCTACAAACTCCATCAAAGATATCAGTGTTGTCTTTGTTGATGAACTCTGAGCCACACCGTGAAGATTTGCATAGGGTGTTGGACGTGGCATACGTGGACCGTGATGTCACCATAGAATAGTTTGATAGGATTGTTGCAAACATTACTGCTTGTAACAACTTGAGCTTTTGCGATGTTGATCTTCCCGAGGAGGGAAAGGACCACAATTTGGCACTACACATCTTTATGAACTACAAGGATGATGCCTTGTCTAATGTGTTGGTAGACACAGGATCATCGCTGAATGTGTTGCCAAAATCCATGATGGCCAAACTTTCATACCAGGGGCCTCCCATGAGGCAGAGTGGAGTGGTTGTGAAAGCTTTTGATGGATTGCGTAAGACAGTGATTGGCGAGGTTGAACTCCCAATCAAGATAGGACCTAGTGATTTCCAGATCACTTTCCAGGTCATGGATATCCACCCATCATATAGTTGTTTGTTAGGCAGACCATGGATTCACGAGGCATGTGCCGTGACATCCACCCTACACCAAAAGTTAAAGTTCATCAAGAACAAGAAGTTGGTGGTGGTAGGGGGAGAGAGGGCTCTCTTGGTGAGCCATCTGTCTTCCTTTTCTTACATTGATGTTGAGGACGAGGTTGGGACGTCGTTCTAAGCCTTGTCTATTGCTGAGCCTTCTAAGAAAGGAACTTCTTCATTTGCATCCTACAATGATGCGAAGTTGGCCATTGAGCATGGCACGACTACTAGTTTAGGATAAATGATTAAGCTGGAAGACAATAAATCCCGGGCTGGCATAGGGTACTCTTCAGGCACTTTCAACAAGCACGGTCTGTTTCAGAGTGGTGGTTTCATCCACACGGTTGAAGACCAAGAGGCAACTGCTATAGTGGAAGAGGATGTAGAGGAAGGTTCTGGCAACTTTATCGTCCCTGGAGGAGTCTGCAATAATTGGGTCGTTGTTGATGTTCCAACAGTTGTCCATAAGTCCACGTAATGTTCATTTTTGTTTAAAAACCCTTCTCCCATGCCAAAATAAGAAGTGATGACATTGTTGGCACATAAATACAATGATATTCATTCAATAAATTCATGTTAAATGTTTGTTTTTCCAAATTATTTTCACTTTTTGCTTTTTGCATGAAATTGGTGATCACATAAAACCCTAAAAAGAGAATAAAATCAATATTTTCATCTGCATAATGATTTGCTTTGTTTGAATTCTAATATCTCTTTTATATCCAAAATTATTATGCAGGTTGATCAAACCCATTGAACATAATGATCCAACACCATCTCCCAACTTTGAGTTCCCTGTATTTTAGGCCGAGGAAGATGATGTTGAAGAGATTCCTGATGAGATTACCCGTCTGCTTGAGTATGAAGAGAAGATCATTCAGCCACATCTTGAGAATCTGGAAACAGTCAACTTGGGGTCTAAAGATTGTGTTCGCAAAGTGAAGATTGGAGCCCTCCTGGAAGAATCTGTTAAGAAGGGGTTGATTGAGTTGCTACGAGAATACGTCGACGTCTTCGCCTAGTCATATGAAGACATTCCTGGTCTACATACTGATATCGTACAACATTTTCTGCCTTTGAAGCCTGAGTGTGTGCATGTGAAGCAAAATTTCAGAAGAACTCATCCTGACATGGCAGTGAAAATTAAAGAAGAAGTTCAGAAGCAAATTGATGCGGGGTTTCTGGTGACTTCTACATATCCTCAATGGATGGCCAATATTGTGCCCGTGCCTAAGAAAGATGGAAAAGTCCGAATGTGTGTGGACTATAGAGACTTGAATAAAGCTAGTCATAAAGATGATTTTCCTTTACCACATATTGATATGTTGGTAGATAATACAACTAAATTCAATGTCTTCTCATTTATGGACAGATTTTCCGGATATAATCAGATCAAAATGGCACCCGAGGATATGGAGAAGACAACATTCATCACACCTTAGGGAATATTCTGTTATCGAGTGATGCCTTTCGGTTTGAAGAACGCCGGAGCCACGTATCAATAAGCTATGACTACCTTGTTTCACGATATGATGCACAAAGAGATCGAGGTATATGTTGATGATATGATTGCAAAGTCGAGAACGGAAGTTGAACATGTAGAGCACTTGTTGAAGCTTTTTCAGCGTTTGAGGAAGTATAAGCTTCGTCTGAATCCTAACAAGTGTACATTTGGAGTCCGTTCCAGCAAGTTATTGGGCTTTATTGTCAGCAAAAAAGGTATTGAGGTTGATCCTGCAAAGGTCAAAGCAATACAAGAGATGCCTGCGCCCAAAACTGAGAAGCAAGTCTGAGGTTTTCTTGGCCGCTTGAATTATATTTTTAGATTCATATCCCATATGACTGCCACATGTGCGCCGATATTTAAGCTCCTTCAGAAAGATCAGTCTCATGATTGGACCGAGGACTGCCAAAAGGCCTTTGACAGCATTAAAGAGTATTTTTCTGAGCCTCTGATTCTGTCCCCGCATGTGGAAGGGAGACCGTTGATTATGTATCTGACAGTTCTCGAAGACTCAATGGGTTGTGTCCTGGGTCAGCAAGACGAATCAGGAAAGAAAGAGTATGATGTCTACTACCTGAGTAAGAAGTTCACTGAGTGTGAGTCGCGATACTCGATGCTTGAGAAGACATGTTGTGCTTTGGCTTGGGCAGCTAAGCGCTTACGCCAGTATATGTTGAATCATACGACTTGGTTGATATCCAAAATGGATCCAATCAAGTATATCTTTGAGAAGCCTGCTTTAACTGGGAGGATTGCCCGTTGGCAGATGTTGTTGTCTGAGTATGATATTGAGTATCGAGCTCAGAAAGCTATTAAAGGTAATATCTTGGCTTACCCCTTGGCACATCAACCAATTGAGGATTATCAGTCTGTTCAGTACGACTTCCCTGATGAGGAGATTCTGTATTTGAAGATGAAAGATTGCGATGAGCCTACGCTCGATGAAGGGCCAGAGCCTGGTTCCCGATGGAGCATGGTGTTTGATGGTGCTGTAAATCAACATGGAAATGGTATTGGGGCAGTGATTATTACTCCTCAGGGCACACATTTTCCTTTTACAGCAAGGCTAACTTTCAAATGCACGAATAATATGGCGGAGTATGAGGCATGTATTATGGGTTTGGAAGAATGTATTGATCTTAGGATCAAACATCTTGATGTTTATGGTGATTCGGCCCTTGTTGTTAATCAGATAAAGGGTGAATAGGAGACGAATCAACCTGGCCTCATCCCATACAGAGATTATGCGAGGAGGATTTCAACTTTCTTTACTGAGGTTGACTTCCATCATATTCCTCGAGATGAGAATCGGATGGCAGATGCTCTTGCTACGCTTGCTTCAATGATTGTGGTGAAGTTCTGGAATGAAGTCCCCAACATCACTGTAATGCGCTTGGATAGACCGACTCATGTATTTGCAGTAGAGGAAGTAAAAGACGATAAGCCATGGTATTATAATATCAAGTGTTTTCTTCAGAGTCAGATTTACCCGTCTGGGGCATCTGTTAAAGACAAGAAGACTTTGAGGAGATTATCAGGCAGTTTCTACCTCAATGGCTATGTGCTTTATAAGAGGAATTTTGACATGGTTTTGCTCAGATGCATGGATAGACATGAAGCAGACCTGTTGATGACTGAAGTCCATGAGGGTTCATTTGGTACTCATTCCAATGGACATGCCATGGAAAGGAAGATGTTGAGAGCAGGCTGCTATTGGCTGACAATGGAGTCTGACTGCTGCAAATATGTGAAGAAATGCCATAAGTGTCAGATATATGCGGATAAGATTCATATTCCCCCGACACTTCTAAATGTGATTTCATCACCATGGCCTTTCTCTATGTGGGGGATTGACATGATTGGCATGATAGAGCCAAAGGCGTCCAACGATCACAGGTTTATTCTCGTAGCAATTGATTACTTTACCAAGTGGGTTGAAGCGGCATCATATGCGAATGTGACCAGGCAGGTGGTTGTGAAGTTTATCAAGAATCAACTTATATGCCGTTATGGTGTGCCAGATAAGATCATTACTGATAATGGATCTAACTTGAACAACAAGATGATGAAAGAGCTGTGTAGCGAGTTCAAGATTGCACATCATAATTCTTCTCCTTATAGACCCAAGATGAATGGGGTTGTTGAAGCTGCTAATAAGAACATCAAGAAGATTATTCAGAAGATGGTCGTTACGTACAAAGATTGGCATCAGATGCTACCATTTGCTTTGCATGGCTATCGTACATATGTCCGCACTTCAACAGGGGAAACCCCTTTCTCTCTTGTTTATTGCATGGAGGTTGTGCTCCCCGTGGAGGTTGAGATTCCATCAATGAGAGTCTTGATGGAAGCCAAGTTGACTGAGGTTGAATGGGTTCAGAGTCGTTATGACCAGCTGAACTTAATTGAAGAGAAAAGATTGACTGCCATGTGCCATGGTCAGTTATATCAGCAGAGGATGAAGAAAGCCTTTGATAAGAAGGTCAAGCCTCGTGTGTTCCGAGAAGGTGATCTCGTGCTCAAGAAAGTTTTGTCTTTCGCGCCCGATTCCAGGGGCAAGTGGACTCTAAATTATGAAGGTCCATATGTTGTTAAGAGAGCCTTTTCAGGCGGTGCTTTGATACTTACAACTATGGATGGGGAGGATTTCACTCGTCCTGCAAATTCAGATGCAGTCAAGAAATACTTCGCCTAAAAAATAAAAATAGAATAGCTCGCTAAGTTGAAAACCCGAGAGGGCGGCTTAGGCAAAAATGAGCGTCTCGGTGGATTGAAAACCCGAAAGGGCGATCCAAGCAAAAGTTAGAGACATAAAAAAAATGAATATATATATATATATATATATATCCCGCTAGATTGAGTACCTCACCCTAGGGCAATCTAGGCAAGAATTAGGGATTTGGCAAGTAACTGCATCCTGACAAGACTTTGTTTTTTCAAGCTGTCAATCTGTCAAAGATTCTCGCTCAATCATCGTTAACTGAAGCTCGAATACAGTGGATTCAGAGTTGGTGGAGAAATGGTCATTATGTTCAATGTAGCCTTTTTCCAATATATATCACCAATTTCAAATTTGTAAAGATCCGTGGAGTCTTTCCATTTGCAGACTACCATTCCATCAAATAAATTTGAGCCTTTATCTAATTCTTTGCACTCTTATTTGGTTTTGTTTAACAAATGTTTGCGTGTTTTAATTAATAAACATCATTGTTTTAAATAAATAAAGTTTTTAAACTATTTTTAAACAAAGTGAACATTCACAAAAGACTGAAAAGGATAAATGGAATGTATTTAGTGCTCTCCCAAGGATAGTATGATCTCCAAAAGGGTAAGACATTTGTTCATATTCCTAGCATATTTGTATCCTCTTCATCATCCTTCAGGTTGTCTCCTCAGTGAGTGCAGGAAGGTAATATGCCACCAAAGTCCTCGACAGGTCTGGAGTTTGGGTCTCAGTCTTCTAGCTCCCCAGTGAGTCTGGATCTAGCATCTGTGTTATCAATCATATGGTTGTCATCCCTTGTGTAGATTCACCTAAAATCCCTTATAGATTGATAAATTGATATGCTATCTCTTCGAGGAAGTTGGTTTTCCCTCGTCTGAGATTAGAAATCTCCCGCAGAGTGAGCAGGAATTCCCAACATGAGTGGAATTTTCAACAAGTTGGTTTGTAGCTTATCCCCAGTGGATTCCCATTAGACTTCCCCAGTTTGGTCACCAGCAGGTTATCTCCAGCTGATCACCCACAGGTTATCCCCGGATCAGTCATCAGCATTTTTTCCCCAGTGGAGCTGCCTGATCGGAGCCTGATTGTTGTTACTTCCTCCTTCTCGAATAGTTTGCTCCCAACAGAGCGGGTGATGAAAAGGTTTATTTTCTATCCCCAACGGAGCGTTGTTTCTCTTCCTCGGCAGAGATTGTTTCTCCAGCAGTATGAGGAAATGTGATGGTTATTGGAACTTCTGTTTGATGGATTATTCCCCACAGAGTTTCATATCTTTCCTCGGTTATTCCCCGGTAGAGTTACTTCTACGGTGGATCTTATCCGTGTTTAGTTCCCCTAGCTAAGGCTCTACCTGATCTTAGTTTGGCTTTGGAACCTCGAGGAAGATGTGTTGATTCCTTCCCAGTGGAGTGAGTGGTTCTCCTTCTCCACAGCAGAGACATTCCTTCCGTGTTTAGAAGTGAATACTTGTTTGATGTGCTTCTGTTTAGTGGTTGTTCCCCACATAACTCCACATCACCCCCTGATAAGATCCCCAGTAGATTTCTTCTCCGACTGATCTTATCCTTGTCTCTGCATACTGTTAGAAGATCCCCAACTTTGGTGATTGTGATCCCTTGCTTATTCCCAACAGCGGTCGCTGATCCCCGGTGATCCTGCTTGTTCCCCTAGTAGTGATCTTTGTCCCTGGCAGCGACTTTGCTCGATCCTCAGCATTGGTCTTTCTCCCCTACAGAGATTGGTGTTTCCTGGTGTTTGTTGCCCCCACCAGTTGGATTTCTCCTGTGGGCTCGGCTTTCTCTTTTGAGATGTTGTACCGGATGTCTGTCCATTGATTCTTGGACCTGTTTGTGTTAGATATGTCTGTTTGTCAGCATTAATCGTACATAAACTACGCATATACATACATAATTACAGCATTCAGATAGTCATGTTGCATTTTTTTGCCATGTATCTTTGCTTGACATCTCCTGCTAGATGGTGAAATATTTCCCCAAGCAGATGTTTGTGTCTGATCTCTCCACATAAAGTCAACCCTATAGACAGAAAGTGTCTGTCTTTTCTTCCATATTCCCCCATTGAGCTATGTCCTCGTGGATGATTATTGCTTCAGTTTCCTCCCTAAATATGTATTGGGATGGAATTACTCCCCTGAGTTATATCCTCATTGGGTTGAGTCTTGTTTCATTGCGTCTCTCTAGTTTGTTCCTAGACTGACTCTTTTCTTGTTATTTCCCCTGCACTTCCCCGTAGTTTAGATGAATGATTGCTCAGTAACCAGTAATTGTCCATCTTTTCCCCGGCGGAATTTTGTTGCCTTCTACCCAGTAACTGGTAGTTATAAGTCCTATTTATGTGGTTTTCTACCCAGTAACCGGTAGTTGTGAACCTCATTTTGTCCCCTCGCATAGTTAACGTTGTTGTTCATCCTAACTGATGATGGTTACTCTGTTTTTTGGTTTTCTATCCAGTAACCGGTAAATGTAATTCCCTCCTTGTTGGTTATCTTTATCCAATATTCGGTATTGATAGTCCTTCATTTTTTAAGTATACCACCCAATAACCGGTGATTAGGGCTGGAAATGAACCAAACCAACTTGAAAATAGTTCGAGACTCGATTCGATAATTAATTCGTTGGACTTGGTTCATGAACCAAATGAGTCGAACTTGAGCTCAAAACTAAGTTCGTAAAATAAATGAGCTGAACTTGAGCTATGTATAGTTCGACTCGTTAGGTTCATGAGTCGACTCGGTTATATATATATATATATATATATATATATATATATATATATATATATATATATATATATATATATATATATATATATATATATATATATATATATATATATATATTTTTTAAATCATATATCTCAATAGTATCATTTAAAAAAATAATGTATAGATTTTAACCTTTTAATTTATCAAATTAAATATTTAAAAAAATACTTGTGACATTTTTTTATACAAATTAAAATACTTTTAACTAAAAAAAAAACATAATGCACCGTGACTTTTAATTTTAAAGTGTCATTTTAAACTACTTCTAAATTTGTTTTTTAAACTACCACTTTAAAAATAACGTTTTTTAAATATTGTACCATTTATATGATTTAATTTGTATCCTTTTATGTTATTTTTGACTTTATTATTATTATTAACTATTTTTAAGATTTTAAATATGCCCATTTATTAGTATTGCATTTTCCAAAAGCAAAACCTTTAGTATTCCTTTTTAGATTTTAGGTTTTAGAGAACTTGCTTCATCCTTCATATTACGTATTTTCAGTGTTTGTTCTCTATTCTGAAGAAAAAAAACTTTAACTCTTTCTTCCAGATTCAACAATTTTTTTCAATAGAGGTAAATATTATCATTCTCATCATATGATTGTTTTAGTAGCTTTGTCATTTTTTACTGTGTTCTGAATATGTTGAATATGTTTTTCCTGTATATAATGAACTATAACTCTGCTATGAGGATTTTATTTATTTTCTTTGTTTTGTATATGTTCTTTCTGAATCTATTTTTCTTGGTTTGAACTAAATATATAACTCTGTTATGAGAATTTTTTTATTATGTTATATTTAAAAAATTTAATGATTTTTTTAATGGAACTTGTGGTTTTATTTATTTTTCTATTGTAGATATGTCATACATTACCTCACTTGAATCATTGGGAGATTCACAATCACCACCAAAAGATGGAGAAGAGTGCTTAAATGTATTGAATCCTATCATTGATTTAAATGCAAATACTAATAAAGAACCACTAACAAATGAATCAACACCGGCAAATGAAGTTGTGAATGAAGAAAATGTTGAGAGCAGTGACATTGTTATTCAAAAGTCCAAGAGGAAGAAAACTTCTCTAGTTTGGGATCACTTCAAAAAAGTGGAATTAAAGAATGGAAAAAAATGGCAATGTATACACTGTAAAAACAATTATTCTGTTGTTGCTAGTGGATCAACCAGTCATTTGATGAGGCATTTAAAACAAACATGTCATGTTTACAAGAAGCTAGTAGCACAACAAAAAAAATTAAACTTTCAGCCAGCAAAAAGCAAGATTGATGAGAAGCTTTCTGGACCACTACTAATGAATTCAGGAGGTAAATATGACCATGAAAGACAACGAGAAGCCACCGCACATTGGATTATGATGCATGAACATGCATTTAGTATTGTTAAGGAAGAAGGTTTTCATTTTCTGATGAAGTGTTCTAATATTTCATATGAGAAAATTAGTCGGAAGACATTGAAGAATGATTATATTGCTGTTTATGAAGCTGAAAGAAAAAAGTTGAAGTCTACTTTAAGGACAGTAAATAAGATTTGTTTGACCACTGATTTATGGAAGTCATAAAATCAGAAGATAGAATACATGGTGTTAACTAGCCATTTCATTGATGCTTACTGGGGTTTGCAGAAACGCATTCTTAGTTTTGTTCATGTTCCTCCTCCTCGGCGTGGTGTTGATATTGCTGATGCTATCTTCAAATGTCTTAAAGATTGGGGTATTGAAAATAAAATATTTAGTGTGTCAGTGGATAATGCACATTACAACGATAGATGTTTGAAAGAGTTAAAAGTTCTGATTTTAAGGCACCGGAAATTAGTGTTAGATGGAAAGTTATTTCATGTGCGTTGTTGTGCGCATATACTAAATTTGCTTGTTCAAGATGGTATTAGGAAAATAGCAAAAATAGTTGAAGACGTGCGTGAAAGTGTGAAGTTCATCAATCAGTCTGAAGCAAGGTTGCAAACATTCTCATAAATAGTTCAACAACTAAAGCTTGGTGGTAAAAAATTAATTCTTGATTGCCCTACTCGTTGGAACTCCGCCTATCAAATGTTGTCAGTTGCAATGCAGTTCAAAGAAGTCTTCCCTCGTTTTCAAGATCGAGAACCAAGCTATACAACTCTTCCAGATGATGATGATTGGGAAAAGGTTGAAAAAGTTTCCAAGTTGCTAGAGGTATTTAATGTTGTTACAAATATTATTTCAGGTAGTGAATATCCAACTGCTAACTTATATCTTGCTGAGGTATTTCAAATCAAACTAGTTTTAGATCAAGCTATCCAAGATGAATCTGATTTTATGAAAGAAATGGCAAAAGCGATGAAGGGAAAATTTGACAAATATTGGAGCCAATCTAATCTTGTTATGTCGCTTGCTTCTGTTTTGGATCCTAGGATCAAAATAATGGGTGTTAACATGTGTTTTCCCTTAATTTATCCGGAAGTTGAAGCTAGAAAAAATATAGAAAATATGCGTATCGCGCTTGATGATATGTACAAAGAGTATGTTGATATACTTAGTGAGCATAGTGAAGAAGGATCTAGTAGAAGTGGTGTTGATCAAAATGGGCTTATTTTGGAGTCACAAAAATCCTCAGGGTGGTCATTGTTAATGAATTATGTCGAAGAACGACAAGCAATTCCTGCTGTAAAATCTGAAATTGAAGAGTATTTGAATGAGCCAACTTACAAACCTAAAGATAACAGCCATATGTCATTTTGTGCCTTAGAATGGTGGAAATTGAATTGTGGAAAATATAGAGTGTTGTCCTATATGGCAGCAGATGTTCTTGCCATTCCAATATCTACTGTGGCTTCGGAGTCAACCTTTAGCGCCGGAGGGAGAGTTATCGATTCATTTCGAGCTTCTTTAAGTTCATCTACTGTCGAAGCTTTAATTTGTGGTGGTGATTGGCTTCAAATATTGCATGGAATTAGGAACAAACCTAAGGTAATATGCTCTCTTTTGATTATTAAGTATAATATAAACTTTTAAAAATAGCATTGATAATTTTTAAAACTAAATTCTTCTTTTTATTAATAGGTGGAGCAAGTGCAAATAGAAATTACATTACTCCCTTGATGATAAATAGAGAGCTATCAATGCAGGTGAGTGAGATTGTTGTATAATTAACTGTGTATTTAGTCTTTATTACTTGTTAGTTGTTAGCATCTCATACAATTAATAGGGTGTTTAAACCATACCAGTGTTGTAACATAAATCTAGAAATTTCATGAATTTAAAAAGAATTAATCATTTAAAGTACTGCTATTTGTTATATATGAGGAACTAGTATTGTGTTAATTGTGCTATATTTAAAAGGTAGCTGCAATGTATATTAATTTGTGAGCTTTAATATGGTGTTCAAACCATACCAATGTTATAACATAAATCTAGAAATTTCATGAATTTAAAAAGAATTGATTTAAGGTACTGCTATTTGTGATATATGAAGTACTGATATTTGTGATATATTTTAAAGGTACTGCTATTTGTGATATATTTAAAATGAATTTATTTATAGAAGTAATTGATTTAGCATAGCATATCATGATCATGTTGTGTTGGTATTCTGATATATGAATTTAATTGGCTTAAAAATTATCCTCTTCCATCTTGCAGGTTATCCTTTCCTTATTAGCTATAACAGTAAATCAGTTGACAATTGGTGTAATGAAGATTGAAGTTGAATAATCATTTTGTGATGGGAATGTATCAATTTCTAATAGTTTTTGTTGTACTATTTTATTATATTTGTAATAGTTTTTGAGACAAACTTAAACTCAAAAAGAATAGTTTTTGAATTAGACTTTTAAATTTATCTCTTGAAAGCTTTATTTTGTTTTAATATTTTCCCTTTAAAAAGAATAATTTAAAACGTCAAATATAATTAAAAAAATTAAACTTTAAAAAATGACTTTTTAGTCCGTGAAGTAAACAAACTGAACCTAACGAACTGAACCTAACGAGTTGAACCGAGTTGTTCAAGAACTTAAAACGAGTCGAGTTCGAGCTTAAAAAAAAGTTCGTGTCGAACTCGAGTCGAGTTTCGAGCTAAACCAATTCTTATCGAGTCGAGCTGACGACGGGTTCGACTCGACTCGACTCGTTTCCAGCCCTACCAGTGATATATCTCTTGGATAATTGTTCTGATCAAGCAATTTATCCCTAACGAGTCATCTTTCATTTACCCTTTTTGTTTGGTAATGATTGTTTCTCCCCTTGATTGGTCATCATTTTATACCTAGTAGCTGGTATCCCGATGTCCTTTCTTTTCGGTCGATTTATCCTTTATTAACCCAGTAACCGGTTGTGGATAATCGTCCATGCGAGTATGCTATCTACGTTCTGACTGTAATAGATAATATATCTCATGCGCTCTTCGGTCAAAGTCTTTTTCTTCCTCAGTTGAGTAAGATTCGTATTTCCTTAGGGAATCTAATGTCCATCCTATAATCGAGTTTGCTTTTTCAACCCTCCTTTCGGATGATGAGTGTCTTGGAAATATTCCCCCATTCACGCCTGGTTGGTCACCTATTATATGCCCAGTAACCGGTATCCCTGATGTTCCTTCCTTCTGCTCCCTATTATGACTTTTTGTCTCCCGTGGAGTCAGATTTTCCTGAGTTGAAATATACCTTTCAGGTTCTCCTCAGATGTTTTGGATGATTGATATCTCTCACCCTTATATCGGTCTTAGATATTCATTCTCCCCGAGCGTGTTGTTCTCTCACCCTCATACCGGTGTTTTGATCACATGTCTCTTTGAGTTTATTACCCAGTAACCGGTAATACCTCATTTGTTGCTTCCTCAGCTGAGTCTTTTGTGGATTTTCCCCATCTGAGTCTGGATTTTTATCCGAAGTATCCGTTGTAGATAGTTTCGCTGTATTGGCATATTCCCCAATATGTGCATCTTTGTGTCGGCCCGAGTCTTTCCATTGATTTATTTTCATGGAATCCCTTCGTGTCTCCCAGCAAGTTTGTGACCTGCTCACACATTGTATCTCCTTTATTCCCCCAGTAAAGTCCCCGGAGTCTCTGTCCCATTTATGAGTGTATTACTCATATGGATTTTCAGTTTCTCCTGATTTCTTTTTCCTTTGTGGACATATATCCCCACAGAGTATTAACTTTTCCATACATATATTTGCATAATGAGGTATCTTAGGGACCAAATTTCGTCTCTTTGTTATTATTTAAGCCCATTCTACCTCGTCAAGACGAAGATTTTAACCTTCATATCTCCAGCTAGAATGACCTTAAATAGGGGCATCTGTAAGACCCTAATTTTGACCCTAATATCCCTCATGGCATCATAACATTGCTCATTGCATTTGCCTAAAGGATCATAGCATCTTGGCTCCTTACCCTTGGGTTGGGACTTGTGTGAGTTGGTTTGAGACCACCAAGCATGCTTGAATTGTATATTATTGCTTTTCTTATTTTATTTACTAACCAAAAGCACAAAAATATGTCACTAACTTTGTTTGTTTTGAAGCTTGAGCAATCTTGTGATCCAAGGCTCCTAGGAGGCTCCTAAGCTTAATGAAGTGGTCAGATGAAAGTGAAAGCAAGCATGATAATGGTTCACAAAGCTCTCAATCATCATATATGCCTCCCAAGTATCTCAATTTGTCAATTTGATCAAGATAAACCAAAGGGCTTGAGGATTGTTTCCCAAGGAAACCCTAATTCAACTATGCATTGACTGTGCCTTGCTCATGAAGCAACCTCAACCCATGATCAAATACAATCAAGGGAAGTTCTTTAATTCATCATTTTATGCATATTTTAGCTTATGTGAGTGTCCTCAATCATCAATTCTTAAAGATTTGAAGTTTGGACTTGAGAAGTTGATCAGTCAAGTCATTTGACTATTTTGAAATCCACTGAGACCTAACTTTTAATGTGTTTGTAAAATGAAGATTATCCCAAGAGACAAACTTTTCTTAAGAACCATATGAACAACTTTAATGTTCATCAAAAATTTATTTGAAACTTGGAAGGTCATCATTCATTTCAAAACATTATAGGTCATTTTGATTGAAACCCTAATTTTAGGTCAACTTCCCAAGGACCTAACTCCTTCATTTTTCATTATTTTGAGGTGGGACCAAGTTCATTGGAAATTTTAATATTTATACTTCAATTGTTATGTTGGACAAAATTTCATAATCTTAAAATAAATACATGTGATAATACAAAACATTATAGGTCACTTTGGACCAAAGTCATTGAAATGTGAAAAAGTCCAACTTCAAGTGCCCATAACTATCTCATCAAAAATCCAAATGATGCAAAATTTAAGTCCAAATTGATTTTATTGAAAGTATCTATAACTTTGATGTTGGAGGTTTTGTCATTTGAGGCTTTCATCATTGAAACGGAAGGGCTTGAAGTTGGTCCATTTTGGCAAATTTCCCATATACATGTTTTGTACCTTGAACTTCATGGCCTGTTTTCATAAATTTCCACAATCCAAATGGATTTTTGTTCAACATAACATTTGTTCCTTATGTCAAGACCTTTCCAACCATTACCCACATGCCTATGTTTCAATTTTGCAATGGCATTTTCGAAGAGGAGAAGTTTTTGGTTCAATTATGCACAACATATCAAAATTCCATGCACAAGCTGATATCATGAAATCTGCAAGTCCAATTTCATTTGGCTGATGTTTAGCACTCAATTGCCATTGCTTTTGGGCCTTCCATGCGCCTGAACAGGCCCATGCATGAAGGACCCAACTTCACATGCACACGAGTTTCTTCATGCATTGCATCATCCTTGCCTATAAATAGAAGCTTCATTTCACTTCATTTGACAACCTAAAGGCGCCTGAAATTCTGCACAACACAAGTGAAATCCTAACCTCCATTAAAAGGAATTCTGATTTTTCTCTTCAATTTTCAAGTTCAAATTTCAACTTCATTGGTTGATCTTTGAACTTCAATTCCTTAGCCTTGCTTCCTTGTTACCTCAAGAACAAGTTGCACTGAAGATTTTGATCAGATCGTGCCATTGAAAGCTGCTCTTCAAAGGTTTTCCCTCCAACTGTTTCCCTTCGAATCTCCTTGGATATTGATCATTTTTTGTGTTGGTTGGTACCTCTGAAGTCCTCATGTGAGAGGCAATTGATTTGTGCATTTAATTTTGTGAATTGAGCAAGTTCAGATTGAACACCACATTTTTCCATCTCAGATTTATCTCTCTATAGGGATCTTGAGTGGAAACTAAGGGTACAGGGGTGATGTACATCACCCCAGCTTTCGAATGATGTATGGATCGTGAATTTTGGTGAAGGTTTTGAAACCTGCAACTCTGGCCGGAACAGTGAGTCTCACCAGAGAAGACGGTGGTTTCCACCACCGTTCCCACGTGGATGAGTTCCTGGCCCTTGGATTCACATCCTCATATCTATTCTTGGTCATGCATTGTTATGACTTATTTTAATGTCGAGTGTTTCGCTGTTGACCAAGCCTCACCATACGCGCGCGCCTCTGGCTCCTTGGATCAGCCACGTCAATTAATGAGCGCTGATCCAAGCGCTGTGTTTTTTTTTAATTTTTAATTTCTGTTTTAATTTTCTTTTATTTCAATTATTTTCAAAAATATGGGACCAATTGCAAAAAAATTCTCTTAAATTCTAGTTTCTATAAATGATTTTTAATTATTTTTGTGATTCCATTTAATATTTTTTGTGAGTTATTTCTTTTCTAATTGTTTTTAATTCATTTAAAATACTTCCCAATATTCAAAAATGCCAAAAATATTTTCTTAACATCTTTGAATGATGATGAATCTATGAAAAATATTCTCATCAATTTCTTAATTGATTTGAGATTTATTTGAGATTTATTTGAGATTTTAGTTCAATTATGTTATTTTTCTTCATTTTTTAATTGTTTAAAATTAGTTTCTATTTTCAAAAAATGATGAAATTTTTTGTCAAACCTTGTTTGACCATGTTGAACTTATGATGATCCAATTGGACTTTTCCAAGTTGATTTGAATTTGATTTGAAGTTTGACCTTTATTTGTTTATTTTAATTCAAGTATTATTTTAATTCCAAAAAATACCAAAAATATTTTTATTGGTTTTTGACTTCTAAGCTTCATCTCACTTCTGTTTACCATTGATTGATGTTGATTTCATTCATGTTTGATCAATGTGTGTTGGTTATGTCATTTGAATTTCAATTATGTACATTCCATTTCTTTATTTTTTTATCAATGAGTTAATGATTGATGGTTAGCCTTGACATATGAGGGGCTTAACCTTCTTTGATCCAAATCAAATTCATCTTGATCAAAGATCAAGTGAATTGCTTTGCATTAGAGATAGGTTGCTTCTTGGTCAAGCAAAAAAACCTAAATCCATACAAGATCATTCTTCTTTTCTTTTGGCATGGCAAGTTGTAGGAGCTTGGCTTACTAGTCATGATCTCTAACTTGTGTTTAGCTGCCTATAGTTTTATTGACCGGCCTCAGATAGGTGTGACTATTACATTAGTCCACTTACGATTTCTTAACATAGCGCTAAATTGCCTTATGGCACACTAACATTAACTACTAGTTACTAACTTTTAATTCAAGCATTTAATTCTTGTAATTTACTTTAATGCAATTTAATTTCTTGCTCATTAATTCATTTGTCTTTGCCCTTTGCTCACTTGAGCTCATGTTTATGCTTATGCAATTTGCCTTTTGCTCACTTGAGCACATTATTGTGTATATACTATTGCCTTGTGCTTGTTTTGTTTTTGTTTGTGTAAACCCAATGCAAATGGAGAAAGGACTTAGATTTAGGACCTTACCTATGCTAAATGGAGTTTCAAGAGCAACTAGGTCTCATGCCTTTAGAATGCTTAATATGTTGAAGAGCAACTAGGCCTCATGCCTTTATAATGCTTAATCTTGAAGATGAATTAAAAGGACCCTAATTCTAAACTCACTCTTGTCCATTCTTTTATTTGTATTGTGGAACTTTTTGATTTGTGTGTTCTTGTGTGATAGGGATCCTAAACTTGAGCCAATTAGAAGAACCATTGTCATGGACATCCAAGATAAGAGATACAAAAGCCAATTGGAAGATTCCTAGGAGCTTGATTGATATTTGCTTGATTGCTTGAGTTAATTGCTTATTCCTTGCTAATTCCAAAGGAAAGGAGCAACTTGGATCATCTTTATGATCTCAAGAAGGGAACTCCAAATGGTTTTATTTCTCTTTCCTCATCTTTGCATGTTTAGGATCTAGCCTTTCTCTTCTTCTCTCCACTCTAACCCAAGCCAAACTTTTGTGCAAACATTAACATTGCTTTCAAATTAGAAACCTAGGCACTATGCCTTTGATTTTTCAAACTCTTTTCATAACACTTGTTTTGAATTGAATCCTAAGTCAACTTTGACCTTATTTTGTGAATACTTTTCATTTGTAAATACAACTCACTCAATTGTTTTTGTGGTTCCAATGGCCACTTTTGCCAAAGCTTTCATAAACATTAGCTATTAGGTTTGAGTTATCATAGAGGTTGATGCAATCCTCACCTGTATCCTTAGTGAATGAACTATAAGTCTTCCATACTTATTATAGGGTAGATCCCTCACTAGTATGTTGAAGCTCTCCTCACATGGTGGATTTGTGGTTTTAGGTTGAGTTTTCTCCCTTTGATAACAAAAGACCTTAAGGCTTTTGACCAATCAATTCACCAACTTCTTTTGAGATTTTTACCCCGAACTACGAGGTTTTGATCCTACCTTTTTTAAGATGGTACGTAGGCAATGGGTTTATCCATTCAAACACAAAATTGTAAATAACTTGTATATTCTTTTCTCATCTCCCCAATCATGTTTGCACAAATATTTTCACAAATACCAACCTACCATACAACATTTGTAAAAAGGGCTCCCTTAAAGTACTAAGGATGTTTTGGGTGCTTAAAACCTTCCCATTGCATAACCAACCCCCTTACCCAGATCTCTGACATTTTTATTAGTTTTTGATTTGATAAAACTTCTCGGTTTTTGTTCGCTTTCTAACCTTTCCTTTGGATAAATAGAAGTGCGGTGGCGACTCGAATTGTATGATTTACTTTTGATTTAGTCAATAAATCTAAAGGTAACGAATACCCCGTTACATCATCCACTCCCTCATCTCCACCTTACTATAATATCTCCTCTGACCCTAATCAATTCGACCTTCAATCCCCCACTCTTGTGCAACTCCAGGCTCGTGCCTTCTCCACTCAAAACCCATCTACGCCAGAAACTAACATTTCTTCACCATCTAAACAACCACCAACACCACCCTCTGAACCTCATATAGTAACTCCCTCAGAAAACTCCATTCCCTAACAATCTGAACCTCTCACTGAAACCATCCCCACACCATAATCACCTATACCTCCCACCTCTGAACTTGAACCCGCCTTTCCCACACTGGAAGAGGCATTAGCCTTATTTGCTGAGTCTTCAGCGGAGAATATCAGATTGCTATCTGAAAACTCTAGAATCAGTGACGATCCCTCTGCAGTAAGGATTCACTGGAATAAAGTGATCAGATGGATGACATCTGAGGCTTTCAAGCTGAAAGGTCTCTCTGAATAAGTCTGAAACGAATTCATCATAGAAGCTGGAGATAGGCTACATGACCGTCTGGCCAGAGAGGCAGAAGTAAAAGCTCGCAGAGAAGCTGAGGAAAAGGCTCGATTGGAAGAAGAAGAGAGAGGAAGAGAAGTTGCAGAAAAGGTCGCCACTGAGTTTGCTGCTGTTGCTGAAGCTGAAGCCAAAGCTAAGACTGACACTGAAGAAGTAGCACACATTGCTGCAGAAGAAGCTGCCAAGGCTAGGGACATTGCTCTGACTCAAGGGGAGCAATCTCACTCTGATTTTGTTCCTCTAGTGTTGAAGACTCTAGAAGAACTACAGAAAGAGCAACAGATTTTGAGAGCAAGATTGGATCAACAGGACTCCGTCAACTCCAACATTCAGAACTTGCTGACTCAGTTGCTTCAGAGGATGCCGCCTCCTCCGAACCCTTAGGCACTTAGAGTTTTCTTGTTTTTTTCTCTACGTGCTTATCTTCCATGTTTTCTCTAAGTGCTTTTCCCTTTGTTCCTTTATATTTTGTCATCTTATATGTACTTCTCTCTCATCAATGAATTATGGTTTGCCTAATCTCTTTACTAAGTCTTTTTGAGTCTGACATGATGAAATACTATCTAAGCCTCATACTGCACTGCGCATATTTAAAACTTAAACTCTACAGGAAGTATCTAAGTTAAAAACAAGTTACACAACATAAGGAGATGTGGTAAGAACATCTAAAAACTTCTTAAGCATCTAAGTTAAGGGGAGATTGCTTATCTCAAGGGAAGTCATCTTCATCTGCCTCTGAGACAACTCTTCTAATTTTTTATGAAGTATCACTGTTTCATCATCAATCTGATGTTTTTGTCATCATAAAAAAGGGGGATATTGTTAGAACACGATTTTGTGTCTATAATTCATCTCTAAGGTTTTAATGATAACAAAGGATGAAACAAATTAGTACCCTAACAAATTTATCTAAGTGTGCAGGACTCTAACAGAAAAAGGATCATACAGACAACATCTGACATCACGCTAGTCCAGAATAGACAACTTAGAGTAAATTGAAGCAGACACTCTGACTCTGAAGAAAAGGAAGCTCACAGAGTCTAACGTAGAAGAATTAGACACTCTGAATCTGAAGAGTTCCACACAGCTACTCTGATGATTTGTACTCTGAAGAAGGTGATACTAAAAAACATAACAAGAACTTCTGAAGAAAATCTACTCTCAGCAACTATCTGAAGTATACATGCTGAACAAGAATATCTGAACTCCGTGTACTCTGATTCAAGGTCAACCACAAGACTTAGCTACGAAGTATTCCATCTTTGGTATGAATCCATATTTGGAAAAGAATAAAAACTCTCCAAAATTTCTATGGAAAGGACAACGAACTTAATGCCAATTAAAGTCCATCATTGCCAAGATATTCATTAATGCCCCAGCTAACAGTCTCATGTTCAAACCACTATATAAAGGCAAGATCATCATCATACTAAACAACGAAGCATACACACAAGAATACTGCAAACAAAATTCCATATTCTCTTTCATTCTTGTTCAAATCTGTTTACACGAGTTGTTTCTCTAAGTGTAAAACTTTATTGGTCTTATTGTGTCAATAATGCTTACTTAGAAGCATTAAACACTTCATTGTAATTCCAGAATAGTTGTTGAATATTTCCTCAAGTGACTTGTGAAGTCCTTGAGAGGGCTAAGAGATCTTTACTCTCTTAGTCGCTTTTATTGTAATCTTTCTATATTATTAGATTAAGTCCTTGTTGAAGGAGAAATCACCTAGGCCGGGTGGACTGGAGTAACTTTGAATTTCAAGCGAACCAGGATAAACTTCTGTGTTGATTGCTTTATCTTTCGTATGAGTTTTAATTGAAAAAGTTTTTATTACCTGTGAAAACAATTCAAACCCCCTTTCTTGTTTTTCTTTACCTTCAAGAGTGTGTTAAGTCCAGTATCTGGTGATTTCACACGCCAGATCTTAAGAATCAAAACCTGTTAGCAAAAGATACACATTATACAAAACCTTTAGGATACAAAGTTATTCTCTAAGAAGCAATGCATTGTTATCATAAAAACTAAAGTCTAGATGCAAAACCAAATCTTGTTCTTATAATGTCATCTATGTATACTTGCATAAATGTCTCAATAAAATCATGGAACATATAATTCATTACCCTTTGATAGGTTGCACCAACATTTTTTAGTCCAAAAGCCATCACTACCCACTCGTATGTGCCCAAGGCTCCAGGACATCGAAAGGTCGTTTTATCCATGTCTTCCCTGCAATAAAAATTTGGTTATAACCTAAATATCCATCTAAAATACTCAAATACTCAAAACCAGCTGCCGAATCGACAAGCATTTCTTCCACCAACATTGGATATTCATCTTTTGGAGTGACTGCATTTAAATCCCTTAAGTCTATACATACCCTGAGAGTTCCATTCTTTTTAATTACTGGAACAATATTGTCTAACCATTCGACGTACCTTGCAGATTTTCGACATGACTTATGGTGCAAATCTCATTGGAGTTTGTTTCACTGGACTTTTGTCTGTCTTGATTGGCAGTTTTAACTCTACCAGCTCTTGGCTAAGACCCGACATCTCATGGTAATTCCATGTGAAGCTTTCCTTGAACTCCTTAAGCATCTTGATTACACTTGCTTTTAGGGTTAGGTCGAGTTTGGTGCTTATGTAAGTTGGCATTTTTGTTAACCTATCCCCTAAGTCAATTTATTCCAAAGGATCCCGAGCTTACATCCTCTTGGTCGAAGTAAGTGGGTCTTTCTCAAACCCCAAAGGCTCATCATCATAAATGCAGTCGAGTCTGCAGCTTTTTGAAGCTGTTTCTTGGCCATTATGGCCAATTTCACAATTTTCAAACTAGGTGGCTTCTATAGCCACCATTTCTTGTGATTCATACTTTAAGGCCATTATTAATTTGTTTTCAGCCACATAGGCCAAAATCCAAGCCAAGACGCTCGACTCAGACATCTTCATCGTCTGATCTATATTGTTTGTTTTAACCCCTAATGGTCTCATACTCCTAGGTAAAGCCATGCAAAGGTTGTAGATTTATGGAGTAATATACGTTGACTTCCTTAAAATAGAATCTAAGTCCTACTGGTGCATACAACAAAATGTTTGCCAATTACCGTTCAAAATTCCTCTTGTTGACATGGTTCACTTATGCACAAAAGAAGTTATGGTTAGCCGCTATGTGCTATACGATCTTGTACGGCTTCCAAATCGTAATTATTTGGTGCATGGGAGATGAGACACACCCAAATCCATGAATCCATTATCGATCCAACGACAAATTATAATTCGCTTTGGTTAGAATTACTTCAAACAAAGTAGGTCAAGTTGTGGTTCCTACAACCACATCCACTTGGATCACCCCGAAGGGCCGATTGGTCTTCCCTTTGTAGTTCGATAAGACCATGTTGTTAGAATTCAAGTCAGTGACATACTTTCCAATTCTATTAAGTAGAGAATGTGGCATGACATAGATGCAGGCTCCACAATTGATAAGAACCTTATTAACCCTGAAACCTTCTACTTTGGCCCTTATGTATAAAGGCTTCAGGTGTTGTTGCATTAACATTCCAGGCCCTTAAAAAATGTCCTTATCCTCATGGACTGAGCCATGGGTATCCATTTTTTTGGCTAGTTCATCCCCCTTTTCAATTACCTCAGTAACTATATCATACTCTAACGGCGCCACTGATATCATATTGTTCATGATATCTAACTTGTCTTTCGACCTAGAGTCAAAATCATTGCTAGCCATTTCCTCTTCGGACCCGACAGAAACCTTAGGTTTGTATTTTACCATTGGTGGTAGTGGAGGAAATAACCTTTGTTTACCATAGTTCTTTTCCTTTTGTCCATCATCCATAGCCTGAACACTACTATTATTACTCGCACTTCCTGCTTTGTAGGCATCTGTTTTATTTTGTTTATGCCTTCTCCATTGAGTGCGGGTTATGGGGTTCTTCCCCATGTAGTTTTGTGAAACATAGGAATACTTCTTATCAAGGAAGGAAGATCCCCCACCGACTTCTATTTTATTCCACTTTCCTTTTTCGGCGGCTAACCTACCTTCAGGTCCAGGCCACTCTTTGATAGGAATGTAAGCCTTCTGAGGGACTCCCCTCTTGTTAAAGAAGAATTCTTTGCGTTGGTCTTATTGACCAACTCTCTTTTATTAACCATGGATGGTTTTCTCCAACTCCTTTGTTGCTTCTTTGTTGAAGACGGCGCTATAGCATGGACATGGCATGACCTCCAAATATTCGATTTTACATCTATTCAAAAAGTCTATGAGTTCTTCCCCGGCCTTGGGAAAAATGACTTTCATTTGCTCCTCGTAGTCAGGTTCAACCCCTTCTGTGCTTTCAGTTATGTCTACCATAAATACGTCTACAGGCTCAACAAACAAAGCCTCTTAAACCTTAGGATCATAATCACCCTTTAGTCTCACTTTTTGTTTCTCAACAAACTTGAGTCTTCCATTCTTCAGCATATTCTAAACAACATCCCTGAAAAGCACACACTGTGGGGTTTTAGGCCCAGGAAAATTGTGAAATTTACAAAAAAACTATTTTCTTTCTCTGTTATAAGGCGGAGTTTTTAATCCTTTAGGGATTACTATTTGGCCATCAGAAACTAGAAGGTCAAAAATCTCATCACATTTAGTCACGTCAAAAGTGTAAGTTTTTGTGACATTTTTTTCATTTTTTGGTTCAATGGGATTTTTCCCATTTGAATGTTTAAACAATTTACACACATAAGAAGTTAATGGCTTCAATTCTTCCATATTGACCTCATTCTCTTTGAGAAAGTCGCTATCTGAGTCAGATGAATTATCTATTTCGTCTATCTCAACATAAGATACTTTTTCTTTTTTATGGTACTTACTCGACCTGGCCTTTTTGGCCTTTAACCGTTCGACATGTCGAACCCTGTCAACTAGTTAGGCCATATCCCTTAAGTACTGAGTGTCTAATTTCTTCCTAATGGAATAATCTAGACCCGCATCAGCCATTTCGACCAACTCATGTTCAGGGACTTACGTAAAGCCTCTTGCTTTGAGAAATCTAAACTTGTTCAAGTAGTCATCGATCGATTTAGGCATTTTATGCCCAACGTTAGCCAGTTCCTTAAGGCTGATGTTTGACTGGCCCATGAAGAATTATTCATGGAAAACTCTCTCTTGTTGGATCCATGTTTGTATGGAATGAGGAAGGAGTGTGGTGAACCATGTAAAATCATTTTTTGTCAGAGAATTTGGAATCTATTTCACCTTTAAATTCTAATTATTTTCTATATCCCAAACCTCGGTCTGGTATCTAGGAACATGCTCGGCTATGGACTCATTAGTCTCACTAGAAAACTTGGTGAATTTGGGGACTTTTCACCCCCTAGGGAGCTTGGTTTGTCGAACGTATTCCGATAGAGGGGAAAAATAATTAGGCCTATGAAGGCCAATGTTGAGGCCATTTTGGGCCAAAATTTGTTCGACCACATTAGCTATGTTATTTTGCCCCCTAAATTATTGTGTTGGACATTTCTAAGTACTTGGTAGGAATCCTAATTTCTTGGCCCCATAAGTATTTCAGGACCATTCTGGGCTTGGTTCCCTTTGAATATTCTTGGTGGAGGTTTTTCGATTGGAACTTGGTTAATATGCAGTGGCACAATTGGCGCCAGAGGCTCCCCATAAAAGTCAGCAATCATGCCTATTTGATGGGCTAACTGCTGGTAACTTTGGGCGGTGTTTTGAATCAAATGATTAAACACCGTACCTATTTGTTGTGTCAATATATTCACCATTTCATGATTAATTTCGTCCATTTGTTTCCTCATGTTTGCTAAGTAATCGATAGTTAAAGTTGGCACTATGGGAGGGCCATATCGAAATACTCCTTGTGGTTGCCATATGCAACTAAGGTTGCTTATGGCAGATCCCGCAAATATGGGTTAAGAGGTAACACCATTGTTGCAGCATTATCTGTGAACATTGAAGCATGACTATGTGAACCTGCCATCATGGTAGTTGGCATGCCATTTGGATAATCCCTCATAACTAAAGGCATAGTAAAATTAGGAATATGTTAGGGGTTATGGTCCCCCATAATTGTCATAGTAGGCATGAGAGAGGTTGGTATGCTTGTTACCAACGGTAAAGTAACCACCACTCCTGGGATCGACGTTGAAGTTGTGACCTAAGTTAAGATAGGGTCCATGACTTCGATGGTGTTCATCATCCCTGTTGTTCCCACCATCATAGTAATAGGTGGTTCAGGGTCTGGAGCATCATTTCGAGCACGAGAGGTGTTTTTTGGGTTAACCATGGCTACTAAAATCCTACCACTCCTTAAACGCATATGATCTCGGACATTAAAAATCTCACCACTCCTTAAACACATACGTTAATGGGCATTGGAAAAATTTAGACGATAAAGAAGTAATTAATATGACAGTTTTCTTAAATAAAAAAAGTAATTTTTTACACAAAAACACGCTAGTCCCATTAGGCGTGTCAATTTGTACGAATGTGTTTTTAGCAAACAATCACGAGTTTGAAAGTCTTTGAGATTAGCTTAAAAAATCTTGGGATTAGTTTTGTGCAAAAGTTTTTACAAGAACATACATGTAGAATGTGACTACAAATATCTGGATAAAGAAAATGCAAAAGTAAACTTTAAAGACAATAAGACTTGAATTAAAGTGCAAAAAATTTATAATGAACAACATTAAGTAAATGCAACAAAGGAGAAAATAATAGGATGTTTCAATTAAGGAAACATAAAAGGTACAAAAGAAAGAGGACACAGACTCACATATTGCTCATAAATTATTTTTCTCTTTGACTTTGATACTCTAGTTCTATAAAGAAAGTATATGAGATTTGAAACCTTAATTACAACATATGAGCCTGCTATGTGTACTAACTAAAAATATATGCCTTCGACAGTTTACACCTAAAGAATTGACACGTCTTCAAATTCATGAAATTATTGTTCCAACGTATTGCCATATCGTCAAGGATTTGAAAATGTTGAAACCATTATCCCATTTTCTCTAACTTCTTAATGACTAGTAACTTCCTGCTCGTCGAAGGTAGGTGTTGGTAGTACTAAGTCTCTTCTGTCTTTGGTTTCCTCACTTTACTGTCTTTGGAGTCTGTCAAAAATCCCCTCCCCAACATGGCATCAATTTGTTACCCAAGTATGTTCTTGAGACTTTTCCAAACCAATCCTCAAGATCCGCTTTTGAGATTCTTTCAAACTACACCTCAAGATGTCAGTCGGGACGCCTCATTCGACATATCATCACTGTCGACTCTTGTCCATCAATGCCTACACTTAGAATTTCACAAAATGTAGCATCAATTTGACTTTTCCTACTAAGTAGAAACTCCCAAGTTAACATTATACGAAAAAGATGCATCTTCTTTTAGGTAGCCTAACAAATAAGAACTCCATAGCTAAGCATGCTTGATTTGGAGTAGTATTTGGATGAGTGACCTTATAGGAAGTTTCTTGGAAAGCATGTGAGTGAGGACAAAGCATGCTGAAAAGACTCGTGTTGTTTTGTAGGGTTAGTAAATATTGAGGAAGTCCTTCCACTTCCACTTCCCCCATACCCAATCCCCAACCTCTAAGGAAGTCCTCCCAAATTTCTAAACCTACCACATCTTTAAATTATTATCATTATGTCCTTAAAACCTTGTAGTTAGTTTATGGTAAAAATAACAAAGGTGTTTGTTTTGATTCATTTTTTTATGAAAAGGCATTTTGTCATTTTAAGGAGAATACTCAACTAGTCACCCACAAGTATGAGATCTTTGCATCATCATGAGAAGGGCTCCAACTTGGATAAAAATCAACAAGTATGCCACTAGCTCTCGCAAATGGAAAAGAATTGTTATCAATACTATGGGGGTAGGAGAATTATATCTCAACTCTGGAAATGACTCATATCTAAATTTTAAGAAAAGTTTTAAAAGGAAAAGTGCACAAAGGGCACAAAATGATTTAAATGAGTTATGCATTTTTAGGTCTTTTGAAATTGCTATGAATATGCTTAAGATGAATTAGCATTTATTAGGAAAAAGGTTTTGAAAACCACTTGACAAGAGTCAAGGTTTATTGAGAAAATGGTTCAAGTTTGAAAACAAGAAGATTTTTGAAAAGAGGTAGAAGATTTTGAAAATTAAAGAAAGGGAGGAGAAGAAGAGACTATCCTAGAGAATAAAGTAAAATCTAGGGAGGAAAGATCTAACCAAGAAATAAAAAGATTCATGACATAAGTCAAGCAAGAATTCCTTCCTTTGGGTTAAGCCTCAAGCAAGCCACATAAGCAAATAATAATCCATGTATCAGATGAAATCAAAGTAACTTAACCAAGTCTCCAAAAGAAGTCCAAAATCAAAGGTATCAGATGAATTCCAAGTCTCATGTCACAAGTCTTAAATAAAAGGTCAAGATCATAATTCTAAGTCCATAACTCCACAAGATTGTTAAGGATAATAACCAAAAGTCCATGAATCAGAAGAACCAAGTTTCTTTTTAGGTTTTTCTTCTTAATGTTTTCTTTACAAGGATATAAAATAAAAGTCCAAATGGACAAAGAACAAATGACATAATCATAAATAATATGACATGGAATGCTAAACATAAAGTATAAAGTAAATGACTTTGAAGTAAAAGTTAATACAAGTAAAATGTTAGTAAATGATGTTAGTAATCAAAATGAAAGATGGTTTGGTCATTTTTTGGAGAACACTCAACTATTCACCCACAAGCATGAAAACATGAACCTATACATCATTCTGAGAAGGGCTCCAACTTGGATAAAAATCAACAAGTATACCACTAGCCCTCACAAATGAAAAAGGAGCAATATTTTCACACAATACCATGAGGAGTAGGAGACTTACAATCTCACTTATAAAAATGTCTTTGCTTTTAGGACAAATTTAGCATTATGTTAAGCAATCGTAATTTGACTTATGTAGAAGTCACAACTATCTGAGGTCAGTCAATAATAATATTAGTGTTAATACATGATAGAGAAATGATATGTAAATCATCCTACTAGTGTCATGCCACAAAAAAAAAGAATAATCAAGCACAAAGGCTAAGAGGATGGTTCATTACTTCAGTCCATATTTCATAATGCTTAGGACAAACTTATGCATCAATCCATAGTACCTTAAATGATCCATGATCAATTATGAGGTAGATTTGAAATGATGAAAGTTCATCAAGTAACAATCCAGACATCATGAATAAGATGGACACAAACCATCCAATTGATCAAAGGGAAAATAAATAGATCAAGAAGAAGATGACAAAAGAGATCACACCAAAATTGGACCAAAGGTTTGATCAAGTCATCACCAAAATCAATCACCAATTTTGGTGGATTAGGATTTTCACCCCATCAACACCCAAGATCCATTGAGTTTGATGAGACTCATGATTTAAACCATCATGATCCAAGGCCAACAGAGGTTCACAAAGGTCACACAAATATAAAATGCAATTAAATGAAATAAAAATGCACCCAAAGTATTTTTTAAATGAATTTTAAAATAGAAATAAAGTGAAAAATCCATAAAGTCCTTCAAAACACCAAATAAATGCCCAAAAAAATTATGGGAGGTTGGAAATAAAATAAGAAACATATAATAAACTTTTCAGAAATTTAAAATGTAGAAAAATATTTTTAAATCAATTAAAACAAAGGAGAAAAGAGAAAATTCACAAAAAATAGAAAATCAATGAAATAAAATGTGGAAAAATAAAAATCAGATGAAGAAAAATAAAAGAGAATTTTAAAAATTATTTTAAATTATTTTGGATGAAAAATGGAATTACTATGAATGGTAAAAGAAAAAGTAATTAAAAATAATTAAAATCAGAAAAAACACGGAGCGTTGGATCATGCCTCATTAATTGATTTGGCAAATCCAACACTTCTCAAGTTAGGATGCACGATATAACATACTACAAGAAGCATACAGAATCCAATTTAAATCCAACCAATCAGAATATTTCATTTGTCAACCGTGTCTGGCCAAACTCAGACGACATGGAACACTCCAGCCATCTTCTCCAGTGAGCTCTCACCAGAGTTTCATCGTTTGGTAAATTCAGAACACGAGACCACCACCATTGTGATCCTTTTCTCATCCCGAATTCAACCTTATACTCCAAATTAATTTATATAAACTGAGCAAAGGGAATTTTAGAGAAGTTTCATAAATAAGCAAGCCACGGAAAATTAAATTAAATGATGAACACGATCAATCAACACCAGCTAAGTTAGGGGAAAGCATCAGAGAGTGAAGGACAACATTATTGAATGTAACAAAGTATCTATTACCTCCAACTAAATCCACTTAAATAATCCCATAAAAAATTTAGTATATGACTTCAATAGTGGCTTTAGAATTACTTCTTGCACCTTTGTTGAAGTTATTATTGTGTTGCTTGTCCTGAACACATTCCTCGCACACTTCATTTGGAACATAATCGATTAGATTATTGCCTTTAATCTCATCAATTAGATTCACCATCCATGATGTTTGACAGTCACACATAGACAGGGAGAGAAGCAACTATATTTTTTTCACTTGAATAAACCCACAAACATTGGAGTATATGACTTCAAGAGTGGCTTTAGAATTACTTCTTGCACCTTTGCTGAAGTTATTCTTGTGTTGCTTGTCCTTAACACATTCCTCGCACACTTCCTTTGGAACATTTTGTTGAAGCTAAACTAAATAATGATACTGAATAAATTAAAGATGCAAATAGTACAAAGACCTAAACATATGTCCTAACATGTTCATACATGTTTATATAACAAGCCCTAATCAATAACACTTAAATATTCATACTCATTGGAATCATAATTGAAGTAATAAAGAAATAGTACATGAATTTCCAATTTGAATTTGGAATTTAGTGATGAAAACCTTCACTTCAGAGCAAAAAACGTGTGGCAGTCGAATTTAAGTCACAAGAATGTCCCCCATTTTTCTACTATAAATAGCAAAAAACGTGTGGCAGAAAAAGAGAGGCGTCGTAGTGAAATGTAAAGGCATCGTGTCTGCAGGTTTTCTAGTAGCTATATTTCTTTGTTATCTATCATTTGCAAAAAGTGTCGTCTCAATAGAAGTTACGAAACTCTGAATATGATCAAGTTATTGGACATACGTCATCCTATAAATTATGCTGAAAATTGCTTTTTCTTCACAATTCCTTTGAAATTTCTTGGTATTGCTTTGTTTCTTCAATCTTTTCACTTTCTTCCTATTTCTTCATAAAACTTAAACATAATAAAACTAAAATCATCAACAATATATGCAAATAATTATAAAAATTACATGATGACAAAGTGTCATTACAACCCTAAACTTATAATGTTACTTATTCTCAAGGAACTCATTCATAATTGTGATCTTCCTCGGAACTTTGTAATTACCAATTCAATGAGAGACACAAACCATTATCGATTTATCACTTATGTTCCTTGTTTCAATCCAGCATAATTCGAAGAGTTTTTCTCCAACCTTTTATATACTCAACCTTCTCTCAATCTCGCTTCACCCCTCACTATTATTGAAACAATATGGTAAACAATCATTCACATACAATTGACATCAAACATGCGAATTTGCAAGATTTATAAAAATTTGTCACTTTTTGTTCAAAAACATGCTTTTGAGATCTTTCATATGTTGTAACGTGGCTTATATCAAGGTGGGATATATTTGGACAATATGTTTAATTCCTTGTACGACATCCATACATGCCCTTCTATTGTTTTAATCAATTGGGTATGATATTTCTGAATCTATTTTTTTAAAATATTTTTTTCCAAAAGCTTTACATTTGAACATGACAACGCTTTTTCTAACTTATACTCATTCTTTTTTTTTCTCTTTTTTTTATTATCATATTCTAGTACCCCAACCCCAACTTAAATTGTTTCTCATTCTAGAAAAAACCTTAAACTTATTTTTTTGCATAAATTAGAAAAATTGTAACCTATCTAACTCCAAATAGATGGTGGAAGGATTTATCTTTTAGGCCAATCGGCTAAATATGTAGCTAATTCACTGAAATAATGGCACAAGCTCAAAGGGTTTAGCAACATATAAAAATTATTTTCAAGTTCACCTAAGAAAGGGTCTAAGTTAAAACAAATAACTTTCCTGAGCGTGTAATCAAATAGACAAACAACAGTTCAGAATAAAAGAAAATTCTAGAAAATAACAATAATACATACACTCATATAAGGACGAAGGTAGATAATGGGATTACTTTATTCAAACCTTACTTGCTGAGGTATCTGGTGATTGAGTACAGGATTGTTGAATATTACTCTTCTTCATACTTTATCAATCTACATTAGGAATTTATGTAACAACTTTGCTTTCTCTTTTATTTTGTTTTTATTTACTTGTGTCTTTACTCTTTTTATCATTGGTAAAGCATCATACTATGAGTTGGAGAACACAACATAAACAAATTTTTCGTTAAATAAAGAATAAACAGTTTATAAAGAGGGAAAGTGTACTTATTAAAAATTAATATTAAAACTTTAAATACAAAACAAAATAAAAAGAATTAGCATAAATAAGTGGGTTGCCTCTCATGCAACGCTTATTTAAGGTCCTTAACTTTACTTATTGGTTCTCTGTTAGGGTTACATATATGACACAAGAAACACATAATCTTTTTTCTTCTTTATTTTTGGTAGGAATTCCATGTGAACTTGATGTATTAATGATGTTGCTCCCATATCTTCTTCAGCTTTGTAGTAACTAATCAGGAATAAATGGCATCCAATAGCTTATTAATTTATTTTCTTTAATCTACCTTGTTTCTAAAATACTCTTTAGATACTTGCTTTCGTTGAAGATTTTATTATTGGAACAAACTATTTCATTTGGAGTTTCATATAGAAGTAGAACATCCTCACTTTGCATTCTTGCTCTTTTCCAATTTTTATTTTTCACCTCAGATTCTTCTATTCTTGATTCTATTTTATCATCCGATGGCATGTATTTTTCTTTTTCAACTTCTCATTCATCGACCAATTCTCATTCATCTTCGACTTCTCTCTCAACTTCATCATCCTTAGGACTATTCAACGTATTCTCATTAAAACCTCCACTAGATTGAGCTTCCACTTGTTTAGATAACTGCCCAATTTTATTTTCAGGATTCAACATAGATGTTTCAATGTTCGTGTTGGATACTTCAATGTTCTTGTTGGATGCTTCAATGTTTTAGTTCATTGCTTCAATATCGTATTTCTGCTACATATTTTTTTTCTATTTATAGGTTAAAGAGAGGAGAAAAAAGGGGTATTCTTGTGACTTAAATTCGACGGTAAAGTAGTTTCTGAAGCTATAGAGCAAAGGTTTTCATTACCAGAAGTCAATTTCAAATAAAAAATTCATGTACTATTTCTTTATTACTTCAGCTATGATATCTAAGAGTATGAATAACTAAGTTTTATTTATTAAGGCTTGTTAGATAAACTTGTATGAACCTATTGGGACGTAGGTTTGAGTCTCTGTACTATTTCCATCTTTAATTTATTCAGTATCATTATTCAGTTTAATTTTATGTTTATTGTTTTATTTGTGTTTACGAATACGTATATCGATCTAGACTCATAGTGATTACTGACTATAACTCTATGAATCGAAACTAAATTAATTTGTTAAACTTATTAATTGATTATGAATAAAAAATTATAAGTTGTGACTTAGGATTTAACGCACATAAACTTTGTCTGTTTTAACTAGCCAACTTACTTAAGGGATTATGGAGCGTAATGCAAAATAATGAGTTATGCACCAATGAGTTGGGTATAACGGCTAAGTTAAACCGTCTTAATCACTCATAAATCATCTTAGAGGAAAATAGACGACAACATTAATAGTGACATACATGGGATTTGAAACAAGGCCCAATCGTTGTTAATATGGTCAAGTTTTCCACCAATTTTATTTATGCTTTTACTTTACCAAATTAAATCTAAAAACCACCAATTTTAATTTCAATAGAACACATATTTATTTGTTAAAATGGCACAATCCTGTGGAGACAAACTTATAAATCTTATTACTTCTATACATTTAGTACATTTAGTAAATTATGCTGAAAATGGTTTTTTCTTCACAATTTCTTGGTTTTGCTTTGTTTCTTCAACTCTTTTAATTTCTTCTTATTTCTTCATATAACTTAAACATAGTTAACCTAAAATCAACAAAAACATATGAAAATGCTTGTAAATTTTACATGATGACAGAGTGTTATCAACCGTCGTGAAGGGTCTTGCGAGTACACGTAAATGCTCTTGCAAAGGACTACTAGGAACTTGTGTTCAACGATCCTAACATATTTTCGTTCCCTACATAAAGAATAAATTTTGTGTTCCTTATTTTGGCCCATTTTCTCAAACAGCTCTGAGTATATTATGTCACAAGAGCTGCCAACATTAAATAGTATATGAGATACGTCGATGTGGATGATATTGTTCGCTGTGAATTTTGGCGAACAACCTCTGGTTTACCAAAACTTGTAGAATTGGGTTACTTGCAGGATCAACCACACAAATCCTAGGACATGTGCAGATCTAAATGACTTTGAAGATATCTAGAACAACTTTCATATCTTTCATTTTGGTTCTCTAAATATTTTATGTCGAAAGATGTTGATTAAAACGTTTAAACAGATGTAAATTTGACAAGATAAGATAAATGGCAGAAAGTAACTGACGAAAACATAAAGTGTCGAAAAGAAAGTGCAGAAAGATAATTGACTGGAAAACGTAAAAGAGGAATTTGTAAAGACCTTTAAACTTTATAAAATAAACTTTGAAGGAATTGGTGTTTGTTTACACATACATGTTCCAAATATGACTCTTTTTCTCTCACACGGGTACTTTGAGTATTTTCAGGAATTTTGTACAAGTAAATTTTCACACCCTTTTTCGATAACAACTACCCTATTTATATACAAATAACATAACTGTTACTAACTACCAAATCCTAAAACTGTGACACATGGCTTTCTTCCTTTCGCCAGATGCTCCCACGCGTCTTCCGCCAAACGTCACAACTCTTCTGAATTTGAATATTTACACTTTACGTCGAAATGACGTCTCTCTTCAGACTTTGTTGAATTGTCGAAATACTACAACATCCTCCATATCTGTCAAAGGTGCCTTTCCATCTGCAGATATCTTGTCGAAATGTCGAAGCTTCAATTTTGCCGAAGTGTCGAACAACACTTATCAACCAAATCGTTTATCCCATGTCGTCATTTGTCGAAAGAACCATTCTGCATACCAAATCTCATGGCTTCGAAAACGCATGTATACAAATTGCCCCCCAGCAAAGACGTTTCAACTATTTTTCTGGAGAAACAGTCATTTGTTGTCAACCAGTGTTTTTACGCCATGTCAATTAATCTTTATTAAATCCAAGTCTGATAATCTCAATTTCCAACACAAATTCATCATTACACTTTCTCCAAAATGTCACGTCTAGCCCACGTTCAGAGTCCACTTCCATCATTTCCTCACATCATGGTCTCTTTTCAACTTCCACCTCTCTAACACTCCCATCAGAATCGGCCACGTGTCCCACTACCATCATTACCATTCTAAAGCGTTTCATTATCTTCTTCCTATAAATACCCATAAACCTTTTTCTTTAAACCCTTTTTCACTTCAGATTACTTTTCTTCATACCCATTTCTTAAGCTTTCATAATCTCCTGAGAAAAATTCCTAAGTTCTTCCTAACAATGGCGCCTCAAAAACCTTCAAGCAGCAAACATTCCAAGAAGAAACAAGACTCAGCTTTCTCTCCTGTGCATGATTTAAAAGGACCAATGACCATTGGAAATCAACAGTATGTTCCAGAACCTCCAAATGAGAAAGAGAAAGAATGCATCTATAAATCCCAGGTATTAATCCCTGTTCTTATTTCTGGAAACTGTCATGCTATGTTAGGTCCCCTTCCAAATCTAGAGATTAAACCATATCGCTTAAAAGAATTTTTCCCATCTTACTTCCACACAAAACCCATAGGCGCTGGAAGAAAACCTCAGCCTAAAGAGAAAGTTGTAGAACAAAATGACCCATCGAGTTCGACGGATGCTGGAGAATTGGACTTAGCTTATCTAAATTACAATAGGATATTTAGAACCTGTCCATGGTCGAAAGACCCTTCTGACTACGTATCTTGGTTAGATAAAATTGAAAAGGTTAAAGGGGCCTTTTGGAAAGAAGTAGGCATTTTCGACCTTATTCAGTTGTCGAGGGTAGGACCTAATATCTGCCCAAATATGCTTTTGGCCTCTCTCTACTTTTGGGATAGTACTTACAACACCTTTCACCTCCCTTGTGGGATGGTTACGCCTACCCTTTTCGACGCAGCAGCCATTGTTGGTCTTCATCCCAATGGTATAGATTTCGACCCTACTGTCTTAAATGAAGATACCATTGCTTTCGAGACTAGCTTCGCCCCATACTCTTTATTCACGTCCCATTATCATGACAAGAGTACTACTGGAGTTTCAGATGTCGAACACATAGCTTTTCTAACTCTGTGGCTATCCAAATATGTGTTTTGCTCTCGCTCTCTTCAAGTTGCCAAGAGATTCATCACCATAGCCAATCAGCTTCATGCAGGCACAAAATTATGTTTGAGCGAAATGATTCTGGCTAACCTTTACGAATCTCTAAGTGAGAGTGTACATTTTTTGAAAAACACCAAAACCCAAGGTAAAATCAACTTATCGGAACCTTTCTGGCTTTTGCAATTATGGCTTAATGCCACATTTGAAGCTAATCTTCCTGTAGCACCAGAAGTAGATGAAGAAGAAGTGAAAAATAGGATTGTCGAATGGCCAAGGTTGGTGCAAATAACGCCAACTGATGAAGGGATTAGCCTTCGACAAGCTTTCAAAAGCTACGTCATGATGTTTGCCAAGAGGTATCAATTTACTTCGACCATGGCACCTTTTGTTGATAGAAAAATTGGACCTAAGTGGTTTACCCAACAACTGCCTTTGGAGATGCAGAAGGATGAAAATATATTTCTGAATGTTTGGGAATCATTCTTAACCCCTAGGCTCCTTTTTTCTTAGCGTAACACCTCTAAAACCCAAATTGCTTTGATAGTTTATCAACCCAACCTTGTTTCTAGACAGTTTGGCCTAATCCAGATAAAACCTCGACCTATATTTCCCAAGAAAGGATCCATCATTTTTTATAATTCCCTTCATACTGAAGACGAGGGCAGAGAACTGTCGAAGAAACTGACTGATGAATCTCTCGACATTCGACCAGTTATATTTCGACCATCATTCCTATGTACTCCTGAGTTTGATGAATGGTGGAAAGACTATTATTCCAACAGATTTTTCGACGTAGCTGCCTTTGCTACACATTTGACCAACGCTTTCGCTTTTGTGCAGGATCGGACCAAAAAAGGTATTCAAAGACACATTAGGGAAATACAGAAATTTCAAAAGTATTTCGAAACTGCGTATAGACCTGATGATCTTAGTCGAACCATACACGAAGCAGCAGCAGAATTGAAACGCAAACTGTCGGAGAAGTTTGAAAAACTGTCATTGCCTTCAAATCTTCGACCAGAGGCGCGCTATGACTTGGCTTTCAGTTGTCATCCACCAAAATTCCCTCCTTTGCCAACTGCTGAGTTTGGCGTGGCATTTAGCCCTCCATTTCTAGATTGGTTCGTTTGTGGGGATTTTATGAAAATTCTTCGTCAACAATACCAAAAACCTGCTGAGCGTGTGGTTCCGACTAAGTATCATCTGGGCGAATACCCAGGACACCTTCATATTGGAATAGAACACGTTCGCGTGGAAGATCCCATTCTTGAAGGTGTTCACAAAAAACACGATTTTTCCTTTTGTTATTCTAACTGTATTATCATGTATTTCTCATATTTGTTTCTGAATCTTCTTTCTTTCCCTGACCGTGAGGATTCCTGCCAAGAAAGCTTCTGTCGAAGCATCGCCAAGTGCTGCTAAGAAACATTCGACGAAGGTATGGCACATCACTTCTTCTCATTTATTCCTTTCCCCTTTTTTTTTAAATTAACTGGTTTTTGGTCTGCATGACTAGGTAAGTCGAAAACCCCCAACAATCCAAAAGAGAAAGAGTGAAGAGGAGAAAGAAGAGGATAAAGTCCCTAATGAAGAGTCTGGTGACGAATCTCCAGAGTTAATCCCCCCCCCCCCTCAGAAGAAGAAGAAACTCACGAAGGTCTCTTTCCAAAGGTCCATCGTTAAATCAACTAGGAAGGATTCTACAAGTACTCCCCCTGCTAAGCCTCAGTCGAAAGACACGGAGAGTGCGAAATCCAGTTCTAACACTGAGATTCCTGAGGTAAGTTTTTTTATTTTGACAGTATATGTTCACCTTTCCTGCATCTTTTCATCTAAATCTTATAATTATTTTCAGGAACAAGTGGCTGTCGAAAGGACACCTGAGATAATTCTGGAGGAAACAGTCCTAGAAGAAGATATCCCTACAAGTGATCTTGTCAGGCAAACTGTAGCAGAATTCGACACTACAGTGGGTGAAGCTTCTGAAGATGAATCTCCTCCTCATCCAGGATTAAATGTTGCACCTCAGGGTGATGACATTGACATGGAGGTTGGGGTCGAAGATGATCCTGAAGACGAAGCTGCCAAAGATGGGGACAACCAGTCGAAACATACAGAGGCTGAGCGTACTTCAGAGCGAAACACTCCACCTGCTCCTGACCAGACCCAAGGGAGTGGCAAATCAACTGGTTCGACTAGTTTCTCTCGCGAGGAGCTTGAAAATCTCAAAGTGCAGAGACCCTTAGAGTATCTGAAGGCCATGCTTAGCGCCCGTTTTAATTTTCAAGATTCTTCACAGAGCAGTTTGACTACTTCTGGGGCCACTTCTGAAGCACCATCACTTGGCAACATCTTGACCAAAATTAAAACGAAAATCCTTGATGTTTATTTGTTCAAAATTTTGGAAGAGAACTCCCTTGCTCACCTTGAACTTAAGAAAATTTTGAAGCAAGTGAATGTCTTAGAAGCTTCTGCTGAGGTTGGGAGTTTTGTGATGGAGCTGATGACCCTCATTGACTTGGCCACTGCAGATCTTCTTCGTCAAAGAGATCTTACCACTCAAATCTCCTCAAAGTCTGAAACTCAAACTGCTGAATGGGATGCTGTTTCGACTTCGACTGACAAAGTTTCAAAGTTGCAAAAGCTTTCTGAAACTTATGTCAAAGAAGTTGCTGCTTGTGATGACAATATCCAAAAATGGGAGAAACAGATAGCAGCACTTCAAGAAAAGATCTCTCAAGAGAAGAAACGTAAGGCATCCATATAGCAACCCAAGCAGAGCGAGATTGACGAAGAGTTGAGGGTGGGTATTCGACATGCTGAGAAGGCCCGACAACTTAGTTTAGAGGTTGAGACTCTTTCTACTCACAAAAGTCTTTGTGATCATCGACTCCAGTTTCAGAGGCAGAAATTCGCCACTTTGAAGGAAACTTTTGCCAGTATTAGTTTGTAGTCGAATTGTTTTAACAATTCTCAGCCCTTTGAGGCTTTCTTTGTAATGACTTTAATGCCATTTTTATTTGGAAAATCTTATCACCATTATGTTTGCAATTATTCTATCATTATTTTTACTTCCTGCAATATTGGCTTATATTTTTTCAGATACTTGCCATTTATCTTTAGGATTCTCTCATCCTTCCCTATTTTTTCAATCTCATACGCGCCATTTGAAAATATTTTCAAAATCTGAAAAGGTCCTTCCCACTTAGGAGACCATTTTCCCATTAACTTATCTTTTCGATCCATAGGAAGGATTACTTTCCAAACGAGATCACCAATTAAGAAGGTCTTGACTTTTACTTTCTTATTGTAAAACTTTTCGACTCTTTCTTTTTGTCTTCTTATTAGATCTAGCGCACGTAGTCTTTCTTCGTCCAGATCAACCAATTCATCCATCATCATACTCCAATATATATCTGATGGGATTTCATGATGCCTTTGCACTCTAACTGACTGCAAATATATTTCGACTGGTAAAACTGCATCATGTCCGTAAGTCAACTTAAATGGGGTCGAATTCGTTGCTTCTTTAGGAGACGTTCGACAAGCCCACAAGACTTGATATAGAGTCTTATGCCAATTTCTAGGTTTTTTCCCTACATGCTTCTTGATCAAATTTATCACTACCTTGTTGGCTGCTTCAACCTGCCCATTGGCTTGAGCATAGTAAGGTGTCGAAGTAAGGAGTTTAAGACCTGTTTCTTGTGCAAATTTCTGCATGTTTTTACCAGTGAACACAGATCCTTGATCTGTTGTTATTGTTTCAGGTATCCCAAATCTGTAATTTATGTATTTTTGGATAAAGTCTATGACTGCTTCTTGATCCATATTTACCAATGGTATAGCTTCAATCCATTTAGTGAAATAGTCTATCCCAACCAAAATGTACCTTTGTCCTTTTGAAGAGGCTGGTCGAATTTCCCCAATCAAGTCTAAAGCCCATCCTCTAAATGGCCAGGGCTTTATAATTGAATGCAGCTCACTTGCAGGAACATGAGGTATGCCTGCATGTACTTGACACTCCTGACATCCTTTTGCAAATTCGACACAATCCTTCAGCATTGTTGGCCAATACATTCCTTGTCGAAATAATAACCACTTCATTTTGTGACCTGCTTGGTGTGCGCCACACGCTCCACTGTGTACATTCGACAAGGCTATGTAGGCTTCGTCTTCACCTAAGCATTTCAACAAGACTCCTTCTGCAGTCTTTTTGAACAATTCATTTCCCAAAAGTACATAACTCAAAGCTCTGTATTTTATCTTTCTTTCTACTTTCTGATTTGGGTCTTGTAGATAATTCTTGATAGGATTTCTCCAGTCTGTAATTCCTGAATCATCTATGTTGAATATCTCAAAGTTTTCTTCGTCACCGTATCCTAATCTTATTGACTCCAGATCTGATGGGGACAACTTGGTGGATACGACTCTTCCTCTGACTTCAATGGCTTCTTCTAACTTTTCCTTTGACACTTTATATCCAGATGCTAGTTGAGCGAGATCGTTCGCTTCTTGGTTCTCCAACCTGGGAATGTGCCTGAAGACCACATTGTCGAACTCCTTGAGAAGTCTATTGGCTATTACAAAGTACATGATTAAATTTTCTTTCACGCACTTATACTCTTTCGTCAACTGCTTTATTACCAGTTCGGAATCGCCCATTATTTTGACTCTTGTTGCCTCCAATTTCAACAAGATTTCAAGTCCAGCGATCAAAGCTTCATATTCTGCTTCATTATTTGAACACAGACTTTCAACTTTGTACTTGAATTTTGTTGGAATTCTGTCCGGAGAAATAATCAACATCCCAACGCCAGTTCCATTTTTATGACTGGAACCGTCGAAATACAGTTTCCAAGGTTCTAATTCGACATATTCCACATCTTCGTTTATAGAGTGGTCGACTATGAAATCAGCGACCACTTGTCCTTTCACAGCCTTTAACGGCAGATATTTCAAGGAGTATTCTGTTAATGCTAAAGCCCATTTTCCAATTCGACTATGTAAAATAGATTTAGATAACATATACTTTATTACGTCGAAATGGGAGGAAATATATACATCAACAGGTTTTATATAATGCTTCAATTTCATACAAGAGAAGTATACACATAGACATAGCTTTTCTATAATACTATATCTAGTTTCAGCATCATTCAGGACTCTACTGAGATAATAAATGGCTCTTTCGACGCCATTCTCATCTTCTTGACACAACATACTTCCTAGTGTTTTGTCTGATGCCGAAATGTACAATCTCATACTTCTTTTTCTGCAAGGAGACATCAGGATTGGGGGACTAGCCAGGTATTCCTTGATTTTGTCGAAGGCCGCTTGCTGTTCTTGCCCCCATGCGAAGTCTTCCTTCTTTAGTCGAAGTAGAGGAGAGAAAGCTTGTGTCTTCCCACTGAGGTTGGAGATGAATCTTCTGTGAAAGTTGATTTTCCCTAGCAGAGACTGCAACCCCTTTTTGGTTGATGGCGCTTTCGCCTCCATTATGGCCTTGGCTTTGTTTTCATTTATTTCGATCCCCTTCTTGTGGACCACAAAACCTAAGAAATCACCCGTCTGCACACCAAAAGCACATTTAAGTGGGTTCATTTTCACACCAAACTTCATCATCCTTTCAAAGGATTGTCGAAGATGATCTATATGACTTTTCCCTGAAACAGACTTAATCACAATATCGTCAATATACACTTGCATGAAAGTCTCAATAAAGTCGTGAAAAATGGAATTCATAGCACGTTGGTAAGTTGCTTCAGCGTTCTTTAAACCAAAAGGCATTACTACCCATTCGTACGTTCCTATTGCTCCAGGACAACGGAAAGCCGTTTTAGGAACATCTTCTTCAGCGATAAAAATTTGGTTATAGCCAGAGTATCGGTCTAACATACTTAAGTACTCATGGCCGGCTGCAGAATCTATGAGCATTTCTGCCACTGGCATAGGATATTCATCCTTTGGGATAGCCGAGTTTAGGTCTCGAAAATCAATGCATACCCTAAGTTTGCCATTTTTCTTAATTACTGGAACAATATTTGCAATCCATTCGACATACCTGGTTGTGCGGATGAACTTGCATTTTAGAAGTCTTTCGACCTCTTCTTTTATTTTCGACAGGATTTCTGGTGCGAAACGTCTCGGAGTCTGCTTTACTGGCTTCTTTCCTTCCATTATCGGCAACTGCATTTCGACCAAACTTCTGTCAAGACCAGGCATCTCGTCATAATCCCATGCGAAACAGTCTTTGAACTCTTTCAGCAACTGGACTATTTCGACCTTGAACTGGGGGTCCATTTTTGCGCTTATGTAGGTTGGTCTATTCTCTGCCCCCACTCCTAAGTTTATTTCTTCTAATGGATCCTGCGCCACCATCTTCTCGTTAGTTGACACTGGATCTTTTTCGAACCCTAGAGGTTCGTCGTCATAAATGGCGTCAAGCTTTTGGTGTTGCCATTCGCCCATTTGGTTGTTCTCATGATCTTCTACAACGTCTTTTTGCGGACATTGTTTGTTGGAGTTTTCTTTGCTGGCTTCGACAGCCATGTATTTTACTTCAGCCTCAAGGGCCTCTTTGAGTTTGTTTTCGGCTATGTAAGCCGTAATCTTTTCGAGCGCTGATTGTCTACTCATCATCGTCAAATTCGCTTCCCCATCCCGTTGGCGCTATATGAGTAGTTCCCCACATGTAAGTTTCGCCAATTACTTCTTTATCCCACTGGAAACCATGTGTAGGATGAAGGTACATGGAGCAGTAGGCATTGTCTGTCGCCTTTAGGTCGAATTCGGCTGGACTGCATGGAGGTATGTGAGCCAGGTTCTTGTCGAAACTTTGACTGTTGACATTGTTTATCTCCGTCATGAAGTAGCTTTGATCAGCCTCAATGTTTTCGACGATCCCGTCTGGCCTCCATATGGCTATTCGCTGATGCATTGAAGAGGGTACGGCTCCTATGCCATGAATCCACTCCCTTCCAAGCAGTAGGTTGTAGTTCGCCCTTGAAGCAATGACCATAAACATCGTTGGCCTTGTTATGGTTCCAACAGTCAGATTCACCTGGATAACGCCCATGGTGGTTCCTACTTTTCCTTCATAATTCGACAGCACCATGTTGTGGGGTTTCGCGTCTGAGTCGTCTTTCCCTATCTTCTTTAGCATGAAGTGGGGCATCAAATTCACTGCTGCTCCCCCATCCACCAGTATCTTGTTCACACCAACATTCTCCACCTTTCCTTTTATGAACAAAGGCTTCAAATGCGCTTTCATGGAGTCATCTGGTCTTTCGAAGAAAGCGTTCTGCTCTTCGACGCATCCGTTATTCATAACGTAGTAGCAAACGGGCTTCTGTGCCATTATTTCCTCTTCCATCTCGTCTTCTTCGTCTTCGACCTCCATAAGTCTATCATAGTCTCTAGGGAGATCAAAGACCACGTTGCAGATCACATTGAAAGATGATTCTGAGTCAGATTCGAAGTTGTCCGTTATTTCGTCGTCCTCCTGCATCTTCTCTTTCGACGCCACAGGTTCAACAATGCCGCCAGGATTGATCTAGAGGGAAGCCTCTTTTCTGCTCCTTATCTGACGATTGTTACTAGACTCTGCTCTATCTTTGCTGTCAGTGTCTTTTCCATTCACGCTCTTTTCTGCAGCCTCTTTTTCTGCCCTCTTTAGCCTCTGGAACCTCCTCCATTAGGATATGGACATGGGGTTTTTGCCTTTGTAATTCTCCGAAGGATATGGTCTTGGCTTGTGCTTTTCTATTTCCTTCTTGCCTTCCATCGAAGCGCCTCTCTGAACCTCAAACTTTCCCCATTTTTTCTGCCCCTGGGCATCTCTAATGGGTTGAACCCATTTGTCATTCGTTGCTTTGTTAGATGGTTTATAGGTGTTATGGCGTCTCTCTCCATGCCTCCACTGGTGGTGATCGCTTCTCCTTGGGTCATATCTTATTGTTCCCCAATTCTCTTTCCTCTTGGCTTTATCCACTGCTTCCAGGTTGGTTGTTGCCTTCCTGTCGAATATTGCACTGCAGCGTGGGCATAGCATTACTTCGGTTTTCATCCTTTGGCACCTCTTGATGAATTCTATTAAATTTTCCTCCTCTTTAGGATACGCCAGCCTCTGGTGCTCCTTTCGACGATGATCTTCGTCCACTTCGGCCTGGTCCCTCTGAGATATTTCCACCATGTTTATCCCAACATTTCGTTCGTCAGCGATGCTTAATTCGTTCATCTTTCTAATGAGTCTCTCCTCTTCGCCTTCGACGCCCTTTGGTGTTTGGTCGAACTCTTTCTCTGGGCAGTAGCACCAAGATATGTTCTTGAGACCATGTTTGCAACAACATTTGTTCCAATTCCTTCTGGGGTCTTCCATCACCCTACGCAGAATTCCACTGACCACGGGCTTCAAAGGACCATTAACAGCTTCTGCTTTGATCTTTGTGACTTCTTCACTGAAAGGCCCCATAATGTTGACGCAGTTTGCGACATCACCTGTCTTTGTTAGATCAAGATCAAGGCCTTTAGTAGCCTTGTTTTCAATAATGAGGTCTTCAGTAACCTTCTTTTTCGTATTAGGGGGATGCTCAATTGCCTCAACTATTTCTTCATTGTTGTCTGAAGAAACATCTCCCCAACCGCTTGGTTGGATTGTGTTGATATCGATCTGAGAGCTTGCCGGCGCATTGTACTTCACAAGATAATCATTCTTCCCACTTGGCTGTCCCAAGCGGTCCCAATTCCCCTCTTGTCGAAACTTCACATCTTCGACAGTATCGTCACCGTCCTTCTTGTTGAAACCTTCAGTAGTCTTCATTCTTTTCTGGTTGTCGAAGCCTTCAGTAACTTCAACTTTGTTTTGGCTTGCGAGATCATCAGCAATCTCAACCATGTTGATATTTGTGTCGAAACTTCCAGGGGCCTCCACCATTTCCAAATTGCCATTAGGAGTAACTTCGACCTCCACCATGTTCACGATGGATGGTTCAGCGTAGTCGGCTTTGACTGTCTGCATGGGATTCGAATCGATCCTCATCTGTTGTTTTGGTTTGTCACCAAACTTCAGCCTTCCGTCACGGATAGCATTTTGAACGAGATCCCTGAAAAGGAAACAACGAGACATTTTATGGCCCAAAAAATTATGGTATTTACAAAAACCTCTCTTTTTCTGTTGTTCCATAGGCGGTTCTTTAGCGCCTGGCGGTTTTATTAATTGACCATCTTTAACCAACAGATCGAAAATTTCGTCACATTTGGTGATGTCGAACGTATAAGTCCTTTTGGGGAACTTATTGTTGGTTTCGACTGGGTTTCCGTTCGACGGAGTTAGCACTTTGCACGAATAAGGTGGGCCTTGCTTTAGTTCTGCTAGGTCAATCTCTTGTTCGTCGAAGTTACTTGGTTCGTTTTCATCGTACTCATCATCTTGACGAACCCCTACGTAGGCCACCCTTTCTTTTTTATTCTTATTTGCTCTGAATTTTTCGTCCCTTAACCTTTCGACCTGTCTCACTCTATCTGCTAATTGTGCCATATCCCTCAGATACTGGGTATCTAGTTTCTTCCTTATAGAATAATCTAGTCCCCCTGCTGCCATTTCGACTAACTCATGTTCTGGCACCGGGGTGAAACATCTAGCCTTTAGCAATCTGAACCTATTTAAATAATCATCTATTGGTTCTGAGTGTTTTCTCTCAACACTGGCTAATTCTTTCAGACTTATTTTTGTTTGTCCCATGTAGAATTGTTCATGGAACAGCCTTTCTAATTGGGTCCACGTATATACTGAGTTTGCAAGCAAAGATGTAAACCAAGTAAACGCGTTTTTTGTTAAGGAACTAGGGAAATATTTTATTTTTAAATTTTCATTACGGGCTATTTCCCCTGCCTCAATCAGATAACGTGCCACATGTTCTATGGTGGACTCACTAGTGTCCCCTGAGAACTTTGTGAACTTAGGAACTTTCCACCTTGGTGGCAGTTCTTCTTGCAGAATATATTTCGATAGTGGGGATGCGTAACTAGGCCTTTGTAATCCCATGTTCATCCCATTTTGTGCCATTATCGTTTCGACCATGGCTGCCAAATTGTTTTCGACAGGCGGATTATTATACCGTATCCGTTGTTGCAACACAGCATCCTTGTCTTGGCCTCTCTGGATTACTATCCTTCTAGGCTCTTGTGGAACAGGGATTTTGACACGAGGCTGTTCGACTGCATCCTCTTGGTTTCTGACGTTTGTTTGAAGATTGTCCAACGGTATTTGGTTTATCGTAGGCTCTTCCTGGACCGCTACCACTGGGTTATGAACCACTTGTTCTCTGTGTCGAGTTTGAGGGACTCCAAAGAAATCAGCAATGCGCGTCATTTGCGCTCCCAACAATTGGTTTGTTTGGGTGGTGTTTTATATTAGAGGGTTAAACACCGCTCCCATTTGTTGTGTCAACATTTGGACCATATCATGATTACTCTCGTCCATTTGTTGCCTAATTACTTGCGCAGAACTATTTGTTATTGGCGGCACGTAAAGTTGTTGTTGATTTAGTCTACTCATGTTTCCGCCATATCCTGACCCTTGTAATGGTGAAGACATATTGACCATAGAATCAGAATATAATAATGGGGAATTGTGTAAATTTTCCATTACCGAAGTTGGCATTCCAAAGGGTTGTTCCCTACCAGGCGGAGGCATGGTGAAACTTGTTACAAAAGGCCTAGAAGTATTTCCCACAGGAGGAGGTGTCCCAATAGGCATTTGTTGTGCCCTAACGGACGAACTAGGCGCATTTTGCGAAATTGAAACCGCTGGTATTGACCCTGTTGACGAAGGCATAACCTCTGACACAGGGACTGGTCCTACACTGCCTCCCGTCGAAGGGGTAGGGTTGGATACTGGTATGGATTCGTTTGGATTATTTGGCTGGTTTGTCATTTTCCTTACTCTTGTTCTTTTAGGTATTTCTACGTCGGATACGACTAATTTACCGCTTCTCAGTCTCATACAACGAAGAAAAAACTTTGACTAACGATTATCTAATTTTCTAGATTTCTGCACTGTCCCACTGGGCGTGCCAATTTGTTCGCTGTGAATTTTGGCGAACAACCTCTGGTTTACCAAAACTTGTAGAATTGGGTTACTTGCAGGATCAACCACACAAATCCTAGGACATGTGCAGATCTAAATGACTTTGAAGATATCTAGAACAACTTTCATATCTTTCATTTTGGTTCTCTAAATATTTTATGTCGAAAGATGTTGATTAAAACGTTTAAACAGATGTAAATTTGACAAGATAAGATAAATGGCAGAAAGTAACTGACGAAAACATAAAGTGTCGAAAAGAAAGTGCAAAAAGATAATTGATTGGAAAACGTAAAAGAGGAATTTGTAAAGAACTTTAAACTTTATAAAATAAACTTTGAAGGAATTGGTGTTTGTTTACACATACATGTTCCAAATATGACTCTTTTTCTCTCACACGGGTACTTTGAGTATTTTCAGGAATTTTGTACAAGTAAATTTTCACACCCTTTTTCGATAACAACTACCCTATTTATATACAAATAGCATAACTGTTACTAACTACCAAATCCTAAAACTGTGACACATGGCTTTCTTCCTTTCGCCAGATGCTCCCACGCGTCTTCCGCCAAACATCACAACTCTTCTGAATTTGAATATTTACACTTTACGTCGAAATGACGTCTCTCTTCAGACTTTGTCGAATTGTCGAAATACTACAACATCCTCCATGTCTGTCAAAGGTGCCTTTCCATCTGCAAATATCTTGTCGAAATGTCGAAGCTTCAATTTTGTCGAAGTGTCGAACAACACTTATCAACCAAACCGTTTATCCCATGTCGTCATTTGTCGAAAGAACCATTCTGCATACCAAATCTCATGGTGTCGAAAACGCATGTATACAGATACAGGCAGTTATGACCAGAGGAAAGATATAATTGGAATTCTCCCGACTTGTTCGCTATTGTAGAATCTGAGCATTAGTCTATATGTGCTATTGGTTGACGTTCTTCTGCCTTTCTTATTGACAACCATTAACTATGAAATCTTCCTCTTTATTTCCCCTTGGAAGAACTATTTTCCCGTGGCGCACCTCCCATGATGGTTGTGATGTGTTGGTGTTTCCTTTTATGTTCCCCTTCTTCTTCCCTCCTCGCCTCTTTATCGTTGGTTACAACCTCAACCGTCTTAGATAGAGACTTGCTATTTAGTCACTCTTCTCGCCTTTGGTATATTCATACAGGAAACCTTTCTTTGTCAAAACTTTGATTTCATATTTTAGTTAGATGCAGTCATTGGTGGTGTGGTCGTGACTTTTGTAAAACCATTAATACTTTGTTTTGTCGGTCTTAGAGGATTCTCTAACCGGATAGGGGTTTTTTTGATGTCAGCCTTTTATAATTCGGTTTTAGAATACTGTAAATCGTATGTACCGATGAAAATTTTGGTCATGACGACTCTTTTGCTCCGGCTCCGGCGAATATGACGGCTAGAAAACGTTGTAGCTTCGACTCAGGTACACATTCTCCTTTCCTTTGCTTGCTTCTTCTTTCTGTTCTATTATAATCTTCATCCGTCGCAATTCCATTTCTATTTACTCTACTCTTCTACTTTCCTTCATCTTCCTCTAATCTTTTTCGTTCTGAATCGTGTTGCATTGTAGTTGTGAAATTGCAAAATGATCATGAGGTTCAGAAGTGAAGACTGGTTGATTTGTGATTAGGCTCTGCGTGCGTGAAGAATGAATGAATGGAGCTTTCTGATGTAGAATGGAGGATTGGTGCAGAACTGCGGAAAACTGATGTAGAAGTAGAGGTTGAAGAAGACTTGTTGCAGATTAATCAAGAAACTGAGAGGGTGAAGATCGAATGATTGGAGATGGAGATTGAAGAGTGAAAAATGCATAATTTTCTTCCTCCTATGAATGCTTCAATTATGGAATTCATCTAAAATTCACATTAAATTCAGAGTTAGTTAGAAAGTTGGTTTGAGTTAGTTGAGATTTCTGTTAGATTTCAATTAAATCAATTTCAGTTAGAAACCTTTTATGTTAATTAGATTAGGTGTGAGTTAATGTTAGTTATTCTAACTGTTATGACTGGCTATCCTAGATGACTAATCAATTAAAGTTATATGGCTATTGGAAGTAGCAGTCTGCTGAACAGGTTTCATTCAAATGCAGGTCATGGTTGGATTGAAGTTATATGGAATGGATATTTGTGGATGAAAACGACCTGTTAGTGCAAGTTCTACTGCAAGTCGTTGTATACATGTAATTTCGACGCCATGAAATTAATAAGCAAAGTATTGTTTTCGACGAATGGGGATGCTTGCAAAAAGGACTGGAAATATATACTTGAAGAGCATTTTTCGACAGTTTTAGTTGATAAGTGTTTTCGACACTTCGACAGATCGGTGGTTCGACATTTCGACAGAAAAAGATATCTGCAGATAAAAAGACGTCTTTTGACAAGTGTGGATGATGTTATGATATTTCGACAATTTGACAAATCTGAGGAGACGCGTCGTTTCGACGTAAAGCAGAAATTCAAATTCAAAAGAGTTATGACGTTTGGCAGAAGACGCGTGGAAGCACCTGACGAAAGGAAGTTATGCAGAAAGCCAAGTGTCATAGTTTTAGGATTTATTCGTTAGTAACAGTTATTTTGTTTGTATATAAATAGGATAGTTGTTATCAGAATGTGTGTGGGTAAAAACTTGTACAAAATTCCTGCAAAATACTCAAAGTACCCGTGTGAGAGAAAAGAGTCTTATCTGGAAAATGTACGTGTGAACAAACACCATTTCTTCAAAGTTTTATCTTATAAATTTCAAAGTTCTTTACCAATTTTCCTTTACATTTACCAGTCATTTATCCTTTGCATTAACTTTATGCAATTTATTCTTCACCGTTTACTTTTCGCCATTTACCTTAGTCTTGTTAAGTTTACATTTACTTTTCGCCATTTATCTTTCGTACATGAAAGACTTAGTAAACCAAATAAAAGACACAAAGGTTGTTCTAAAGATTTACAAAGTTGTTTAAATTTGCACATGTTCTAGGATTTGTGTGGTTGATCCTGCAAGTAACCCAATTCGAAAAGTTTTGGAAAACCAGAGGTTGTTCGCCAAAATCCACAGCGAACAAATTGGCACGCCCAGTGGGACCAGTGCAAAGATCTAAAATTTAAATAATCTTTACTCAAGGTTTCTTCTTCGTTGTATGAGACTAAGAAGCGGTAGATTGGCCGTATCTGACGTAGAAAGACCTAAACAAACGAGAGTAAGGAAAATGGCGAATCAGCCAAATAATCCAAATAATCCTAATCCAAATGAAGCAATCCCAGTATCCAACCCTATCCCTTTGACAGGAGGAAACGTGGGATCAGTCCCCGTGTCAGAGGTTGTGCCTTCGACAACAGGGTCAATACCAGCGGTTTCAATATCGCAAAATGCGCCTAGTTTGTCCATTAGGGCGCAACAAATGCCTGTTGGGACACCTCCTCCTATAGGAAATACTTCTAGGCCTTTTGTGACAAATTTCACCATGCCTCTGCCTGGTAGGGAACAACCATTTGGAATGCCAACTTCGGTAATGGCCAATTTACACAATTCGCCAGTATTGTATTTTGATTCTATAGCCAATATGTCTTCACCATTACAAGGGTCGGGATATGGCGGAAACATGAATAGACTAAACCAACAACCACTTTACATGCCAGCAATAACAAATAATTCTGCGCAAGTAATTAGACAACAAATGGACGAGAGTAATCATGATATGGACCAAATGTTGACACAACAAATGGGGGCGGTGTTTAATCCTCTAATACAAAACACCACCGAAACAAACCAATTGTTGGCAGCGCAAATGACGCGCATTGCTGACTTTTTTGGGGTCCCTCAAACTCGACACAGAGAACAAGTGGTTCATAACCCAGTGGTGGCGGTCCAAGAAGAGCCTACAATAAATCAAATATCGTTAGATAATCCCCAGGCAAACTTCAGAAACCAAGAGGATGTAGTCGAACAGCCTCGTGTCAAAATCGTTATTCCACAAGAGCCTAGAAGGATAGTAATCCAGAGAGGCCAAGACGCTGATGCTGTGTTGCAACAGCGAATCCGGTATAATAACTTGCCTGCCGAAAACAATTTAGCGGCCATGGTCGAAACGATAATGGCACAAAATGGGGTGAACATGGGATTACAAAGGCCTAGTTACGCTTCCCCACTGTCGGAATATATTCTGCAAGAAGAATTGCCCCCAAGATGGAAAGTTCCTAAGTTCACCAAGTTCTCAGGGGATACTAGTGAATCCACCATAGAACATGTAGCACGTTATCTGATCGAAGCAGGAGAGATAGCCCGTAATGAAAATTTGAAAATAAAATACTTTCCTAGTTCCTTGACAAAAAACATGTTTACTTGGTTTACATTTTTGCCTGCAAACTCAGTGTATACGTGGACCTAATTAGAGAGGTTATTCCATGAACAATTTTATATGGGACAAACCAAAATAAGTCTGAAAGAATTAGCCAGTGTTAAGAGAAAACACTCAGAACCAATAGATGATTATTTAAATAGGTTCAGGTTGCTAAAGGCTAGATGTTTCACTCCGGTGCCAGAACATGAGTTAGTCGAAATGGCCGCAGGGGGTCTAGATTATTCTATAAGAAAGAAACTAGACACTCAGTATTTAAGGGATATGGCGCAATTAGCAGATAGGGTGAGACAAGTCGAAAGGTTAAGGGACGAAAAATTCAGAGCAAATAAGAATAAAAAAGAAAGGGTGGCCTATGTGGGGGTTTGTCAAGATGATGAATACGATGAAAACGAACCAAGTAACTTCGACGAACAAGAGATCGACTTAGCAGAACTGAAGCAAGGCCCACCATATTCATGTAAAGTACTAACTCCGTCGAACGGAAACCCAGTCGAAACCAATGATAAGTTTCCTAAAAGAACTTATACATTCGACATCACCAAATGTGATGAGATTTTTGACTTATTGGTTAAAGATGGTCAATTAATAAAACCACCAGGCGCTAAAGAACTGCCTGTGGAACAACATAAAAAGAGAGGTTTTTGTAAATACCATAACTTTCTGGGCCATAAAACGTCTCATTGTTTCCTTTTCAGGGATCTCGTTCAAAATGATATCTGTGACGGAAGGCTGAAGTTTGGTGATAAGCCAAAACAATAGATGAGGATTGATTCGAATCCCATGCAGCCAGTCGAAGCCCATTATGCTGAACCATCCATTGTGAATATAGTGGGGGTCGAAGTTGCTCCTTACGGCAATTTTGAAATGGGGGAAGCTGCTTGAGGTTTCGACACTAATATCAACATGGTTGAGATTGCTGATGATCTTACAAACCAGAACAAAGCTGAAGTCACTGAAGGCTTTGACGACCGAAAAAAGAGTGAAACTACTGAAGATTTCGACAAAAAGGACAATGACAATATTGCTGAAGATGTTGTAGATTGACAAGGAGCAAATTGGGATTGCTTGGGACAGCCAAGTGGAAAGTACGATTATCTCGCGAAATACACTACGCCTGCAAGTTCTCGTATTAACATCAACGCAATACAGCCAACCGGTTGGGGGGATTTACCTTTGAGCAACAATGAAAAAACAACTGAGACAACTGACAATCTCCCTATCATCAAAAAGAAGGTTACTGAAGACCTCACTATTGAAAACAAGGCTACTGAAGGCCTTGATCCTGACCAAATGAGGGTAGGTGATGTCTCAAACTACGTCAACATTATGGGACCTTTCAACAAAGAGGTCGCAGAGATCAAAGCAGAAGCTGTGGATGGTCCTATGAAGCTTGTGACCCCGGGAATCCTACGTAGGGTAATGGAAGACCCCAGAAGAAATTCGAACAAATGTTGCTGCAAACATGGTCCCAGGAACATGTCTTGGTGTTGCTGCCCAGAAAAGGAGTTTGACCAAATACCAAGAGATGTCGAAGTCGAAGAAGAAAGACTTACTAAAAAAATGAACGAATTAAGCATTACTGACGGACGAAATGTTGGGGTAAATATGGTGGAAGTGTCTCAGAGAAACCAGGTAGAGGTGGATGAAGATCGCCGACGAAAGGAGTACCAAAGGCTGGAATATCCTAAAGAAGATGAAAATCTAGTGGAATTCATCGAGAGGTGCCAAAAGATGAGGACTGAAGTGATGTTATGCCCACGTTGCAGTGCAATCTTCGACAGGAAGGCAGCAACCAATCTGGAAGCAGTGGATAAAGCCAAGAGAAAAGAAAATTGGGGGACAGCAGGATATGACCCAAGAAAAAGTGATCATCACAAATGGAGACGTGGAGAAAGACACCATAGCACTTACAAACCATCCAACAAAGCAACGGATGACAAATGGGTTCAACCCATTAGAGATGCTCAAGGACAGAAAAAATGGAGAAATTTTGAAGTTCAGAGAGGCACTTCGTGGAAGGCAAGAAGGAGTTGGAGAAGCACAAGCCAAGACCATATCCTTCAGAAAACTACAAAGGGAAAAATCCTATGTCAAGATCCCAATGGAAAAGATTACAGAGGCATAAGAGGGCTGAAAAAGAAGCTGCAGAAAAAAGCGTGATTGGAAAAGATGCTGACAGCAAAGATAAAGCAGAATCCAGTAATAATGCTCAGATAGTAAGCATAGAGGAGATCTCCCACCAGATCAATCCTGGCAACGTGGTCGAACCAGTGGTGTCCAAAGAGAAGGTGTAAGAAGACGACGAAATGACTGACAACTTCGAATCTGACTCAGAAGCGTCCTTTAATGTGATATGCAATGTGGTTTCTGTCCTCCCTAAAGATTATGATAGAATCATGGAGGTCGAAGACGAGGGATGAGATGGAGGAGGAAACAATGGTACATAGGCCCGTTTGCTACTACGTCATGAATAATGGTTGTGTCGAAGAACATAATGCTTTCTTCGAAAGGCCAGATGATTCCATGAAGGCACATTTAAAGCCTTTATTCATAAAAGCGAAGGTTGAGAATGTTGGTGTAAACAAGATACTGGTAGATTGAGGAGCAGCAGTAAATTTGATGCCTCATTTCATGCTAAAGAAGATTGGGAAGGATGATTCAGACGCAAAACCCCACAACATGGTGTTGTCAAACTATGAAGGAAAATTAGGAACCACCATGGGCGTTATCCAAGTGAATTTGACTGTTGGAACCATAACAAGGCCAACAATTTTCATGGTCATTGCTTCAAGGGCGAATTACAACTTACTACTTGGAAGGGAGTGGATTCATGGTGTAGGAGTCGTACCTTCTTCAATGCATCAGCGAATAGCCATCTGGAGACCACACGGGATTGTCGAAAACATTGAGGCCGATCAAAGTTATTTCATGACAGAAGTGAACAATGTCAACAGTGGAAGTTTCGACAAGAACCTGGCTCACATACCTCCGTGCAGCCCAGCCGAGTTCGACCTAAAAGCAACAGACAACGCCTACTGCTCCATGTACCTTCATCCTACACATGGTTTTCAGTGGGACAAAGAAGTAATTGGCGAATCTTACATGTGGGGAACTACTCATATAGCGCCAACAGGATGGGGAAGCGAATTTGATGATGACGAGTAAAGAATCAGCGCTCGAAAGAATTACGGCTTACATAGCCGAAAACAAACTCAAAGAGGCCCTTGAGGCCGAAGTAAAATATATGGCTGTCGAAGCCAACAAAGAAAACTCCAATGAACAATGTCCCCAAAGAGACGTTGCAAAAGATTATGATAACAACCATATGGGCGAATGGCAACACCAAAAGCCTGACGCCATTTATGATGACGAACCTCTGGGGTTCGAAAAAGATCCAGTGTCAACTAATGTGAAGATGGTGGCGCAGGATCCATTAGAAGAAATAAATTTAGGATCGGGGGCAGAAAGTAGACCAACCTACATAAGCGCAAAGATGGACCCCTAGTTCAAAGTCGAAATAGTCCAGTTGCTGAAAGAGTTCAAAGACTGCTTCACATGGGATTACGACGAGATGCCTGGTTTAGATAGAAGTTTGGTCGAATTGCAGCTGCCAATAACGGAAGGAAAGAAGCCAGTAAAGCAGACTCCAAGACGCTTCGCACCAGAGATTCTGTCGAAAATAAAAGAAGAGGTCGAAAGACTTCTAAAATGCAAGTTCATCCGCACAACCAGGTATGTCGAATGGATTGCAAATATAGTCTCTGTAATTAAGAAAAATGGCAAACTTAGGGTATGCATTGATTTTCGAGACTTAAATTCAGCTACCCCAAAGGATGAATATCCTATGCCAGTGGCAGAAATGCTTATAGATTCTGCAGCAGGCCACGAGTATTTAAGTATGCTAGATGGATACTCTGGCTATAATCAAATTTTTATCGCTGAAGAAGATGTTCCTAAAACAGCTTTCCGTTGTCCTAGAGCAATAGGAACGTATGAATGGGTAGTAATGCCCTTTGGTTTAAAAAATGCTGGAGCAACTTACCAACGGGCTATGAATTCCATTTTTCATGACTTTATTGAAACTTTCATGCAAGTGTACATTGATGATATTGTGATCAAGTCTGTTTCAGGAAAAAGTCATATAGACCATCTTCGACAATCCTTTGAAAGGATGAGGAAGTTTGGTTTAAAAATGAACCCCCTTAAATGTGCTTTTGGTGTGCAGGCGGGTGATTTCTTAGGTTTTGTGGTCCACGAGAAGGGGATCGAAATAAATGAAAACAAAGCCAAAGTCATAATGGAGGCGAAAGCGCCATCAACGAAAAAGGGGTTGCAGTCTCTGCTGGGGAAAATCAACTTTCTCATAAGGTTTATCTCCAACCTTAGTGGAAAAACGCAAGCTTTCTCTCCTCTACTTCGACTAAAGAAGGAAGACTTTGCATGGGGGCAAGAGCAACAAGTTGCCTTTGACAAAATCAAGGAATACCTGGCTAGTCCTCCAACTCTAATGTCTCCTTGTAGAAAAAGAAGTATGAGATTATACATTTCGGCATCAGACAGAACATTAGGAAGTATGTTGTGCCAAGAAGATGAGAATGGCGTCGAAAGAGCCATCTATTATCTCAGTAGAGTCCTAAATGATGCTGAAACTAGATATAGTATTATAGAAAAACTATGTTTATGTGTATATTTCTCTTGTATGAAATTAAAGCATTATATAAAGCCTGTTGATGTGTACATTTCTTCCCATTTTGACGTGGTAAAATATATGTTATCTAAATCTATTTTACATAGTCGAATCGGGAAATGGGCTTTAGCATTGACAGAATATTCCTTGAAATATTTGCCTTTAAGGGCTGTGAAAGGACAAGTGGTCGCTGATTTTATAGCTGACCACTCTATAGATAAGAATGTAGAATATGTCGAATTAGAACCATGGAAATTGTATTTCGACGGTTCTAGTCATAAGAATGGAACTGGTGTTGGGATGTTGATTATTTCTCCTGACAGAATTCCAACAAAATTCAAGTACAAAGTTGAAAGTCTGTGTTCAAATAATGAAGCAGAATATGAAGCTTTGATTGCTGGACTTGAAATATTGTTGAAATTGGGGGCAACAAGAGTCGAAATAATGGGTGACTCTGAATTGGTGATAAAGCAGTTGACTAAAGAATATAAGTGCGTGAAAGAAAATTTAATCATGTACTTTGTAATAGCCAATAGACTTCTCAAGGAATTCGACAATGTGGCCTTTAGGCACATTCCCAGGGTGGAGAATCAAGAGGCAAATGACCTTGCTCAACTTGCGTCTGGATACAAAGTGTCGAAGAAAAAGTTAGAAGAGGCCATTGAAGTCATAGGAAGAGTCATATCTACCAAGTTGTCCCCATCAGATTTGGAGTCAATAAGATTGGGATATGGTGACGAAGAAAATTTTGAAATATTCAATATAGATGATTCAGGAATTAAAGACTGGAGAAAGCCCATCAAGGATTATCTACAAGACCCAAATCAGAAAGCCGAAAGAAAGGTAAAATACAGAGCTTTAAGTTATGTACTTTTTGGAAACGAATTGTTCAAAAATATTGTGGAAGGAGTCTTGTTGAAATGCTTAGGTGAAGATGAAGCTTACATAGCTTTGTCGAATGTGCACAGTGGAGCGTGTGGCGCACACCAAGCAGGTCATAAAATGAAATGGTTATTATTTCGACAAGGAATGTATTGGCCAACAATGCTGAAGGACTGTGTCGAATTTGTAAAAGGTTGTCAGGAATGCCAAGTACATGCAGGCATACCACATGTTCCTGCAAGTGAGTTGCATTCAATTATAAATCCTTGGCCATTTAGAGGTTGGGCTTTAGACTTGATTGGTGAAATTCGACCAGCCTCTTCAAAAGGGCAAAAGTACATTTTGGTTGGAATAGACTATTTCACTAAGTGGATTGAAGTCATACCATTGGTAAATATGGATCAAGAAGCAGTGATAGATTTTGTCCAAAAGCACATAATTTATAGATTTGGGATACCAGAAACAGTAACAACAGATCAAGGGTCTGTGTTCACTGGTAGAAATATGCAGAAATTTGAACAAGAAACAGGATTTAAACTCCTTACTTCGACACCTTACTATGCTTAAGCCAATGGGCAAGTGGAAGCAGCCAGCAAGGTAGTGATAAATTTGACAAAAAGCATGTGGGGAGAAAACCTAAAAATTGGCATAAAACTTTAGATCAAGTTTTATGGGCTTGTCGAACATCTCCAAAAGAGGCAACGAATTCGACTCCATTTAAGTTGACCTATGGACATGATGCAGTTTTACCAGTCGAAATATATTTGCAATCAGTCAGAGTTCAAAGGCATCATGAAATCCCATCAGATATATATTGGAGTATGATGATGGACGAATTAGTTGATTTAGACGAAGAAAGGTTGCGCGCGCTGGATCTAATAAAGAGACAAAAAGAAAGAGTCGAAAAGTTTTACAATAAGAAAGTAAAATTCAAGACCTTTCTAATTGGTGATCTTGTTTGGAAAGTAATCCTTCCTATGGATCGAAAAGATAGGTTAATGGGAAAATGGTCTCCTAAGTGGGAAGGACCTTTCCAGATTTTGAAAAGTTTTTCAAATGGTGCGTATGAGATTGAAGAGATAGGAAAAGACGAGAGAATCTTAAAGATAAATGGCAAGTATTTGAAAAAATATAAGCCAATATTGCAAGAAGTAAAAATAGCAGTAGAATAATTGTGAAAATAATTGTGATAACCTTGCCAAACAAAGATGGCACCAAAGTTATTACAAAGAAAGCCTCAAAGGGCTGAGAATTGTTAAACTAATTCGACTACAATTTGATACTAGCAAAAGTTTCCTTCAATGTGGCAAATTTCTTTTTCTGAAACTGGAGTCGATGATCACAAAGACTTCTGTGGGTAGAGAGAGTCTCAATCTCTTGACTAAGTTGCTGAGCCTTTTTTGCATGTCGAATACCCACCTTCAGTTCGTCGTCAATCTCATTTTGCTTAAGTTGTTGTATGGATGCTCTGCATTTTTTCTCTTGGGAGATTTTTTCTTGAAGAGCTGATATTTGTTTCTCCCATTTCTGGATATTATCATCACAAGCAGCAACTTCTTTGATATAAGTTTCAGAAAGTTGTTGCAGCTTTGAAACTTTGTCAGTCGAAGTTGCAACAGCATCCCATTCAGCAACTTGAGTCTCAGATTTTGTGGAGATTTGCTGGGAGAGATCTATTCGACGATGAAGGTCTGCAGTCGCCAAGTCAATGAGGGTCATCAGTTCCATCACAAAATTACCAACCTCAGTAGAAGGTTCCAAGACGTTTATTTGTTTTAAAATCTTCTTGAGTTCAATGTGAGCAGTGGCGCTTTCTTATAAAACTTTGAACAAATCAACATCAAGGATTTTCGTCTTAATCTTGGTCAAGAGGTTGTCAAGAGATTGCGCTTCAGAAGTGGCCCCAGAGGTAGTCGAACTGCTTTGCGAAGAATCTTGAAAGTTAAAACGAGCGCTAAGCATGGCCTTCAGATATTCTAAGGGTTTCTGCACTTTGAGACTCTCAAGCTCTTCGCGAGAGAAACCAGTCGAACCAGTTGATATGGCACTTCCTTTGGTCTGGTCGGGAGCGGGTTGAGTACTTCGTCCTAAAGTTTGCCCATCATCTGTTTGTTTCGATTGGTCATCCTTATCTTTAGCAGCTTCTTCTTCATGGTCATTTTCGACCTCAATCTCCATGTCAGTGTCATCACCCTTATTGGCAGCATTTAATCCTGGATGAGGAGGAGAATCATCTTCAGAAGCTTCACTCGTTAGAGCGTCGAATTCTGCTACAGTTTGCCTATCATTATCATTTTTGGGGACATCCTCTTCTTGGACTGTCTTTTCCAGAGTTTTCTCAGGGTCTCCTTCGACAGCCAATTGTTCCTGAAAATAATTCTAAGTTAGAAGAAAGAAATGCAATGAAGATGAACATAGATAGTCGAAATAGGGATTTACCTCAGGAATCTCAGTATTAAAACTAGATTTCCCACTCTCTGTATCCTTCGACTGAAGTTTGGCAGTTGGAGTATTTGAAGAATCTTTTTTAGCTGTCTTAACAACGGATCTTTGGGAAGAGACCCTCTTGATTTTCTTCTTCTTTTGAGGAGGGGGGTTTGGCTTTGGAGATTCATCACCAGATTCTTCATTAGGAACTCTCTCCTCCTCTTTCTCCTCTTCTTTCTTTCTTTTTTGGACTGGTGGGGCTTTTCGACTTACCTAGTCATGCAGACCAAGGCCGGTTAATTTCTTAAAAGGGAGAAAGAATAAATGAAAAGAGTGAGGTTTGTACCTTTGTCGAAGATTTCTTAGTAGCACTTGGTGACGCTTCGACGGAAGCTTTCTTGGTAGGAATCTTTACGGCTAAGGAAAGAAAGGAAAATTAGAAACAAATATAAGAAATACATGATAATACAGTTAGAACGACAAAAGAAAAAATCGTGTTTCCTGTTAACACCTTCAAGAATGGGACTTTCCACGAGAACGTGTTCTATTCCAATATGAAGGTGTCCTTGGTAATCGTCCAAATGATACTTAGTCGGAACCACACGCTCAGCAGGTTTTTTGTAATGTTGACGAAGAATTTTCATATAGTCCCCACAAACGAACCAATCTGGAAATGGAGGGCTTAATGCCACGCCAAACTCAGCAGTTGGTAGAGGAGGAAATTTTGGTGGATGACAGCTGAAAGCCAAGTCATAGCGCGCCTCTGGTCGAACATTTAAAGGCAACGACAATTTTTCAAATTTCTCCGTCAATTTACAATTTAATTTTGCTGCTGCTTCGCGTATGGTTCGACTAAGATCATCAGGTCTATACGCAGTTTCGAAATATTTTTGAAATTTTTGTATTTCTTTAATGTGTCTTTGAATACCTTTTTTGGTCCGATCCTGCACGAAAGCAAAAGCATTTGTTAAATGTGTGGTGAAGGCTGTTACGTCAAAAAATCTGGTAGAATAATAATCCTTCCACCACTCATCAAACTCAGAAGTACAGAGAAAAGATGGTCGAAAGATCACTGGTCGAATATCAAGAGAGTCATCAGTCAACTTCTTCGACAGTTCTTTGCTCTCCTCTTCATTATGAAGGGAGTTGTAAAAAATTATAGACCCTTTATTTGGGAAGATGGGTCGAGGTTTTATTTGGATCAAGCCAAACTGTCTCGTAACTAGATTAGGTTGATAGACTATCAAAGCTATTTGGGTTTTGGTTGCGTTACGATGGGAAAAAAGGAGCCTGGGGGTTAAAATTGATTCCCAAACATCCAAAAATATATTTTCATCCTTCTGCATTTCCAAGGGCAGTTGTTGGGTAAACCATTCAGGTCAAATTTTTCTACTAGCAAAGGGTGTCATGGTCGAAGTAAAATGATACCTTTTGGCAAACATCATGACATAAATTTTGAAAGCTTGTCGAAGGCTAATTCCTTCATCAGTTGGCGTTAGTTGCACCAACCTAGGCCATTCGACAATCCTGTCCTTCACTTTTTCTTCGTCCACTTCTTGTTCTACAGGAAGATAAGCTTCAAAGGTGGCATTGAGCCATAATTGTAAAAGCCAAAAAGGTCCTGACAAATTGATTTTACCTTGGTCTTTGATGGTTTTCAAAAGATTCACACTCTCACTTAAGGATTCGTAAAGATTTGCCAAGATCATTTCACTTAAGCATAGTTTGGTTCCTGCGAGAAGCTGATTGGCCATAGTGATGAATCTCTTGGCAACTTGGAGGGAACGAGAGCAAAACACATATTTTGATAGCCACAGAGTCAAAAAGGCTATATGTTCGACATCTGAGACTTCTGTGGTATCCTTGTCATGATAATGAGACATGAATAAAGAGTATGGAGCAAAGCTAGTGTCAAAAGCTATGGAATCTTCATTTAGGTTGGTGGGGTCGAAATTTATCCCATTAAGGCGAAGGCCAACGATGGCTGCTGCGTCGAAGAGAGTGGGTGTGACCATCCCACAAGGAAGGTGAAAAGTGTTATAGGTACTGTACCAAAAATAGAGGGAAGCTAAAAGCATGTTGGGGCAAATTTTGGGTCCTACTCTCGACAATTGAATGAGGTCGAAAATACCTATTTCCTTCCAGAAATCTCCTTTAGTCTTTTCAACCTTATCTAGCCAGGATAAATAGTCTGAAGGGTCTTTCGACCATGGACAAGTTCTAAAGATCCTAGTATGATTCAAATAAGTTAAATTCAACTCTCCATCATCAGTCGAACTTGGTGGGTAATTTTGCTCTACAATTTTCTCTTGAGTTTGAGGTTTCACTCCAGCGCCTATGGGTTTGGTATGGAAATAGGTAGGAAAAAATTCGTTCAAACGATCTGGTTTAATATCTGGATTCGGGAGTGGACCTAACATAGCGTGAGAAATTCCAGAAACAAGAACAGGAATTAATACCTGAGATTTATAGATACATTCCTTTTCTCTCTCATTGGGAGGTTCGGGAACATATTGTTGGTTTCCAATAGTCATTGGTCCCTTCAAATCATGCGCAGGATGAAGAGCTGAATCTTGAGTCTTCTTAGAATGTTTGCTGCTGGAAGATTTTAGAGGAGCCATTATTGAGGAGAACAAAGAAATTTTCTCAGGAAAGATTGAAGATATGAAAATGGGTATGAAGAAGAAAGTTGAAGCGTAAAAAAGGTTTTCAGAGAAAATGGATTGTGAATATTTATAAGGGAAGATGATAAAAACGTTTGAGTTCTTGCTGATCATCGTGGGACACGTGGCTGAATCACAACGGTGATGATGAAGATGTGGAAGTTGAAAAAGGCCATGATGTTAGGTGTAGGAAATGATGGAGGTAAAGCCTGAACGTGGGTTAGACATGACGTTTTCTGAAAAGTGTAATGACGAATCTGTCTGGGAACTTGAGATTATAGAAGCTTGGAAATAGTGGGATTAAATGACATGGCATCGAAATATTGGTTGACAACAAATGATTGTTTCTCCAGGGTAGTCAAAACATCTTTGCTGGGGGGCAATTTGTATACATGTAATTTCGACGCCATGAAATTAATAAGCAAAGTAGTGTTTTCGACGAATGGGGATGCTTGCAAAAAGGACTGGAAATATATACTTGAAGAGCATTTTTCGACAGTTTTAGTTGATAAGTGTTTTCGACACTTCGACAGATCGGTGGTTCGACATTTCGACAGAAGAAGATATCTGCAGATAAAAAGACGTCTTTTGACAAGTGTGGATGATGTTATGATATTTCGACAATTCGACAAATCTGAGGAGACGCATTGTTTCGATGTAAAGCAGAAATTCAAATTCAAAAGAGTTATGACGTTTGGCAGAAGACGCGTGGAAGCACCTAGCGAAAGGAAGTTATGCAGAAAGCCAAGTGTCATAGTTTTAGGATTTATTCGTCAGTGACAGTTATTTTGTTTGTATATAAATAGGATAGTTGTTATCAGAATGTGTGTGGGTAAAAACTTGTACAAAATTCCTGCAAAATACTCAAAGTACCCGTGTGAGAGAAAAGAGTCTTATCTGGAAAATGTACGTGTGAACAAACACCATTTCTTCAAAGTTTTATCTTATAAATTTCAAAGTTCTTTACCAATTTTCCTTTACATTTACCAGTCATTTATCCTTTGCATTTACTTTATGCAATTTATTCTTCACCATTTACTTTTCGCCATTTACCTTAGTCTTGTTAAGTTTACATTTACTTTTCGCCATTTATCTTTCGTACATGAAAGACTTAGTAAACCAAATAAAAGACACAAAGGTTGTTCTAAAGATTTACAAAGTTGTTTAAATTTGCACATGTCCTAGGATTTGTGTGGTTGATCCTGCAAGTAACCCAATTCGACAAGTTTTGGAAAACCAGAGGTTGTTCGACAAAATCCACAGCGAACAGTATATTATAATCAAGTACTTGGCAAGTGTAAGATTTACTATCCTTATGCTTTACTATTAGTTGATTTCTATTATATTGGTTGTTAATGTTAGTTCATGTTCTAATCAATTTGAAAGAAAAAAAGATTCCCGCTTGTGTAAGCTCGGCTAATGTTATTTGGTTTAGGTTAATAGAAATCAAATCAGTTAATTGGTTAGTTTCAAATCTGTTAGCGAAATTGTTATTTAATAAAATAAATCATGTTGCACGGTTTAATTGGTTTCCTTGAATTTTAATTTTTCGTGTTGGTTAGTTCATTTCTTCAATCTGAATTGGATCCCCCTCCTCTTTCAGGTTTTGTTGCAGGATTATAGAGTGAAGTTAGAAGGGGTTCTCAAGCTCAGTTAGGAAGATGTTTTTTTTTCTTGCAGGATTGGTTATGGGTTCTGTTTCAAGTTGGTTAGAGGTTAGTGCAATGTTAGATGCAATTTTTTTATGACATGATGATGCAATGTCATGTGATGATAATGTAGCTGTTTGTATTGTACGATGAAAGTCTGGTTTTGCCTTGGACCATGCTGCAGAATTTTCGGTAGTTGACTAGATGATATGGTTAATTCAACTGAGTCGGCATTCTGTTAACAGTTTGTGAGCAATGTTACAAGTTAGAGTTATGGTTAAATGAATGGAATTGGTTTGCACTTAGTTTTAACTATGAATTTGGGTTTACCATGGAAAAATGCAGGACTCAAATGAGGTATTTCTACTGTCATTGCAGGATGCAGGGTGAGTTCTAAATTTTGTCCAATTGACGTTGGTTCAGAGTTAGACGGTCTTGAAACCGGTTGCCCTTAATGCTATGCTGTCTTCGTTAGAGTTTGTTAATTTAGTTAGAGAATACTTAATTTGTTTTGCTAAATGTATTTGCAGGTTAAATGTATTTGCAACTTGGATGTGGTGCTAAGCGTGGGTTGCTTTGTTTCCTGCAGGTGAAGTGCATTTCCTCATGGTGCAACTATTGGTGGATGGACAGATCATTTTGGCTAGCTTAAGGACTTCCTATACAGAAAATTGAAGGAAATTGAAGTGGTTATAAAATTAGAAATTAGGATTTGAAAATTTAACTGTTACAAGTTTGACTTATAAGTTTAATTGATGTATTTTTTGAGCAAGTTATGAATGTAAAATCATTTGAATGGAACATCGGTTGATTTGGAAATTGAATTGAGTTATTTATGGAATTATTTGAATGTAACAAAATTGATTGGGAATCATGAATGTGTTTGTGATTGAAAGAGCATTCAATGAAAATTTATATTCAGATTGAATGGGTTTTAAAGGTTAAGTTAAATGTTAGGGAATCGGCACTTAAAGGTCATTCAAATGCTAAAAGTTAATGAAATCTTCGAAAAGGTTTTAAATATTCATTTCAAATGATCTTGGAATATTAATGTCAAAATACTTCAAATGTTAACTTATATGGCATGAAAATGATGATGAAGAAAGATGAGTTTTTTTTCCGAGATTGCTAGATCATGTTGACTTTGGTCAAATGTTGACCAAAAAGTCAACAGTTGACTAATAGTCAACATTACCAAAAATGTTCACTTTTGTAAATACGGTTCATAGAAATATGAAATAAAATAAAAATGAAGTGAACTTGCAATAAAAGTTTATTCTTGAATCCATGTTTCATGCAAATGAGAATTTTTCCACTAAAGTCAAATTAAAATTCGATATGTACTGAACCAAAGCCAAGTGATGGATTCAAATCAAGGGAAAATGCATGAATTAGAGTTTCTCAAGATCAATAAATGAGCTACTATCCACAAATGTCGAATATACACCACTGTGCAAATCAATGGATAAAAAATGTCCAGCAATATGGACAAGGATAATCAGACAAGCAATCAAAGAACATCAATGACATGAACCAAGGTGAAATTAGGTACCAAGACGAGATTATGCTTTCAGGACCTCCCAAAGTAGAATGAACACCCAAAGCAAATAACTAGGGTTTTGAATACATAAATGAATGTCATTAGGTGAACTTCCATGAATCAAGATCCCAAAGAGCAAAATATTAGGATTTGCGTTCCATATGATGAGCAATTCTCCAATCCTTAAACAAAACCCTAGTTTGAATCAACCATCAGCTTTGAATCTATAGATTGACAAATGTCAGCCTGAATGCATATGAGTGAAGCATGACTATGTGCAGATAAATCTCAAGTTAAATGTGGAATGAAAATATTAAAAAGGCAGGGCAAATTTTGGGGTACGACAGTTGCCCCTATTTAATTAGCTTAGACCCGAATGGTCGAATTGTGAGAGCTTTTCGGCTTTTCAAGGTATGAGTGGATTATATATTGAAGTATCTGAAAATTTTCCTGTTGAGGACGGTTGTATGGGATATAGGGATGGTAGATGGAATGTGGAAACTGGTGTGGCAGTTTTGACTTTTACAGGTTCATCTGCTAGTGATTATTGATGTATTGTGGGGATATTGGTAACGAATGCAATTCATGATATCCATGCTAAATTGTATGTTTTTTTATCATTCTATGAAACATGAGGCCATGTATGCTAATTAGGGAGCCCATAAGCTTAAACATGAAAGTTCTAAAATATCCTAGTGAACCAGGGGTTTCAAAAATGAATCATCAACTCAAAACTGGAAAAAGTCAACCACAGAGGTTTGAAAAAAAGAAGATGTTATCAACCCTAAAGGTTGGGAAAAAGTCTATCAATCATGTAGATTGAAAAAAGTTCATCAACCACGGAGGTTGGAAAAAGTTTCAACAACCACAAAAGTGGGAAACAAAGAATCATCAGCCCTAAAGGTCGGAAAAGTATTCAACAACCATAAAGGTGGAAAACAGAGGATCATCAACCCTAAAGGTTGGAAAAAGTTTCAATAACCACGAAAATGGGAAAAGAGGTTACCAACCTTAACGGTTGGAAAAAGATACTAAGCAAATTGGGCTTTAAAAAGGTGCCAAGAAAGTTGGACTTTGGAAGAAGCGTCAAACCAACTTGTTTTAAAAGGTACCAAGCAAGTTTTGGATTGGAGTTGCCAAATAAAATACTAGGATTTGATTCTCCAGATTTACACACATGGCTTCATGATATACTAGATGACATGCATGAGTGAAGCGAAATGATTAATACATGATGGTGATTTATGCAGTGGTTAAGCCAAATGCTCAATATAGAGGGAGATGGGAATTTTGGGCTAGGATGTGGGATCATCCAGACGTGATTCTTTGACACCTACTTCAATCTAAGTAGTTATTGTCACACCTTTAGATTATATATGAAACATGGAGATAACTCGTACCTGTGTAGCCTGCCTTTGCCCCAATATATTGAATATATGCACTAATTGCCCTAATTACAAGTTATGGAGTAGTCTCATCATCTGAGTATCTCAAACTGGCTTGCCCCAGCGTCTCGGAACTGTATTCCCTTGATTAAGCATCTTGGGAATGATTGACTTCTCATGCTCTTGAGGTGGCCTACCCCAATATGAGCTTTGAAGTAAACTTTGCCCATATTCGGCTAATTCAGAGAGATTGGTAGAATCTCGATGTGGTTGCCCTAGATTGATTGACTTTTGAAGAGATATGAGCTACATGATATCAGGAATTTGATCAATCTTCCTAATATGTAAGCTTCCTTGATGTCAAATGACTGTTCGCATCTAAAATGCTCATTTTAAAAATGATAATCGTAATGTCATGCTCATGCAAGTTTTGAAAACTCAAGTGTGTTCACTAAGATTATGACATATAGTGAACGGATCACTGATTAGAATGCCATATCAACGTCAATACAAATGACAAGTAAATCTTTAGGAGTCATCTTGACGCGATCTTACCATAGTATGCTTTCAAAATAACCCTGCTTCAATTAGGTCTTTTGAGGGCTGTAACGTGGCCTAGTTCACGTTTTCAGAAAGAAAAGATATAAGGCTCAAAACTTATTCTAACCCTCCCGTTCTCTGGGATATCTTCCAGTCTTACATTTACTTAGCTTAAAACAAGCATTCATCTTTCAGAAAATATTTTGAGTATCAGCAATGATGGTTAAGGAACCCATGAGAATTTGGAGCAATAGTCACTCACCTCCAACTTTTGTTTGTAGTCACATGGATTTGCTCTTGTTGAGGATTTCGATATTGATCCTCTGATTCTTTTGTTTTGCTTACCCTTATTTTTTCCCGGGTTGATCCTTTGGGTCTGCAGCCCACCGGGATACCCTAACTTTTGCCTAAGTCAATCTTGTTTTCAAGCTTTTGACTTAGCAGGATTTTCATTTGATTTTGATTTTTGTGTTTAACTTCATCTTTTCTTTTAAAGCAAATCATGTGATACTGCTTTCTCGATTTGTTGCAAGGTTCATGATTATCTCACTCCTTTTATGGGTAAGGGATAATCATTTTTGTTTTGTGATTCCATCCTCTTGAGAGGTATATGATGTGATTGATCACTTGATGAGATATTCTCTTTCTGAAATTTGACTGTAAGTCTAAACTAACTGAAGACTACCCTGCCCCCGGTTAAACATGAGGGTTTTATACGTTAAAGAAATAAACTACCTTTACAAGGCCCAAAGGGGTTGACTAGGGATTAACTTCCTTATATCTCCAATGTTTAGGGATTGAACAATGCCTTACATCATCAACACAGTCTTATTCAAAATCATACAGGTAACGATCTTGCGCATTTTCAATTACATCATTCTCTTTTGATTTTATTTGAAAAATAGATTGATACTGACAAAACAAAATATGAGTGAACACAAATGGATTTAAGCAAAACATGCATGTTTGTTTCATTATTATTATCATTTGAAAACCAGACAATTTTACAAATGAACAACATATAACAAACAAGAAAATATTATAAATGAGACATGATTGAATCAAAATGATATTTCTAGCCTTGATACTCCTTTGAAGAAGCAATTGAGTATGAGAAATCTTCACTACTAACTGCGTTCACAATCTGCCCACAGTGGTCTGGCAACGGGTTGGTTATGACATTAGGTCCTGCCTCAGAGAATAACAAAATATTTTGATCAATAAGCTATTGTACTCCTGATTGGAGAGACCAACAATCCTCGGTAGAATGTCCTATATGCCCGACATGGTAGGCGCACGATGCATTAGGATTGTGCTTTGCATGATACAGGAACGTAGCATGTGGAATATCCTTTGGCACAATGAGTTCTTGTTGGACAAGGTAAGGTAGCAACTGAGCATATGATACAGGGATCGGGTCACGATGAGGGCGTTTTCTATCAAACCGTCTGCATTGACCTTGTTGGGTCTGCCTCTAGAGGTTGAATATGGACGGTCTCCCTTGTGCCTGGGCCTTCTGAAGTTGTTTTGTCTTTTTCTCCAGATTTGTTTGATTCTTCTGGAAAGAAGAGATAATTCTTCTTCATCATCAGAATCTTCATTCTCATAGTCATCAACTTCTTCCTCTTCATCTTGAAAGGCTTTGTTCCTTTTTGGCTTTTTTCTTTATGATATAGGCTTTAGAGCAACATATTTGCTTTTCTTCTGAGGTTCTTCTAGCTGTATTTCATGACTTATGAGGGAGTTGATAAGTTCTTCAAGACTTATGTTGTTCAGATCCTTGGATAGCTTCAAAGCAGTAACCATATGTATCCACTTCTTGGGAAGACTTCTAATTATCTTCTTGATGTGATTTGCTGTAGTATATCCTTTGTCTAGAACATTGAGTCCTGCAACCAAGGTTTGAAACCTTAAGAACATCACTTCAACAACTTCATCATCTTCCATTTTGAAGGCTTCATACTTCTGGATTAAGGCCATAGCCTTAGTCTCTTTAACTTGATTATTGCCTTCGTGCGTCATTTTCAAGGAGTCAAAAATATCTTTGGTTGTTTCTGTGTTGGTTATCTTCTCGTACTCATTGTAGGATATAGTATTTAATAGAATGGTTCTTGCTTTATGGTGATTCTTGAAATCATGCTTATGATTGTCACTCATTCTGCTTCTTGGAATAGGAATACCAAGTGCAGAGATGGGTAACTCATAACCATTTATAACCATATCCCAGATATCAACATCGTAGCTTAGGAAGAAACTTTCAATTATGTCCTTCCAGTAGTCAAATTTTTCTCCATAAAAAACTGGAGGTTTTGCGTTGTAGCTATCTCTTTCATTTGTGTTATCCATGAAGTTTTTCTTACCCTGGGTCTCTCTACACAGTTAAGTGTTTGATTCAAAAATCAACAATAGAGTCGAAGCTCTGATACCAATTGAAGGTAGAGAAAAACAAGAAAGGGGAGGGGGTTGAATTGTTTTCACAGGAACTAAAAACTTTTTGTAACACCACACGCACAAAATAAAAACTAACAACAGAAAGAATTTATCCTGCTTCGCTTGAAATTCAAAGTTACTCCAGTCCACCCGGCCAAGGTGATTTCGCCTTCAATAAGGACTTAATACACTAATCTCAATAGATTACAAAATTCGTCAAAGAGTTTAACAACCTCTTAGACCTCTCAAGTCTACACACCTAAACAAGTCACTTGAGGAATTACAAACAATTTCAAGAATTACAAGTGTTTCACTAGATGCTTATATTTAAGAACAATAAAAGACAACCACACAATATTGAGCAACAACTCTTGTATGGAGACTACTTCTTACAACAATAATGGTGACAAATATTCAGAGTATGAGAATGTTGTTGTATCAAAGTTGTTTTTAGCAAGTTGTACGAAGGCCTTTATATAGCACTTAAGATGATACTGTTAGGGGGCAATCAATAGAGATTATGTGTCAGTTGTGGGAGTTAAAAGGTAGTAAATTTCTTGTCCTTTCCATAAAAGTCTTGGAGCGTAATCCATCGTTTCCTTAAAAGCAATTGTACTATAATTTGAATACTTCAAGCATAAGTTTCTGATTAGGTGATATCTGATGGCGTGTTGAGCATTTGTCAGAGTGAGCATGATTAAAGTCTTCAGAGTTAGAGTCTTCAGATATCTCTTGTAGAGTCTTCAGGTATCTCTTGCAGAGACTTCAGATATCTCTTACAGAGTTTTCAAAATTAAAGCTTGAACTTCAGCTTCAAATTCTTCAAGTGATTGCTCCTCAGATGTATTTTGTTCAGAGTCAGATCTGATTACTCTTTATGTTGGGTCGGAGTTTTTGGACTAAATCAGATGCCAGATATTCGTTTCTTGATGATCAGAAGATGACTTATCAGAGTCATTTTAACTTAGAATCCTGCACGCTTGAGAGAATTATTAGGGTACCGAATTGTTTCATTCTTTGTTATCATCAAAACTTAGAGATATATTACAGAATCAAAATCTTGTTCTAACAAAAACCATTGAATAGAGCATTCAAAGCTTTGGAGTTTCTAAGAGCCAATTCATCATCTTCCTTAGACCGGTCCTCTTCAAGCTTCAGATTAGTAGTAACTTTTCCAACTTTGTCATTCATGACAAGATGTTCCCAGCCCTTGATGACAACTTTCTATGTCTTGCTATCCATAGATTTTATGGATGTCGTCATCCTTGCTTTCCAATAGTCATAGTCGAACCATATAATATGAGGGGTCTGTTAATGAATCATCATTCCTTATCCAGGATACCATAAAGTATCTTCCCCGAATCTCACCTAGAAACAGAGTAGGATGCCTGCTCTGATACCAATTAAAATTCTGGTATGCAGATCCTGGATGTCGTACATGATGTCAAGACACCAGGGTCAACATATTATCACACCACAAACAATGTTAAGATTTAAATAACAACACGATAGGAAATAACATAAGTAGTTGTTAACCCAGTTCAATGCAACGTCACCTAGATCTGAGGGCTACCAAGCCATGAAGGATATCCACAATCACATAATTAGTTAGAGGTTCTGAACAACCTCAGGTTTTACAAATTTCTCACCTAATCTTTACTCGTGGATGTTTCTATCTAATACACTCCTAGATATGAGACCCTTCTCACTTCCCTTCAACCATACAACAAACTATAACAGAAAAGTACAATCCACTCTTGCTTAAAAGCTTATGAGGGTTTGACAGTTACAACTCAATAAACCAGGTCCAATTCAAGTATCAAGGAGATACTTGACTGGATCACACGATACAAAGACACAAACCCTAATTTAGAGAATATTTTGAACTGTTTTGATACCTTATTGGGTTTAGAAATGATTTATAAATAGCAGTGGAAAGACATGGGCTTTGGTCTTGATTCACAGCAGGTCCAAGGACTCTACATAATCTTCAGCAGATTTGATTTCATTTAGATCAAATGTTTCCTAAAATGTTTTGACATCTTTACTTCGTAAATAAGTCACGGCAAAATAGTCTTTTGCTTTTTAGAAAACACTATACATGTTTCGTGAACTAAATCTTCAGTGTATCTTCGGATAAACCATAAAAGGAAACAAATCTAACAATATAGTAAAATAGGTCACACTCTTATGTTAAATGAATATGTCAAGACATCTTGTTTAACATCTGACAATAATACTTGTTTTTCTAAAATGCGACCAATCACTACATATCAAACCTAACAGATTTAATGTCCCATCTTCTGCCCTGTATGCCAACCTCAAGAGGAAACTATTGATCACAACTTCATGAAATGTGATTAGGCAAATAAGGTTTAGTTTATATCTGGAATGAACATTAAATTTAATAATATTGGAAGGATCGATATTCAAAACTGGATATGGAAGACCTTTAAGGACAAGGACAATGATATTAATATTAGGATATTTCACACTCTTTATTGCATATGGAGGTCTAGAAAAAGGGCCATATATGATGACTACATCTCTACTAGCAAGAAGGTTGCTACCTACACTGACTACCTTAACAACAATAATAATCATTACATAAATAATAATGAGGTCACTACAAACACTACAAATACATATCACAGGAAATACATCAAGAATAACACTACAACAAACAACAACACAAAGGAAAACATCACTACAAATAACAACAGGAACAACAAGATCGATAGTTACAATATGTGCGACAACACCAACAAATATAGGGAGACCACACATCAATAAAAGCCCAAGAACAAAAGAAATAACAATTGGCAAAACAAGAAGGAGTTTGCTTCATGACAGAACCTACCTCCAAAACCCTGATCAGATGAAGACAACAAATCAAAATCAAAATCATAATAATCTAAACAAAATGGGTATGAGGCAACAAGGTAAGAATAATGATAAAGCTCAATATGGGTGTACACAGGTTGGGTAAACCCAACAAACCCACCCAAACTGATCCAAAGAAATGGGTTGGGTCGATCATTGGGTGAACACATTTTTCAAAAATGAAAACCATTAAAAATAATTGGGTTATGGGTAAACCCACACCAAACCCACAAAAGCCATGGGTTATTGTGTGACCATTTTTAGTTGTTTTCTTGTAATTTGATGAATGATGATTTTGATGTCTTTTATCTTGGTTGCTTCAATTACAATATTTTGAACATATTTTATATTATAAATAATTGTGATATGGCGAACTGACTTTTGTGTTTTGTTTTGAAAAACAATGTCGCGGATAGCAAGAGTCGCCACCGACTTTTCTTTTATCAAATAAGGAAAGGCGGAAAAGAACAGGAAAGACCTTGATTAGATTTTGAGTTCGGGAGGTACATTATACAAAGGGAAGGTGTTAGCACCCTTTGTATTCATGGTTATCCATGGGCTCTTAATTGCTTAGCTCACTTATGTTTTCCTTGTTCGAGAAAGTGTTTGAGAAATGTAGGGTGTTTAGAAAATATTTGAATGGAGAGTTTAACTTTATAATGATTCTTGTACGAATGTATACAAAGTGTTTATCTCGTTTGATTTTTAAAGATGTTTAGAAAAATATAACTCGGCGATGATTCTGGTGCGAATGTATGCCAAGTGGTGATTTTCTAAAAGATGTTTTGAAAAGTGGGAGGTGTGAAAAGTATTTTAAGCTGCGAGCAAGCATTTAAGAGTTATACCTGACCAAGGTCTTTATAGGTATTTCCTATCCTTAGGAGGGTAAAACTGTCCTTACTATTGAGATGTAAGTAGTCTTAGCCTTTGGATGTAAAGGGACATCGTAGGGTCGTCGATCGGTCATTGAAGGCAACATTTGTAAGGATACCTTAGCATTCGAAGGGACGATCATCATTTAACCGTAGGCTACCACGAAGGGTCATCGGGGGACAAAGTCATGTATTCGAAGGCAACATTCGAGGGACTATGATGATTTAACCGAAGGGTCTTTGCTAAGGGTATCCTTACATGCGCGGAACATGGCCGTAATATCGTAAGGCACCAAAGAGAGGGCCCAAATCATATGTTCGAAGGCAATGTAATCAGTCAAGTAATTAAATGAATCTTCACAAGGGTATCCCACAAATAAAGTGGAATACCTAGCCAACTGTCTCTTCAGGAGTATGTGAACCCTCACAAAATTCAACAAACGGGTTAGAATACCAAGCTAGGGTGCAACCAAGAATTGCACCAAACAGCAATAATGGTGTCAGGCAAACAGCGTGTAGATGCAATAGAAAACATGTCAATCAAGTACAGAACATATTAGAATGTAACTAGAAAAAAACAAATACTATCATATTCGCTATTGCCTCGCCTAGCGAAGGCTTGGCGAACCCTCGCTACATGTTCGCTCAGCGAAGTGATGGCGAACGACTGCGGGTTCTGGGTTCTCCTTTGATAACAGTGCGATTTCCGGAACCCCAACCCTATGGCATCCATTACAGAAATTACATGGTTAAACATTCAAGATATTGTGTTACACGTTCATGCATACTTAAACCCATATGCAAAACCTAATGAGAAATTCAATCAAAATGCCTCATGTATTTGCAGATATCAAATTAGGAGCATAAAATTGGTGGGGCTGTGGCAAACCTATTTGCAATTGAGTTGGGCGGAGGTAACCTTTGTGCAGATGAGTTTCCTTCGGGGTATCCGGGGGTTACTCTGAATTCTCTTCGTTAGCCTCCAGGGTTTTTTTCGGTTGCCTCTGTTAGGGTTTGCTTGTTCCCTCTCTGTCCACCGTCTGTCTATCTTCTCTGTGTGAAGTTCTGGTATTTATAATAGTTGTGTCTTGGTGGGCTCAGAATTAAGCCCAAAATTTTATGGTATTTCGTGAGCTCGCTAGGCGAGTGAGGTAGCGAAGGATTCGCCTAGCGAAGGGTTTGCTCGCCTAGCGAGCATGCCAGTTTAGGTCATCTTCTGGATTTGGTAACCTGTGCGCTGGAACCTTGTTCCTTTAACATTAATGTCTTGAAAATGGATTAGAATGTCTTGAAAAATGTCCTGAACACTTAACGGGCAAATTTTGGGGTATGACAGCTGCCCCTGTTCAATATTCATAAACCGAGAGAGTTAGAATGGTATGTATGCCATTCGTGATCTGGAGGTGGAAGATTATTGAACACTTAGAATGCCCCAAAAATTTGCGCTTGTTAATTAAAAGTTAGTCTTAATGGAGATGGGCTTAAAGATGCCATCCAGAAAGTATGAGGATGAAGGCTTCAGAGTGCGTCGTACATTAGACCATATTTGAAGACATGGGTGTCATACTGGGTCTTACGCTAGACCGTATAATGAGTCATTCATTAGGTGATATTAGAGTGAGCTGAACCTTATGAGATAAGGATCTGAATGGGTCATACACTACTAGGGATAAAGGATCAGAATGGATCATACGCTAGATCGTATCTGAATTGCAGAATGAACCGTCCGTTAGGTTGCATCTGGAGAGGTAAAGATCAGAATGGATCGTACGCTACGTCGTATCTGAGTAGCAGAATGAGTCGTCCATTAGGCGGGTGACTTCACTAGGGATGGAAGATCAGACCGGATCATACGCTAGATCGTATCTGAGTAGCAGAATGAGCCGTCTGTTAGGCTGTATCTGGAGAAATAAAGGTTAGAATGGATCGTACGCTAGATCGTATCTGAGTAGCAGAATGAGCCGTCTGTTTGGCTGTATCTGATGATAAAAGGTAGTCGTACGCTAGATACACTTCAGAATGTACCGTACGCTAGGTAGTATCTGAGGAATAAAGATCAGAATGGATCGTACGCTAGATCGTATCTGAGTAGCAGAATGAGTCGTCCGTTAGGCTGTATCTGATGATAAAAGGGGGTAGTCATACACTAGACTACACTTCAGAATGTACCGTATGCTAGGTAGTATCTGAGGGGATGAACATCCAAATGGGTCGTACGCTAGACCGTATTGGAACAGTTGAAGGAACCATACGTTAGGTTGAATCAGAATGAACCGTACATTAGGCTATATCTGATGATATTTGTATATGTTGTATTTGCAATAAATGTCTGGGATGGGCTTAAAGATGCCATCATTAGGAGGATGTCAGAATGCTCATCAGAATGAACATCCATATGGATTATATCTGAAAGATGCATCTGAATCTAAAATGTAACCGATGAGGGTGTCCGTCTGAATGAACCTTTATTTTGACTGTATCGGGAGGATAATTAACCTGAAAAAGGTTAGCCTTGTAACACCCCGATAATAATAAAATAATTATTTGAATTGAGTTAATAATTTATTTATTAATTTAATTAAATAATTGGAAATTTTATTATTATTATTATTGGATTATTATTTTGGAAAATATATAAGTTGGACTTAAGGAAATATCCCATTTGGTAAGAAAAGGTTTTACGTGAAACAGAGAACGATCGTGAAAGAAGAGGAAAAGGGCAAAGAGACAGAGCGAGGGCTGAAGGTTGAAGAAGGAAGGGCTTGAGCTTAGAGATTCGCCGGATTAACTCAGGTAAGGGGGGTTTATCGTCAATTAACGGGTATTATGGGATAATATGTCATGGGTAGTGATAAGCTGTTGATTGACCCTAATTGGGAATTGTGAATGCTGAAATTTTGTTGGATGAACCGTGTTAGAAGTTGAAATTTAGTCAGGTAATTGAGTCTGTTGTAATTTCCCGATCGTATGGCTTTTTACGGAATCGGATTCGGAGGTCCGGAAGTCCTCCAATGGCGGAAAATGCGGAGAATTCTGCATTCTGCCTTGAGTTAGTGCAGGAACAGCTTCTGTCTTGCGTTAACCGGTTAACCCAGGGTGTTAACCGGTTAACACTGTTGTAATTTCTGATATTTGGCTGTTTGTGCTGCGTTAACCGGTTAACCCAGGGCGTTAACCGGTTAACACTGTTAAAATTTTGAGACAGAAGGCGTGTTGTGCTGCGTTAACCGATTAACCCAGGGCGTTAACCGGTTAACGCTGTTGCAGAGTGGAAAAATGTTAATTTTAATGTTGTGTGCCTATTTGAGGGTTGGTCTATGTTGGCTTATGATGTAATAGAGATTAATTCCCGCTGTTTTGAGCAGTATAGATATTAGTGGAGTGTACTAATATTGTGGTTGTTGTTTGGCATGATATAATATGTTTTTGTGATAAATTGTGTTGATAATGTGGAATGGTATACATGATGTTGTGAATGTATGCATTTGTGAATAGACTATTCTATGGCTTAGAGTGTGAGCATGTGTCTATTCTTGATTATCGTTGATGTTGCATTGCTAGGTGATTAGCATGCGTATTGTGGCCTTCGGGTGGTAGCTAATTCCCATGGTGAGGAATTAGTGAGTAAGTCATGTTGATTGTTGTTGTTGTTGTTTGCATGCTAGGTGATTAGCGTGCATGTCATGGCCCATTTGGGGTGGTAGCTAATTCCCATGGTGAGGAATTAGTGAGTGAGTCACTATGTCTCAAATGAGTGGGACTAGTGAGCTTGGTAGCCGTGCCTGGATTTGGACGGTGAGGTTGAACTATATGTTCACAACATAGTCGGTACCGCATGCATAAGAGTCTCATTGCACAATGAATGTATGGCATATGATATGAATGGATGCATTCCAGTATCATATGTGTGTTGTGTGTTGTGTTGTTAATGTTAAATATGATTGAGATTTTTACTGTTGAATATGATGGTTGGATGGATATTGCCGTTGCTGAGTGCGTAGTTTGATTAGGGTGAATTAATGTGTTATTTACTTAGCATTACATGTTGTTCTATAATGCTTATTATATTGATTGAAGAACTCACCCTTACAACTATTTTTCAGGTAACGAGCAGTGAGTTGAGTAGAAGCTAGTGCTATGGAGTCTAGTGTCGTCCTTAGTGGGTCATGCTCTGGTAGATGTAACATCGGGAGGGGATGTTTGACTATGTTTTAATTTAGTTGTTGATCAACTCTACATGTAATATAGTACATGCTTTGAATTGTTGATGTTTTGTATCCGCTGCGTATTATGCAACTGTTTTATTTGATAAATAAATGAGCATGACCGGATGTTTTGATAAATGTTTGTGAAATGATTGTGTGACACCCTTCGGGGCATAATTACTCTGATTAACATGTTATTATTTTAATTAAATAATTTGGGGTATTTAGAAGGGTGTTACAAGCCTCATGCCATGTCATGATGCATGAGATATTTTATGCTTGTGAAAATAAATGTGAACATTGCATGCATGTATATGATGCGAAATGATGCATGAATGAATTATGCGTCTGAAAATTTTGCCAGGGGAAAATAAATCCCCATATTCTGATTGGAGATATTTGTATTGATGACCCTTTCTTAGCTGGGGATATCTGATTTCTTGTCTGATGGTAGAAATATTCAACAGGACCTGGCTGGGGGATAAAAGAGATGACCAGTCTGTCTAGTAATGCCAATTTCTTATGGGAAATAACTGGTTTTGCTAGGGAATAGGATTAGCAACCGAATTCATCGGAAAGCATGGTTAGACTTTATCCTCGACCCTAAAGTCTTTTAGTAACTGCTATTTCTATTTTATGCATGTATTTTCGGTAAACATCAATCATGTTCAAATGCATATATTAATTCGAATTAAATCAATGGACGTTTATGCAAACAAAACAGAGAAAGTAAAACAAAAGCATCTTTTTGGCAATAAAATTGTATCGATTTTGAAAGAGGGCCTATAAACAGGCAATTTGAGTACAAGGAGACATAAATCCTAGTAAGAGGAAATTGTCAAGAAAGCAAAGAAAAAGCTATGAAGAAAAAAAGTCCTATTGATTTTAACTCCACTATTGTCATTATGTCTTCAAGCCTCTCATTTCCTGTTGTCGGATAGATGTGATTGGCTTGTTCAGTCCCTTTGACTTGGGTGAAGCTGACCGAGAACGGGACATAGTCATACGCTTTTATCCCTAATTTTTGCCTGGACCGCCTTTTCAGGTTTTTAGTCCACCAGGATACCCTTTTTTTCCCAAGCCGCCTTTTCAGGTTTTCAACTTACCGGGTGTACATTTTTATATGCTTATCCCTAATTTTTGCCCGAACCCTTTTGGTTCGCCGGGATGCCCTTACTTTTGCCTAGATACGTCGACCTAGCGGGTCTCTTTTATGTGTAGTATTTTTTAACTATGTCTGCGTTCACGGGATGTGGGAAGTCTTCGCCATCCATTGTAGCAAGCATCATGGCTCCACCAGAGAATACCTTCTTAACTACAAATGGCCCTTCGTATGTGGGAGTCCATTTGCCTCTAGAATCACCTTGTGGTAGAATGATACGCTTTATTACCAAGTCGCCAATTTGATATACCTGTCTCTTGACTTTCTTATTAAACGCCTGGGTCATGCGCTTCTGATATATTTGTCCATGACAAACAGCCGCGAGTCTCTTTTCATCAACCAAATTTATCTGATCGAGTCGAGTCTGAATCCATTCATCTTCATCTAAGCCTGCATCTTTCATAATTCTTAGAGAGGGAATCTGAACTTCCACTGGTAAAATGGCTTCCATTCCGTACACTAAAGAGAAAGGCGTTGCCCCTGTCGAAGTGCGTACTGAAGTGCGATAACCATGAAGAGCAAAGGGTAACATCTCATGCTAGTCCTTGTATGTTACTGTCATCTTTTGTATGATCTTCTTAATATTCTTATTGGCGGCTTCTACGGCGCCATTCATCTTTGGCCGGTACGGAGAAGAGTTATGGTGTTTTATTTTGAACTGCGTGCAGAGTTCAGTAATCATCTTGTTGTTCAAATTAGTACCATTGTCAGTGATAACTCTTTCAGGGATGCCATACCGACAAATAAGACTATTCTTGATGAACCGTGCCACCACATTCTTGGTGACAGAAGCAAATGAGGCTGCCTCTACCCACTTCGTAAAATAATCAATAGCAACAAGAATGAAATGATGTCCATTAGAAGCAGTAGGTTTAATCTCTTCAATCATATCAATGCCCCACATTGCAAAGGGCCAAGGTGTTGTCAACACGTTAAATGGAGTAGGAGGTACATGTACTTTGTCCGCATAGATCTGGCACTTGTGGCAAGTTCTGGAGTGATGGTGGCAATCAGCTTCCATGGTAGACCAATAATACCCTGATCTCAGAATCTTCTTGGCCATCGTATGTCCACTAGAATGAGTCCCAAAAGTATCGTCGTGTATGTCTTCCATAATCTTTTCTGCTTCCCTTTTATCCACACAGCGAAGTAAAGTCGAATCATGATTACGTTTGTATAATACTCCATTACTCAAAAAGAATTTAGCGGAGAACTTCCTCAGAAACTTTCTGTCATTGATGGATGCCCCTTCAGGGTATTCTTGAGTTTCTAGATATCTTTTTACTTCGTGGAACCAAGGTTTCTCTTCTACTTCATCAGTATTCAGTTCATAATAATATGCTGGTTCATCTAATCGTGCAATGGTGATCATGGGAGCTTCATTATCCCATCTGACTCTGAACATAGATGACATGGTAGCCAATGCGTCTGCCAACTGATTCTCTTCTCGTGGAATATGTTCGAATGTAATCTCTTCAAAGTATGGGATTAATGTTAACACCCGCTCTCGATAAGGGATGAGATTCGGATGTTTAGTGTCCCATGCTCCTTTGATCAGACTGGTTACTAAGGCTGAGTCCCCGTACACACTCAAAAACTTGATTCTCAGGTCTATAGCAGCTCTGAGTCCCAAAATACATGCTTCATACTCAGCCATATTGTTGGTACAGTCAAAACATAGTCTAGCAGTGAAAGGCGTATGGCGACCCCTGGGAGAAATAATTACAACACCAACACCATTGCCCAATGCATTAGAAGATCCGTAAAAAACCATAGTCCATCGGGATCCCAGTTCGGGTCCTTCATCTGGTCCAGGTTCTTCATAATCAGTGACAAGCAATACATCCTCATCTGGGAACTCAAAATTCATAGATTGGTAATCATCAACTGCTTGATGAGCCAAATGATCAGCTAACACGCTTCCTTTGATGGCTTTCTGAGTAGTATATTGGATATCATACTCTATTAAAATCATCTGCCATCTTGCTATTCTTCCGGAGAGGGCAGGTTTCTCAAATATATATTTGATAGGATCCATCTTAAAAATCAATAAAGTGGTATGATTCAACATATACTGTCTTAGTCGGCGAGCAGCCCAAGCCAAAGCACATCAAGTTTTCTCGAGCAATGAGTATCTTGTTTCACAGTCGGTAAACTTTTTGCTAAGGTAGTATATGGCATGCTCTTTTCGACCAGACTCGTCATGTTGCCCCAACACATACCCCATTGAATTTTTTAACACGGTCAAATACATGATTAGAGGTCTTCCTTCAACTGGTGGCATCAGAATTGGAGGTTCTTGGAGATACTTCTTGATTCTGTCAAAAGCTTCTTGACATTCATCATTCCATACCATCTCTTAATTTTTTTCTCAGTAATTTGAAGATGGGTTTGCAGGTAGCAGTCAAATGGGAGATAAATCGGGCAATGTAATTCAAGCGTCCCAAGAAACCTCTGGCTTCTTTATCTGTACGGGGAACTGGCATTTCTTGAATTGCTCTCACCTTAGCCGGGTCAACCTCAATTCCTTTGTCACTGACAATAAAGCCCAAGAGTTTACCGGATCTTACTCCAAAGGTGCATTTGTTCGGGTTCAACCTCAACTTGTATTTCTTCAACCTCTCAAACAGTTTGTATAAATGATCGAGATGTTCTTCTTCAGTATGAGATCTGGCTATCATGTCATCCACATATACCTCTATTTCATGATGGATCATATAATATGATATGAAACCACCATAGCACGCTGGTATGTTGCCCCTGCATTCTTTAAACTGAATGGCATTACTTTGTAACAGAAAGTGCCTCATTGCGTCACAAATGTAGTTTTCTCCATGTCCTCAGGTGCCATCTTAATCTGGTTATAACCTGAGAATCCATCCATGAATGAGAATACCTTGTGTTGAGCGGTGTTATCTACCAGAACATCAATGTGCGGAAGTGGAAAGTCATCTTTGGGACTCGCTTTATTTAAATCTCTGTAATCTACACACATTCGCACCTTACCATCCTTCTTTGGCACTGGTACCACATTAGCAACCCATTGAGGATAAGAAGTAACAGCCAGAAAACCTGCATCAAATTGTTTCATAACCTCGGTTTTGATTTTCTCAGACATTTCAGGACGCATGCGACGAACCTTTTGCTTAACAGGATGACAATCTTCCTTCATTGGCAAACGGTGCACTACTATATCAGTATCTAGTCCTGGCATGTCTTCATAAGACCAAGCAAAAATCTCTATATAGTTATGTAACATCTGAATCAATCTTTCTTTGACACTGTTTTCCAAGCCTGCTCCTATTTTGACTTCTTTCTTGTCTACTTCGGTACCCAGATTTACAGTTTCAATTGATTCCTCATGCGGCTGTATAGTCTTTTCTTCTTGCAGTAACAGTCTGGCAAGCTCTCCAGGTACTTCACAATCTTCCTCACTTCCCTCCTCGGCTTGGTAGATCGGATTTTCAAAGTCATAATGAACAGTAGCAGAATTATAATCAACAGGATCCATAGTGGATATGGATCTGCAATTTGTTACGTGAGTGTGTGTAAGAAAGCATAGCTTGTTTAAAAGATGACAGGAAAGATAAAGAGCGCAATATTTGAATGCAAAAAGTCCATTGATTTATTGAATGTGGATATGCTTATGAAAATGACAAAACCCTTAAAAAATTAGCTATTTGTGCCTCGGGCATAGACACAATGCTTTAAGAAGTTCAATTGTAAAAATTAAAAATTTGCAACACTAAAATAGGCAATAACAATTACTCCGGACTAAAGGAAATCGGGATAGTGTCTTCAGCCTTCCAATTATTGAGTCCGTCACCAATTGTTGGGAAAATCCAGCTATCCAAGTCGCAATCACTATCAACATCTTCTACAGCATTAATCTGATCTTTGACTACCTTTTCAGAGCTAAATCCCAGGCCAAATCTATCAGACTTGTACGGTACATCGATCAGTTGACCCCAGCCAGTACGACCACCATCTTCGACCACAGCTTGAGCGTCTTTCAGAGAAGTCATAGCAGGAGGAGCACGAATAACCTTGGGCATACGGGCGGTTGGCTTAAGGACAGGACTGGTCGGAGGAACTACTTCAAATGACTGAGAAGGAGTCTCAAAGAACTCACCATCCATCTCGACGTATCTGAAGGTATGCACACTACTGACAATATACTCTTCTTCTCCACACACAGTGACAATCTTACCCTCTATTGGATACCTCAGCTTTTGATGGAGAGACGAAGCTACAACACTTGCCCCATGAATCCAAGGGCATCCCAGCAAGCAGGAATAGGCAGGACGAATGTTCATTACGTGAAAGGTAGTGTTGAAGACTTGAGGTCTTATCTTGATAGGGAGAACCACTTCACCATGGACAACACTCTTCACACCATTATAAGCATGCACTACAACGTCACTAAGCTTCAGCTCAATGCTTTTACAGTCAAGTTTATCGAGCACAGCTTTCGGTAGCACATTCGAAGAAGAGCCATTATCGATTAACACATGAGACAAGGTGATCCCCTTACACTCAATGGAGATATGTAGAGCTTTATTGTGATTCTTTTCTGCTGGTGTCAGGTCAGCATCGGAAAAGCCTAGGCCATTGTCAACAGCCAAGTGAGCAACATAATTTTCGAACTGATCGATGGATGTCTCCTGAGGTACATGAGCGGTCTTCAAGAATTTTATCAATGCGTTGGCATGAGATTCAGAAGATAACAACAAGGATAACATCGAAAATTTAGACGGAGTATGCCCCAACTGTTCTACCACATCAAAATCACTCTTGCGAATGATTTTCAGCATTTCTTCTATTTCCTGTTTGGCAACATCTTCGGTAGTAACTTCTACTGGTGTCCTTGACTGAGAAGGACTGATTACTGGTTCTTTTCCTCGAGTTTCAGGGACGGGAGGTGAGATTTCTGGAGAAAAGATCCTTCCGCTTCGAGTAATTTTACTAGTCCCAACAATGTCAACGTCATTAGGATTAGCAGAATTATCATCTTGCTTTATGCCGTGGATGTAAACATCACCTCCATAATTCCACGGAATGGCTTTGCTTGAGGAATACGGTACTGGGCCAGGTGCAGTAATAATTAGGGGAGCTACCTTGGGCTCAGCAGTAATCTTCACAGGCACTCTAGTAGCGGTATTCTTCACTGGAACTTTGGATCTGGCAATCACAGATATTTCTTCAATAGGGTTTTCCACCTTAGTAATCTTTTCAAAGAGAATTGTACGATCATCCATCAGCTGTTGAATACCATTCCTCAGTTTTAAGCAATCATTGGGTCGGGGTATACAGAGATCGCAATTTTCAGCACAACCTGGAAATAAACCAGCTTGCAATAAATTCTTCTTAATGATCAGGAGAGGAGACGCTAAGTCAACTATATTAGAAATGTGAGAATTGTCATCCACAGCATTAACAGTCTTGTCATGATTAGGCATAGGAGCAGTGATGACATTAGGAGACTCCGGAGGATCAAATTCAATTTCTCCAGCGTCGATCATATCCTGAATCTTATTCTTCAACAACCAACAATCGTTTGTATCATGCCTGGGGCTATCGGAGTGATATGCACACCTGGCATTGGGATTATAACGAGGAGAAGTAGTGTTGGGATTTGCAGGAGGATCTCCGAGGGTAATTAAATTTGCTTTTAGCATACCCTGCAGTGCTTGTGCTAAAGTCATATTGATCTTCGTAAACTGTCTTTTTGGCTTGTCTTGTCTGTGTTGGAAGTTTTGAGATGGCGGTGCTGAAATCGTAACTGCTCCAACAGCATGGTCACGATTTTTCTTGTTATGACCCCTTTGACCGTACACAGCATTTGATTCGTTCCTCTCCTGATAGGACTTTTTGGTGCTTGCAGAGGTAGCCACCTGTATCTTTCCACTTCGAATGCCACTCTCAACATGTTCACCTGTTAATATAAGTTCAGTGAAACCCGGTGAGGAACTTCCCAATAGATGGTTGTAGAATGGGCCAGTCAGTGTACCCATGAACATGTCCACTAATTCTCGATCAGTCATAGGGGGTTTGACTCTGCCAGCCAAATCTCTCCATTTTTGAGCATATTCTTTGAAGCTTTCTTTAGAGCCCATCGTCATATTCTGCAGCTGTAGCCGAGTAGGCGCTAATTCAGAATTATACTGGTAGTGCTTGTAGAAAGCTGTCGCTAAATCAGTCCAGGTGCGGATGTTAGAGCTCTCGAGCTGATAATACCACTCTAACTGTGTGCCAGACAGACTCTCTTGGAAGAAATGGATCCATAGCTTCCTATCAGTGGTATACGGCTGAATCTTTCTCACATAAGCTCTCAGATGCATCTGAGGACAAGACGCACCGTCATACTTAGTGAAAGCGGGGACCTTGAATTTGCGGGGAATGACCATATCAGAGACCAGACCTAAGCCTTCGAAATCCAGACCGGGCGCCTTCTGACCCTCCATAGCTAGCATGCGTTCTTCCAGCAACTTATACTTATCATCTTTTGGAGAGTACTGTTCATTTTCATAGTCTTCATCGTCGTCCTCAGGGTTGAAGGGATCAACATTTTCCTCTTCTGAATCATTTTCTGTCTCCTCTTCGTGATGCTTCGGAATTCTAATCTTGACTCCTGCGGCCTGTCCTTTAAGCCTTCTTCCCGGGTTAATGTAACTCATAGCTTTCTTGTCTTTCTTCTTCTCGAGCAAGAGAGCCTTCAGCTCCTCCTGCCCCTTGGATAAGTTCAGGATCATCTCCTGGAATTGAGCATTCTGAGCCTGGAGATCTTTGACAGTTTGTTCGAGAGCCATCTTTCTGTTTAGAAGGAAGACCGTGAGAACATTGATCCTTTAGAATACCTGTTATACGATGTTATGTTATGCTATGCAATGTATGAAATGTTTTCAAGGACTTTCGGAATTTAACTTTGCGTAAACCTCCAAAAGAGGGAAACTTTTATTAATAATTTCTTTAATCAATGTTCATTACAAAAAATAATAAAAATACAATGAAAGCTCAAGTCTCCCAGGGACGGCTTCTTTTTGGGCGGAGATATGCATTGAGTCTTCGTTCCTCATTAAGCTGGCTGGTGAGCTCTAATACTTTCTTCCTTTCTGCACTGAACTAAGTTTCAAAAGTATCCCTTTCCTCTCTCAACTGGATCCAGAATTTCTTCAATTCTTCAACATTGGTAGGCATATCTGGATAAGGAATGATCTGAGGGGTACCTCCTTCAACTTTTGGTTCAACAATCAGAGGTCCGATTGCAAGATATGGCATGATAAGCTCACGAGCTCTGGCGCGTACCCATATGAGATAAGGTTCCATAGGAATAGAGTTTTTCTGTCCTAAAGTACTTCTTTTCACCATGCCCCAAGCTCGTACAAACCTTTGACGAAGACCTTGAGAGTCGTTGTCATAGTCAAACACAGTGCCTTGAATAATTATTTTATGTGGACCATCTCTTCGAGCATAACCAAACTGCCGTAGGGCTAAAGCTGGATTATAAGTAATACCTCCTCTTATCCCCAGGAGTGGTATGTTAGAGAATTCTCCGCAACAGTCAATGATGATAACATTTTCTTTGGGTTGGGGACACCAATGGATGTCCGAATGGGAGAGCGACATTATCCTTTGAGACCATTTCAAATTTTGCTCATTCTTTAAGACTGATTGAGGAAGGTGCGAAATAAACCACCTAGATAATAAAGGTACGCAACACATGAGAGTCCCTTGCCTTTTCATAGTACGAGTGTGAAGGGAATGAAAAATGTCTCTGAGCAAGGTGGGCACAGGGTTATGAGTGAGAAATATCTTAACAACATTCATGTCTATGAATTGATCCGGATTAGGAAATAGCACCAAACCATAGATTAGTAGGGCTAGAACCTCTTCGAAAGCATGGACATTCATAACTTTTAGGAATTCTCGGGCCTTATTTATCAGAAATTTGGCAAGTAAACCCTTAACTCCACTTCTTGTTACCCAATTAGTTTTAATGTCGGACTTTGTCATGTGTAAAGCCGCGGCAACTTCTTCAGACTTCAGAATCTTTTCTAAACCACTGAAAGATGTTTGATCAAGGATAGGTATCCCAAGCAGCCTGGAAAACTCTTCTAATGTGGGTACCAACTGATAATCTGGGAAGGTGAAGCAATGATGTTTAGGATCGAAGAACTGGAATAGAACTCTCATCATATCTTCTTTGAAACCGGTGGTAACTAAATTGAGGAGAGAACCATGTTTCTTGATGAATTGAGCATGATCGGGCAGTTCTGACACTAAATCCTTGAGTTGAGGAGAGATCGCTACAAGATTGATCCGGATGGTCTTCCTGGAAGTCATAACCTGTTTAACAGAGTAAAGTTAAACCCCTAAGTCCTTGAAATGGTTAGTACAATGTCATGATGTTATGATGTTATGATGTTATGATGTTATGTAAGTAACAAACACAAACAAGTCACACCGCAGTCATTCCTAGGTTTTTAAGGCTTGCATGAGTTCCATAGGTAAGTACCCTCCCCACTGAAGTTTGGTTGGTTCCACCTGTCCTAGAATAGTAACCGGGTTCTAGAAGGATCTCAAATCATCGACCTTTCCTTAAGTCCACTTCAGTGCAACACCAAGCGGTTGACTAAAATTTCCCTAAAGTCCAATCTCAAAGAGTGTAGTATCGAGTATCAACCAACCCCAGTCGGAACCGAAGTCAGTTATCTCACTACTTTCTAATGGCTAGGATGAGTCAATTAGGGTTCTAAAGGTCTGGTTAATGCTTTGATGACACCACGCAGACGCCAAAATTTTCCTCAGGTAAACATGAGGAACATCAGGACATCTAAAGTGTCACATTAACCGTAGCCATCATTTTAACCATTCCAGTATACGCCGGACAGTCGCGATGATCTCTTGCTACTTACCTAAGGTACACTAGATCCGGGTGTAGGATCTTTCACTCAAGCATAGAATACCAAAACAATCCCTTAAAAGTAAAGCAGATGAAGGAACAATTCGAAAACATAAATGACCTTCTTTTTTTTTCTTTTCTTTTTTTTTAAAGGTAACCTCTCTTTTTAAGTCCCCAGTGGAGTCGCCAGTTCTGTCATACGGTGAACTGACTTTTGTGTTTTGTTTTGAAAAACAATGTCGCGGATAGCAAGAGTCGCCACCGACTTTTCTTTTATCCAATAAGGAAAGGCGGAAAAGAACAGGAAAGACCTTGATTAGATTTTGAGTTCGGGAGGTACATTATACAAAGGGAAGGTGTTAGCACCCTTTGTATCCATGGTTATCCATGGGCTCTTAATTGCTTAGCTCACTTATGTTTTCCTTGTTCGAGAAAGTGTTTGAGAAATGTAGGGTGTTTAGAAAATATTTGAATGGAGAGTTTAACTTTATAATGATTCTTGTACGAATGTATACAAAGTGTTTATCTCGTTTGATTTTGAAAGATGTTTAGAAAAATATAACTCGGCGATGATTCTGGTGCGAATGTATGCCAAGTGGTGATTTTCTAAAAGATGTTTTGAAAAGTGGGAGGTGTGAAAAGTATTTTAAGCTGCGAGCAAGCATTTAAGAGTTATACCTGACCAAGGTCTTTATAGGTATTTCCTATCCTTAGGAGGGTAAAACTGTCCTTACTATTGAGAAGTAAGTAGTCTTAGCCTTTGGATGTAAAGGGACATCGTAGGGTCGTCGATTGGTCATTGAAGGCAACATTTGTAAGGATACCTTAGCATTCGAAGGAACGACCATCATTTAACCGTAGGCTACCACGAAGGGTCATCGGGGGACAAAGTCATGTATTTGAAGGCAACATTCGAGGGACTATGATGATTTAACCTTAGGGTCTTTGCTAAGGGTATCCTTACATGCGCGGAACATGGCCGTAATATCGTAAGGCACCAAAGAGAGGGCCCAGATCATATGTTCGAAGGCAATGTAATCAGTCAAGTAATTAAATGAATCTTCACAAGGGTATCCCACAAATAAAGTGGAATACCTAGCCAACTGTCTCTTCAGGAGTATGTGAACCCTCACAAAATTCAACAAACGGGTTAGAATACCAAGCTAGGGTGCAACCAAGAATTGCACCAAACAGCAATAATGGTGTCAGGCAAACAGCGTGTAGATGCAATAGAAAACATGTCAATCAAGTACAGAACAGATTAGAATGTAACTGGAAAAAAACAAATACTATCATATTCGCTACTGCCTCGCCTAGCGAAGGCTTGGCGAACCCTCGCTACATGTTCGCTCAGCGAAGTGCTGGCGAACGACTGCGGGTTCTGGGTTCTCCTTTGATAGCAGTGCGATTTCCGGAACCCCAAACCCTATGGCATCCATTACAGAAATTACATGGTTAAACATTCAAGATATTGTGTTACACGTTCATGCATACTTAAACCCATATGCAAAACCTAATGAGAAATTCAATCAAAATGCCTCATGTATTTGCAGATATCAAATTAGGAGCATAAAATTGGTGAGGGTGTGGCAAACCTGTTTGCAATTGAGTTGGGCGGAGGTAACCTTTGTGCAGATGAGTTTCCTTCGGGGTATCCGGGGGTTACTCTGAATTCTCTTCGTTAGCCTTCAGGGTTTTTTTCGGTTACCTCTGTTAGGGTTTGCTTGTTCCCTCTCTGTCCACCGTCTGTCTATCTTCTCTGTGTGAAGTTCTGGTATTTATAATAGTTGTGTCTTGGTGGGCTTAGAATTAATCCCAAAATTTTCTGGTATTTCGTGAGCTCGCTAGGCGAGTGAGGTAGCGAAGGATTCGCCTAGCGAAGGGTTTGCTCGCCTAGCGAGCATGCCAGTTTAGGTCATCTTCTGGATTTGGTAACCTGTGCGCTGGACCCTTGTTCCTTTAACATTAATGTCTTGAAAATGGATTAGAATGTCTTGAAAAATGTCCTGAACACTTAACGGGCAAATTTTGGGGTATGACAATAATGATTTTAACTTATTTAGAATGCCACATTTTTTATTATTTTGATGTTAATTCTTGTAAGTATTTTATGTAATTCTAGGTATTACTTTAATGTAACTTTAGTTTTTACAAATATGTTAATGATGAATTTTTTTGTGCACTTAGAAAATTGATATTTTGAAAAATAGAGAGGTAATAGTTTAAACTATTTATTAAGAAAAAAAAGTGACACATCATTTATAATTATATAAGGAAGAAAAAAAGGGGGAAATTAGGTAACCCACTACCTAATCCACAAATTTGTGATTTTACCCAAACCAATCCAATGATGTCGTGGGCAGTTATTTTACCTCATCCAAACTGGTGTACCTTGTACGAGTTGGGTCATGTTTTTACTAAATTCAACCCAAACCGATTTACCTACACCCCTATAGCTCAATAGAAAGAAAAAGATAGAAGGACGTATATGGAGAAGGGCTCTGAAAGGAATACTCAAAGTAGCTAATACTAGAAGAATATACGGAACAAGCTTGGGAGCAGAGGATAATGGCAAAGAGGAGGAAGCTCAAAATGTAGCAAAGTAGCCAACAAATCCAAGCCCACAACTTGAAAAATATCAAAAACCAAAATAAGGGAATCAAAATAGAAGAAGACTTGAAGCACAACAATAACAAGAAGAAAAGTCAAAACAGAAAAAAAGATGAGAGCAAAGATGGAAACATTACCAAGCATCAAAGTGATGAGAATGGTAAGGCCAATGACATAAAACACATCACTAATGGTAGCAAAAACAAGAGAAATAACAATATCAAGCACCATATTTAAGAGTGATGGAGAAAGAAAATATCCAAACATCAGGAGCATCGCAACCTGAGTATGGGAGAGAAAAATCAGAACCAAATCATCAGTAAGAATGACATGCAGAAGAACAAAAATGAAAAAAATAAAAGACATGCAAAGGAAAATAACAACAATACTCATACCTGGGAGAAAACGAAAGTTCTTATCACTTATGATGCAAATTTATCGGTGAGTGGCAAGTGGAACACATAAGCATGGTTTAAAGATAACAACGGGGATACTCTAGCGACGACGACCTGGAGCTAGAAAGGTTATCGGTATGTTAAGGCGGAGGAAGCTGAAGCGATGCTCAACGCACTTATGGCGGCGAAGAACATGCAAGCAAAAGAAGTGGATATCTACACCTGGTTGTAAAAGCTTGGCCATAAAAATCTATAAAATGGACACATTCTAAAGGAAAGAGGAAATGGTTTTAGAAGAGTGGAGAAACAAAGGTAAATTGATGAACAAACAAAAAAGTGATAGGTCTCTCTACAATTTGATTTCCAACAACATTAGAGAAACCCTAAGGGACTTCAAAACTTGGACCGTTGATCACATCAATAGGGAGAAAATGAACAAGCCCACTACTTAGTCCAAAAAATAATTACTGAAAAAAAACCTTTTTGTAATTAACATTGGGCTCGATTCTAACAATTGTCAGCAATAATATTTAGAGAGTTTCTTATGGCACTTTAACCATTTCTACCACACCGTGTAAATTTTCACAAATGCCCCATGTTTCCGGAGATATATCTCCGAATGCACCAAAATGTAAGGTAACGTTAAAATATTCTAGAGATGCATCTCCGAAACATTTTGGAGCATAAGAGTCGCGCCCCGACTCTTCTCCTTTATTGTTTCACATTTCTTAAACCACAACTTCAAACTCTATGAATACACTACTATACACCAAGTTAAATTTCATGGAACAAGGCTCAAGGGAACATTAAGCTTCATCTATAACATCATTAAACTTCATAAAAACCATCAATTTCAAGTAAGTTTTTAGAGTTTTTGATAAATGTTTGAGTTTTAGTGTAAATAGGTAGAAATCAATGATCAGGGTTAAAAATGTAAAGAAATCACATGTAACATAGTTTAAACATAGTGAATAAGTTGTTTGTTGGCTGAAAATGGTGATAAAAACATTTTTTTTCCAACTTGCATGTGGTACATTCGCCATTGATGCAACTTCTGAGTTACAGAATATTTCGAAGATGTATCTCTGTAATTGTTCAGTGTTACATATACTACAGGAAATTCCAGAGATGCATCTATAGAATATTTAAATGTATTAGCTCCCTGGTGGTTTCGAAGATGCATCTCCGGAATGTTTAAACATTTTAGTTACCTGATGCTTTCGGAGATGCATCTCCGAAATTTCCTGCAATATATATATATATATATATATATATATATATATATATATATATATATATATATATATATATATATATATATATATATATATATATATATATATATATATATATATATATATATTGATTTTCTTGCTTGTGTGTGTTATTTGCATGCACTAATGGTATACTTTACTTTAACTTACAAGCATAATGGCTAACAAACATGACAGACTGAGGCATGGCATGTTGCTCATCACACATCCATTTGACGAGAGCAGAACCAACAAGTTTCAGATGCTCCAGGTACCTCTGGTCAAGAATAACCATCTACTTCTGGGGCTCATGCTTCTCCCTAGCCCATTCCACTTTCTTCTTCCCATAGGAGACATGATTCACCATCTGACACGTCACTTCCTCCGTCCTCTCGGAGGCGTCAGGATTGACCAGTTCCACCTCCTACATATGATGTTGTTGTTCCAGTCCCACCTTATACTAATGATGTTGTTGATCTAGTGCCACCTCCGAAGGGTGAGGCTGATGCCAAGCTAGAGAATTTTGGAGGAGTTCCAGTTGATTTATTCTTACTCCCTCTATATCCAGACCATACTGCAGACATATCTGGGATAGAGAGGTAACAATAGTTGGATTCTTTATTTTTTACCTAAGTTTTAATTGCTAACATTGATAATTTCTGACATCGATTATTTTTGACAAATTTCAGGAGCGTGATCCCCAGAAGTTTGTTAACCACATGAGAAATATTGTTGCACTACCTTAGCTGAATCAGGATTGGTTTCAGTCAGTTCTGACCTTATCTGGCCTGAAGGACCTATGCATGACCGGTTACACTCTAGTCAACCACATGATGCTTAATTCATTTGTGGAGAGATGGCACCCTGAGACCTCATCATCTTATCTCATACATGGTGAGATGTCTATCACACTAGACGATCTCTCGTGTTTGTTACATCTTCCGATTAAGAGGAGATTCCTTGATCATGAAAGGATTACCAAAGACGAGGTAGTCAAGATGATGGTGGAGTATTTAGGGGCTGATCTAAAGAAGGCGACAGAGGAGGTGGATAGGACCAGGGGTGCTCATGTTATATTTAAGTTATTGAGGAACATGTATGCGACTGAGATCCATAGAGCAGAGCATACTCATGGTGATGTTGAGTAAGTGACAATCCATAGATCACATGCTATATTTAAGTTATAGCACCAGAAGGTGGATAGGACCAGGGGTGCTCATGCTATATTTAAGTTATTGAGGAACATGTATGCGACTGAGATCCATAGAACAGAGCATACTTATGGTGATGTTGAGTAAGTGGCAGTCCATAGATCACATGCATTAAGAGCATACTTGCTGTTTTTGGTTAGCACTTTGATTTTTATGGACAAAAGTGCCACTTCTACTAACATCGTCTACCTACGGTACTTCGTGTATCTCTAGCAGATCCATGAGTACAACTGGGGGGCGGCTTGCTTGGTCTACTTGTATTTGAAGTTGAGAGAGGGTTGTTTATGGAAGACAAAACATGTCACATGCAAATGAGATGTTTGATGATTATGAGAGTTATCTGGTACGGAGGATGCACGATCTGTTGGTGTAAGCCCTATAGGCTAATACTTTTGGTACTTGTATCAAATTATTTATTAATAATAAAAACCTTTTTCTTTATTATATTTGTTTAATAAAGTCCCTAGAATAGTTAGTCCGTTTAATGTATCAAGTGTGACTTAATCATGAGATCCCATTAAACATAAGGACACTATTCTTAAAGTATCCGTAGTCGAGCTTTATTGTGAAATGGGATAACATTAAAGCATTAAGACTATTATGTATATAGACTGATGATCACATCTCATGGATCATGGATAAGGAGTTATCAAGTCTTAAACATAGGTATGAATATTAAGAGTAATATTTATACTGGATTGACCCACTATGAGAATACTATGTAGAATGCTATGCAAAGTGTCATAAGTTATTCTCATGGTGATAATGGTGTATACCACCTTTTTAACCTGAAACCACTATGGACCCTAGATGTAGAGGCGAGTGCCTTAGTGCTGATCAAACGTTGTCCGTAACTGAATGACCATAAAGACAATTGATGGGTACTCCACGAAGCATGCTGAGGGACATGGGTGACCTAGATGGAATTTGCCCATCCTACGTAACAGGATAAATGTCTACGGGCCCAATATTGAACTGGACAAGGATGACACGGTCTATGCCTTGTGTTCAATATAGACATAAGGGCAAAAGGGTAATTGTACATATAAGTATTATCACAAAAGAATTTTTTAGATCACATGACATTTTCGTGTCTTGGGTAGCAGTGATGTGTTGCTAGATATCGCTCACTGTTTATTATGTTAAATACGTGATTTAATATAATTGTCAATGTCGCGAAAACCTACAGGGTCCCACACAAAAGGACGGATTGATGAGAGATAGAGTAACTAAGAAACACAGTAAGGTACGGTGCACTTAAGTGAATTGTAGAACATCGTAAGGTACGATGTACTTAAGTAGAATACTAAATATGGTAAGGTACCACACACTTAAGTGATTTTGGCATATTATAAGATATGGGCCACATACACTTAAGTGAGCTTTTTAGCTTACAACCCACACAAGTGGTTCTATAAATAGAACCTTGTGCATAAGCATTTGTGTAATTGTAATTTTAATTTTCTTTCTCTCTCACTCAAAGCCTTCATTCGTAACAGCTAGCACTGAGATTGAAGGAATTCGTTCGTGTGGACTGAGTAGAGGCGTTGTCACCATTCAATGTTCGTGATCGCTCCGTAGATCTGCATCAAAGGTTTCAATCGCCACAAGAGGTAACGATTCTATCACTGATCATGCCCATTCGTAAGGATCACTAAAGGAGAAAATTTTAAATTTCGCTGCGTTTTGGATCGCTATTCTCCTTCAGTGGTATCAGAGCCACTTACGAAACCATGCATTTGATAACTATTTATTTTCTATATTTTCTGTATTAATACGATTAAAAGACAGAATGAATCAAAGAATAAACGAGTAATTAAATTTGGCATCATTTGTGTACGATTTGGATGATTGATGTTGACTATGCTTCAGAATCCGACGTTAGTATGGTGAAGCAGCGATACATCGATCGTCCGTAGGTTACGCAATTGAGATCGATCAAGTTACATATATGATATAAGTAATCCTGATGCAAAATATGATATATATGATATAATGTTTATGTTTCGTTCATTCAAACACTTAATGATTGTTTTCCTTTGAGCGATCAATGGTCATTTGCTTCTTGATCCGACATTAGTATTGTGAATCAATGACGTGTTGATCAATCATATTGAATTAACAATCGAGGTGTGTTTGACGGTCTGAAATTGGTGGGCTAGGGTTCATGACGGCACAAGGGTTGTGCTATCAAAGAGTTATGCGATTAGGGTTGTGATTGCGCAAGAGTTGTGCTTTAAAGTATCAAGTGTTGATGCGAAAAACGACGTTGATTTCAAATGAATTATTCATTAAAATTTTGCATCGGGGCGCTGCCTGTAACACCCTTCTAAATTACCCCAAATATTTAATTAAAATAACAACATATATCAATCAGAGTAAATATGCAATTAAGGGTGTCACACAATTACTTCACACCATTCACCACGATAACTGTCATGCTCTTTTATTAATTCAAAACATAAAGCATTTGCACAATACGCAGCGGATAGAGATTAAATCAATCATGCAAAACATGTAGCATATTACATGTAAACTGGTTCACAACCAACAATAAAACATGTAAAACATCCCATCCCGATGTTACATCTACCAGAGCATGACCCACTAAGGAACTACACTAGACTTCAAGCACTAGCTCCTACTCAATCACTGCTCGTTACCTGAAAAATAGTTGTAAGGGTGAGTTCCTCAATCGATATAATAAGCATTATAAAATATCATGCAATGTTAAGTAATTTAACACATTTCATCACCTTAATCATAACACACATTCAGTAACGGCACATCAACTCAAACTTCATTCTCAACACCAACATAAGGCACACGTATAATCTCAATTCATACTCAACACCAACATAAAGCACACGTATAATCTCAATTCATACTCAACACCAACACAAAACACACGTATAATATTGGAATACATCCATTCATATTATACGCCATACATACATTATGCAATGAGACTCCATGCATGCGGTACCGACTATTCGTGAACATATAGTTCAACTTCACCGACCAAATCCAGGTACGACTACCAAGCTCACTAGTCCCACTCATTTGAGACCTAGTGACTCACATCACTAATTCCTCACCATGGGAATTAGCTACCACTCCAAGGGCCATGCTATGCACGCTAATCACCTAGCATGCAAACATCAACAACAGTCCAAAATGACTAACATCACTAATTCCTCACCATGGGAATTAGCTACCACCATAAAGGCCACATTATGCTATGCCAAATCACCTAGCATGCAACATCATCAACAATCCACAATGGACATATGCTCACACTCTAAGCCATAAAACAGTCCATCCACAATTACGTACATAATATATACATTCACAACATTATGCATATTTTCACACATCATCAGCATATTTATCACATAATCATATTATGTCATGCCAAATAATTCAGTCACAGTATTAGCACACTCTACTAATACCTATCCTACTCAAAACAACGGGAAATAATCCCTACTATATCACACACCGATATAGGCCAATCACCAATTATGTTCACAACATTAAAATATCAATTTTTCCAATTTCCAACAGTGTTAACCGGTTAACGCCCTAGGTTAACCGGTTAACGCAGGACAGAACACGCTTCCTGGCCAATTTTAACAGTGTTAACCGGTTAACGCCCTGGGTTAACCGGTTAACGCAGACAGAACAGCAATTTCTCAGAAATCACAACAGTGTTAACCGGTTAACACCCTGGGTTAACCGGTTAACGCAGACAAAACAACAATTTTTCCCCATTTATAACAATGTTAACCGGTTAACACCCCGGGTTAACCGGTTAACGCAAGACAGAAAGCTGTTCCTGCGCTAACACGAAGCAGAATGCAGAATTCTCCGCATTTTCCGCCGTTGGAGGACTTCCGGACCTCCGATTCCGATTCCGTAAAAAGCTATACGTTCGGGAAATCACAACTCACACAAATACAGATTCAATTACAGCTTTAACACAACTTATCCAACACAATTTTTCAGCATTCAACATCCCAATTAGGGTCAATTCAACGGTTTATCACTACCCATTACATGTTAACCCATAATACCCATTAAACGACGATAAACCCCCCTTACCTGAGTTAATCCGGCAATCCTTTAGCCTCAAGCTCTTCCCTTCTCCAACCTTCTTCCTCTTGCTCTGCCTCTTTGCCCTTTTCCTCTTTTTGAGCCGCTTCTCTGTTTTCACGTGAAAACTCTTTTTACCAAAATGGAACTCTTTTTCCTTATTTCCAACTTATATATATTTTCCAATAATTATTATTCCAATAATAATAATAATCCAATAATTCCAATTATTTAATTAAATTAATAAATATAATATTAACTTAAATTAAATAATTATCTTATTTTTATCGGGGTGTTACACTGCCCCTAACAAACCCGCAAGGGGGCGCTGCCCCCTTGACCCCCGTCCGCCGAACGGTTAGCGTAACCCTCGTCCGTTGACCGAGCAACGGACCCCCGCTAACTCTGCGTAGTATGATCAATCGTTGAAATTTAATTTGGTTTTAATTAATTAATAGAATTTAAATTAATAATAATAATGTGTTTATTATTATTATCTTGTGGTGATCAATTATGGCCTTAGTTTTCCTTTATTTTGTTTTGGGATTTTAAAATACGACCTGTGTGTCATGCCTCTCTTTTAATCTCTTAATGTAACTTCTTTTCTCATCTCACTCCCTCGTATGTAAAATGAGTTTCTTTTATATAATGTAATTTTATGAAGAAAGAAAAGAATATAATATCAAAGGAGGACAACCTTGAAGATCTTGCTTGGAGAAGCTTAGATCGTTATTAGGTTAGCTTAGGGTCTCTCGTTGGCTTGGGAGAACAACTACGCTAGGGGTCATAACTGTTTCATTATGTATGTTGATGCATGTGAATGAATGTTGATGCGTGTGAGAGACGATTTATATGATAAATAAGTCGGTGAGATCAGAATAATTGCAAATTCCCTCAAATTAAATATTAAGTTTATGCTTTCCAAGTTTTAGCACTCATCAAGACTAGTATCGAATAATGTAGGTTTCGCCTACGCGAGGTACATATTCTATATTAGTAAGGTGCGATGGGATAATTGTAATATTCAATTGCTAAAACAATGGGTCAAACTTAACTAAATAAATTATAATAAGATTATATATGTTTAAAAGCAAGAGTTGGAAACGATCAATATGATGGATTGGAATAAGGAGTTATTCACCCAACTAAAATATTCGAGAGTTGTATTAGATACAATTGGAAGGAGTTCCTACCTAAATAACCTAGTTTTGTGTAATCCGCCTACACGAACTTAAAACAAAGTGAAATGTGGATCTCGACCCACTAGAAAATCTTCCAACGAGATTTTTCGAATCAAATGGTGAGGGTCATTTGTTTTGAGTAAAATAGTGTGAGCATATTTAATTAAATGCCCAACTAAATATGTTATTGATACTTATATTTTCATTATTTTCATATAGATTACCATGACAACAAACACCTCTAACAACATTTTACGATCAATCCTTGATAAGGAAAAATTGTTTGGGATAAATTTTCTGGATTGACACCGAAATCTGAGGATTATCCTCAAACATCATAGAAAGCTGTATGTCTTAGAGAAACCTGTTCCTGAAGAGGAACCCTAGTTCTGCACCTAAGGCAGAAAGAGATGCTTATAAGAAGCATGTCAATGATGCCAATGAAACTGCTTGCCTCATGCTAGCTACTATGAACTCATAGTTGCAAAAATAACATGAGAACATGGCAGCGTTCGATATGATCGAACACCTGAAGATGCTCTATCAAGAGCAAGCAAGGCATGAAAGGTTTGAAGTTTCAAAAGCCTTTTTTCAAGGAAAGTTAACTGAGAGAGCCCCTGTAGTTCCCCACGTGCTCAATATGATGAGGTATGTGGAGAACCTTGAGAGGTTGGGTTTTTCCCTCGGAAAGGAACTTGCGACTGATTTGATCTTGCAATCGTTGCCAAATAGATTCAGTCAATTTATCCTTAATTTCAATATGAATGATATGGACAAATCTCTTCCTGAACTGCTAGCCATGTTAAGAACTGCTGAGCAGAATCTAAAGTCAAAAGGGAAGTCCATTCTGATGATCGGAAATGGAAAGAGACAAAACAAAAGACCCACCAAGCAGGCTGATAAAGGGAAAGGCAAGGAAGTTGCCAAACCCAAACCCATTATTCCTTCTTTGAAGCCTAGTGGAGGCATAACAAAGAAAGGCACCTGCTTCCATTGCAGTAAGACCAGACACTGGAAGAGAAATTACCCAAAGTACCTGGAAGATAAGAAGAATGGAGTAGAGACTTCAACTTCAGGTATTTTTGTTATTGAAATTAATTTATCTACTAATGCATCATGGGTATTAGATACTGGATGCGGTTCTCACATTTGTACCAATGTGTAGGGGATAAAAAGGAGTAGAGATTTGGCAAAAGGTGAAGTTGACCTACGAGTTGGCAATGGAGCAAAGGTCGCTGCTTTAGCCGTAGGAACTTATGTATTGACTTTACCTAGTGGTTTAATAATTCAGTTAGAGAACTGTTATTATGTACCTGCAATTAGCAGGAATATTATTTTCGTTTCTTGTTTATACAAGTTTGGTTTTTCATTTATAATAAAGAACAATTTTTGCTCCATTTATTTGAATGATATATTCTATGCTACTGCACAAATGAACAATGGACTATATGTCCTTGATCTTGAAATGCCTATTTATAACATTAATACTAAAAGGATGAAACCTAATGAGTTAAATCCAACTTACTTTTGACATTGTCGATTAGGCCATATAAATGAGAAACGCATTCCCAAACTCCATAAAGATTGACTGTTGGACTCTTTTGATTATGAATCATATGAGACATGCAGATCTTGTTTAATTAGAAAGATGACAAAGTCTCCATTCACTGGAAAAGGTGAAAGAGCTAATGATCTTTTGGGCCTCATGCATACTAATGTATGTGGACCACTGAACATACCAGCTAGAGGAGGTTTTCAGTACTTTATCACATTTACTGATGATTTCAGTAGATATGGTTATGTGTATTTAATGAAACACAAATCATAGTCTTTTGAAAAGTTCAAGGAATTCAAGAATGAAGTACAGAACCAACTAGGTAAGAATATTAAAACTCTTCGATTAGATCGAGGTGGTGAGTATTTAAGCCTAGAGTTTGATGACCATCTGAAAGAGTGTGGGATCCTATCCCAACTTACTCCTCCTGGAACACCCTAATGGAATGGTGTATCTGAGAGAAGAAATTGAACCTTGTTAGACATGGTCCGATCCATGATAAGTCACGCCGATCTTCCAAACTCCTTTTGGGGACATGCACTATTGACAACAGCTTACACATTTAACCATGTTCTATCCAAAAAGGTTGAGAAGACACCATATGAGATATGGAGTGGTAAGAAACCACATATGTCTTACATGAATATTTCGGGTTTCGAAGTTTATGTGAAACTACAAATTTCAACTAAGCTTGAGCCCAAATATGACAAATGCTTATTTGTGGGGTATCCTAAAGAAACAAGAGGTTATTACTTCTACAATCCTTCTGAGGGCAAAGTGTTTGCCGCTCGAACTGGAGTTTTCCTAGAAAAGGATTTTATTTCCAAAGGAATCAGTGGGATGAAAGTAGAGCTTGAAGAAATTCAAGAATCATAAAGCCTTCATACACCTATGGAGGAACTAGAGCAGGAAACACAAGTAGTTGTGGAAGAGAAACCTGCTCAAGTAGAACAAGACCAACGTAGGTCAAGCAGGATACGTCACCTACCTGAGAGATATAGATATCTCATAATTGATCAAGGTGATGTATTACTCATGGATCAAGATGAGTCTGTGACCTACCAAGAGGCAATAACTGGTCCCGAGTCTGAGAAGTGGCTAGAAGCCATGAAATCTGAAATGGATTCCATGTACACAAACCAGGTTTGGACCTTGGTAGAGCCTCTTGTAGGAGTTAACCCTATAGGATGCAAATGGGTATTCAAAAAGAAGAATGATATGGATGGTAAGGTGCATACCTATAAGGCAAGACTGGTTGCAAAAGGATATAAACAAATTCATGGGGTTGACTATGATGAAACATTTTCACCAGTTGCAATGCTTAAATCTGTTCGAATTTTACTTGCTATCGCTGCATATCATGATTATGAAAAATGGCAGATGGATGTCAAAACTACTTTCCTTAATGGGAATCTTCTTGAGGATGTGTACATGACACAACCTGGAGGATTTGACATACTAGAAGAAGCCCAAAATATATGTAAGTTACAAAGATCAATCTATGGATTGAAGCAAGCTTTCAGAAGCTGGAATCTTCGTTTTGATGACATAGTAAAACAATATGGATTCATCAAGAATGAAGATGAGCCTTGTGTCTACAAGAAGGTTAGTGGGAGCATGATTGTCTTCCTGGTATTACATGTAGTAGGAGATTGTTGGTGTAAGCCCTAGAGGCCAATACTTTTGGTACTTGTATCAAATTATTTATTAATAATAAAAGGTTTTTTATTTATCATGTTTGCTTAATAAAGTCCCTAGAATAATTAGTCCGTTTAATGTATCAAGTGTGATTTAATAATGAGATCCCATTAAACATAAGGACATTATTCTTAAAGTATCCGTAGTCGAGCTTTATTGTGAAATGGGATAACTTAAAGCATTAAGACTATTATGTATATAGACTGATGATCACATCTCATGGATTATGGATAAGGAGTTATCAAGTCTTAAACATAGGTATGAATATTAAGAGTAATATTTATACTAGATTGACCCGCTATGGGAATACTATATAGAATGTTATGCAAAATGTCATAAGTTATTCTCATGGTGATGATGGTGTATACCACCCTTCGACCTGAAATCACTATGGACCCTAGATGTAGAGTCGAGTGCCTTATTGCTGATCAAACATTGTCCGTAACTGGATGACCATAAAGACCGTTGATGGGTACTCCACGAAGCATGCTGAGGGACATGAGTGACCTAAATGGAATTTGCCTATCCCGCGTAACAGGGTAAATGTCTACGGACCCAATACTGAACTGGACAAGGATGACACGGTCTATGCCTTGTGTTCAATATAGACATAAGGGCAAAAGGGTAATTATACACATAAGTATTATCACAAAAGGATTTGTCAGATCACATGACATTTTCGTGTCTTGGGTAACAGTGATGTGTTGCTAGATATCACTCACTGTTTATTATGTTAAATACGTGATTTAATATAATTGTCAATGCCGCGAAAACCTACAGGGTCACACACAAAAGGACGGATTGATGAGAGATAGAGTAACTAAGGAACACCGTAAGGTACGATGCACTTAAGTGAATTATAGAACATCGTAAGGTACATTGTACTTAAGTAGAATACAAAATATGGTAAGGTACCACGCGCTTAAGTGATTTTGGCATATTATAAGATATGGACCACGTACATTTAAGTGGGTTTTTTTAGCTTGCAGTCCACACAAGTGGTTCTATAAATAGAACCCTTGTGTAGAAGCATTTATGCAGTTGTAATTTTATTTCTCTCTCTCTCTCTCTCTCTCTCTCACACACACACACACACACACACACACACACACACACTCACTCAAAGCCTTCATTCGTAGCAGCTAGCACTGAGATTGAAGGAATCCGTTCGTGTGGACTGAGTAGAGGCGTTGTCACCATTCAATGTTCGTGATCGCTCCGTAGATCTGCATCAAAGGTTTCAATCGCCACAAGAGGTAACGATTCTATCACTGATCATGCCCATTCGTAAAGATCACTAAAGGAGAAAATTTTAAATTCCGCTGCGTTTTGGATCGCTATTCTCCTTCACGATCTACCATAGTTAAGAGCGACTGGAGCTACGTCGAAGGGTACATCAGATGGTTCTTCAGGGTGTCACATTCATACATGGTGTATGATGCTCTAGAAGATCCACCGAGACCATCTCATCGGGAGATACTAGAGGGGGAGCATGCTCAACTAGATCACACCAATGATGTCTTGCATAGGTGTCGTTGCATAATGGAGATTGCACGAGCGGACATTGACGATGGTATCTTTCCTGATGGGTCTGGTGTCAGGCGAGTCCTAGATGCCATCATGGTGAAGACACATAGGGACATTGTTGTACCAGCGACATTACCAGAGGACAAGCAAATTGATGGCCGAGGAGGTAAAGCAGACAAAGGAGGTAGATGAAAGGTTATCACACACACACAATAATAGTCTCTTATTATTTTGTTGTAGTATTATTATTTGTACTTTATGTTGACGATCTTACTATATTTTAGATCTCGATTGTACGACATTTTCGACATGTATTGCTATTTTATTTTCGACACACAGAGTAGTAGTCTCTTATTATTATGTACGTCAAATAACTTATAACATTAAATACTTGTTATGATACATTATAGAGATGTATCTCAAAAATATTCACGTATATGCATCTCCGGTACAATTCAAATGTAAATGGTTTCTGAGTTGATTGTATTGAATGTTTTAAATTATTCCGGAGATGCATCTCCAGAATATTTCAATGTTTATTCAGAAATAAGTGCGTCTGAAGATGTATTTCTGAAAACTAAAAACATTTAAATAATTTCGTGTGGTGGCTAAGAAGTATCTAGAATGCATTAAGAAATTCTCTAATATTTAATTTTAACTTTAAAAAAGAAAATGTTAGCTATGTTTTATGGTTTGTTAATGTACTTTTTAAAAATGTCATATTTTTAAAAATTTATGCAATTTTAAAAGATATTTAAGTATGATTAAAAATAAATTGTAGAGATCAATTGACCGAGAATATAAAAGAAATTATAAGTAAAAATGGAAAATGCAATAATAATAATAATAAGTTAATAACTAAAACACCCAAATCCAAACTCAACTCACATTCACAACCCAAGTTTTGTGCTGATATCGAGTCTTTCCCGCCAGTGACACTTTCGAGATTAGATTAGAAGCCTCGCCAAAAACACATAATTGGGGTTTCTCTCCTCAACTTTGGGGTTTCTTCCTCTTCATCAATTCTGATCAATCTCTATTTCGCCGTTCAAGTTCTCTCGCAAGAGAACGTTCCAGAATGAAGCGTGCGAGAAACACATGCGAGTCTAGCTCTTCTAGGGTTTCGCCAAGTCTCGAAGCAGGAGTCATCAAGAAGCTCCGGTTAGAGAATTTCATGTGTCATTCAAATCACGAAACCGTGTTTGGAAATCACGTTAATGTCATCACTGGACAAAACGGAAGTATGTTCTCTTCTCCTTCACTATTCGCATTCACGTTATAGCTTTATTTGTTTGATTTTCCGTTATCAATAGTCTTTTGTGGTTTATTATTTTTTGACTTTGTGATTTTTCTGTTTGATTGACATCATATTGATGATGTACCTAGTTTTGATGAGTTTATTTACCTAGCAATAGTCTTTGAAGTGCTCTACCCTGATGGCAGGGTGAAGTTGAAGAATAAGTTATTAAAGAGCTAACCTGTTCATAGCATTACTTAGGATTAAAAAGTAATTTTGTGAAACTGGAGTTAGTTGTGGAGTGCACTTAACCACCCTGAGGTGAAATTTTTGGAGCTCTTTAAAATTATGTACTTTAGTACTATTAGAGATACTCTAATGTTAGCTTAAGTAGGCTATACTTGTCTAGAGTGACACCTGTCAACTTGATTGTACCAAAACCCGCTATAGCAGGTCAACTGGTTGCTGGTATAAAAGCAAACAGTTGCAGTATTTTGTAACTAACTTTTTAGAAGTAAAAAAATTGTTACGACTGAAAATGAGAGACCTATCTTCATTTTCTATTATGGTATCAGATTGCCAGGTTCGATCTATCTTCACTTTCTATTAAGTACTACTAGTGTGTAACTATCAGTATTAAGTGAGTTGATTAAAAAAATGTGCTAAAGTGAGACCCACCGAATCATGCAACCCTTGGAATAAGTGTTGTACAACGGGCTTGTGTTTGACTTGTTGCGAGTCATGATATTTTCAATTTTATTCAGAACAGTGTTTGTAAATTTTATTTTCTAATGAATCCATGCTGTTTGTTTGACTCTGACATCTTCAGGTGGTAAAAGTGCAATACTTACTGCGTTGTGTGTTGCATTTGGTTGTCGAGCTAAAGGGACTCAAAGAGCATCTACTTTGAAGGATTTCATCAAAACTGGTGCTAGGTAAACTTTCATAGATTTATATTACGGGCGAATGAGGATACCTTGTTTCCTTCTCACGTCCTATGCCAAGACTACTTGCTACTGTTGTTTTTAAGTTGTATGAAAGAAGGCAACACAATTTCTGGTAGAGTTGATAATCTAAACGACCAACATAATGTTTTTACATAGTTCTTTATTCTATTGTCTTTGTAGTAATGCTGTCATCCATGTTGAAATTCAAAATGAAGGAGAGGATGCTTTCAAGCCTGAAATGTACGGTGATGTTATCATTGTAGAACGTAGGATATCTGAGTCCACAAGCTCTATCACATTGAAAGATCACCAAGGTGTGTGGACAACAATTTCTTTTATGAGATATATGTCATTTGTTGGCCTATTGAAACAATGGAAAAGTTGCAACAATATATCTCTAGATTCAGCAATTCATCTGTGTGAGACATTTAGTATAAAATCCATCACGTCTTCGTTTGAAGCTTTTAGGATAGTTGGTTGGTTCATGATATCTTCAAAGCCTTTAGTGAAACAGCCGAGAGTTTCATATATGCTGCTTTTATACTTTTATGAAAAAATGAATTAGCACAAAGTAGGTGGTTTGTGCATTTTCTACACTTCAAGCCTAAAGGGATCTTGTATGAGGGGATGTGTGGGCATATTTCCTATATTCTCTTAAAAGTAGCTTATATACCTATCCGCTCATATGGGTATATTTCCTTGAAGCTTCTAAGATTATCTTATTACTAAGCTGCTTACCTAAATGCACAGAACCATTGTGTGCCTTTGGTTAACCATGTTGTCAAATTCTTGAGCTAGATCATACAGTCCTAAGATTTTGCAACTCTTGGAGTCAAAATCAAGTTAACTTGCTTACGAATCATCTGTATATATGTGGATGTACTCCCATAGATTTATGAGTTTAACGACAATGGAATGAGTCTAAAATATAATGTTTTTCTTCCCTTTTTTAGTCATACCTAAAATGAAAATGGTTTTGTTTTTAAGAAACAAAAAGTGGGGCAACTGTATTATCAAGCTTCTCAATGCCCTTTCTTTAGTGAAACAGCTGAGAGTTTCATATATGCTGCTTTTATTCTTCTATGAAAAAATGAATTAGCACAAAGTAGGTGGTTTGTGCATTTTCTACACTCCAAGCCTAAAGGGATCTTGTATGAGGGATGTGTGGCATATTTCCTATATGCTCTTAAAAGTAGCTTATATACCTATCCGCTCATATGGGTATATTTCCTTGAAGCCTCTAAGATTATCTTATTACTAAGCTGCTTACCTAAATGCACACAACCATTGTGTCCCTTTGGTTAACCATGTTGTCAAATTCTTGAGCTAGATCATACAGTTCTAAGATTTTGCAACTCTTGGAGTCAAAATCAAGTTAACTTGCTTACGAATCATCAGTATAAATGTGGATGTACTCCCATAGATTTCTGAGTTTAAGGACAATGAAATGAGTCTAAAATATAATGTTTTTCTCCCCTTTTTTAGTCATACCTAAAATGAAAATGGTTTTGTTTTTAAGAAACAAAATGCGGCAACTGTATTATCAAGCTTCTCAGTGCCCAAAACATTAACCTCAGAGTTGTAGTACTCGACTCCATAGGTTGCATCTAACATTCCAACAAGACCCTATTTGCAGTGGAGGTGGGAGTTATTTTACATGCTGGGTTTGGGTCCACTGTTTTTAAATAAACTGAGCAATGCTATAGCACAAAAGTTAGCTGAATTTGAACAAATTGCTATTGCTTTGCAATTAGCTGTTTAGTACAAAATATTGTCAAATTGCTCCCTATAACATTGATATAGGGAAAAAGCATGGCAAGAGGTAATCATCTAATGTTAATTTTACTTGGAACCTTAGAGGTTTTACTATGGGGTTACCGTGGGTTTCCTTTTGCAATACATCTATTTTCAATCAATAAAACAATTTTTCCTCTTCTTTAAAGTTGGTTTCCTATTAATTTCATAGAGTGTAAGGGCTCAGCATGTGAAACTTGGCCCATGCATTGCGCTATCATTCCTTGAACTTTCTGCTACCCAGGGACAAGTAACCCCTGCGACTGGCAACTCAGCCTCTAACCATAAGTCTCTGGTGACTAGTGACTGTGTTATGCTCATTTTCCGTTGATCATGATTTCTCCCCGATTTTCTACACTTTTATGCTCATCTTAGGCGAGAAATCCTTTATTTTTTGTGAACCACCCCCTAATTCTCTTTCCCTTTTGTCTTCGGTAATGGCCAAAATAATTTAGAATATCAATCATCATGCAATGTGCTACACCACAATCTCAGTTCCGTAGTCGGTTGAATGCCACTATTCAAGACTAACAGCTAAGGTAGGAGGTTTGCAATGAATCCATTGATGTGGTGAACTAACCCTATACTGATGAGCTGAAAGCTTGAAGCCTAATTTTGCTGAGTTGGATCCAACTCCAACGAGGTGATCCCAATTTCACTGCAATTAACCATGTGATAACTTTTATCTTGAATTGTTTCGTGATTTCCTTCCTATTTAGGATTTGAACCTTATATGTGATATGAAGGGGTTAGTGTTCAACATTAAGTTTATATCAAATAATATTCAAAGTTATTATTATTTTCTTTATATCTTAACTCAACTCCCACAACTCCACAACAACAACAATGAAGCCTTATCCCACTAAGTGGGGTTGGCTACATACATGGATCAAATGATGCCATAATGTTAGATCAAAACCATATTTCTATCCAACTCGTTAAACTTGAGATATTTCTTAATAGTTTCTCTAATAGTTTTTCTAGGTTTCCCTCTACCTCTAGTTGTTTGACTACTCCATCTGATCTACTCTCCTTACAACATAATTTATATGTCTTCTCTCTACATGCCCAAACCACCCAAGCCTATTTTTTACCTTCTTTTATTCTATATATGCTATCCCACCACCCTCTCTAATATTGTCATTTCTAATAATATCTCGTCCAATTTTACCACACATCCAACACAACATCTTCATCTCTGCTACACATAGTTTATTTTAGTGTTGGTTCTATATCCCCCAACATTCTGTAGTCCCACAACTCCAACAATATAAAAATTATTTTAGAATGTTGGGCATACCATAATCTGTGTCCCGCTGTTCGAGTTTTGGGATGGCTGCTCCGCTCCACAATACATGATGGACCACATAGCTCCGGGTACATGGCAAAAATTTGAGATTTAATTTCGCAAACAAAGACTTGATATGTGGATTAGGAGTTTATGGTGAGTGAGTATCCAGTTGAGTAGGTTTAAAGGGGTTCCAAATAGATATTTGCGGATCCTTGTAATTGGAGTTTATCATGTTGAATTTAACTTTGATTGGTTGATTTCCTTGTAACTCATATATCCCATCTTAGTTTATTGTTGTAATTTGTTGCGATTTGAATTGGAAAGTATGAAATTTAAAACAATTTAGGCGTCTGATCCCAATGCAACGCCGCTTTTATTTTTCTCTAATATTTTTTTTATCAAACCCTATTATTCCTTATTGATAAGAAGCCTACATTGGTCCCACTAAAATAGTCTATATTGAATGTAAAAAGAGAAGTCTTTATCGTTATATTTTGATAGAGATGTCTGACATGTTCAATATAGTTTGTATTTCAAAATTTAATATTACCCTATTCACACCATTGTCAGGAAAAGTTCTACAAATTTTTGTCAAGAATGTTATACACACTCATGTTCTATGAGTTTGATTGCAGGAAAGAAAGTTTTCAGTCGGAAAGCAGATCTTCTGGAAATCATTGAACATTTCAATGTAGGTTTTCTCTCATCTCTGACACTGTTTTTGTAATTCTTGAATTGTTGTTCTGCTCTGCTTCTCGCTAACTTCTGTAACATCGCAAACATTATTAGTATTTGCATGCTTGGTTTCTAATGCTTCTTTATAAAGATGGATGGCTTGAAGAACTACCTGACTCTTGACTAGTTCATAATTACTAATTTTTGTCCCATAAAAGAGTGATCAATAATTATTTTGAAAATTTGTGAAGGCCTCTGTTGTGTATGTATGATTAACATGCAAGGTTTTCAATCTCTTTGTTCACCTAATAAGCAACAAGTCTTTGGCAATGCCTTTTATTTCTATTCCAGTGGTTTTCTCTGTTCTTGCACCTATTGTTTAGTCTTTTTGTTTTGCAGATTGATGTGGAGAATCCGTGTGTGATAATGAGTCAAGACAAAAGCAGAGAGTTTTTGCATTCTGGGAATAACAAAGATAAATTTAAGGTGATCTCTTCATGTTGGTGTTTTTTTCTTTTTTGATAAAGCCTCTTTAGAAGCTCTGCTAACACTTAGTTAAACAGTTCTTTTACAAGGCCACACTTCTTCAGCAAGTCAACGATCTTCTGGAAAGCATTTCCATTGAAATAACTACTGCACGTGGAATAGTTGAAGAATTAGAGACTGCAATAAAACCTATAGAGAAGGAACTCAACGAGCTGCAGGTTAAAATTAAAACGATGGAACACGTTGAACAAATTTCCATACAGGTTCAGCAGTTAAAAAAGAAACTTGCCTGGTCATGGGTTTATGATGCGGACAAGAAACTTGAGGAACAAAATGTAAAGATCGAAAAGCTGAAGAGCCGGGTTCCTACTTGCCAAGCTAAGATTGATAAACAACTGGTATGTATGCCTATATTATCGTCTCATAGTGAAGTTTTCATAGGTCAACCCAATGTGAAGTTCTCTTCGTGGTTGAAGAATATCACATTCCTTACTGTGCTCTTAACACGATGTAAGACTCACATTGGGAATTTGCTAGGGTGTCTGTTTTTAGTGCCCATTTTGACAAGAACTGCCCAAACTTGCTACATTGAAAACTTACGTTGTTAGTTTTATAATGGCAAATAACTGTTAAATGCATTTCATGTGGGATATAATCAAAAGTATGCAGTGAACCTTATATTTGTGATAGAACTTTGAGTATTACTTTATTTATTTCCTATGGTGCTCTACTCATAATCATTTAAAAGGAGTTTGCCTGTTTTTTTGGTTTTCTTTCTTATTAAGCATTCTTTTCCGCTCTCTTGTATATTTCGTTCTTTTCTAGACTCGTCAAAAACTTAAAAAGTTAAATGACCATTTCACTTTCCTTGCTGTAATAACAAGTTAATGTATGAGTTCTAAGCTCATTGGGTTTTCTGCTAAGCGAAAGCAGCTTGTATTTTCAGCTTCTGTTTCAGTTAGATGGCGCCACCTCATAAGCTGAGTTCTGTTTTGAGGTGTGCCACATCAGCTCATGACAGTTTTAACTCTTTAACATGTTGAGCAAGTTTGTTACAGCTGGGTGTAGGTTAATCCCAGCAGTGTGCAGGATAATACTATAGATGCTGTATCTCGAACGGTTTAAGTCAGTTTATAGAATATTCAAAGGAATACAAAGTTTCATCTCTCAGTTTTCTCTCTAACAAAACTAAATTATGATGACGCCGTTAGTATTAGTTGTTCATTAAAAGATCCACATTTTTAATGATATTTTTGCTTGCATAAGCATTTTGAGCTTTGATCCAAGCCATTATGGTTTATCTTTGTGCAATATATTTATTTCCTTGAGTGCGTTGCAACATATTTCATGATAAGTTTTGAAGTGCACAATGTCCCATTTACTTTTGAGAAAATATTTTCCGTTTTCCTTTCATGTTCTTACTTTTAACTACAAAACTGCCATAGAAAATGGAAATAGAAAATGTTTTGGTAAACTAAATAGACCTTGGGTTGTGGTTGTGTCAACCTGGTGTTTTTACCTCAAGTTTTGTCAACTTCAATAATTTAATCAATTGTCTTTTTATGATGCATCACTTTCATTATTACCCCAAGGTTAGCGGATGGAGGAGTTTCATGTCCAACCTGCATTGCTTTTGGTCTTTTCAACTAATGTAAAATATTATTCTGTGTTAATAAACAACAGTGCTATACAGCTTTCTGCTTATATTGTTATTACATGTGCCTGGCTTTAAGATGCCGTCATTGTTCATTTCTGCAATAGCTCCTTTATTTTATGTAGACTCTTAACTATCTTTTATTATATTCACTCTTTCTTTTCGGCCGATATTTTATTCTGTAGAGTTAAATTGGACTCTTTGTTGCAGCATCAGCTTGAAAAATTAAGTGAAAACTGTTCTGCGAAGAAAGCTGAAATTGCAAATATGATGACATCACAAGTAAAGCAAATGAAGGAAAATTTAAGTCGCACGATGTCCTTGGTATGTTTGAGGTGGGAGGTTTTACTCCTACTCCCCCTAGATGAACATTTTATTTAATCTTTGTCAGGTTTACTTTTTTTAGTACCACGACTATTTTATTTGAAGTAAGCTAGTGATCCCAGACAGAGAAAATAAAATCTTATGGAGAGATCCAGAATTTAAGAAAGGAACCCAATATAGAAATATTTTCTTTAAAGCTGTACATTCATTTTCTTAACAGTTTAAAATTTATTTTTTCAATACTCAATTTCTACTTTTAGATTGCTGAACATTCGCCCTTAGGGCACTAGTTAACATCATCCTATAAGAAAATATCTTGATATTATGTTAGAGTATCATAGTTTATCTCGTAGAATTAATTCTAATCTTCGAGTATCTTAGATTATCTCCTAAGATTAGTTTACACATTACTTATTTCTTATCACGATTTGTTTCCTGGTTCCCTTGTTTATTTTGGATCAGGAGTCTTATAATCCTACGAATAGGGGTTAGTGTTTAGTATACTGTATCATCAAGTGATCAAGTTATTATAAAAATTATTACACCATTACCATACTTATAGTCTTTTTATTTCTCTTCTCTTTATTGTATATAAAACACATAACTTCAACAAGTTACACAATGGGGTTCTAATCTCAGAGTATCTTAGTTTATCTCCTAGGATTAGTTTACATGTTACTTATTTCTTTGGTTCCCGATTTATTTTGGACTAGGAGTATTATATTCCTATGAATAGGGGTTAGTGTTTAGTATGCTGAATGAAGCAAGGACACTTGTAGGAGTAGGGTGTCTAGGTGCCCAACACGTATGACACCCGTACGACACATGTTACAAAAGTCAAATAAGTGTAAAAGAAATAGTATTTGTTCTTTGCTTAAACACTCTTTGAATCGGTGTCTGACACCTGTATGATACTCATACAACACATGTCAGACAAATGAGATAAGTGTTTCATTTTTTTTTTCTGTACTTACATACACTTCATATATTTTTTGAACAAATCTCACAAATTTAAAAGGGTTAAACATGGACTGAAGCAATGCTATTAATGAAGGATTAAAGACATTCATTTTGATTAGAATATGTTTAACTTCTTTAATAATGGATGGTTAAGTGAATGTCAAATACTATCATATATGTAGCTGTGTCGGTGTCCTATATTTTTGAAATTATCAGTGTGTCGAAGTGTTGTGTCGTGTTGTCCGTGTCAGAGTCTGTGCTTTGCTGTACCAATGAGTAATCAAATTATTATAAATTTGTTACACCATTACCCTAGTCATAGTCATTATTATTTCTCTTCTCCTTATTTTATATAAAATACACAACTTCAACAAGTTACACATTGGGGTTAAATAATATAGATGAATGCAAATATCATGAGTATCCTAGTTATTTGGGAACTATTTACGTTCTTTCCAACACTTTCCCTGTATTATATATCTCACGTGCACCAAACTTGTTATATAACTTATCCAACAACCTCTCGGAGACTCTGAAGACATCTTGGTTGTTATATAGACTGACCAAGAGAGATAATGTCTCAAGATAAAATTGTCTACTGAAATAATGATTTATCTTAATGTGTTTTTCCGTTTCTTGAAACATCTGATTTGAATTGATATGTAAAGCCACATTCTTTGAATTGATATGTAAAGCCGCATTCTTTCCAATAATTTACATTAGGGTTAAATATATTTTTAATCGTTAAAAAGACTTTTTATTCACTATAGTCCCTATGTTATTTTTTTAAACAAAAAATGGGCACTTCAAGTCCCTCAAAATAGTCCCTATGAAAACCCAAATAGGGACTATAAGTAAATAAAGTTTATTTAGGGACCAGACTTGGAGGGCCATGATTTTATAGGGACTAAACATATTTAATCCTTTCTGCTATAGTGCTTTTGGTTTTTATAACAAATATTAGTTGTTTTGGTTGCTAATGCACTGCCCCCCTTCTAAAAAAAATTATGAAGGCCAAAAAAGAAGTATTTGAACTACAGCGAGACTGCAATCGCAAAACTAGTAACATACAGAAGATGGTACAACAGCTCAAAAGGCTTGAACTACAAATGCAGGATACTCACGAGCAGAATTTGAAAAATACCCAGGTTCTACAAGTCCCTATTATGGATGCATTTAGATTATGGTTCTTTTGCCTTTCTCCATGTCTCTGCTACTATTTTCTTTATGGTGATTTTGCCTTGTTTTACAATTTTATTTGCTTTTGTTCCCTCTCTTTTTGTAGTCTTGTTTGAGGATTTCTTATCATCTTCCAATTTTCTATGCTTATTATTTTCACAACAATGCAGGCTGAAGAATCTGACATGGAGGAAAAACTGAAGCGGCTTCAAGATGAGTTTAATGATGCTAAGTCCGAATATGATAGGTTTTGATTTTATTCGTATGACTTTTCATATCAGTGTTTAACTTGGATTTGAAAAAGTCCCACTTCCTAATATTCCTTTTTTGTTCTAGACTGAAAGAAGAAGAGGCTATGTTAATGAACAGCAAAAATGGGCAAACTGACGAAATCAGAAGGATTGATGTTAAGGTGTGATAACACTTTTGTTGTGTCATTGGTTTTTAAGCCAGATTAACTTTTCATAAAGTCATTTAAATTTCTAATTAGTTGATTAAAACATAATAAGATAAACTAACATAATTGTTAGCTCTCTTCCCATATGGCAAGACCCTACGAGCATTCTTTAATCCTCTCAGCATATTTTTGGGGGCAAGGATCATTCGCAAACGGCTAAAGTATATAGCTCAAACTCAAATTAATTTTTAATAGGGTCCAAACTTGTAGGGCCCAACTTGTAGGGAACAAAACATATTTAACCCAAAATTATAACATCCCCCCTTTCATTCATAAGTAATAAGTGACAACATATACTGTGTAACTCTAAAGGGCTTTGTCTGTTTTGTCTTCCTTGTACCTCATAAGTCTTAAACTATGCAAATAATTGCTCTAAACTCTATAAACAAACCAACATATGGAACAATAATATTAAAGCCTACAACATTAATATATATATCAGTGCAGCAGCCTAAAAGTAGTTGTATCCTGTTTCAGAATCTGAGAAAATATGTGTGGTCTCCAAACCGGCTGCAAATAATTCAAATTGTGTTTTGGAGAAGTATCTGTTTTTCTTTTGAAATGGAAAATCATAGTTGTTAGTTTGTTTGTGGGAGAGTTGATCCCACGACCTCTTCATCACTTCAACCCCTATGTCGTTCCACCAAACTTCCAAGCCACCTTATCTCTCCCAAAATTTATTATCCAGGATTGTTAGCAAAATTCACCTGTATGATTTGAGTGATTGCTCATAGAAAACTTTAATTGGCACTTATTTGTATTTGGAGTGAAGTTGAGGAAAAATTCACCTATGCAACATAAGCAATGTTAATTTGATGTGCTGTACAAGATACTTTTGATGTTAAGCATTCTCTTGCATAGTTTAATTATAATATCCGTTTGAAAGCTCTTCTATTCTTTATAGGTTGTTCATTACTTAATATAATTTATTTGCTTTTGCAAGATCCAAGATCATGAAAAGAAGTATAATGAAATCATGCATAATATTCGCAATCTTAAAAACCAACAAAGCAACAAGGTATGCATATCTTGCAGTTTTGGTTTTTATGTTTATTCATTTTGCTTCGTTCCTTGACAAATCATGAAAATGCCTTGCATGCTGGCTGTGAGTGTTATATGATATTGCCAATCTTTTTGGAAGCAGATCACAGCTTTTGGAGGAAATAAAGTGATTAATCTGTTACGTATAATTGAGAGATATCATCAAAGGTTTAAGATGCCTCCTATTGGTCCAATTGGTGCCCATCTGGTAATATTGTTTGTGATGCCTTCATGTCATATTTAACACATTGCTTTCTGTATATCTTTTCTTCACTCATTTTGATAGTTCAGGAGTTAAATGAAGTAATCTGTTTATGAATGAAAACACTTATATATTATAATCCTAATCTCATCGGCTGCCAGTTTTTTTCCAGTGAATTATGTTTGAGATAAGATGGTTTTGCTCTCTACTATTTTGTTAGACACACGACTAATTTTAATTGTTAGATGATAATATATAGAGGGCTCTCTCCTGAAAATCGTTTTTCTTTGTCTCTTTTCCTAGGCTGTTTGCTAAACTGTGTAAGAGTGTGGGCTGCTTCTTGTTTACACTTTCTATCTGTAATTTACTCTTTGATCTATTGCCATTTCCAAGTTAAAATCACCACTCACCATTATTTGGTATTGCTTTTTATGATTTAATTTAATATAAGTTGCTAAGTTTGATAAATGGGTGATTGGTGTTAATTACTTCACTTCTTTGTGGGTTATCATTATTTGGGATTGCTTTTTATGGTTTAACAGAAGTTACGTGGTGGTAATAAATGGGCGGTTGCCGTTGAACATGCTATTGGGAGAATGCTCAATTCTTTTATAGTAACTGATCACAAGGATTTTCGTCTTTTGAAACAATGTGCAAAGGAAGCAAATTATGATCATCTTCAAATTATTATATATGATTTTTCAACCCCAAGGTATATTGTTTGATCTATATCTGTCTGCCTATCACCATATACCCTTTTGTATTATATGTCTTGTTTCTTTTTTATATCTCATGTCTGATTGTGATCAAAATGTTTTATTCTCTGCTTAGGTTGATGATACCAGAGCACATGCTTCCTAATACAAACCATCCATCAACTCTTTCCATCTTACAATGCGAGAATCACACTGTGATTAATGTCTTAGTCGATCTGGTGATTGCTCAAATTGTTGCTTATACTGCATTAGATATCCTTTTTCAAGACTTTTTTACTGCTTTATTAAAAAGACATGAGCTTTTAGATTTTTTTTCATTTTTATATTGGTTCTTTTTTCCATTCTTTACCAAACACTGCTTTGGGGTTGGTATGAAGTTATTTTATTTTATTTTCTAGCTCTTTATCAATCACCATTAATATTAACTAATTTAAAATATTAATATTATTAATTCTATACTCAGTTCCATTTGTTCTTACTTCTTTCGTACATTGCTCTATAGCTGTTGCTTTATGGATTTTTTTTCTTCGGTTGTACAAAATGTGAGAGAAGTCATAGAAACCAAATTTTTGTGGCAATTCTTTTTCTTTTTTGGTTGTATGTGAGTGGAATATAATTCTCACTTCTTTAAGGGTATTTTTTTTGGATGAAAAGCTCCTTTGAGATCACTTAGATTGGTGTTTCTTTTAAGGATATTTCTTTGGATGAAAAACTGCTTTTGGCTTGTACTTTAGGTGAAGCCCATGGTGTTTTTACCATGGGTTTGGTTTAGTGGAATCTGTAGAGTTTGGGTAGCTTTGTTTCATTGAATAATTTCTTTTTTTTTGGGTTTCCTTTTTTTGTCCTATTTGTATTTTAAATGCAAGGATGATCTCTTGTTGTCGTAAATTATAGTGGTCATCATTTTTTTTCTCTTGATGATTTTCTTATATTAAAATCCTCATTTATTTTTTTTACACTATCTTAGAATTGTGGTTAAACCTAACTCAACATTACAAAACCAGTTTGTAAGGTGAAGATTCCTCCCACTTATAAATATATGTTCATGCCCGACTTTTAATAGTTTTCTATTTTAATCTTGTGATTGTATATATCTCCCTGCTATAGAAGAAGCATAATTTGGCTAAACATTTAAATAGGAATATTTCTAAGTTCCTAATATTTTGTTACCATTCCTAATGTCTTTGTTGCTCTCTAGGGAAATGTTGAGAGACAAGTGCTAGTTAACGACTATAATACCGGGAAGGTTGTTGCCTTTGAAGAAAGGATCCAAAATCTGAAGGAGGTCTTCACTTTGGATGGTTGTAAAATGTAAGTCTATATTGGTTCACTTTGCCTTCCAAGTTCCATGTGTCCAACATGTGCATCTATTGTAAATTTAAAATGTGATATTGTTATGGATTCATACGTATGCCACACCTTAGACTGAAATACAAAGCTGATCTGAACATCTAAATATAAAGTAGACAAAATAACTATCTTATGAAGTGGGAAAGAGCTCGGGGTTCTGATTTCAATTGATTAATTTGTGCTGTTTTTTATGTTCATTCCTAGCAGTAGATTTCCTGCCATGGTCTTTGTTAGAATTATTGAAAATGGGATAGTTATGTACTTGGGAAAATTAGGGTAATTGTAAATCCTTGTATTTGTGATTCCTTTGTGTATATGTGATATTTCCCGTGTAACTATGACACAAATTCCCTCATCCTCTATGTGGTATCTAGAGTCTAATGAGAGACGATCATAGTTCATGTTACCTACCAGGTGGGCTCGGTGTTCATTGTTGCAAAACATTTGTCGGGAAATCTTGTTTCTACCAGTCAGAATTTTACTTTTTTTTTGAATGTTGATGTCAATTTTCGAGCAGTCAACCAACCCACTATTCAAAGCCACCCTTTGCCAGTCAATGATGCGCATACAAACCATTTATTCATGCTGTGAATTCGGAAATTGCTGGACATCTTTGCCTCAAGGGCTACAGTCCTTTGTGGTCGATTTTTCCACTTCAAAAAGTCAGTTGTTCTTCCTTGCCCCACACTTTTCCTCACTTGACATTGCTGGAGCCTCATCTCCCAAACTCTTGGTTTGCTAACCTTGGTGCTCTTTCTTTCTCTTATTTTCTGAACCATGGCTGGTTGAGAACATTCAAAGGCCGACCATCCTTGTATTTTTTACCAACTACGCTAGTGCCCCACTTTCATTCCATTAATTGGCAGTTTACAGACCGCTATTGTGAAGAAAGGGCAGTTTTGTAACTTTTGAAGCTTTTTTAAGGGCAATATTGGTATTTTAGCCTTTCATTTCACTAATATAAAATATGATAATGGTGCTTTAGGTCATTATCATTTGCCTCATTACTCAAACGGTGGAAAGTTACCATTCTCTGTTCTCTCTCTTTTCAAATCTCATTCTTCTCTTTTCTTTTCAACATAAAAATATTGATGAATGTTATGAATGGTTGCAACAAAATGAGGATGAAAATGGAATATTGGAAGATGATTTGGTTTTAGGAGAAGAGGGTTTGACTTGGGAAGTTTTTGGTAATGCCGTTGGGGCTAATGAACCAACAAGAGTTACTAGACATAACTCTAGACTTGCTACATTAGTGTCTAACGGAGATGAGGAGGAGTTTGAAGTTGAATCAAGTGATGAGCAAAATGATATTAATGTGGTGGAACTTAGAAGTGAAGATGAGTCAAATGTGATTTAGCTATTTTGTTAGGTTTAGAGTTTGGTTTAGTTATTTTGAGCATATTTATAGTTTAATTTTGATGAGAACTTATATTGTGGTGCTATTGGAATTTATGTATTATTGCAACTTCTATTTTTAAAGCATTATGTATCTTGTTGAAATTTATTTTAAGTATTTATGAATTCATGTTAAGTATTTAACTTGGTTTTGAAAGCTCACAATAGCGGTCATCCCGCTATCCACTATGCTGCTATAGTATTTTGGGAGTTTAGCGCCATGCGCCGCTATCTGAGATTAACAACCTAGGTGGATATAGATGGTGAGTGGTTTGATATCAGAAACCCGATAGCATGTGATCTAACATATCTTGGATAAATTCTGATACTATTTTGGATAGACTTTGATACCATCTTAAAATTGTGGTTGAGTCTGTTGAGATATTGTTTTATTATTATTATTCTATATTTATTATTTTTATTAGTAGTATCAATTAGGATATTATTTTTAGGATATTATTATATTAAATCTTTCCTTAATTAGTAGGGTTGATTAAAAAGTTTAGATCTATATATATGTGTGTATTTTTTTCCACATAATAATACAAGAAATTCAGATTCAAGATGGTATCAAGAGCTTGATTCGAAACCCTATTTTTTTCTTGGTTCACAACCCGATTTTTTCTTGTGTGTTGGTTCTATGATCTAGAGTTCTTTAGTTGGTGGTGTTGAAATCATGATTGAAATTCCAAGCCCAAAGAATGATGTTGATGAGAAGAATCCTCTCAAAAAGCGTCTTATTTCGTCTGCTTTTCAAGGAACTTCTGTTATTATCACGACTAAATTAAAAGGTAATAAGAACTAATTGACTTGGTATGCTTCAGTTGAGTTATGGTTTTTTGGATAACGTCCGTCAGAGCATCTTACTTAAAAGATTTCTGAAATTAATAAAGAGATAAAAGATGATTGGGAAGCCGCTGATTATCATCTTGTATCATTGTTGTGGAATTCTTTTGAACCAAATCTGATGGCACACTTTCGTGCGAATAGATCATGTTATGAGGTTTGTCATAAGGCTAAAAACCTTTATGCTAACGATATTCAAAGGATGTATGCATCGGTCTGCAATTTAGCTACTCTTCAGATGAATGATCAAGGCTTATCAGAATATCTCACCCGTGCTCAATCTACTATTGATGGCCTCAAACTTATGCTGGTTAGGGATGATATTACAAAGATATTGGACAAGCTTGACAATATGTTCATGGTGTCTGTCTTTCATGGCCTCTCTAAAGAATATAGTTCGGTTAAAGGCCAAACGTTAACAAATACTACCATCCATACGATAGAAGAATTAATTGATCGTCTCGTCCATGTATTTCTACCAAGTGATGACACTTATACTACTCCTGAGTCCTCTGCTTTTGTTTCTAACTTTAGTAATGGATGATGTGGTTGACGTGGTCGTGGTCGAGGACGTGGTAGAGGAGGTAGAAGTAACTTCTATTGCACTAATGGTAGGAAAGATGGACACACTTAAGATCAATGCTTTGACTTACATGGTTACCCGAACAAAACTGCTAATGTTGCCTAAACCACTGCAAACCGTGAATCAAAGGGTGAATTCGAAACTACTTTCTCTGCCGATGAGTATCAGGAGTATTGGCGATTGAAGGCAACACAACAAGCCACCTCCTCGGCTACTATTGCTCGTACTGGTAATTCTATGGTTTGTCTTTCTCATGCTACTCCTATTGGATGGGTTATGGATTCTGGTGCTTCAGATCATGTGACCGGTAATGCCTCACTTCTCTCTGAATTATCACCACCTAAATATCCACATTATATTATTGTTGCGGATGGATCTAAAGTTGAGGCAACTGGTGTTGGATGAGTATCACATATTCCACCACTCTCTTTGAGTTCTGTTTTATTGATTCCTAATTGCGCTTTCAATTTGATTTCTATAAGCAAATTAACCAGCTCTTTAAACTGTGTCATAACATTTACTTCTGATTCCTTTTTGATACAGGACCGGAGCGGGGCAGAACTTCTGATTCCTTTTTGATATAGGACCGGAGCGGGACAAACGACTGAAGTCAGAATTGAATCTAGTGGTCTTTATTATCTTCAACCACCCACTTCTACTATATGTGCTACTACTGAATCTCCTGATCTTCTGCATCGTCGCTTAGGTCATCCGAGTTTATCAAAATTGAAGAAAATTGTGTCAGGTCTTCCTCATTTAGAGTCCTTACAATGTGAGTCGTGTCAGTTAGGAAAACATGTTAGAGTTTCTTTTTCTCGTCGCATTAATAACAAAGCTTTGTTTCTTTTTGACGCCGTTCATTCCGATGTGTGGGGTCCTAGTCGGATTCCTTCTATCCTAGGGTATAGGTATTATGTTACTTTTATTGATGATTTCTCAAAATGTACTTGGATGTTTTTAATGAAAGATCGTTCTGAGTTGTTTAATATTTTAAAGAATTTTTGTTCTGAAATTTTGACACAGTTTGGCAAAGCTATTCGCATTTTACGCAGCGACAATGCAAAAGAATATTTTCTGATCGTTTCAACTCTTTCATGCACTCCAAAGGCTTCGTACATCAATCGAGTTGTTCCTATACACCTCAACAAAATGGTGTTGCTGAAAGAAAACATAGACACATTGTTGACACAGTTTGTACCCTTTTGTTAAATGTCAATTTACCTCTAAAGTTTTGGGGTGATGTTGTTCTTCCTGCCGAATATTTAATTAACCGGATGCCATCCTCTGTGTTGAATGATCAAGTTCTTCATTCCCTGGTGCATCCTATAGATCCCTTATATGCTGTTTCCCCATGTCTTTGGATGTACTTGTTTTGTTCATGATTTGTCCCCAGGTCATGATAAAAGGGATGTTACATTCTTTGAGGACGTACCATACTTTCCCAACTCAGGTGTCCCTGAAACTAATTTAGATCAAGTTTTACCTATTTCTTATTCTGAGTCGGTTGAGTCCAGTTCTTTATCGTCTAGTCCACCCGTTGTGATAGATGAGTCTCCACCTCTGTTGAACCGGTATGACATTACTTCTGAGAGAAGGTTGAGACCACATGATTAAGCTCCTATTTCAAGCGCCTCCAACCCTGCTCCGGCCCCGTCTCCGACTTGCCCATTGCCATCCGTAAAAGTAATCGTTTAACCCGTAACCTTTATCCTATTTATAATTGTGTGTCTTATTACCGATTATCTCCTACCTATTGTGCGTTTGTTACTGCACTTGCATTTGTTTCTATTCCTAAAATCATTGGGAAACCGTTATTCGAATTCTTAAGTATATCAAAGGATCACCTGGAAAATGACTTGTTTTTTGTGATAGAGGCAACACTAATATCATTCGATATTCAGATGTTGATTGGGCAGGAGATGCAAGTGATAAATGGTCTATATCGGGTTATTGTGTTTTTATTGGGGGGAATTTGATCTCATGGAAAAGCAAAAAGCAAATGGTTGTTGCTCGATCAAGTACAAAAACTGAGTATCGAGCCATGGCCCATGCTACATGTGAGCTCTTGTGGTTAAAGCATTTACTATAGGAACTTCACTTTTGTATAGTCGGCCCTATGAAACTTGTATGTGACAATCAATCAGCTTTGCACCTCTCCTCCAATCCAGTTTTTCATAAAAGGACAAAGTATATAGAAATTGATTGTCACTTTCTTAGAGAGGAGATTACCACTGGGACCATCAAAATCTCCTTTGTTAATTCCAATGATCAACTTGCTGACCTCTTTACCAAATCTCTTCGAAGACCTCAAATTACATACATGTGACAAGATGGATGCTTATGATGTATACGCACCATTTTGAGGGGGAGTGTTGAGATATTGTTTTTTTATTTTATTTTATTATTATTATTATTATTATTGTTATGTATCTATTGTTTTTATTAGTAGTATCAGTTATGATATTATTTAGGTTATTATTGTATTAAATCTTCCCTTAATTAGTAGGGTTGATTAGGAGGCTTAGACTTATATATATGTGTATTTTTTTTCCACATAATAATACAAAAAATTCAGATTCAAGAGACTCTAATTAACCTTATAAAACCGACTTGTAAGGTGAAGAAATTTATAACTTGGATTGACTCTGATACTATCTTAAAATTATGGGTGAGCCTAATTTAAACTTACAAAATCAGTTTGTAAGGTGAGAATTACCCTCACTTATAAAAAATATGTTGAGGCAATATCTCATCCGATGTGTGACTTATAACAATAATGAACATCTGTTATAATATTTTTCCTAAAAGTTTAGAATAAAACCTTTTAAAATTTAGATATTATTTTAATTAGGCATTTGAAACATTTTTGCATATGAATGTCATTTCTCATCAGTGTTGTTGGCAGAAGGCAAAATATCCGCCATATGAACCCGCCATACGGCCTATGGCGCCACCATGGTGGACATGCCTTCTCACATACACACATCATCTTCTGCTGTACTCAATAGTGGGGGTTAAAGACTTATTTTTACTCCGTATAATACTCTTTCGATTTCCATCATGTTGAAAATGCAATACCTGTCTGTATATGCATATGTAACATCCTACTTCCTGCTGCTTTTGTTGATTCAATGCAAAAGGTTTTGTATGGGCTAGAGCCTCAAACTGGAAATTCCTAGTTATTAGATGTACATTTAAGCGTTTTCCATCCATAACTTGGAACTATGTTTTCTAATCTAAGTTATTTCTAGGTTCTCGCGAGGTCCGGTACAGACAACTCTTCCTCCAAATAAGAAGCAGCGATATGGTCGTCTAACTAGTTCTGTTGAAGCTGATATTGAGAAACTTAATAATGATGCATCTAATGAGCAAAAATACGCAAATGACTATAAATGGAATAAAAGAGAGGCAGAGCGCAAGCTTGAGGATCTAGACAAGAAGATGAATTCTATAAAGGTGAAACATTATTTAGATTATAGACCATTGTTATGTTGCGTTTTTTCAAAATTGTCTTTCTAAAAATATACAATATTGCTTTGCTTGCATAATTTTTGTGCCATCTTGGTCTATCTAATGTAAGTTGAATAATCAGTTGTTAAAAACTATTAGGATGCAATATAACTTCTCTATACAGCTAACATTTGAGTTTTGTTTTCATAAAAAGAAGTGGCTCTATCTTTTAAAGCCTTTTTGGCTCTATCTTGTCCTAGCACGACCGTGTATCATCCCCATACCCCAGCTTTAAGCAAAGTTCTAAACATGAATCAATAGCCATGTAGATAGAAACTTTAATGCTCACACCTTTACTCTCTGGGGACTTGATAAACTATACCCTATCCATTATTCATACCAGTAAACTTAAATATAGTTTGTGTATTGCATCTGTTGGACAAACAAATGGAATAAGAATGCTATTATAATTATATGGAAAACACCGTGGCAAATAGAGTTATGCTTTATTCATCTGTCAAAGACAGTTCATATAGAGAGATTGCAATCAATTCTCTTCCTTGAATCAAGGATAGATTTTAAAAAACAAAATCATAACAAATAATAATAGAAAATTTGCACTAAAGAAAAAAAGGAAAGACTCACATGGATTCTCTTCCCATTTCAATTGTATCATCTCCGGCAAGGATAATGTCATCAACATAGACAATTAGGGAAGCAAATTTCCCATAAGGGGAGAATTTTATGAATAAGGTGTGATTTGTTTGTCCTTGAATGTACTGTTGTTTCTTCATAGACCAAGTGAACCTTTCAAACCATGTTCTAGGCGATTGCTTTAGGCCATAGAGAGATTTCTTCAATTTACACACATTTGGTCCAAATTTGTCTTAAAAACTAGGAGGACCAACCATGTATTCTTCTTCTAGGTCACCATTGAGAAACTTCAATTTACACACCTTTAATGTATCAGCCAGGTATTCGTGGAAAATACATATGATCCGATCTTCTCACTTGTTTTCTTCATGAAATTTGTAAAAAAATAACTCTTGAGCTCTTGAGTGCCTCTGATTCGATAAATAGAAAAGCCTTCATGAATAAACCTCGTGTTTATGTCTACATAAAGCAAAACCATGATTGCCACAATTGTAATAAGAACAAATATTGGGATGACCTAAAAATCTAACTTATTTAAATCCTTTATGTTGTGAATGGTATGTTTCATGCATGAAGAAAATAATGGTTAACTTTAATTTATTGCATTTCCATATATCTCATATTTGTTGATGTGTACCTGATGCTCCATTTTTTCCCTCTTCTTTTAGAGACTTTGTATAAGTGCTGGAAGAACTTTTAGTTCTACTAAGCTAGCTTTGGAGGAGAAAACAAAGGAACAAGCTGCTGAACGTAGCTCGACACCTTTGTCCTCAGTTGATGAGATTGTTGAAGAAATTTCAGTATGTTCTCTGTCATCTATTCTCTAACAACACGTTACTTGTTATAAGCAGTTTTGTTAAGAATTGAAGGCTCAACGCACAATCATTCACTTTCAAAGTATTCTGCTTGTTTGTTTGGGGGCGCAAAGGGGGGGGGGGGGGGGGGGTGGTGGTTGTTCTGGAATTCAACTCTTAGTACGTGTCTTTCTTTTTCCCTACACTTCTGGTGGAAGAAGATAAGAAGAAAGAAATAGAGGAGCTTAGAGGAAAAAATAAAGCCCAACAACCTCAAATCAACGCCTTTGTTTATTTGTAATATTACAAATTTTGTTATATTAAAATTAAACTAATAATTGAATCAAGAAATATGGACAAAGGAATTGTAGTGTTAAGTTGTGCATCTGCTTTTGAATTTCGCTCAAATTGTAGAACCATGTGAAAATCTTAGTGAGTTTATACAAATCTTAGTTAGTGAAAATATTAATGTTATAAAACTGGTTAATATGGAGTGAAAGCAAAATCAAACAAATAGATACACTACTAGAATTCCAGTTTTGTCTAAAGCAAGCATCTTGCTTCCCTGAGATTTGTTCCGGCCTAATATTTTTGGAAACATGGTTGACTGGTCACTTCTGCATAGTTTGATATTTTTTTATCACAAAGATTAATCAATTTTTTAATTCTAATTGAATGCTAGGAAATAAACAAGAATATAAAAGAAGAGCAGGTGTTGTTAGAAGGCCTTGAACAGAGGAGGCATGAGGCAGTGGGAAAAGCAAATGACCTTAAAGTAAATTTTGACGAATTGTGTGGTATGGTGCATTACGAGTTATTCTTTTTAGTGTGCTCATAAGCCGTTGTGTTGATTCAACTGTAGAAATGTTGTAAAGTGCATAATCTTGTGTACCCTAATAATGTAGAATCAGCGAACACTGAGCTTGCTTCACTTGAGAAAGCTGAGAGTGAACTTATGGAGATTGAAAGGGAAATAGATTCAGCAAAAAAGGTATTTTTTTCTTTATACTGGTGCAATGCTAACCCATATGATAATTTCTATTATTACTGAAATAATTAATTTCTCTTTTAAAATTTGCAGGCGAAGGATCATTATGATAATGTCATGAAAAACAAGGTCCTTCATGATATTAAGGAGGCAGAGGCACAATATCTGGAGCTTACAAAAAGTCGTGAGGTGCAATTTTATTTATATTAGTCATAGTCATCTAAATTTGTAGATTCAATCATCAGTGCCACTTTTTTTGGTCGAAGGCAAAGGTAATATATTCTGTTTAGAGCAATAATCAAAACCAGGCTGAGCATTGAACCGGTGTGGTTCAAGTCTCAAGGGTCTGATCGAGGTAGCACCAGTAATAATTATTTTAATGTTTTAATACAGCGTTAAAGGAAATATAATATAATATTCATAACTTTACACCATTAAAAATTAAATCCCACTTAAAAATGTCTTAAGTCATCGCAATATCATACAAAGGCACATTAAACCAAATCAAATGTGATAAGTATTCAATAATTGCAAATACTATTATACAAGTACTCCTGTAACAATGTTACTATTCATATTTAATTAAAATTTGGTTATAATATTTGCCAAGAAACATTGTTCACTAACAGTTGGTTTTTGGCCAGTTTCCTTTCCAATGGGGGACTCTTAACACCCCTCACAGCAGTTAATAGATTTAATAGGATCTGAGGGGTTTATGGAAGAAGAGGAAGATTAGTTGGGTTAATTGGGAGGTGGTGTGTGAGCCTAAGAAACAGAGAGGGTTGGGAGTTTCAGATCTTAGGGAAGTTAATGCGAGTCTTTTGGCAAAGTTGAGGTGGAGTTTTTTGTCGAGCAAATTGGAGTTATGTAAAGAGGTTTGCTGGTATGCTGTGGCCAGATTATCGTGGGTAATGTGGTTTTAGATGTGGAGGGGCAGATTCACAATTCTTCAGTGTGGTGGAAAGATGCAAGAGAGAAGAGGCCGTTCTTTAGAGAAACAGACCTTTCAGTTTTAGGTTTTAGAGACGTCAGTTTTGGGGTTTGGTTTCACATAATGGGCTTTACATAAAACCAACATTGGGCTTAGTATTTCCCTAAAGTTTTAGAGCTATTTCTGCTGGTAACAAGTGTAAAAACTGAAAACCCATTGTGGGCCAAGCATTTGGACTGCCCTCTTTCTCAATTAATTTAAAATTGACCGAAAGAAAATTGTGAAAAAAATACTTAAATAAAACAGAAACAAAATTACTGAAAAAAACTTCAAGAAATGAAAGACTGAAACATTGAAGAAAATATTTATACTGCAAACATAGAATAAATCACTTCACATAAATAATTTGCAAACATAGAATAAATCAATTTACATAAATAATTCTCTTATTTCTAATCTGATTCAATCTCTTGTATTTTTAAAAGTTTAATAATAAAGTATAACAAAGAAATTTATAATAAAATAAGTATTATAATAATGAGTGCATAGAATGATAAAATATGGAAAATGCAACCAAAATTTAATCTTATTTTCTTTTCTGTTATTTTTATGCATATTTGTACATATTAATATAATTTTATATTTGTTATATGTTGTCTCTGTTTTAGTAATTATGTGTTTATTAGTATTAATGGTTTAATACTCCCTCTGATCCCAATTATAAGAGAGAAAGCAAAAAAGAAATATTAAAACTGATGAACTCATGTATTGTTTAACTTTTTGAATGTTTTTCCTTATATACTATTGTAAATACTTTAGTAGTAATCTGTTTTTGATTAGTCAGACCTATTGGGTTAGAATAGACTAAATAAATAGATTAGTGCTTGTACGATATTGATAATTGAAATATATTATTCAGTTTTCACATATCCCCCTTACAAAGAATTGTGCGAGATTTAATGCGCCAACTGCTATTAAAAAGAAAAACATTTTAAATGAGGGCAAAAAATCTCTTATAATTAAGACCAGTGGGCGTATTTTCTAAATATATCAAATAGCGGTCTATTCCATACTCTGCAATTGCGCTATCCGGGTCTGGCTACATGGACTAGAGTTAGTTTGTGTTTTAACCAATGCAGTTAACGTTTATAAATCAAAATTAATTAATAGAATATTCTAGAATCTTGACGAGTAACAAAGTACTTCTCCTGTAATTAACTGAGAGTTACAGCTGTAACTATTCAGTTAGTTACAGTTGTATTCTTAAATATTTAATAAATCAGAGACACCGCGCTACATCTATATTTAGAGAGTAAGTTTGTGCTTTTACCTACTCTGTTATAGTTAGTAACTAATCTAACAGTTATTAACTTAAATAGAATATTCTAGGATCTAGACGAGTAACATTTACTTCGCCAGATGGATACTCAATCCTGCCACATGAAGAGCATAACTCCAAACACAACCTTATTGTTTTTTTTAAACCTGCGTAGAAGATATCAAATGGTCGATAGTTTTTAGGCATTATAGATCATTAAAGGTATAGTAGTAACTACAGTTATTGATACTGGCCTTGGTTGAAATTGCAGGTAAATGTTGAGAAAGCTACCATAATTTGCTGTCAGAATGAACTTGCTACGTTAGGAGGGTGTGATGGGAAAACCCCAGAGCAAATCAGTGCCCAATTAGAGAGTCTGAATCATACACTAAGGCGCGAGAGCCAAAGGCATGACACTAGACTATTGTTTCACATTATCATAAGACTAACATGCTAGCAGCAGTTCTCTTTCTCTCACACATCAACCCACTCTATTCACAATTAAATAATGCTTTGGTTATTTTTTGTTTCCCTCTGTAGATACTCCGAATCTATTGACGATCTGAGGATGCTATATGCAAAAAAAGAACGAAAGATTGCAAAGAGGCAGCAAGTTTACAGAGCCCTTCGACAGAAATTAAATGTATGTATTCTTTGGTTTTGTCATCTTATCGCTGATACATTTTTTTATGGATATTGTTAGATAATAAAATTATTTATGTGCTTGCTCCCAAAAGCATATGTTTTTGTGATGGCTTGTTTTGTCGGTTTGCATATTGTGTAATCTTAACCTGAAGTCAAAAGGCTCCTGCTCCAAGCATTGTATTAGATATAAAATCATTAATATGCTTTCATGTGCTTATATAAAAGTAGAAGCTTTTCAAGTAGTTGGTTCAGGAAAGTTATATTAATTCATGTAGGACAGTTGCTTTTAACAATATTGTTTTGCAACATATATTTCAAATAAAACAAGGTAATGCAAATTAATCCCTTATCCATGCATGGACTTAGACCATGTTCAGATGTAATATTCTGAAGTTGGATATCTAGTTGAGATATTATGATAATCTTTATCACTGACTTTTGGAAGGTTAGGATCCTTCTATGCCCACAGTTGTGTTTGAGCTATGTTCCTCGTAGGACTTGTAACAATTCCTTTAATGAATTATTATTGCCAAACTCATAAAGGTTCTTGTACTAATTTTTGTTGTGTTATTTTAGTAAGATGATTGGTAGTCACTTAATATTCTCATTTTGGGTTGTCCAGTGTGTGTAGAGTTGGAAAATAATTTTCTGAATTTTATTTCAAACATTAGAAGAGTACAATCACTATCCGAATACCATACTACAAAGTTTAAGATCATATCTACCATGTCTTTAAGAACTTCTTTCGTTTAGGACGTGTCTTTACCATTTCTGGCCTCCACTGCCGTAACTGCACCTGTTATAATAAGTTTAGTAAACTTTAGCTTGAGAGGAATGTTGGAATCAAATAATCAAATCCATCATTTTTAAAATTTTATTTAACAATTCATATCAGTTATCCATCCGTTCCTTTTTAAGGTTATTTGCATATACCAAGAAAACCAATAAACTATTACCTTCGATGTAATAATTGTTTTTTTTTCTAGTATCCTTAATAATTTGTTGTGTCAATTCACTTATTTTTCTTTCAACAATAAATAGTTAAAAGTATTACTGACAAACCAATGATTAATGTTGCTTTGAACTTCAAAAATGACAAGTAAATAATAGAAACGAAGAATTTTTACAAAAATGGAAAGTTTAAATGAATAGAGGATGTAGCATTTAATCATTTTTTAATTAGACTATTATAAATAATGGTGTGGGTTGATTTAGACACAATCCCAAATTCAACATTTTTTAAATGCTTTTGTTGTTTATTGAAGGCTTGTCAGAGTGCTTTGGAGTTTCGAATGAGAAAGTTTCAGGCAAATGCAACTAATCTCAAGCATCAGCTTTCTTGGAAGTACGCAACTTTTCACATGTATCTTTTTAGTTTCTATGTTTTCTTTTAGAAGTTGGGTTCTAACGCACCCCTACCAAACCGGCTTGTAAAACGAGGTTTGTCCAAACTTTATAAATACTACACATGTCATTCTCTAAGTAATGTGAGACTAAATTTACCCCTTTAAACCAGTGTTATCAAATTGCGACGCTATGTCCGCTATTGCGGATATACATGGCGGTTTTTGGACTTGCCGCAATGGTAAATATCATCCGATATTGCAGGTTTTTCTGCCATAATCCGCTATATTGGCGCTGGTATAGCGGGATTTTGGCTCTCCCCCATGGATTGCCATCCCCCGTCGACAACACTGCTTCAAATCCACCACTATATGTGTTTGTGGCCTTTGGGACTAAATCCATTATTTAAATCCGACACAATGAGTCTGAAGCGTGGACGGTGCGGGAGGCCCAACAAGTGATATAGGATAAGCTATGATACCATCTTAGAGTGTGAGTTGTGCCTAATTAATTCCTACAAAACCGATTTGTAAGGTGAAGACTACCTAAATTTTATGAAGAATACACAAGCCATACCTCTAAAGCAATGCGAAACTAAACCCACCCCTTCATATCCAACACAATACAGGTGTTAGAGGTTACAATCAAGACAAGCTAAATGCCGCAATTAGACGATTATGGGCGGACTGCAATAAAGACGAAAATTCCAACATTTTTCATTGTAAAGAGGAGTATATTTTTTTCCGCCTGACATGAACTTATTTAAATTATCTTCATGATCAGATTTAATGGCCATTTGAAAAAGAAGGGGATCAGTGGAGTTATCAAAGTTGATTATGAGCAGATGACCTTGTCGATTGAGGTAAATATTGCATTCTTTTGCTATAGGTAATCCCTTTTCAATTTACTTTCCTTGCCCAATTTTTATGGTAACTAGATACAAATAGGTGAAGTGTTTCTTGGATTTCATTTAGGGCGTGTGACCTAAAATGCTTACTTATTTTAATTTATTTTTTTTGTTTTCAGGTACAGATGCCCCAAGATGCATCAAACAGAGCTGTTCGAGACACACGGGGGCTTTCAGGTTTGTTTGTTTCATAATGATTGTTATGGTGTCATTACAGGATAAAATATTATAGTTTCCGTTTAAGGATAAACTGTCTATATATGGGTTGCTTTGTAATTGTGTATTATGTTAGTCATTAGATACCTCTATATATTACTTAACCTTTATGTTATTTATTCTATAACTTTCTCACCTTTTGTTTTGTGTGCATCTATTTATTTGTTATCTAATAATTAGGTGGAGAGCGGTCTTTTTCAACTTTGTGCTTTGCATTAGCTCTTCATGAAATGACAGAGTCCCCATTCAGAGCAATGGATGAATTTGATGTCTTTATGGTATGGCTGTTTTCTTCTGATAATTCACCATTATTATTTTGCCCGTGTACTCTAAATAATATGTGTTGTGTTTGCTTATTTCGTGAAGTTTATAAGGCATCTTTTGTTTGAAAATAAGCATCAATTATACAAAGTTCTAAAATCTATTTATTAACAAGCTTTTTACTACTATGGATCTGGGTATGATATTCAGGACGCAGTAAGCCGGAAAATTAGCATGGATACTCTGGTTGATTTTGCTGTGGCACAAGGGTCCCAGTGGATATTGATCACCCCACATGATACTAGGTGTTAATTTCAATAATAGATATGATTAATTCCCGAAGTGTTTTTTTTACAATACATGATGGGTATCTTGAATTCAAGCAAGGTGGATGAGCTCTTGACTGTAATTTTTGTGTTTGCATATGCAGCTTGGTGAAAGCAGGGAACAGGGTAAAGAAGATGCAAATGGCAGCTCCCCGTTCTTGATCACCTGTGATTTTCTCTATTTATACCTGAAAATCTTCATTTTTGGTTCTTCATATGCAACTTTATTTGCGTTTCATCGTGTTACATAGTTATATATTTTATTTTTAATTGTTGTGTTTGTGAGGTTGAAGCAAACATACATTTTAAATAATTTTTAATTAATGTAAATAGTAAATATAATTTCCAGATTATGCCTTTTCCATATTCCCTTTAAGCACTTTCCTCATCTTTGATTGGTGAAAAAAATCTGTAGTAGTGAAAATATAATAATGTCTAGAATCTGGAAATACATCTTAAGATGCATCCCAAACACATAATAAAAGTTGATTTTGAGTCATGTCTCAGATTTGTGTCAATTTTGTATCTAAAGATATATCTTTGAAAATTATCAAAACAAAAGAAGCAAGTAGAAAAACTAGCAATGTGTAGGGTGACAAGATAAAATTATCAACGATAACATAAAATAAGTATTACATATTTGATTTTAACATAAATCAAGCAATACATTTCAATGTCTAGGTGTATATTTTAACATTTTCATAATAACTTTAAAATTGATCTTGAAATTGTTGCATCCACTTTGATTGAAATTTTTGTTTTTGAATAGAAAAAAATATTATACATAGTACTTAAATCTGGATGTCTTTAGTTCAAACTTTTTGAATTCAATTTTTCATTTGTTGTCGATCGATGATGAACAGTATTTGATCTTTATAATTTTTTGATTGTTGGAATAGGATTGGAGCCCTATTGTATGTATTTAGATCTAAATGAGGTGTGTACTCATTGATCCTAAATTCCATTGAGGTTTCTGTGTTGTTAAAGTAGACATTGTAGACATTTTTGACATGCCAAATGATGTTCATCCTGGTGTAATGTGTATTGGTATGAAATATGACACGAGAGTTGAAAAATGAAAACGAAGAGCTCGAAAATTAAAGTAGACAACATTCGTAAATGAATTTTTGGAGGAATTCGTATAGATTTCGGAAATAAATTTTTGGATTCAACGCATGTTTTTCCAACTTCAAAATAATATATATGTGAGCAATGAAGTTTGAAATAAATGATCTTTATCTTGAATTCTAGCTTCTCTTAGTTGTTTTGATGAGATGAAACACTAAGATGAAATTTTGGAGTGAAAATTTTGATTTAGAATGTAAGAATTTTTGAAGAGGGATTTAGGAAAAAAATAAAAATGAGTGTGATCATGCCGGTGACTGTTTTAATAGAAATGAGTCGTGAGCATGGAGTCAGGTTAAGAACCATCCCAAAGGAGTGAATTAAGGATAAAATCTGTAGATCATGTTCTAAAAAGTTCCCAGAGTCTTAATTTCATCTATCAGATATTACAGGTTAAGATGATTGACTCATCGGTCCATAATATTCTCAAGAGAAACTCGTCTGAGTGTAGTATCGCGTAACAACTGTTATCAAGTCTACACTTGAACAGTCTCCGCACTACGTCCTAAAATAGGCCAAGAGGGGGTAAATGTTCTACGGTCCTCAGCTTCTCGGACCAAAATTAGAGATAGTAATGCCTAACCACAAATACTTGTGTGACATTTCCAAATTCAAAAGGGTCTCTACTGAGCAGATGGATCTCAAGCCAACTTGTTAAGGACTACTCCACACAAGTCAAACATGACCATACCATCCTCCTATCTTAATTGCACTCAAGTTCGGGTTAGAACTTATCTCACCACTCAAAGATCACCAAACACAACAAGCAGATTATATCACACAAATATACATACATCACATATATACAATTATATACACACAAAAAAGTAGGCTAAACCCACTGGAGACTACTCCCCAACAGAGTCGCCACTTAATTTCTGTAGCGGTAAATTCATGATCATCAAGCTATGGATAAGCAAGATATCAAATAACAAGAGTCGCCACCGCGCTTTTATTGTTTCCAAGGAAAAATGGAAAAAGTACGAACAAAACCCAAAAGTAAGAAGTTTTCAAATCAAAACTAATAAAATGCCAGAGATCACAGGTAAGGGGGTTGGTTACACAGAGGGAAGGTGTTAGCACCTAAAGTGTCCTAGGTACTCCTAGGGAGCCCTTCTTGTGTGCATATGTATTTTGTACAAAATGATGTTTACAAACAAATAGAATGGGGGAATGAGAAAAGAACTCATTAATTATATTTTTTTGTGTTTGACAAGACCTTCAAACTTGTGCCTACGTACCAACATAAAAATGAGGGATCAAAACCTCGTAGTTCGTGATACAAATTTCAAAGTGGGTGCATTGCTTTTAATCAAAAATTAAGTTTGAAAGGCACAAAGGTCTAAAAAAATGGTTTGAATGAGTTAGTTCTTTTTTTTTGGTTTTTTATGAAAGTTTAGGTCAAGTATAATTAAGTCTATTTACAAGTTTGATTAAGAAAAGAAGTTTGAAAATGCAATGGCAAAAGACCAAAGTTTCTAGTTTGCAAAGTGATCAAAGTTTCGAGCAAAACTAGTTCAAGCAAAGAAGAATTTTTAAAAGGAGGGAGAGATTTTGAAATTAAAGAGATGGGGAGGAGATGAAGAGACTAATCCTAAGCATAAATTTAAAAGTTAAGAGTTGAAAAGATCTGACCGATGGGTAGCAATCCAATAGACAAGAATGTCATATAGAAACCCCAAATTCCCTTGGATATTAGAATCAAGAAACAAACAATGCATACAATATTATCTTGAAGAGCAAGACATCAAATAAAGATAGTCCCATCCAAGCTTTAGCCACTCCATGATCTCCTTCAAATTTGCCCATGTAACAGATGAATTTCACAAGTCACAGATTCAAAATAACAGCTACACAATGATCATGTTGCAGATGAATTCAAAGGGATCTTCAATGATGTATCAGATGAAATTTCAAATTGCAAGCACTTGGTTACATGATAGTTGGCATTGGCCAAGTCCTTTTTGCATAAGGATGTTGCCTAGATTCTAAGTCCAATTGTTCAAGATCAAACCAACAGTCCACACAATAGTTTTTTAGGGGTTTTATTTCTTATTATGTACATTGATGGTCAAAGACCACACAAACAAACAAAATATACACAAACAAGATATATCACACAATATGGTCCAAGTGGACAAAGTGAAAAGGCATTAATATAACCAATTAGAATGATATGAATAATGACAAATGAATAGAGCTTAAAAATTAAAGTGCATTAAAATAAAAGACTTGAAATTAAATGTTAGTTGTTAATGAGTTAGAAGTTAGTATTGTTTTTTGCTTTTGCTTTTTAAGTCATTCTTTGGAGAACACTCAACCCACTTATCACAAGCATGGATCCTTGAACCAAGACATCTTCCAAAGGAAGGAAAAAAAAGCCAAGTTTCCACACAATACCATGAAAGAGGGGAGACTTACAATCTCACTAACTAGAATGCTATGCCTTTTGTGTCAAAAATTTAGCGCTATGTTAAGCAATCGTAATTGGACTTATGTAGAAGTCACAACTATTTGAGGCCGGACAATAAAATTTTGGTGTTAATGCATGTTAGAGACATAGTATAATGGATTATGCTCATGAAACATACCACACACAAAAAGAATATGCAAAAGAGGTGGCCTAATCTCATCCATACTCATGTTGATTTTTTAATCAACTAGCTTTAGGACTTTGAGATATCATAGCCCAAATGAAATGTATGCATAAAGAAGGGGAAATAGATGAAGAGGGAGGGGAATGTATCATAACTCAAATTGGCCAAAAGAGGACTTTTACCAAGTTAATATCATTCATTCGTTTTGGGAGATGGAATGTACATTCCATCTATCCTCTAAATCCAATGATACTAACCTAGCAAAGTCAAATCAACCTTGACCAAGACCCAACAACACAAGTCAAACTTACATAAACCATCACAAGAGGTCAACACAATTATTTGGCATTTATTCAATTTAAAAATACTAAAATAATGCATTTAAATTAAATATGGTTTGTCAAATTCCAAAAACCTCATCAAAACACCAAAGAAATGGCCATGAGATTTATCATAGGTCAAACAAGGTCAAAGGACCTTGGAGAAAAAATTTCAGAATTTTTAAACAATTAAAAATATTCACAAAATCAATTAAATCATGAAAAATATTAATAATGATCCAAAAAATAATTTTAATTCAAAATATGAAAGAGAAATTTATTTAAAATTTTTTGGTGAAACTCTCATATTTTTTGGATCAATATTAAAATTTATATGAATTAATACAAATCAAATGAATTAAAACAAAAATCAAAAATAAAAAAAACGTGAGCCACTTGATCTCCCTCATTAATTGAGGTGGCAGATCAAGTGGATGGAAACGCGCGTTCCATGGGGGAACTTAGTCAGCGCGCCACACACGTGGTAATCAAAACCAACACCTAAGATTAAAACATTTCAAATGGATCCTGTGGTCTGGAGACATGCCAACACACCGCCGGAGTCAGAGCTCCGGTCTTCTTCTCCGGTGGACCTCACCGGACTGGTCCACCCTCAACGATCACCAAAATAAAAAAGGAGGACATGATCTGAAAGAAAAAATGGCGTATGGCACGAATATGACCTCAATTTCAACTAACTCCAAATATATAAAAAGATATAAGGACTTCAGACAACTGAGTTGCTTCGTTTGACCTCAAAGCAACTCAATCTTCTTGCCTACATTGGTAGGACTTCAGACAACCAAAGATCCAAGAGAATTGATGAGAATTGAGTGAGAATCGAAGAGATGAAGTTTTCTGAAATTTACCTTCAATGTTGTGCAGAAATGGATCTTGCTTGCTTCAACTTTGATCTGATCACACTTGAGAAGCTTGCAGGAGAGGTTTGCAATGGTACAAAACTTTGGATCCTGGAGTTTCTGAATCTCCAAACAGTGAGATTCAAAATCAATTTTCAAGTTGAAAATTCTCAGGTTTTCCTTTGAATGGTGAGGGTTTCAATTGGGGTGCAAAGCTGGCGCGCAAGGTCTGTTTGAATTGAGCTCCAAGGGCCTGTATTTATAGCAATTGGGACTGATATTTGCACACTTGAAAAATTGCTAAATTTGGACATTTCATGCACAAGCTTGCATGTGCGTGTACATGCCCATGAAGCAATCCAATTTGATCCATGTACAACTATTCTGAAGTTCAAATGAGGCTTGGATGTCAAGGCTATGTGAAATGGGATTTTTGGCATTTGATTTCTTCCAATCATGCAGACCTGTTAAAGCCATGCACAACCCTAGCAAACTTTATCCAAAATGCATAAACTTGGACTCTTTGGAAAGTTTAGATCAAGGGGAACAACTTTGATGTTGGAAACTTTTTTATTTGGAACTTGGATCATGGTGAATTTTGAGGTGGAATTTTGGAAATTTCAACATGTTGAAACTTTTTCTAAGTGTCAAGCCATATATCTCAATATTCCACATTGCTTAACTTTTTATGTGAGCTTCAAATGAGAAAAGTGTCTTCATAAAAGTTGTATCTCTTTCAAAGACCTTAAAAATGGTCAGAAATTTCATGTCATTTGGATTTAGAATGATAGAGTTATGCTTTTTTTTAAGTTGAGGAAAATCACTTGTTCAATGGTATAGGGCAAAAATGACCTATAATGTATCCTCATATCACATGCTCATAAAAGTTGATTTAGCTCTCACTCCAAGCACCAAAGTTTAATTAGACATCTTGAATTGGATTTTGCAACTTGGAAATCTTTCATCTCATAAAAATTGAGCAAGTTATGACATTGGGAAGTTGACTTTCAAATTAGGGTTTAGACAAAATGACCTATAATGTTTCAACATAGAAAATGATTTTACAAGCAAAAATAGCTCTAGGTCTCAACATGAAAGTTGTTTCTAATGTCATTTATAGTAACTTTGCTCTTGGAATAATTTTAATATGGTGCAAATTGTAGGAGATTGGGTCTAGGGAGACCCAGTTTTAATCAAATGAATTCATCTGGCCAACCACCATCAACCAACTTGCTAACCTTTAATTATATTGACTTTTTAGGCTCATGGTAGATCATATATGCATAAAATGGTGAATTTTGAAGTATCCCTTGAGAAATTTGATCAATTGGTGAGATAGCTTTTTGGAGAAGTTACTCAAGATACCCAGTCAAACTAGGGTTTCCAAGGCAAATCACCTCCAAACTCTTGAAGAAAACTTGATCAATATAACATGTAGAGATCATTGGGACTCATATATGATGCTTTGAAACACTATGAATCAATCCTTGGTTGTGCTCTTAGTCATGAGGGTCTCAAACCCTTGATATGGACTTGATAGATCAATGAGGATCATGCCCTACCTACAAAAGAGTTAGACAAATACAAAGACATATTTTTGGTATTTTGGTTAGTAAAATGACAATATATAGGTATGATACAATCACATGGTGCTTGGTGATCTCTCCCAAAACAAACCCAATGAAAGAGGGGTAAAGAGGATGCCAAGGTATGATCCCAATGCTAATGCATATGATGACATTGCATGAGGGATCTTAGGGGTCAAAATTGAGGTCTTACAAGAATGTGCAATAAATAATAAATTGAAATGACATATGAAATTCTATCTTGTACCAGTGGATGTTTCGGAGATCCATCTTCGGATAAATTTTTTGGTATAGAATGGAATGTCACTCATCTGATACATTATTCAGTGATGCAAAAGATACATCTGAAGATACATCTTTAAAATCTAGGATAAGAAATTTTTAGTATTGTTATTTCTCATTATACATATTTCTATCAAAATGAAGGAACCCAAATTACATTGAAGGAAGCTTCTAAATTTTTAAGTACGTTTTTAAAAATTAATTTACTTTGTCATAATACTTATACATTTAAAATATATAATTATAATTGATAGAATTTATCATTTTTTATAAAAAAAATTAAAAATATAAAAGAGTTATATCTTTTTCTTATAGAGTATTATTTAGTTCACCCCATGAGGTGATGGTGAATACATTGAAAATCTGAATTTGTCATTTTGATATTTTTGAGATGCATGACTCACCTTAAATGTGCAAAACGCTTCATAAGTGAGCTATCAACCCTCATATTTGTCAAAAGATTATCTGGAGATGCATCTCCATAATTTTGCAGGATGGAACGGTAAGTTTATCTCTAGACTAACCTCTAAAAGCATTATGAGCTGATGGAATGGAGTTTTTGAATAACGTAAACCCTTCAGAACTGAGAACATAAAGCCTAGACAACAAGTTTGTCTTGAAATTGATATTTTTTAGACCATCTTATATGTATACTAATGTAATTCAAGGGTGTCATATATAAATTCAAACAATAATACAAATTCAGACATTAAATTAATTAATCATAGACGGTATCACGATACACAATTTTTTTAAAAAAATACAAATAATACAACTGTTACTAAAATACAAATAAAAATGAACTAATGTGTATATCTAATCCCATGTTTCTCCTCCATTGTCAGTACTACAAGGTATTTTGTGTCTCAACTAAGATGGTTTGTACAGTGGCCATACCAGAATTGCCTTCCTCAAAATTTTCCCTCTCTATGGCGTCTCTCGTAAGCTTCGTAATACACAGTAAAGTCGACAACACGTCTTCGGCGTGGTTATCTCTAGCCTGCTACTCTTTCAATATCTTTTGACGGGATGACCTAGGTGGTGCTCCCACATCATCTTGTGTCATGTAAGGATGTGACACATTATATAAACATTGGATGTAATCGAATGTTGCAACCCATGAATTAGAAGCTGGCACATTGTGCGCATCATATGATACCAAATTATTATAGAAATCATTGAGTATGGCATCAAGATCTCATTGACTAACTATCGGAGGAGCATACACAAAGGGATCTCTTGGAATAAATTGAAGAAGCCTGAACTGGTTCATAACCCGCTCAAGAAGATGTGGATACATCAGGTGCCACCCACAAGCCAACCGTCCAGAGTAGAAGGCTATGTCATCCAAGGGACGCATATGCCAGTGATCGTCATGCAGACAATAACATATATCGTATACTAAATTGTGGCAATAAAAAACCAGAGCGACTCTACAATTTGATTCCCTCTGAGCGGGATATAAAAGCAAGCATGTGTCCAATCCTCAGTGTAGCTATAATCAAGTTCCCAACCAGATATGCGAGAAAAGTGACAAATGATCCTTGCTTGAAAATGATTAAGATAAAATATTAGTAACAAATTTTTAAAAGTGTTATGACATATTAGTAACAATGAAGGTGAAGATATATTTCTTATCTTCTAAAGACAAGCTTCACCTAGATTCAAGTACAAATAAACTAAACACGCGACTCCCCAGTTGTACTCGTAGATCCTCTATAAGTCAATGAAGTACCAAGTAAACTACATCGATGTATGTTGCACTTTTTGTTGGAGAATTTCCATCCAAGGCGCAACGAAATTTAAAAATTTCTCCATTTAGTGATCCTTACGAATGGGCATGATCAGTGATAGAATCGTTACCTCTTGTGGCGATTCAAACCTTTGGTGCAGATCTCTGATAATGATCAAAACCTTTGATACAGATCCACGGGGCGATCACGAACATTGAACGATGACAACGTCTCTACTCAGTCCACACGAACGGATTCCTTCAATCGCAGTGCTAGCTGTTATGAATGAAGGCTTTGAGTGAGAGAGAGATACAAAATTCTAACTCTTCAGTTGTGTTGTCTGTCTCAGTGAGTTACAATGCTTCTACCCAAGGGGTTCTATTTATAGAACCACTTGTGTGGGCTTCAAGCCAAAAAGCCCACTTAAGTGCATTTTGGCCCATATCTCATAAAATGCCAAAATCACTTAAGTATTTGGTACCTTACCATATTTCGTATTCTACTTAAGTACACCGTACCTTACGATGTTCCTTAATTATTCTATCTCTCATCAATCCGTCCTTTGTGTGTGACCCTATAGGTTTTCGCGGCGTTGGCAATTATATTAAATCACGTATTTAACATAATAAACAGTGAGTGGTATCTAGCAACACATCACTGCTACCCAAGTCACGAAAATGTCATGTGATCTGACAAAACCTCCTGTGATAATAATTATGTTTATAATTACCCCTTTGCCCTTATGTCTATATTGAACACAAGGTATAGACCGTGTCATCCTTGTCCAGTTCAATATTGGGCCCATAGACATTTATCCTGTTACGCAGGATGGACAAATTCCATCTAGGACACTCATGTCCCTCAGCATGCTTTGTGGAGTACCCATCAACTGTCTTTATGGTTATCCAGTTACGGACAATGTTGGATCAGCAACAAAGCACTCGACTCTACATCTAGGATCCATAGTGGTTTCAGGTCGAAGAGTGGTATACACTATTATCACCATGAGAATAACTTATGATGTAACACCCCGATAATAATATGATAATTATTTAAATTAAGTTAATAATATATTTATTAATTTAATTAGATAATTGGATTATTATTATTATTATTATTATTTTGGAATTATTAAATTATTATTATTATTGGAATAATAATATAATTTGGAAAATATATAAGTTGGAATAAGTAAAAAGAGTTCATTTTGGAAAATAAGGTTTTCACGTGAAACTCAGAGAAGCGGCTGAAAGAGGCAGAGCAAGAGGAAGAACCAGAGAGCAAAGGTTGGAGAAGAGAAGAGCTTGGAGCTCAAAGATTTGCCGGATTAATCAGGTAAGGGGGGTTTATCGTCGTTTAATGGGTATTATGGGTTAGCATGTAATGGGTAGTGATAAACCGTTGAATTGACCCTAATTGGGATTGTGAATGCTGAAAATGATGTTGGATAAACTGTGTTAAAGACTGTAATTGAATCGATAATGGTGTGTGTCGTAATTTATTGGACGTATAGCTTTTTACGGAATTGGAATCGGAGGTCCGGAAGTCCTCCAACGGCGGAAAATGCGGAGAACTCTGCATTCTGCTTTGTGTTAGCGCAGGAACTGCTGTTTTGTCTGCGTTAACCGGTTAACCCAGGGCGTTAACCGGTTAACACTGTTACGAATTGAAAATTAGTGCTGTTTTGCCTGCGTTAACCGGTTAACCCAGGGCGTTAACCGGTTAACACTGTTAAGTTTTGGGTAGTGAGCGTGTTTTGCCTGCGTTAACCGGTTAACCCAGGGCGTTAACCGGTTAACGCTGCTGCAGAGTGGAAAAAGTGTTAATTAAAATGATGTGTGCCTAATTGGTGGTTGCCTATATCGGTGTGTGATATAGTAGGGATTATTTCCCGCTGTTTTGAGCAGTATATGTATTAGTAGAGTGTGCTAATACTATGTTTAATTAATTGACATGATATGATGTGTTGATACATGTGTTGATGATGTATGATGATATGCATAATGCTGTGAATGTATATATTATGCATGTATTTGTGAATGGACTGTTGTATGGCTTAGAGTATGAGCATATGTCCATTGTGGATTGTTGTTGATGTTGCATTGCTAGATGATTAACGTGCATAGCATAGCCTTGGGGCTGTAGCTAATTCCCATGGTGAGGAATTAGTGAGTGAATCATTGTGGATTTGTTGTTGATGTTGGCATGCTAGGTGATTAGTATGCATAGTCTAGCCTTTGGGGCTGTAGCTAATTCCCATGGTGAGGAATTAGTGAGTGAGTCACTAGGTCTCAAATGAGTGGGACTAGTGAGCTTAGTAGCCGTATCTGGATTTGATCGGTGAGCTTGAACTATATGTTTAAGAATAGTCGGTACCGCATGTGTGGAGTCTCATTGCATAATGTATGTATGGCGTATAATATGAATGGATGTATTCCAATATTATACGTGTGGTTGTGTTGACATTGAGTATGAATATGATTGAGTTGATGTTGCCGTTGCTGAATGTGTAATCTGATTTGGGTGATGAAATGTGTTATTTACTTAACATGACATGATAATTTATAATGCTTATTATATCGATTGAGGAACTCACCCTTACAACTATTTTTCAGGTAACGAGCAATGAGTTGAGTAGAAGCTAATGCTTGGAGTCTAGTGTAGTCTCCCTAGTGGGTCGTGCTCTGATAGATGTAACATCGGGATGGGATGTTTTAACTTGTTTTAAACGTTTTATTGTTGGTTATGAACCATTTTACATGTAATGTTTTACATGATTGATGAGATTTCTATCCGCTGCGTTTTATGCAAATGCTTATGTTTTGAATTAATAAAAGAGCATGACCGTTATATTGGTGAATGGTGTGGAATATTGTGTGACACCCTTAAATGGCATATTTACTCTGATTTATATTTGTTGTTTTAATTAAATATTTGGGGTATTTTAGAAGGGTGTTACATTAGTGGTATCAGAGCCTGGTTGGTCGAGTCGAGTCGTAATTATTCTGTTTCCCCTGTACGGTATAGGTGTTGTGTAACCCTATCAGTACTCATTGTTTTAGTTGTTTGGGTTTTCAGAATAGAGATGGCTGGAAGAGGTAGAGATGATGCTGCGATTGCTGAGGCTCTGGGTATGCTAGCTGGAGTACTTGGAGGAAATCCGAATGTTGTGGGAATGGGAGCTGCTCGTCAACTGAGTGAGTTCCAGAAGAACAATCCTCCAATGTTCAAGGGAGCATACGATCCAGATGGTGCTCAAAAGTGGTTGAAGGAGATCGAGAGGATCTTCCGAGTGACTGAGTGTGCCGATAACCAGAAGGTCAGGTTCGGTACGCATATGCTGTCAGAAGAAGCAGATGACTGGTGGGTTGCTACCCGTACTGAGTTGGAATCTGCTGGGAATGCTGAGATCACTTGGGATGTATTCAGAGAGAGATTTCTGAGGAAGTACTTTCCAGAGGATGTCAGAGGAAAGAAAGAGATAGAATTCTTGGAATTGAAACAGGGTAACAGGTCTGTTACTGAGTATGCTGCTAAGTTCACAGAGCTGTCAAAGTATTATACTCCCTATAATGAGGCTGCTGGAGAATTTTCGAAATGTGTGAAGTTTGAGAACGGGTTGCGTCCTGAGATCAAGCAGGCTATTGGATATCAGCGGATCAGAGTGTTTTCTGACTTGGTTGACTGTTGCAGGATTTTTGAACAGGATTCCAAAGCCAGAGCAGAGAGCTATCAGCAAAGGGTTGATAGGAAAGGCAAGAATCAGAATGATCGTGGAAAACCGTATGCAGCTGGCAAAGGTTTCCAGAAGCAGAGTGGGATGAAGAGGCCTGGTGGGGGAGACTCTAGTGCCCCTGCTAAGTGTTATAGATGTGGTCGGGCTGGACATCGTGTCCATGAGTGTACCAGTGCCGAGATGAAGTGTTTCAAGTGTGGAAAAGGTGGTCATTTGGCTGCAGAGTGTCGGTTGAAGACTGTAACTTGTTTCAACTGTGGAGAGTTGGGTCATATCAGTCCACAGTGTCCTAAGCCGAAGAAAGAGAATCAGTCAGGAGGCAAGGTCTTTGCTTTATCGGGTTCTGAGACTTCTGCAGATGACCGTTTGATCAGAGGTACGTGTTATATAAATGGTTTTCCTCTTGTAGCTATTATTGACACCGGTGCTACTCATTCCTTTATATCTTTGGATTGTGCTGTGAAACTTAAGTTAGAGATATCTGAGATGTATGGTAGTATGGTGATTGATACTCCTGCAAAGGGTTCAGTGACTACTACTTCAGTTTGCTTGAGTTGTCCTTTGAGTATTTTTGGTAGAGACTTTGGGATAGACCTTGTGTGTCTTCCACTAGTGCAGATTGATGTTATCTTGGGAATGAACTGGTTGGTGTTTAACCGAGTTTCTATCAACTGTTTTGATAAGACTGTGATATTTCCTGAGATTGAAGAAGGAAAGAGTTTGTTTCTATCAGCCAGGCAGGTGAATGAGGAAGTAGCAGATGGGGCGGAGTTGTTTATGCTGTTAGCGACTCTGGAGGCTAAAGATAAACTGGTGATTGGCGATCTAGCCGTGGTGTGTGATTTTCCTGATGTGTTTCCAGGAGAAGTGAATGAATTACCGCCAGAGCGTGAAGTTGAGTTCTCGATTGATTTGGTACCTGGTACTAGGCCGATATCGATGGCTCCGTATCGTATGTCTGCTGTTGAGTTAGCTGAATTGAAGAGTCAGCTGGAAGATCTGTTGGATAAGAAATTTATTCGTTCGAGTGTGTCACCGTGGGGTGCACCAGTGTTGTTGGTTAAGAAGAAAGAAGGTACTATGAGGTTGTGTGTGGACTACAGGCAACTGAATAAAGTGACGATCAAGAATCGGTATCCTTTGCCGAGGATTGATGACTTGATGGATCAGTTGGTTGGTGCGAGTGTGTTCAGCAAGATAGATTTGAGATCTGGGTATCATCAGATACGTGTGAAAACTGAGGATATTCAGAAGACTGCTTTCAGAACAAGGTATGGACATTATGAGTATTCTGTACTGCCTTTTGGTGTGACTAATGCGCCTGGAGTATTTATGGAGTACATGAATAGGATTTTCCATCCGTTCCTAGATAAGTTTGTTGTGGTGTTTATTGACGACATTTTGGTGTATTCGAAATCTGAAGAAGAGCATGCTGAGCATTTGAGAGTGGTTTTAGAAGTCCTACGAGAAAAGAAGTTATTTGCTAAACTCTCTAAATGTGAATTTTGGTTAGAAGAGGTTAGTTTTCTTGGTCATGTGATTTCAAGAGGTGGTGTTGCTGTGGATCCTTCTAAGATAGAAGCGGTATCTAAGTGGGAAGCTCCGAAGTCTGTTGCTGAGATTCGAAGTTTCCTTGGTTTGGCTGGTTATTATAGGAAGTTTATTGAGGGATTTTCTAAGTTGGCGTTACCGTTGACGATGTTGACTAGAAAGGGGCAAGCATTTGTTTGGGACTCAAAATGTGAAGGAGGTTTCCAAGAGTTAAAGAGAAGGTTGACTACTGCTCCTATTCTGATATTACCAAGTCCGTCGGAACCATTTGAGGTTTACTGTGATGCTTCATTGTTGGGTTTGGGTGGTGTGTTGATGCAGAATAAGCAGGTTATAGCTTATGCTTCGAGACAACTGAGGATTCATGAGAGGAACTATCCGACACATGATTTAGAGTTGGCAGCTGTGGTATTTGTTCTGAAATTATGGAGGCATTACTTGTATGGGTCGAGATTTGAGGTTTTCAGTGACCATAAAAGTTTAAAGTATTTGTTTGATCAGAAAGAGCTGAATATGAGACAGAGGAGATGGTTAGAATTTCTGAAGGATTATGACTTTGGTTTGAATTACCATCCGTGTAAAGCAAACGTAGTGGCTGATGCATTGAGTCGGAAATCGTTGCATATGTCTATGTTAATGGTTAGAGAATGGGATTTAATTGAGCAGTTTAGAGACTTGAGTTTGGTGTGTGAGAGTACTCACAATAGTGTTAAATTGGGAATGTTGAAGTTAACGAGTGGTATTCTGGATGAGATTAGAGAGGGTCAGAAATCCGATGTGCTTTTGGTTGATAAGTTGACTCTAGTGAATCAAGGTCAAGGTGGTGAATTCAGAGTTGATGAGAATGATGTTTTGAAATTTGGTAATCGGGTATGTATTCCGGATGTTATCGAACTTAAGAAGAGTATTCTTGAAGAAGGACATCGTAGTGGCATGAGTATTCATCCTGGAGCTACGAAGATGTATCATGATTTGAAAAAGTTATTTTGGTGGCCGGGAATGAAGAAAGAAATTGCGAGTTTTGTTTATTCCTGTTTGACTTGTCAGAAGTCAAAGATTGAGCATCAGAAGCCGTCTGGGCTAATGCAACCGTTGGCTATTCCAGAGTGGAAGTGGGATAGTATCAGTATGGATTTTGTTTCTGGTTTACCGAGGACAAGTAAGAATTGTGAAGCCATTTGGGTGATTGTAGATAGATTGACGAAATCGGTTCATTTCATTCCGATCAGAATGGATTATTCGTTAGAGAGGCTAGCCGAGTTGTATATTGAGAAGGTTGTAAGTTTGCATGGTATTCCGTCGAGTATTGTTTCGGACAGAGATCCTAGATTTACATCGAAGTTCTGGGAAGGTTTGCAGAGGGCTTTGGGAACTAAGCTGAGATTGAGTTCTGCATATCATCCGCAGACTGATGGTCAGACTGAGAGGACGATTCAGTCATTAGAGGATCTTTTGAGAGCTTGTGTTTTGGAAAAAGGAGGTGCTTGGGATTGTTATTTACCTTTGATTGAGTTTACCTACAACAATAGTTTTCATTCGAGCATTGGTATGGCACCGTTTGAAGCTTTGTATGGTAGGAGATGTCGGACACCGTTATGTTGGTATGAGTCCGGTGAGAGTGCTGTGGTTGGACCGGAGATTGTTCAACAAACTACGGAAAAGATTAAGATGATTCAGGAGAAGATGAGAATTGCTCAGAGTCGTTAGAAGAGTTATCATGATAAGAGGAGGAAGTCACTTGAGTTCCAAGAGGGAGATCATGTGTTTCTTCGTGTTACTCCGATAACTGGTGTTGGTCGAGCTTTGAAGTCAAAGAAGTTGACACCTCGATTTATTGGTCCTTATCAGATTTTGGAGAGGATAGGGGAGGTAGCCTATCGTGTCGCTTTACCGCCGTCGCTTGCGAATTTGCATGAGGTTTTTCATGTGTCTCAGTTGAGGAGGTACATTCATGATCCGTCGCATGTAGTCCAAGTAGATGATGTACAGGTGAGAGATAACCTGACTGTTGAAACATCACCTATGAGGATCGAGGATCGAGAGTTGAAGCAGTTGCGGGGTAAAGAGATTGTCTTGGTGAAGGTAGCTTGGGGAGGACCAGCAGGTGGCAATGTGACTTGGGAACTTGAGAGTAAGATGAAGGAGTCGTACCCAGAGTTGTTCGCTTGAGGTATGTTTTCGAGGACGAAAACTCTTTTAGTGGGGGAGAGTTGTAACACCCCGATAATAATATGATAATTATTTAAATTAAGTTAATAATATATTTATTAATTTAATTAGATAATTGGATTATTATTATTATTATTATTATTTTGGAATTATTGAATTATTATTATTATTGGAATAATAATATAATTTGGAAAATATATAAGTTGGAATAAGTAAAAAGAGTTCATTTTGGAAAATAAGGTTTTCACGTGAAACTCAGAGAAGCGGCTGAAAGAGGCAGAGCAAGAGGAAGAACCAGAGAGCAAAGGTTGGAGAAGAGAAGAGCTTGGAGCTCAAAGATTTGCCGGATTAATCAGGTAAGGGGGGTTTATCGTCGTTTAATGGGTATTATGGGTTAGCATGTAATGGGTAGTGATAAACCGTTGAATTGACCCTAATTGGGATTGTGAATGCTGAAAATGATGTTGGATAAACTGTGTTAAAGACTGTAATTGAATCGATAATGGTGTGTGTCGTAATTTATTGGACGTATAGCTTTTTACGGAATTGGAATCGGAGGTCCGGAAGTCCTCCAACGGCGGAAAATGCGGAGAACTCTGCATTCTGCTTTGTGTTAGCGCATGAACTGCTGTTTTGTCTGTGTTAACCGGTTAACCCAGGGTGTTAACCGGTTAACACTGTTACGAATTGAGAATTAGTGCTGTTTTGCCTGCGTTAACCGGTTAACCCAGGGCGTTAACCGGTTAACACTGTTAAGTTTTGGGCAGTGAGCGTGTTTTGCCTGCGTTAACCGGTTAACCCAGGGCGTTAACCGGTTAACGCTGCTGCAGAGTGGAAAAAGTGTTAATTAAAATGATGTGTGCCTAATTGGTGGTTGCCTATATCGGTGTGTGATATAGTAGGGATTATTTCCCGCTGTTTTGAGCAGTATAGGTATTAGTAGAGTGTGCTAATACTGTGTTTAATTAATTGACATGATATGATGTGTTGATACATGTGTTGATGATGTATGATGATATGCATAATGCTGTGAATGTATATATTATGCATGTATTTGTGAATGGACTGTTGTATGGCTTAGAGTATGAGCATATGTCCATTGTGGATTGTTGTTGATGTTGCATTGCTAGATGATTAGCGTGCATAGCATAGCCTTGGGGCTGTAGCTAATTCCCATGGTGAGGAATTAGTGAGTGAATCATTGTGGATTTGTTGTTGATGTTGGCATGCTAGGTGATTAGTATGCATAGTCTAGCCTTTGGGGCTGTAGCTAATTCCCATGGTGAGGAATTAGTGAGTGAGTCACTAGGTCTCAAATGAGTGGGACTAGTGAGCTTAGTAGCCGTATCTGGATTTGATCGGTGAGCTTGAACTATATGTTTAAGAATAGTCGGTACCGCATGTGTGGAGTCTCATTGCATAATGTATGTATGGCGTATAATATGAATGGATGTATTCCAATATTATACGTGTGGTTGTGTTGACATTGAGTATGAATATGATTGAGTTGATGTTGCCGTTGCTGAATGTGTAATCTGATTTGGGTGATGAAATGTGTTATTTACTTAACATGACATGATAATTTATAATGCTTATTATATCGATTGAGGAACTCACCCTTACAACTATTTTTCAGGTAACGAGCAATGAGTTGAGTAGAAGCTAATGCTTGGAGTCTAGTGTAGTCTCCCTAGTGGGTCGTGCTCTGATAGATGTAACATCGGGATGGGATGTTTTAACTTGTTTTAAACGTTTTATTGTTGGTTATGAACCATTTTACATGTAATGTTTTACATGATTGATGAGATTTCTATCCGCTGCGTTTTATGCAAATGCTTATGTTTTGAATTAATAAAAGAGCATGACCGTTATATTGGTGAATGGTGTGGAATATTGTGTGACACCCTTAAATGGCATATTTACTCTGATTTATATTTGTTGTTTTAATTAAATATTTGGGGTATTTTAGAAGGGTGTTACATATGACACTTTGCATAACTTTCTATATAGTATTCTCATAGCGGGTCAATCCGTTATAAATATTACTCCTAATATTCATACCTATGTTTAAGACTTGATAACTCTTTATCCATGATCCATGAGATGTGATCATGAGTCTACAAACATAATAGTCTTAATGCTTTAATGTTATCCCACTTCACACTAAAGCTCGACTACGGATACTTTAAGAATAGTGTCCTTATGTTTAATGTGTTCTCATGATTAAGTCACACTTAATACATTAAACAGACTATCTATTCCAGGGGCTTTATTAATCAACCATAATAAAGAAAATGCCTTTAAATAATTCGATACAAGTACCAAAAAGTATTGGCCTATAGGGCTTACACCAACAATCTCCCACTAGCACTAGAGCCAATCAGGCATACCCCGTATGCCCATTGATCTAGTATGGCCATCATGCTTCTGCTGCGCAAGAGGCTTTGTCAGTGGGTTAGCAACATTGTCAAGTGTAGGTACTTTACATATTTTCACACAACGTCTAAGTATGTGTTTGGATCGTTGGTGAGATCTAGGCTCCTTAGCTTGTGCGATAACACCATTGTTATCATAATAGAGACCAATGGGATCCACAATGCTAGGGACTATGCCAAGTTTATTGATCCAAATAGCTTCCTTTACTGCATTTAAGGCAGCAATATACTCGGCCTCAGTTGTAGAATCAGCAACTGCATCTTGCGTTGAACTTTTCAAGGTCACAGTGCCACCATTTAAGCAAAACACATAACCAGATTGGAATCATTCATATTAAAGCGTCTCAACACTTTGTCTACGTATGTACTCTGACTTAGGCCAAGCATTTCATGATCTATCTCTATAGATTCTGATAGGCTACTTCACCCAGGTCCTTCATAGAAAAGCATTTCCCCAACCAAGACTTTACTTGTTGCAAAGTAGGGATATCGATTCCAATGAGTAATATGTCATCTACATATAATACCAGGAATACAATCATGCTCCCACTAACCTTCTTGTTGACACAAGGCTCATCTTCGTTCTTGATGAATCCATACAGTTTTACTGTTTCATCAAGGCGAAGATTCCATGAGTAGGTCACAGGCTCATCTTGATCCATGAGTAATACATCATGTTGATCAGATATCCATATATCTCAGGTAGGTGACGTATCCTGTCTGACCTACGCTGGTCTTGTTCTATTTGAGAAGGTTGCTCTTACACAACTACTTGTATTTCCTGCTCTAATTCCTCCATAGGTGTATCGATACTTTGTGATTATTGAATTTCTTCAAGTTCTACTTTCCTCCCACTGGTTCCTTTGGAAATAAAATCCTTTTCTAGGAAAACTCCAGTTCGAGCGACAAACACTTTGCCCTTAGAAGGATTGTAGAAGTAATATCCTCTTGTTTCTTTAGGATATCTCACAAATAAGCATTTGTCAGATTTGGGCTCAAGCTTAGTTGAAATTTGTCGTTTCACATAAACTTCGCAACCCCAAATCTTCATGTAAGACATATGTGGTTTCTCACCACTCCATATCTCATATGGTGTCTTATCAACCTTTTTGGATGGAACACGGTTAAGTGTGTAAGCTGCGGTCAACGACGCATGTCCCCAAAAGGAGTTTGGAAGATCGGCTTGACTCATCATGGATCGGACCATGTCCAACAGGGTTCGATTTCTTCTCTCAGACACACCATTCCATTGGGGTGTTCCAGGAGGAGTGAGTTGGGATAGGATCCCACACTCTTTCAGATGGTCATCAAACTCTAGGCTTAAATACTCACCACCTCGATCTGATCGAAGAGTTTTAATATTCTTACCCAGTTGGTTTTGTACTTCATTCTTGAATTCCTTGAACTTTTCAAAGGACTCTGATTTGTGTCTCATTAAATACACATAACCATATCTACTGAAATCATCAGTGAATGTGATGAAGTACTGAAAACCTCCTCTGGCTGGTATGTTCAGTGGTCCACATACATCAGTATGTATGAGGGCCAAAAGATCATTAGCTCTTTCACCTTTTCCTGTGAATGGAGACTTTGTCATCTTTTCAATTAAACAAGATCTGCATGTCTCATATGATTCATAATCAAAAGAGTCCAACAATCCATCTTTATGGAGTTTGGAAATGCGTTTCTCATTTATGTGGCCTAATCGACAATGCCAAAGGTAAGTTGGATTTAACTCATTAGGTTTCATCCTTTTAGTATTAATGTTATAAATTGGCACTTCAAGATCAAGGACATATAATCCATTGTTCATTTGAGCAGTAGCATAGAATATATCATTCAAATAAATTGAACAACAATTGTTCTTTATTATGAATGAAAAACCGAACTTGTCCAAACAAGAAACGGAAATAATATTCCTACTAATTGCTGGTACATAATAACAATTCTCTAACTGAATTATTAAACCACTAGGTAAAGTCAATACAAAAGTTCCTACGGCTAAAGCAGCAACCTTTGCTCCATAGCCAACTCGTAGGTCGACTTCACCTTTTGCCAAATCTCTACTCCCTTTTAGTTCCTGCACATTTGTACAAATGTGAGAACCGCATCCAGTATCTAATACCCATGATGCAGAAGTAGATAAATTAATTTCAATAACAAAAATAACTGAAGTTGGAGTCTCTACTCCATTCTTCCTATCTTCCAGGTACTTTGGGCAGTTCCTCTTCCAGTGTGCGGTCTTACCGCAATGGAAGCAGGTGCCTTCTTTTTCTATGCTTCCACTAGGCTTCAAAACAGCAATAGTGGGTTTGGGTTTGGCAACTTCCTTGCCTTTCCCTTTATCATGTTTGAGGATAATCCTCATGTCTTGGTACCAATCCAGAAAATTTGTCCCAGACAATTTTTCCTTGTCAAGGTTTGATCGCAATATGTTGTTAGAGGTGTTTGTTGTCATAGTAATCTACACAAGGATTAATGAAAATATAAGTATCATTGACATATTTAATTAGGCCTTTAATTAAACATGCTCCCACTATTTTATTCAAAACAAATGACCCTCATCATTTGATTCGGAAAATCCCGTTGGAAGATTTTCTAGTGGGTCGAGATCCATATTTCACTTCGTTCTAAGTTCGCGTAGGCGGATTACACAAAACTAGGTTATTTAGGTAGGAACTCCTTCCAATTGTATCTCATACAACTCTCGAAAATTTCAGTTGGGTGAATAACTCCTTATTCCAATCCATCATATGGATCATTCCCAACTCTTGCTTCTAAACATATATATATATATATATATATATATATATATATATATATATATATATATATATATATATATATATATATATATATATAATATATATATATATATATATATATATATATATATATATATATATATATATATATATATATATATATATATAATCTTATTATAATTTGTTTAGTTAAGTTTGACCCATTGTTTTAACAGTTGGATATTACAATTATCCCATCGCACCTTACTAATATAGAACATGCACCTCGCGTAGGCGAAACCTACATTATTCGATACTAGTCTTGATAAGTGTTAAAACTTGGAAAGCTTAAAACTTAATATTTATTTTGAGGGAGTTGCAATTTTTCTAATCTCACCGGCTTGTTTATCATATAAACCATCTCTCACATGCATCAACATACATTCACATGCATCAACATACATACATACATAATCAAACAGTTATGGCCCCTAGCGCAATTGTTCTCCCAAGCCAATGAGAGAACCTAAGCTAACCTACAACGATCTAAGCTTCTCCAAGCAAGATCTTCAAGGTTGTCCTCCTTTGGCACTGACTTCTTTGCTTTCTTCATATCATTACATTACATGAAAGAAACTCGTTTTGCATACGAGGGAGTGAGATGAGAAAAGAAGTTACATTTGGGAGATTAAGAGAGAGGCACGACACGCAGGTCGTATTTTAAAAATCCAAAGCAGAATAAAGGAAAACTAAGGCCATAACCGATCACCACAAGACAATAATAAACACTTTATTATTATTATTATTATTATTATTATTATTATTATTATTATTATTATTATTATTATTATTATTATTATTATTATTATTATTAATTCCTTTAATTAATTAAAGTCAAATTAAATTTCGACGACCGATCACACTACGCAGAGTTAGCCGGGGGTCCGCTGCCCGGACAGCGGGAACGGGTGTTCCGCTGCCCATTCAGCGGACAGGGGTCAAGGGGGCAGCGCCCCTTGCGGGGTCGAAGGGGCAGCGCCCCTGCTCGAAAATTTTAATGAACAATTCATTTAAAATTGACGTCGTTTTTCGTATCAACACTTGATACTTCAAAGCACTTTTTCTAGCCGAACGGGTGAATTTTTTCTTGCGTTAACCGGTTAACCATATGCATTAACCGGTTAACACTGTTTGAAAACTTTTAGAAAATTCTTTTTTGCCTTGCGTTAACCGGTTAACCATATGCGTTAACCGGTTAACACTGTTTGAAAATGTCTTGGAAAACTGTTTTCCGCCTTGCGTTAACCGGTTAACCAAATGCGTTAACCGGTTAACACAGTTTGAAAATCTCAAATTTTTTATTTCGCATTGCGTTAACCGGTTAACACTGTTCCAAAAATGTTTAGAAGGCTGTATTCAGTTTCTCATTAACCGGTTAACCCTATGCGTTAACCGGTTAACACTGTTCGAAAAAGTGTTTAGAAAGCACAACTCTTGTGCAGTCAAACCCCAATCGCATAACTCTCTGACAACACAACCCTTGTGCCGTCACTAACCCTGATGCACCAATTTCAAACCGTCAAACACATCTCGATTGTTAATTCAGTATGATTGATCAACACGTCATTGCTTCACTATACTAATGTCGGATCAAGAAGCAAACGGCCATTGATCGCTCAAAGGAAAATAATCATCGAGGGTTTGAATGAACGTATTTTGCATCAGGATTACATATATCACATATATGTAACTTGATCGATCTCAATTTAACCTTTGATTCATTCTGTCTTTAATCATATTATTACAGAACAAAAACAAATATCAGATTCATGGTTTCATAAGTGGCTCTGATACCACTGTTGGAGAATTGCCATCCAAGGCGCAGCGGAATTTAAAAATTTCTCCATTTAGTGATCCTTACGAATGAGCATGATCAGTGATAGAATCGTTACCTCTTGTGGCGATTCAAACCTTTGGTGCAGATCTCTGATAATGATCAAAACCTTTGATACAGATCCACGGGGCGATCACGAACGTTGAACGATGACAACGTCTCTACTTAGTCCACACGAACGGATTCCTTCAATCGCAGTGCTAGCTGTTATGAATGAAGGCTTTGAGTGAGAGAGAGATACGAAATTCCAACTCTTCAGTTGTGTTGTCTGTCTCAGTGAGTTACAATGCTTCTACCCAAGGGGTTCTATTTATAGAACCACTTGTGTGGGCTTCAAGCCAAAAATCCCACTTAAGTGCATTTTGGCCCATATCTCATAAAATGCCAAAATCACTTAAGTATTTGGTACCTTACCATATTTCGTATTCTACTTAAGTACACCGTACCTTACGATGTTCCTTAATTATTCTATCTCTCATCAATCCGTCCTTTGTGTGTGACCCTATAGGTTTTCGCGGCGTTGACAATTATATTAAATCACGTATTTAACATAATAAACAGTGAGCGGTATCTAGCAACACATCACTGCTACCCAAGTCACGAAAATGTCATGTGATCTGACAAAACCTCCTGTGATAATAATTATGTGTATAATTACCCCTTTGCCCTTATGTCTATATTGAACACAAGGTATAGACCGTGTCATCCTTGTCCAGTTCAATATTGGGCCCATAGACATTTATTCTGTTACGCAGGATGGGCAAATTCCATCTAGGACACTCATGTCCCTCAGCATGCTTTGTGGAGTACCCATCAACTGTCTTTATGGTTATCCAGTTACGGACAATGTTGGATCAGCAACAAAGCACTCAACTCTACATCTAGGATCCATAGTGGTTTCAGGTCGAAGGGTGGTATACACTATTATCACCATGAGAATAACTTATGACACTTTGCATAACTTTCTATATAGTATTCTCATAGCGGGTCAATCCGGTATAAATATTACTCCTAATATTCATACCTATGTTTAAGACTTGATAACTCTTTATCCATGATCCATGAGTCTATAAATATAATAGTCTTAATGCTTTAATGTTATCCCACTTCACACTAATGCTCGACTACGGATACTTTAAGAATAGTGTCCTTATGTTTAATGTGTTCTCATGATTAAGTCACACTTAATACATTAAACGGACTATCTATTCCAGGGACTTTATTAATCAACCATAATAAAGAAAATGCCTTTAAATAATTCGATACAAGTACCAAAAAGTATTGGCCTCTAGGGCTTACACCAACACTTTTGTCCATAAATATGGCTGCTCCAACCAGGTACATGAGGTATGAACTCAATGCACATTATCTGTGGTACAAAAACTGTTCATCATCATCTTCGGCCTCCACTGCCGCATCCAGGTGGTATTCGTACAACTTCTCTAGATATAAAATTATAGCATGAACGCCTCTCGTGGCATCAATCTCTATTTGGGCTTCACCTGGGCCAGTTCCTAAATAGGTAACCATTATGTCCAGTGACTCAAATCTAGAGATTTTAGAGTGGTTTAGTAATCTCTCCCTGATTGGAAGATGTAGGAGGCATTAGATGTCGTCAATGGTGATGCACATCTTACCAATATGAATATGAAAATATGACGTCTCCTTGTGCCATCTTTCCACTAAATCCGCCAACATGTCATGGTTAATGGTCTTGTACCTAGTCACATATAAACTTTGTAGCACAAAAATAGATGCAAGATATCACACCTCTTTATGTTGTGGTAGATTCGAAATATTCATGTCGTGCTTTATGCTTTTTACTGTTTCACAAAATTGTAAAAAAAATACAACAACATCAATCAATTTAATTACTATAAAACAAATATAAATTAGAAGTAATTAAATATTTATGCTATGACTCCTTCCCACACATGCTTAGCCGCATGGTCTGCATAAAAAGAAAGTAGAAAGGTGCTATATGGGCCTCCTAAAAAATTACGAGGAACGTGAGCACCACCACCAACAAGTTCCTCCTATTGGGATTCAGGGGTTTCAAGGCTATATGGGAAGCATGGGAAAATGCCTTTTGGAACACGACACCGGAGACACGTGAGCTCTATAAGTCGAAACTTCCAAAAAAAATAAAGTCGCACCAACCGGCGGTCGCAAGGGTCTTGCCATCTCCTTGCAAACTGATGCATGTTAGGCCATTCGACAGTTCTTAATTTGTCAGGGTTTTTAGTCATTGTACCTTTAATAAAATCCAAAAATCATATCACAATCTTGCAGGAACACATGAAAGCAAAATCAAGCAAAACATGGAGATGAGTCTCTATAACATATGCAAGCAAAATCTGGAGATGCATCTCTATAAAAGTTCGCGATGGCAGAAAATGCTGAAAACCCCTATGATGCCCTAAACACCAACAAATGGGAATGCGTGTCTGTACAAGCTATGCATTTTGAAAGTAACTACAACCTAATGCATCTTAAACAACCTATTTTACCTAATACAGGCATCACAACTCAAAAAATAAAGGAAATGAGAAACTTACCGATTGAGAGTTGTTGTGTGAAATCTTGAACGGAGTGAACAAAATGTTATAGGATTTATTGCAATAAGGTAGAAGTAATGTTGAAGCTTGAAAAATGACCTAGTTGATTATTGCTCACGAGATCTTTGAAGGGTTTTCAAAAGTGTAACAAATGAAGAAGGAAAGGGAAGCGTCTGGCGCGAGGTATATAAATTAAAATTCGCCCGAAGATGTATCTCCATAAAACTCATTGAGTTTTGAAATAAAGGTTATTATGAAAATTCACATTCAGATTCACCCTAACATGGATATGGAGATGCACCCCAAACACATTTTTGAACAACATGAAGTGACTCACTCATGAAAGCATTGAGTGCGTGTAATATGAGTATGTCCGAAGATTCATCTCTAAAATCTAAAGGTATTTGTAACTTTTCATGATGGTGAACTAGCACCCTATGAGGTGTACAAAGCAACCACTTTTTTTATTGGTATTTATGCTTTAGTTAGTTTTATTGGTAGAGATAAAGGTAGTGAAGCTCATAGGATAATGGGGCCTACAATGTGTTGTGGCTCCATGACTTAGTTTGGTGATAATGCTGAGCACCAAAGGCTGTCACCCTATTGTAATCAAGTTCGTTACAGTTGAATGAAGTTTTTAATCATAAAAAAAGAAGAAGACAACACTCAAACAAGAGAATTTTATTTTGACGTGTTTTTCCGTGGGAGAATCTCAATAACGATTTCAATATCATATTTACCACTAGAAGGTGACCGGATTGTTAGATGACATGCATTCACATGATAATCTTTCTCCTGTGGCTACACATAAGATAATATTTAGCTTTAAAATAATTCTATGCAACCCTCAAAGTCACCCATGATTGCTATTCATATAGTGTTTCTGAAGTGAACAATGCCTAACATTTCATCTAGTAGGAAACAAATTCTAAAACTAAAAAGTGAACATCCATGCTTGGTAAACTAGCGAGATCACAAAGAAATTACCTAAGTGATTATGTTGGCAAACTCGGAAACATGGTATAATGAACATGCACTACGCCAAAAACTGGAATAGACAGCGCAACTTAGAGGGCGCTTTATTAAAAAAGCGCACTCTAAAGTGAAGAGAAAAAATAAGGAGCGAACAACTAGAATAGACAGCGCACTTTAGAGGGCACTTTTGTAACAAAGCGCCCTCTAAAGTGAAGCGAAAAAATAATGAGGAAATGGAGGGACACCAATAGAGGGCGCGTTTATAAAAGCGCCCTCTAAGGGTACCCTTAGAGGGCGCTTTTAAAAAAGCGCTTTCTAAGTCCATGTACATTTCCAGTTTATAAGGCGCTTTTGGAAAGCCTTAGAGAGCGCTTTTAGAAGCGCCCTCTTAGGCCCCCTTTAGAGGGCGCTTTTTTTACACAAGCGCCCTCTAAGGTCCCCTTTAGTAAACATTAAAATTATAACATATACTGCATGTCTCTTTATTTTCCCTCTCTATATGCTATTTCGTTTACGTAACTGGGTTTTCTCTCTACTGCGATTACTCTCTACTGCGATTACTCTCGTCCTCCGTTCGTTCTCCCTCCCTCACCGTCGTCGTCGCCATCGCCTTTTTCTGCTGCTGCGTTCACGTTCACTGAGTTATCTGCGTCTACCGTCGCTGTTCACTTTCTTCTCCATCGTTACCGTCACCTTGAAGGTATTTCTCTCAATAGTTTGTATTTTCAGGCATTTGATTAGGGCATTTTCTAAACTGAGTTTTACATTTTGTGCATTATGTTGATTAATGTTGTTTAGGGAAAACGAGCACTATATGGTGTTCATGAGCACCTTGTTGAAAATCATTTTTTGTTATTTTTTGTGTGTATGGTTTTGATCACTGAATGTTGTATGTTGTATGGTTATGTAAGGTTTTTTATTTCTGATTGAAAACTGATGTCATTTGGAGTGTGTTTGAGCTTGTGCTTGGAAGTTTGATGATTATGGATGCAAGTTTGTTCATGTTCCAAACACCATAAGTTTGCATTGGTCTTTTGTATGCAGTAGGTGTGTGTGAGTTTGTATTCAATAATGATGAAAAAAAGAGAGAGTTTAGATTGTTGTAACATGAGAGAAATGGAAGGTATATGAATGTGTTTTTTGTGTAGCTTCACGAATATGGTCATTGTCTTACTTGGGTCTTATTGAATCATTTCTATATTACAGATAAAATGGCTTGTAACAAAGACGATACCCATGACACGAGTGGATCACGTAACAATGTTGAAAATGAAATCAAACGAGGATTGACTGTTATGAAGTCAATCATTCGTGCAAGAGACAAGGGTGAAAAATTCGAAGTACATTGGAGTGCTGAAGACCAACTAATTGAGCCTAACGGTTCAATGTTGGCAAGTTACATTGGTTTCCTTGTTCGACAACATATTCCGATTACATGTGATAATTGGAGAAGTCTGGAATTGAAGGTTGGCAAAGAAAAAATATGGTCCGAGATACAGGTACTTACCATATATTGTTATATGTTTTTTTTGTTGACTATTTGTTGACCATATATTGTTATAATATTACTTATAATAACACACTCCATGTGTATGTTTTTTAGAGATCCTTTCACATCGATGAAAGCCGGCAAAAATATTGTATTCAATTGGCCGGAAAAAGACTCCGAGGATTTCGATCCTTTTTGTCCAACAAATTTCTCAAGGATGAGGAAGGAAAATTTGTTGAAGCAGAACGACTAATGAAGTATGCGGAGATTATTTCAGCCGAAGAATGGAATAACTTTGTCGCCAAACGAAGAAACGAAAAATTCCATGTAATGTCTATTAATTATGGTATTATACAATTGTTAAGTTACTTGGTTCTGATATGCCTTAAACTTTTTTATCCAGGAAGTAAGCGACAAAAATCGGAAAAGGGCATCAAAACCCGCGTATCCGTACAAAAAAGGGCGTACGGGATATGCACGGTTACAACAAAGAATTGTGAGTATATTCAAATGCTATGAGCTTATACATTGTCACAATATGTTATAATTGATGATCTTATAATCTGATTCAATGTGTAGCTAGCCGAGGAGAAAAGTGACGCAACATCTCTTCCGGAGCACGTATTGTGGAAGGCTGCTCGGGTTGGGAAGGATGGGGCTGTCGTTGAAGCGGTTCAAAATGTTTATGACGAATGTGTAAGTATATATAACATTATTTCTTTAATTATATCGAAAATTTTGTTAGACATATAATTCATTTTTAATCTCCTCTAATAATATTTCAGGAGACTTTATCCCAAACCTTACCTTCAACCGAGGTCCAGGATTGCAGGAGCGTACTTAGTCGAGTACTAAATGTTCCTGAGTATTTCGGTCGTGTGAGGGGTAAGGGTTTTGGTGTGACACCGTCGTCATTTTATAAAAAACCAAAAACAAAAAATCCTACCAACAAAGAGGTGATGGAGACCTTGGCGGAGTTAAGGGCACAAGTACTCGAACTGCAAAAGGAGAATGCAAGGTATAGAGAGGAAAAATGCGGTTCCGAGGCAAAAGATACTAGTGACCGAGCTAGTATCAATTGTCAACCGAAATTTCCCGAGGTAATTATATATGTTATTATGAAATTAAAATATAGCACTTTTTTACTTGACACATATACACGTTAACAATAACATTTATTATTGGTTTAGGGCATTACACCTTGTCAGCTGTATCTATCGTCACCAACTTATCGCATAGTTGGCAAGGGAAAAGTGCACAACACTTCAGGTGAATTACTTCACCATAATCCCCTCCCGGTGGGATATATGAAAGTTTCGGTTGACCTTGTATTAGATACGGACGCGCTTCTACCATTACCTGACGTTGTTTCAGAGACAACGTTGATGCGAGATGCAGTCGGATCCTTTGTTGGATGGCCGTCAGATCTAACTTTCCTAGATGCCGATGTATATATGTTCTAAATGATTATGAATATTTAGTATTGACATTTCAATTCAGCTACAATTATGATATTTAATCAATCCTTATTACATGGTAATGTTAGACTCCTACAAGACCCACACATAAAGCTGGTAAAGGGATTTCAAGACGCATCGAGTCGGTTGCATCTCAAAAAGAGGTACAAATATATATACCCATTGAATTATATACGCAACGATTCTGTTGCATCACAAAAAGTCATGATTTAATTTATATGAATTTTTAAGTTCCCGGTCGAAAGTTGAAAAAAGCTGGTAAGGATATTCCAACGAAGTCCGGGTCAAAAACAAATCCTAAATCTCAAAAAGAGGTATAAATATATATACCCATTGAATTATATACACAACGATTCTGTTGCATCACAAAAAGTCATGATTTAATTTATATTTTTAGGTTCCCGGTCAAATGTTGGACAAAGCTAGTAAGGAAATTCCAACGACGTCCGGGACAAAATCTCAAATTATGATGCGTCTTGAGAAAATGGTGGAAGAGTCAGATATTATGCACGGCGCCATCCGTAGTGTAGATATTGATGAAGGTGTTTTCGGAATTGCTCATTCCGAAATAATTGCAAAGGAGGACATGCAACAACTTTTTGAACACGAAGAATTGGGCATCGCTGTCATTCATACATACATATGGTACTCCGATCAATCTATTATTTACTTAGTTGAACAATTTATTTACACATTTCAATGAGTAGTCTAATGTTTATTATGTTTCTATTTAAGGTATATGTATGACACATTGATGCGGGGAACTGAATTGTGTAACCGATTCAATTTTATTTCTGCTTCCCGTATCAACACAACGTTTATAACGAAAAATCCAACATCCGTAAAGAATGAACTAGTCGATAGATTCATGGTGGCAGGCGATAATACTACACCCAGTTTGTATTTTTTACCGTTTAATTCTGGCAACGGGTTAGATTTTCTTTCTAATAATTTCATTCTAATCTATGTATATCTTTTACGTAGAAAATTTTCATGCATCTAAATTTTTGTTTTATTTTACAGTGGTCACTGGGTGTTGGTTGCTATGGATCTTTCGAGACTAATGGTGTATTATCTCGATTCGTTATCGGGTGATTGGAGTAAATATCCGAGTATGAAGAAGACGGTTGACGCGTAAGTGAAATTCCCCTAAATATTCGTGTGTATTTGTATATTTAATTATGTCTGTCAGATTGATCTCAATATACGTTTTTATTTTGTTAGGGCAATACTAAAATTTAGATCGAAAAAGAATTATCGTAATAGGAAGGACATTACCTGGGTCAGAGTTCAGGTATATATTAAGTTTCTTATTTTTGCTTATAATAGTGTTTGTTTTTTTGCTTATAATAGTGTTTGTAAGAAAATAACTATATATATATATATATATATATATATATATATATATATATATATATATATATATATATATATATATATATATATATATATATATATATATATATTGTTTGTTTTTCTGTGTAGTGTCCTCAGCAAAACAATTCGATCGATTGCGGATTTTTTGTATTGAGATTTATGAGAGATATCATTGCGTTGAATCGTATAGACATCCCAAAAATGGTATGGAATAATAACAATTAGGGTTTATTTTAATATTATCGGATATTTCATCTAATTTGTTACTAAATCATGAATATGTTTTATTCTCTTAATTGTAGTACTTTGACGAATACAAATCTTACTCAAGAGCTCATTTGGATGAAATGAAGGATGAATTGTGTCAATTCATTATTGATCAAAGAATCATATAGGTTGTAGTTGTTGTACATATATGTATGGAATGTTGTTGTACATGCATGAATATCAATATATTAATGTTGTATATATGGAGGATTAATGTTGTATATAAATGGATTCATGTTGTATATATCAATGGATTAATAGTGTATAACATTGGATTAAAGGATGAAATCAATATGAATTTTACACTTTTGCAGCATGCGAACAGGTTCCCAATTAAATACCCACTTCAAACAATTTTTTTTAAAATAACTACCACTTTAGAGGGCGCTTTCTGTAGGAAGCGCCCTCTAAACACTTTACATTGACAACTTTAGAGGGCGCTTTGTCCAGAAAGCGCCCTCTAAGGTGGCCCTTTATGGACCACTCCAGAGGGCGCTTTTTTCTGAAAGCGCACTATAATGTGGCCCTTAAAGGGTCACTTTAGAGAGCGCTTTCTCCAGGAAAACAAAGCGCTGTCTTTACCTATGCCAGCGCCACTTTTGAGGGCGCTTAAAAGCGCTGTTATAGGCCAAAATAAGCGCCCTCTTTTCCCTTATTTGGCGTAGTGATGAAACAGAAAACAATTGTTTAGTCCAGAAGTGCGATCCTAATCTGAATTCGAAGTTAACTTCCAAATTTTTTTCAGCTTCATTTTGGCCTATTTCCGAGACTTGGTTGAGGTGTCTACATTTTTTGTGCGTCCGGAATTGCATCTATAAATTTTAGGGGCATTATTGGTTTTTCACCAGATGTGGGAATCTTTGACCTTCTTTCATAAGTCTTCAACCTTCTTATGCAAGTATTCAACTTCCTTCCACGACTATACCATGAAGTCTTCATAAGCCTTCGCCTCCTTTGAGTGATCTTCATTCTCTTTTTGAAGGACAATTTCCGCCTCTATGGCCCTGGAGGAAGACTCATTCTCTTTTTAGAGGACGGTTTCTACCTCTATGGACCTAGAGGAAGAAGAAGCAGTGGTCTCCCATGCATCCACAATCTCTTTCTGCAGCTGGGCAAGGAAGTATGTGCCTCCCCTACGATTTTCTCTTTCTCTGTCAATGACCCACCTAGAAAAATGACCTTTGTAGAAAGTTTGAAAAGAGCATCATGCTTCTTTACTTATTTTTTGGGTAGCTATTTTCTCCCGAAGTTTGTTCCACAACGGGAGGACAGATTCATACTGCTTCTTTAAAATCTCTTTCTTCTTCCTGAAATGGTTGAGTACCTGAACCTCACCCCGACCAGCGGTTGCAATGGTCATCAAAGAAGCACCCTGATATATTTGGAACACCATATCTTCCATCAATTCCTACTAGGCAAAATCATACAGGTTCGGGTTGCATGCATAATCTCCTTCTGAGAAGCAACATAATACTTTTTTAATTGTAGGGGGTCCCCTATTTAGGAAAAACACTGGTAGAGAATATGAAGAAGAGGCGTCTCAGTTACCACCTAAGATAACCTTCTCGTGGATAGTTTGTGTTGGTTTGGACTTTTAGTTGGGTTTACCTCTAGAGCCCTATCCTTGCACAATCCCCTCTTGGCGGGATCACCACCAGAAGGCTTCAGAGTAGTGCTCGTTGGGGGAGGATGCAAATGACTATTATTTGATGCATCTGCCTTGTTCTTCCTCATGATATCACGAACAAATCCTATGTTATTTGCATAACAAAGTGAATGTAAAGGTAAGGTCAAATGCTACAAGAACAATAGAGAAAACAAAAGATGAGTTCTCCATCTGTCACAAAACATTTTCTTCTTTCCTACACATCAATGGCTTCTACAACCAAACATGTATCAATATACCATCTCTTTTGTTGCCTAGGCGGCATATGAGAAGTGCTCCATCTTTGAAACCAAGGCTCTCCTAGAGGTGACCAGGTCCTTCATAAACATCCCCTATTTTAAGGTCAGAGCTTCTGCTGGAAATGAATATTGGTTCAGATCCTGGAAGAAGTGGTCCCGTTCAACCTTTTTGGAATTTATTCCCACATTCGGCCAACTCAAAACTAAGGGGCTAGAAAGGGAAAGGTTATCTGCTGGAAGAACACAAAAGCTGGAATGAGCTTCCGTACTTTGAGGAACAACTAGAAAATAAGGATATTTGAAATTCTTCCAGCTATCAACATAAACTCCACACACCTTCTTCATTTGATGAGAAAGCAACCCTTGCCCCATTTCGCTATCGTAGAAGTACATGTCACATTGAAGATGTTTAAAAATAAATTTAATCTAGGTATTCAATTTGGGACTCACACTAATGTTGGGATACCTTCACAAAAGCTCACGCAACCAGAAGCAGTTGGGAGGGAGTGATTATCAAATTGTTCAATACCTCCACTTCAAAATCGTTGAAGAGGAGCCTAAATGTAAATCTGGAGAACAAACACTCATAAAACCACACATAACATATGTCAAAGGATATACACAACCTTTTTCCAGGTTTGATAGGAAACATAAACCAGCAACATGACGACCCCATGCTGGTTGGATCTCTCTAAACTCTAGACACTAATGAAGGAGAAAAATATCACCACCATGTCCACATCCACTAAAAAATAACAAGTAATGTCAGTAGGAAACATAAGGCCTTGTTGGTCCTTTCGAACCATCTCCTCTCTATTATCAACAAAAATAAAATGTATGTCATAAATTTTAGAAAGCCTCCGAAAATTAAGATGCTGCATGCCTTTCTTATCACCAAGTTCCCAAACATACAAAGACTTAAAAATCCTAATGAAATAGAAAGCCTTTAGATTATACTGATACACTTCAAGAGGCTGAGGATCTGCCATGGGAAATGCAGAAGAAGGGGAATTTAGTCCGACTTCTCAACTAATAGGAAGATCCAACTTTATCCCTCAAACTCCTCCAACTGGGTTATCCGCAGTTACACCGAAATGGGGATTCATTGGGCCACTACAACTTTTGATAGAACCCTCCATAGACTCAAAACTGTAACTTAGGACTGAGTTTTTCCAAATGACGACAACCCATTATATTAACAATGCTCTATACTTTTAGGTCAACCAGTCCTTGTGCGAGGCAAAGCGTCGTTAATATCATCTCCACATGGTCTGTCATAACATTTGCAGATTTATCTCCTAAATTGGCCATTGCTAAAGGAAAAAGAGCATGAAGTGAATACACTAACAAGAGGGACAGAAACCATACTTGAAGAAGATTGAAGATGCAAAGATAAAGTTACAATTAAAATCACTTGAATCACGAGGAACAAAAGGTGTTGAGAAATTTGAAAAGGAAAGAAAAATTGACAGAGAAAGTTGTCACCGAAGTTCAAGAAAGAAGATCAGAGTTGGCAAAGAAAGAAAAAGATACTTTGCACAAACGGTGAAAGATAACCTTAGAAGAGAAACTGCATTTATATAATGCAACAAAGGAGACATATGATAACATGAAATTATATCACATTTTAGGACTTAATTCAATTAGATTATATTATCATTTACTTTAATTTATCTCATTTTATCAGATATTATGCGGTATTTCCTTTCTATTTATGTCAGGTATCCATTTTGAAGCAAAAGTGAAAAAGGGAAGAAAAGGAGGTGTAAAAAGGAATAAAAAGGAAACAAATAACAAAGACCAAGCCCAGCCCAAAGAAAGCGCACGTTGTACCTGTGACGGGCGTCACAAAGGTTGTGACGAGCGTCACACTAAGCACACTCCTGTGACGAGCGTCACACATGGTGTGACGGACGTCACACCATTCCCCTATATTTTTGGCACTAGGAACTCAACTGACCACGTTGAAAGCTATTTCCACGCTTGACCCTCGGAACGAAAAGACCGCGCATACGGAAACCCTTGGAAAGCCGTTACACAAGTAGCAGTATAAATAGCAGCTAATTGGGAAAGCTCTGGGTTCGGAGATTTTCCACGCCTTTTGCCGTTTTCTCATTTTTTTCTTCTTCCAGCAGTTTAGGCTTATATTTTTATAGTATTACTTTGCAGAATTTTTATTGTTTTACCTTTTTGCAATTCTATTTTCTTTTCTAGCATTCAATTAATTCTTTTCGCACAATAGTTTCTACACCGGAAACTATTGTGCAACTTTTACCGGATCTAACCTTACGTTAGAATCTAGTTTTTTTTATTTTTCCTTGGTTTAAGTTATTGTTTAATTGAAGAATCCGAGAACAAATCCTACCGGCTTGTGGTGGAGTGTTCAAGACTATTGTTTAACGCATTCAGGTTCTTTAATCATTATTGAATGCTTTGTTTTATTAATTATTTATATTATCTGCCTGGGATGAGTCTGTTTATGCATGATATGTATTTTTGTTTGTTTAGCATGTCTGGCTAATTCGCCTAGATATCGGTATGTAAAGTAAGCGGAATAAGGGATCAAGACTAAGTCGGCCTAATTAAACTTAAAATTAAAATCAATCTTTTTACGGTCTCAATTTACAGGTTTAATAACAAGATTTTTTACAAAAGTAAAAGACATAAAGAAGTTAAAATCAATAGAGCGAGAGTTTGAGGTTTTAACTGGACAGTGTAAATTAGGCATTAATTCTAGATCAGGGCGAGAGCAAGTTTTAGAGTTAATTAAATTCTGACCTTTTCCAAAAAGTATTCTTAAAGATTGAATGTGAGGACGAGAGTTAAGCATTCGGGTTTAATTGTATAACCTAAGTCAACAGAGCGAGAGTTTGAGATAAGGGTGTTTAAAACGGTCAGTGTTTTCTTAAAAAGAGTTTCTGCAACTTTATTGCTTTCAAAAAGTGGTTTTTGACTTAATTATAAGTGACAGCTACATTAACATAAAATCATGGTTTATTCAACAGAGCGAGAGTTTGAGATAAAACCTTTAATCAATAAAGTTAACTGAAACGATTTATTTTAAAACCAAGAAACCGACAAAGAATTGATTCCCTAATTACGACGAACTACATACCGATATCCGCTTTATTAATATTTAATCTAGATCTTAGTTTAGTTTTTAGCTTCTCCCCCAAACAATCAACCATTATTCACCTTAGCTTTACGTAGTAACCTTAGATAACGGTATATCGATTCATAAGTCCCTGTGGGATCGATATCTTTTAAAACTACGCGATAGAACTGTGCACTTGCAGTTTGTACCCCAAATTCGACTCATAAAGTCGAGCGATCAAGTTTTTGGCGCCGTTGCCGGGGACTTCTATTTAATCGATATCGTAACTCTTCCGTTACGCTGTAGAGACTAAGGTTTCTCTTTTCTTCTATTCTTTCTTTCGTTGATTTGTATGCCACGCACTCGCTCACAAGGCGAACCGCTCTATTTACGAATCAACGATATCGAACTATATCTCCGAGTCTTACGACGAATTCGGGAATATCGTGCTGCAAACAATCTCCCTCCTATAGAACTTCCTGATTTCAAAAACCTTTTTCCTTCGATAACCGAGATGGCAGAACCAGCTCGTGCTCTTAGAGATTACGCCGCTCCATCGCAAGATGAGCCGCATTCAAGTATTGCTCCGCCCGCAATCGAAGCAAACAACTTCGAACTTAAACCTTCGCTGTTGCAGGCGGTGCAACAGAACCAATTCTCTGGAAATCCTACCGAGGATCCAAACCTTCATTTATCCGTATTTGTTCAATACGCTGATACTGTTAAAGCTAATGGTGTCACTTCAGAGGCAATTCGACTTCGTCTTTTTCCTTTCTCATTAAGAGATAGCGCTAGAAGATGGCTTCAATCTCTCCCTTCCAACTCAGTCACCACATGGAACGAGTTGAAGAAAGTTTTTCTTGCCCGATACTTTCCGCCAAGCAAAACAGCTATGTTAAGAGCCCAGATAAACGGATTTAAACAGAAAGACAACGAGTCTCTTTTCGAAGCATGGGAAAGATACAAAGACATGATGAGACTTTGCCCACACCATGGTTTGGAAGACTGGTTAGTAATTCACACATTTTATAATGGTCTCTTATACAACACAAGGTTAACAATAGACGCCGCTGCAGGTGGTGCATTAATGAACAAACCTTATGCTGATGCTTACCAGCTTATCGAGAGCATGGCCCAAAACCACTATCAGTGGGGAACCGAACGAACAACGGTGGAAAAACCTCAAACGAAAACTGGCATGTACGAGATAAGTAACCTTGATCACGTTAACTCAAAAGTGGATGCTTTGGTCCAGAAAATTGAAAGTTTAAACGTATCACCTCCAGCCGCCGTGGTTGCTATAACTCAAAATTGCGAGGTCTGTGGAATCCAAGGCCACACTCCTACGGACTGTCAACTCTTGACAGGAATCCAAGCAGAACAAGTAAACTATGCTCAAGGAAGCCCCTATTCGAACACCTATAACTCAAATTGGAAGAACCATCCAAACTTTTCATATAAGAGCAATAACGCTTTGTACGCACCTGGACAGTCTCCAAATCAAGCCCCAGCTATACCTCCGGGATATCAGAAACCGAACCCACCCATGCCTAACAATAACGCCCCTAGGAAATCCAACTTGGAAATCATGATGGAAAACTTTATAGCTTCCCAACAACAAACCAATAAAGATTTCTTAAACCAGAATGTACACACTGGCGAACAACTTAAACAACTAGCAAGCAAAGTAGATGCCTTGGCTACCCATAACAAAATGCTGGAAACACAAATATCACAAGTAGCTCAACAACAAGCACCTACTGCTGCCCCAACTGGTACATTCCCTGGACAGCCCCAACCTAACCCGAGAAGCCACGCTCATGCAATTATATTAAGGAGTGGAACGGAAGTGGAAGGACCGTCTGATCCAAGGATAGAAAACCAAAACCCTAAGAAACCAACTGAGGAAAGTGAACCTAAGGAAAAGGAAGAGAGTAATAAGGAAACCCTAGAAAAGAAGGAAACTTATGTACCTCCACCACCTTACAAACCACCTATACCTTACCCTCAAAGGCTTGTTAAAACCAAAGATGTGGGCCAATTTAGAAAATTTGTTGACCTCCTTAAACAATTAAACGTTACAATTCCGTTCACCGAAGCTATTACGCAGATGCCCTCATATGCTAAATTCTTAAAAGAAATCCTTTCTAATAAGAGGAAACTTGAGGATAGCGAAACCGTTACACTCCCTGCCGAATGTAGCGCTATAATCCAAAACATGCCCCCTAAACTCAAGGATCCAGGTAGTTTCTCTATACCCTGTCACATAGGAAAATTTGTCATCGACAAAGCCCTATGCGATTTAGGAGCCGGAATTAGCGTTATGCCTTTATCCATATGTAAGAAACTGGAAATGGGAGAATTAAGACCAATCAAAATGTCTGTGCAACTAGCAGATCGTTCCATCAAATATCCTGTAGGAATCCTTGAAAACGTTCCCGTACGCATAGGTCAATTCTACATTCCCACTGATTTTACAATTATGGATATTAGAGAAGATGATATTACACCCATTATACTGGGAAGACCATTCTTAGCAACTGCCGGTGCAATCATAGACGTAAAACGAGGACGACTCACCTTCGAAGTAGGTGAAGAGAAAATTGAATTCATTCTTTCCCAATTCTTGAAAGCACCTGCAATAGAAGATACATGTTACTTCATGGATATCATCGATGAATGCATAAAAGAAGCAGAGTTAGAAGAAGACAAATCATCTGACTGCCTTGTAGAAGACAGATCTAACCAATGTTTAGCAATAACACCGGATCCTACGCAATGTCTTAACAAACCAACCCCTGATCTGAAAACACTTCCCAAAAATCTGAGATATGAATTCCTAGACTTAGAACTTGAACGACCTGTGATAGTTAATGCAGACCTAGGGAGACTCGAAACAGAAAAACTCTTACATATCTTAAGGAAGTATCCAACCGCACTAGGGTACCACATCACCGATCTTAAAGGAATAAGTCCTTCTATTTGTATGCACCGCATCATGTTAGAAGAAGACTGTAAAACCTCTAGGGAACACCAAAGAAGACTAAATCCGATCCTGAGTGAGGTAGTAAAGAAGGAAATAACCAAGTTATTGGAAGCAGGTATTATATATCCTATATCTGATAGCAAATGGGTTAGTCCTGTGCACGTTGTACCAAAGAAAGGAGGCATAACCGTTATTGAAAACGAAAAAGGGGAAACTATAACTAAACGAATCGAATCAGGATGGAGAATGTGCATTGATTATAGGAAACTAAACAAAGCAACCCGAAAAGATCATTTCCCTTTACCATTCATTGACCAAATGTTAGAACGATTAGCAAAACATTCACATTTCTGTTATCTAGACGGTTATTCAGGCTTCTTTCAAATACCAATTCACCCTGATGACCAAGAAAAGACAACATTCACATGCCCTTTTGGTACCTTCGCTTATAGACGAATGCCGTTTGGTCTGTGTAATGCCCCTGCAACCTTTCAAAGATGCATGATGGCAATTTTCGCCGACTTTCTCGAAAACATCATGGAAGTATTTATGGATGACTTTTCTGTATACGGACAAAGTTTCGAAGAATGCCTTGAAAACCTGGAAAGAGTTCTTGAGCGATGTGTAAAAGTAAACTTAGTACTTAATTGGGAAAAATGCCACTTTATGGTACAAGAAGGAATTGTCTTAGGACACATCATCTCGAACAGAGGAATTGAAGTAGACAAGGCCAAAATAGAGGTAATCGAAAATCTTCAACCCCCAAGAACCGTGAGAGAAGTACGAAGCTTTTTAGGACACGCCGGTTTTTACCGACGATTCATCAAAGACTTCTCTAAGATAACTAAACCTTTAACTGGACTGTTGATGAAAGATGCTGAATTCATATTCGACGATAACTGTTTAAAAGCATTTCAAACGCTTAAGCAAGCATTGATCTCCGCACCCATAATGCAGACACCAGACTGGAACGAACCATTCGAAATAATGTGCGATGCCAGCGATTATGCTGTAGGTGCTGTTTTAGGACAACGAAAGGATAAAAAGCTTCACGTTATATATTACGCAAGCAGAACCCTGGATGAAGCACAAATGAATTACGCCACTACCGAGAAAGAACTCCTAGCAGTGGTATTTGCGCTAGATAAATTTCGTTCTTACTTGGTTGGAGCTAAAATAATAGTTTACACTGATCACGCTGCTATCAAGTACCTTTTAACAAAAAAGGATGCTAAACCTAGACTCCTAAGATGGATCTTGTTGCTACAAGAATTCGACTTAGAAATCAAGGACAAGAAAGGAACTGAAAACGTAGTAGCAGACCACCTCTCTAGACTTGAGAACCTTGAACCGGAAAGAACATCAATTAATGATGATTTCTCGTATGACAAACTTATAGCTACTTTGGAAGAGAACAACTTCGACATGCAAGTAGAAACCACCTTAGCTATACCTGCCACACCATGGTACGCTGATCTCGTCAATTATTTAGCTGCCGGAATAGTTCCACCTACTTTATCTTACCAGCAGAAGAAACGATTCTTCTACGACATAAAACACTATTACTGGGATGATCCCTTACTCTTCAAAAGAGGCCCCGATGGTATTTTCCGTCGATGTATACCCGAAGAAGAGGTAGAAAATATAATCCAACACTGCCACTCCGCTCCTTATGGTGGACACACAAGTACATCCAAGACCTGCTTTAAAATCCTACAAGCCGGCTTTTATTGGCCAACTATATGGAAGGACGTACATGCGGCTATTAAGGAATGTGACAGATGTCAACGCACGGGAAACATATCTAGACGTGACGAGATGCCACAAAAAGGTATTTTGGAAGTAGAGATCTTCGACGTGTGGGGAATAGACTTCATGGGACCTTTTCCATCCTCTTTCGGTAACAAATACATACTCGTGGCAGTTGACTACGTATCAAAATGGATCGAAGCTGTAGCCTCCCCAACAAACGACACCCGAGTAGTAACTAGACTCTTTAAGAATATAATATTTCCGAGATTTGGCATCCCAAGAATAGTAGTCAGTGATGGTGGATCGCACTTTATATCCAAGGTACTCGAAAAATTATTATTTAAATATGGAGTGAGACATAGGATAGCGACACCTTACCACCCTCAGACCAGTGGACAAGTGGAAGTATCTAACAGAGAAATCAAGCAAATACTAGAAAAAACGGTCGCCACTTCAAGGAAAGATTGGTCATTGAAATTACCAGAAGCTTTGTGGGCATACCGAACTGCTTATAAAACCCCCATAGGGACGACCCCATTTAAGCTCATTTATGGAAAATCCTGTCACCTCCCGGTAGAATTAGAACATAAAGCCTATTGGGCTATTAGAAATCTGAATCTAAACTATAAAGCCGCCGGTGAAAAGAGAATCCTTGACATAAACGAATTAGAAGAACTCAGAAGAGACGCCTATGAAAATGCCAGAATCTATAAAGAAAGAACAAAACAATGGCATGACAAGCGTATATCAAGGAAAATCTTCAAGCAAGGCGACGCAGTCCTTTTATTTAACTCTAGACTAAAGTTATTCCCGGGAAAACTACGATCCAGATGGTCAGGACCTTTCCATATCACTAACATCTTCCCCAGTGGAGCAATAGAAATTAAAGGCAAATCCACAGAACCGTTTACCGTAAACGGACAACGTCTAAAACACTATCATTATGCGGAAACCAATGGAGATTCGCAAATCCTACACTTAGACGAAATGCCCCCAGGACCTATAGACCATACTTAACAGTTTCTTTGTCGAGCTTGCGACATTTAAACAAAGCGCTTAGTGGGAGACAACCCACAATTATTTTCTTATTCTATTATTATCATTTTCCTATTTTCTTTCCTAAATTATTCTTTTAATTTCTGTTTAGTATTAATTCCTGATTTATTTTAATTCAAAAAATAAATAAATATATATAATAATAATTTTTTCCTCTTTCGGCATTTGGCCAAATCCTGACTAAAACTCATGTTTTCTTTTCTCTAGCTAACACTAACCAGATGGGACATTTTGGTCGTATGAGTATCAAATTCAGAGGAATGGCTCAGAAACAAAAGTTTGAAGAACTAGCCACTAGAGAGATGCTACCTAGTTTATATGCTGATGATTGGGCTATGACTGCCCTTGGACTTAGACAGAGTGTCCTGTATTTGCTGAACCAGATAGGATGGGAGACATCCCCTATCCTGAGACATTTCACCACCTACCGGAGACTCACACTAGAATTCCTTAGCTCATTAATCTATCTACCCAGCCATGGAAAAGGAATTAGCAGAGGTTTTATCCAGTTCAGAATGTTCAATATGGAGTACCAATTTAATATTAGAGACTTTACCAATCTTTTGGGTTTTCCTACCTCCTTTGACACATTCACAGTAAGCCAGGAAGAACTTTTTGAACATAGAGAACTTGAACACTTTTGGGGTAAGCTGACTGGAAATGATGAGCCCGAAGAACATGAGTTTCTCTCTGGAAACATACACAACCCGGCCTTTCGCTATTTCCATAAGATCCTGACCCACACTTTATTTGGGAAGAAGCCAAATAGTACTTCAGTTTCACGTGATGAACTCTTCATCATATTTTGTGCTTCCCAGAACCGTCCAGTAAACGGTGCCACTTTTATGTTAGCTAATTTGGACCACCTTATCCAGGATGAGCGAGCACCCATTAGAATAGGCGGTTTGATAACTATGATAGGTAATGCTATTGGATTACGTCAGCCTATGCTTGACCTGAGCCCTTTTTGTGGCATTACTACTATGAGTATACCCTTCCTCTTCAACACTATGTTTATAGCAAACCTTGGGACTGATGAGTTTGAGCTTATAATTAATAACCAAGTTCTTTGCCTATTCACCATGCCTGATCCTAGGACTAGTGTTCATAACCGCAGTAACTGGCTCTACAACCTGAACGAAACTCCCTCTCCTGCTAGATCCACTGAATCCATCCAGGATTATGAGATTTGTGATGACTATGAGACTTATGATGACCAGATCCCTCATGCTGAATCTGACCCTCAGACACCATCCGGCTATTATGAGATTGACCCTCCTCCTCAGCCTGTTCAGACCGAAGAATCAGCCATATCCGACCTCCGGCATCATATGCCCGGAACTGATTATAACACCGCCATTGAAGCTTTGATGTCAGAACAAGACGCCCTCATAGGAGAATTTACTAACATGAGACACGAAGTTCTAGGATACATGAGCAGTATGACGAATCAGTTTCACGAGTTGCTACATCATGTTAACTCTTTTGCTCCTCCGGCCAGAGATCGTACAGAGGGATAGAATTTAGTTATTTTTCTAAGTTATTTAGTTTTAAGTTAGATTATTTATTAATGTTATTCGAATTCATGTTCACATTTATTTCTCTTTCATTTCATTGTTTTCCTTTCCTGTATTACATTATGATCATTTTATTGAAGTTGTTTATTTAATTTTATTATGCAATAGCTATTATGCTCTACTGTTGCTACCTATGAATTATTATTATACAAAGCAGATTAAGCGTGCACAATAAATTAAATTGCAGAATAAACCAATCATAAGCAAAACAAAACAAAATAAATAACAAAAATTAAATCCTTTACCAAAGTGATTCTGTGAAACGCTACTGAAGCCTTGCCAAAATGGAATGTGTGACGAGCGTCACACAAATCCATAACGGACGGCACACCAAGTGCCTGTTACGAACGTCACACCCCTGTGACGAGCGTAACACCCTTCAGACTAGTGAACGTTAAGGAGCCGTTGGAGACGAACGTTACACCTTTTTACTTTTTACCTTCCCCATTAATTTCCATTCAACCACACTTAATTACTTTTCAACCACTTCTTCTTTCCAACTTCCAAATTCTTCTCCTATAAATACCCACCAAACCTTCCTTCATTCACCACAAACAATTCTCTCCTATCAAATACATTTCTTTTCTTTCCAAATCACCCCTTCAAAATTCATTCATCACAATGGCGGGAAATCAGAATTTTGGAAATATCATCTTCCGATCCGAAGATGAAAATTATCAAAGGGAGCAATTCGAGCGTTTCCAACAGCGAGGCGTCGTTTCCACCAGGTACCCCGATTTAACTTGTTTACAACAATTAGGCTTACTCCAAGGTATCGAATGGATGCTCCGTCAAGCCAACTTAACCTTCCTTTGCACTCATAATCAACCCACCTACCCATCCCTAACCTTAGAATTCTTAAGTTCATACGACTACACCACTCCCGCCGGTGAAGACGAATTTTTAACCGGTACCGCAACCTTCCGTATGTTTAACACCGAGTACTCCTTAACCCAAAACCAATTGAGTACCATGCTACAATTTCCCATAGAAGGTCTGCTACACCCCAGAATCCCTCCAAACTCAAACTGGAACACAGTTGGCGTTTTCGGCCTTTTTAAGAAAATTTCCGGTATAGATACCTACAACTGGGAAGAGCTCCTTCTCTCCCATATACATAACCCCACTATCCGGTACTTTATCCGCATCTTGCAAAACACAGTTTTTGGAAGACCAAACAACAGCAAGGTCAACTCAAAGGAGCTATTCTTCCTCCAGTGCGTCTTCGAACCAGATACTCAGGTAAACGCCGCCTCCTTTCTATTTCATCATATCCGCACCTTATGTGCTAGAGGCCGGCAACCTTTTATAATTGGTGGATTAATCACCACCATAGCACTTGGCCTAAACCTAGGGGATAAACTCCAAACTTTAGAATCTCTACCTCCCCTATCTATGGATATCAGCTACTGTCGATCCAGCCGCCTGATTAAGAACAGAGTAGGCGGAGGATATTATCTTATGGTGAACAACCAGGCAGTCCCAAGCGTTGTTCTACCAAATATCGCCCTAACTGATGTCACAAACCCCGACCGCCACCTCTATGATCTAAACGCTCCCGAAGCCACCGAGCCTTCACAAACAAACCCGCACACAGACGAGTTTGAAGCAATGGAGCAAGGTGATCATCCGCCTACACAACAGTCAGTCCCGCTCAACCCTTCCGGCAATGCAACTGGCTCCTCCTCCCAACGTCGTCGACGAAGAAGGCCTGCAACCAACGACGACATCATGGATGCTATTGAGGGTATGCAGGCACAGAATGTCGAGATGATGCAGATAATGCATCAAATGCAACAACAACAGGATGCTAGAAATGCCATAACCGACCAGCGGTTTACTGAGTTGTTCAGCAGGTTCGACAACTTAGACTTACGTCAGAGATCACCAGGTCCAAGAACCAGAGGCGGAAGACAACCTTAGTTGTAGTTTCTCTTTCCTTTCCATATTGTATTTCATTTCCTTAAAACATTGGGGACAATGTTTAGTTTAAGTATGGGGGGGAAACCATGTTCTTTCTATTTCCATTTCTTCAAGTATGTACCTTTCCCTCCATTGTTATTTTAATTACTATTTAATCATTAAAAAAAAAATCTATTATTTTAAGTTAAGTCCCGAGTGTGAATAAAATTCGTATTATCTATTCCCCTCAATTTTCTTGAGCCATAACAAAAATTTAACACACCAAATAAGTATAAAGGTTGCTTATTTTATAAAACTTGAGTGAAATCAAAACAAAATCATTACCATAACAACGCTCTGAGAACCTCAACATGTTAGATCAGGATAAGTACCTATTATACCGATTCCTTGAACTTTTAGTTTTATAGTAACCCCAAGTAGTTTATACGAGAAGTCAGCACCATCTTAATAGCAAACTACGTGGAGAGCCGATGAATATAAGTGGATGATTCCCAAAGTAACGAGAAAAAATATATATATATATATATATAAATATATCAGGAAATGCACTAATTAAATTAGGTGATCCTTACCAGATCATTTAATCTAAAGGTTGCAGATCATACAAAAACACAATATGAAAGATCCATTATGAGTTGGTTCAGTAGGTATCTGGTACTGAACTCGGTAGGGCGGACTACGGTTCGATCCCCCGCAATTTGCATTGGACTGAATAACGAAGTTATCCGACTTATGTACCAGAACTTCTAGCTAAAAGGGGGATCATAATCACTAACCGGTTACTCCACTATGTGCGCGAAAAGATAAAGGGCTTAATGTGATTTCGCTAGAATGAAAACGGGTGAAATAAGAATAAGGGAACCAGGATAGCTATAATAGCAGTACTTGAACTGATTTGCACAAGGCAGGGTTATCTAGGTTGTGACGGTAGTTGTTGATATCAAGATTTAACTCAAGTTGCTTCTAAATAAAATCCAATTGCAACCTATTACGAATTGATGTGTGTTTTGAAATTTCATCTGGCTAAATTTTTAAAACGATTTCTATACTGTATTTTGCTTGAGGACAAGCAAAGATCTAAGTATGGGGGAGTTTGATAACATGAAATTATATCACATTTTAGGACTTAATTCAATTAGATTATATTATCATTTACTTTAATTTATCTCATTTTATCAGATATTATACGGTATTTCCTTTCTATTTATGTCAGGTATCCATTTTGAAGCAAAAGTGAAAAAGGGAAGAAAAGGAGGTGTAAAAAGGAATAAAAAGGAAACAAATAACAAAGACCAAGCCCAGCCCAAAGAAAGCGCACGTTGTACCTGTGACGGGCGTCACAAAGGTTGTGACGAGCGTCACACTAAGCACACTCCTGTGACGAGCGTCACACATGGTGTGACGGACGTCACACCATTCCCCTATATTTTTGGCACTAGGAACTCAACTGACCACGTTGAAAGCTATTTCCACGCTTGACCCTCGGAACGAAAAGACCGCGCATACGGAAACCCTTGGAAAGCCGTTACACAAGTAGCAGTATAAATAGCAGCTAATTGGGAAAGCTCTGGGTTCAGAGATTTTCCACGCCTTTTGCCGTTTTCTCATTTTTTTCTTCTTCCAGCAGTTTAGGCTTATATTTTTATAGTATTACTTTGCAGAATTTTTATTGTTTTACCTTTTTGCAATTCTATTTTCTTTTCTAGCATTCAATTAATTCTTTTCGCACAATAGTTTCTACACCGGAAACTATTGTGCAACTTTTACCGGATCTAACCTTACGTTAGAATCTAGTTTTTTTTTTATTTTTCCTTGGTTTAAGTTATTGTTTAATTGAAGAATCCGAGAACAAATCCTACCGGCTTGTGGTGGAGTGTTCAAGACTATTGTTTAACGCATTCAGGTTCTTTAATCATTATTTAATGCTTTGTTTTATTAATTATTTATATTATCTGCCTGGGATGAGTCTGTTTATGCATGATATGTATTTTTGTTTGTTTAGCATGTCTGGCTAATTCGCCTAGATATCGGTATGTAAAGTAAGCGGAATAAGGGATCAAGACTAAGTCGGTCTAATTAAACTTAAAATTAAAATCAATCTTTTTACGGTCTCAATTTACAGGTTTAATAACAAGATTTTTTACAAAAGTAAAAGACATAAAGAAGTTAAAATCAATAGAGCGAGAGTTTGAGGTTTTAACTGGACAGTGTAAATTAGGCATTAATTCTAGATCAGGGCGAGAGCAAGTTTTAGAGTTAATTAAATTCTGACCTTTTCCAAAAAGTATTCTTAAAGATTGAATGTGAGGACGAGAGTTAAGCATTCGGGTTTAATTGTATAACCTAAGTCAACAGAGCGAGAGTTTGAGATAAGGGTGTTTAAAACGGTCAGTGTTTTCTTAAAAAGAGTTTCTGCAACTTTATTGCTTTCAAAAAGTGGTTTTTGACTTAATTATAAGTGACAGCTACATTAACATAAAATCATGGTTTATTCAACAGAGCGAGAGTTTGAGATAAAACCTTTAATCAATAAAGTTAACTGAAACGATTTATTTTAAAACCAAGAAACCGACAAAGAATTGATTCCCTAATTACGACGAACTACATACCGATATCCGCTTTATTAATATTTAATCTAGATCTTAGTTTAGTTTTTAGCTTCTCCCCCAAACAATCAACCATTATTCACCTTAGCTTTACGTAGTAACCTTAGATAACGGTATATCGATTCATAAGTCCCTGTGGGATCGATATCTTTTAAAACTACGCGATAGAACTGTGCACTTGCAGTTTGTACCCCAAATTCGACTCATAAAGTCGAGCGATCAACATATCAATGAAATAGAACAAAGGAAAACATGCTGGCGAAAAACTAACGAACAAAATTTTCCTTGGGATCCCAACTGCACACAAGTGCATTTGAGCACCTAAAGCCTAACGTCACCTATACTCTAGAGTCAGTGGCCATGTGGAAAAATGACCATGCAAAATGTTTGAGTGACGAACACATATTCCCATGGTTACTTGCTCCCATTCTCTAAGCCTTTCCACTTTTGCAAGATAAGAATATGTCACAAGAATCACAGTTGAATGAGACAGTGGTATGATACTCTGAAAAAGTATCTCAATTCCTACGCAATGACATATTTTAGGGGAAGTTGTTCCTAGTTGACTGTCGTACCTCAAAAAAATAAAAACACAATCTAACGAAGCGCAATCACATGCCCACAATGATGGATTGAACAAAGTCGCCACCGAACTTTATTTATTCCTAAAAGGAATGGGAAAATATCGATAAAACCCACGAAAAAACGACAATGATAATGATCGTCGCAATCAAATCAGGGTTCGGGAGTCGATTACGCAAGGGGAAGTTATTAGCACCCTTCACGTCCGTTAAACTCAAAGGGAACCGTTATGTTAGTTGTGCGCATTAGTGTTAGTTTGAAATGTTAGGCTTCTCGAGTTATTAGGTGGGAAAGAAAGAATAGAAGAGAAAATGATGTTTTTGGATTTTGCAACGATAAAGACTAAACCTAAGTTTTTTTATTAATGGACATGACAAGATTTAATAATCCTGCTCCTACGTATCTCCAGGTGCAATAGAGAACTCAAGACTTACGTAGTTCTGGGTAGAATTTTTTTTGTTTGTTGGTCGATTTTAGCGAAAGCTATATTGTATTAATCGACTAAAATCATTGTTTTACCCAAAACAAATGAGGAGCAGGCATATACCACACATCGAATGGATTTACAAATCAACATTCGGAAAAACGTCATTTATGTCAACTCAACAATTATGGACGAAGCATTGCTTTACATCATCTTAAGACAAAATGTCTTTCGTTTATGAAAAGTTTTTTCTGATGAATCGCACGGCGGCAAAAAAAAAAATTTGATTGGTTGAATGTATTTTTGGGCTTGAAAGACGAGTATTTATGACTTGTAACTTACAACTTGGGTCTAATACTCGGGACTACGTCTGGACCTTTCACCCAGGTAATCTTTTCCTTTCAATTTAAAGAAATTTGAATATTTACGAGTGTTTTAGAGGAGAAGACGAATACATAGGCTTTACACGCTCTTACAACTTGGGTCTAATATTCAGGATTACGACTGGATATTCTATCCAGGGTAATCTTTTTCTTCAGATTTTATTGAGAAAAAAGATTTGAATATTGGAATGTTTTGAAGAGAAGACGAATATTTATGGCTTACAAGCTCTTACAACTTGGGCCTAATATTCATGATTACGACTGGATATTCCATCCAGGGTAATCTTTTTCTTCATTATTTAATGAGAAAAGGGTTTGAATATTTACAAGTGTTTTGAAGGGAAGACGAACACTTAGGGCTTGCAAGTTCTTACAACTTGGGCCTAATATTCGGGATTACGGCTGGACCTTTCACCCAGGTAATCTTTTTCTTTCGATTTAGTTATAAAAATGATTTGAAGTGATTTGAGGGTAATTGAAATGCAGACAAGTAAATGCGAGCACATAAAAAGAAAAAAGCTCATTGTAAGAAGGCCTAAGAGTAAGCCTTGAAACCAAAATAAAACGAATTCGAAAAAGCAACTGAATTTAGCTCTAAGTTAACTTAAAGTGGACTGATGTATGAGTCACTCTACAAGAAGCTGAGCACTAATTCTATGCGCCCAAACAATTTTTGAAAGTTAAGTTGAATTTTAACTCCAAATTACAACATTATGATAAACCAAACAACAACCAAGTACATTATTATTATTACAGTAGTGTTGTAGTTTTTTACATCAACACAAAATAAATGAAAAAAAAACTAAACACAACACAAAAATGTTATCCACAATGAATTTGTATTGCTAAAAAATCGATATAACACTAAAAATAAAATATTAAAAAAGTATTATAATAAAAAAGGTATATATATCTATCTAAAAGATATAATATATAATATCTAAAAGAAGAAATTATATATTAAAAGAAGTATATAAAATAAATAAATAAAAAACAGAAAAAAAACATATATATATATATATATATATATATATATATATATATATATATATATATATATATATATATATATTGGCAATGTATATATAATAAACAATATATAAATAATATACTAAACTGAAAGTTTAATGCTTAATCATCAATCAAACAGTTAACATATATATTAACTTAAAACTAAAAGTTAATAGAACAAAAATAAAATAAATAAGAGTATAAACGAATAAATGAACGGTTGTTGGTAGTTGTTGGAAGATTTTAAATTATGTAAGGAGTGTGTTTTGGTTGATGTTGAAGTGTTGAAAGTGAATAGCTATAGCAGTTTTGTTTTGTGGGAATAGTTTGTGGTTGATATCAAATTGTAGAAAGAAAAGATAGTATGATGAAAGTTTTGTGAACAGTAACGGATGAATTTACATTTTCAGTGGGAGAAAACGATTTCTCTTTCATTTCTATTTTTTAATTTGAGAGTCGAGAAAGAGATGTGGACAAGCGCCGCTGAGGTGTTGGTCTGTGTTTTGGTCTGATTGTGGATTGGTCCCCTTACTCTTTCAACAATGCATCATTATATACCGGATATCTTTAGGGTTACAAATTTAATAAATGTCAAAAATACCCTTAATGTTTATTTTAGAGACAAAATTAAATAAACTAGTTAAAACTAAAATAAATCCAACACTTAAATAAAATAAAATCAAAATAAACATATTATTAATACTATTTAATTATTTTAAACATTTTGACAACAAAAGCAAAAATAAAAATAAAAGGACTCAAAATGAAAAAAAATTGAGCATAAAAGTGTTCGAAAAATTAAACCAAATGCACCAAAATGATCAGCGCGAAATAAACTTCTCGAAAACATACATGTTTTGATCAAATTTTGAAATAAAAAATGACCGATTAAAACTCCTAGACGAATCAAAATGTGATCGAAAAATTAGCCGGAAAATAAATCGAGCACACCAAATTAAACTACGCGAAACATAAATTAATAAAACTGATGTCTACAAGCTTGATTTGGAAATTTTTCATCCGCTAATTTGACGCATATTTGAAATTGATTCAACCGGTCTGCCTGTAGATCCGAAAATTTATTTTGACTGACATTCTAGGCATTATACGGTATGGAATACATGCTATGATATACAAAGATGTGATAACTATGATGAATGTACGAAATCGGTGTTTCAGGATCAAAATTAAGGTGTAACAGTCGCCCCTATTTAAGTATCGTGCACCATATAATATGAAGCAGTACACTCTTCATATGATCATAGTGGAAGATAATTAAATATTAAGAAGACCCGGATTTTGACCATGCATGCACATAACATGATATGATATGTTATGCATGGGTGCAGGACTCTCTGTTTTTTTTTTTGATGATGATTTTAATCTGCTATAGATATGATGAACTCTAGCAAAATAAATTATGATGGATGATATATAGACTTGTGGGGAATGATGAAAATATATGGTAAAGGTGGCCCAAGGAAAATAAAAAATGAAGATAGAAATTTACTGGGGATAACAATCCTGCCGGAGGAAAGACAACTGAGGAATATGCAAAGAGATTTTAACAACAGGTTCGTACATGACCTGGCAACACTGTAATATTCAAGGAATTTTCAAGAACATGTTCAAACATGACTTGACAACACTTGACTATTCAAAGAGTGCTCAATTAACAAGTTCAAACATGACCTGACAGCATTAGAGAACATACAAAAAATGTTTGAACAACAGGTTCAGACATTGACATGATGACAACCTGAATAACAAGGAAAGTTTAGTCAACAGGTTCATACATGATCTGACAACACCGAAAAAAATCAAAGAATTCCATCAATAGGTTCATACATGACCTGACCATTTGCAATATTCAAAGAGTTTCAATAACAGGGTCAAACATGACTTGACAATGTTAGAGGATATCAAAAGGTTCCATCAACAAGTTCAAACATGACCTGAAAATACTGGAAAACATACAATAAAAGTCTATCAATAGGCTCATACATGACCTGACAGCATTGGAAAATTCAAAGCGTTTCAACAACAGGTTCAAACATGACCTGACAATGTTAAATCAAGAAAAAATTAATCATTAGGTTCATGCCTGACCTCAACATTAGGATATTTAAAGAAAGTTTCACTCACATGTTCAGACCTGACCTAACAAAACTTGGGAAAAAATCAAAGGGAGTTTCATCAACAAGTTCATACATGACCTGACGACATTGGAAAATTCAAAGAAACTATATCCATAGGTTCATGCATGACCTAACAATTCTGAAGGTTTCAAAGATATTTTATTAACAGGTTCAGACTTGACCTGACGACACTGGAAAATTCAAAGAAAGCATATCCATAAGTTCATTCATGACCTGACAATTCTGGAGGTTTCACAGAGATTTTAACAACAAGTTCTACGTGACCTGGCAACACTGGAAAATATACAAAGAAAGTTTCATCAACAGGTTCATACATGACCAGACACTTTAGAATACATCTGACAGTTCTGGAGATTTCTCACAAGAAATTCATCCGATCAAAGATTTTGGAGATTCCTAACAGGGAATTTATGCAAAACAAAGATAAGCAGGGGTTTTCTTATATGTAGATCATCCATGCAAAATGCTACAATGATTATTTACAAAGAAATCAAACAAAACCAACATCAATCGAGTTTTCTAACACGAAAAACCTCAAAGCTTCTGGGAATTCCTCAAGATGATGAGTCATACATGACTTTCACGGAACCATCAGGAAAGACAGGATAATCAAACTCTCTGTACGTTCCAATAACAATTGGACTTTGATCGTTAGCAATGGATTACAACCAACTTTTAATGAATTGGTGCCAATAACAATTGGACTTTGACCGTAAGCAATGGATTACAACTAGCTTTTAACGAATTTTGCCAACAACAATTGGACTTTGACCGTAAGCAATGGATTACAACCAACTTTTAACGGATTGGTACCAACAACAATTGGACTTGACCGAAGGCATTAGTAAAACAATTACTGGCTACAACAGAGTTTTCCAACAACAACTGGACTTGAAATGATGTTGGCGACAACCAAACTTCAGATATCAATTACGATTGTATTTACAAACAGAGTGATAGTGATGCCAATGACAACTAGGTTTCAAAATGAGTTCTAGTAACAACTAAACTTAGAATAATGCCTAGTGACAATTGAATTTTAGGAGACACCAATAAGTCTTGAATAATGCTAGGGAATGGCATAAAGGTTCTGGAAGTGCGTCCGAATAAAAATGACATGTCAGGAAATTCATCGGAGAGTAAAAGAAACAAATTCTAGAAATGCATCAAAATTACCAGGGAATATCTGGAAATACATCAGACAATAGACACATCTAGTAATACCTCAGATAGATAAAACAAACTTTGAAAATACATCAGAATGATGATAGGCATATACATCAGATAAAATTCTGGAAATACATCAGACAAGTTATGGAAATACATCAACAAATAAAGGAGTAATCCAAAAATTCATCGAATAATCCAAAAAGGAATTGAACCTCATGGAGAATTTTTTTTGATAGGCGCCAACTGAGTTTGACTTGAAAATGATTGCGAAAACCGGATGATGTTTTAAGGACACCAAAGACAAACTGGAATTAGAGGTCAAAGGATATAGGATCAACAACAAGACCTGGATCAATGCAAAATGAGCGCGAAGTACATTTCGGCTATGCATGATTTGAATTTGTTTTTATGCATGATATATGAATGATGATGATATGAAAATGCTAACCCTTGAGTGAACTGTGAGTTTGTAAAGGCTTTTTATGGAGGTTATGATTCCTCAACAACAAGAACTCAACCAAATATTTTGTGATAGATGTTGTCAAAGGATAATTCCATCAAGATTGACAGCCACAACTTAGCCAAATGGATCCTTTCAGAGGATTAATGAACCATGCTAGCATTATTTTTGGACACTCGTCTCAAACTCAATAGTTGTTGACGTATGGCCGAATTTGTTTGATCAGTTTGAAAGCATGAAAGGGGTCTACTCCTCTGTGGCTTATCTTTCCCCAATCTGTTGGGTCTTTGAAAATGTTCACCTTAAAAGTGAATTTGAAACAGCTTGACATGAGACGATCTCGAGATGGCTTGCCCCAATGTTTGAATATCGTAGTGATCTGACCCTGATTAACCAAAACCTAGAATGGTAGACTTCTAATTGATTGTTCTTGTATAGTTGGACTCAATGAGCTTCTGATGTGGCTTGCCCCATCCTGAGTCTTGAAGCAAATTACTCTTGGCTAACTGATATTAAACAAGATAAGTTACTGTCTTTTTCACCTAATCTCTACCCGTGTGACTTCTACCTAAGAACTCTTAGATATGAGATCCCACTCACTCCCCCTCAATCACACCAGTGCTATTAAACAAGAATTACAATGAAAAGAAGACACTCTTCAAAGACACACACTTGATCTTACTTAGCAACTTCAATCAAGTAGACACACACCCATGCTTAAAAGCTTTGAGTGACAAATTACAACTAAAAAATCAGACCAATTCAATCATCTATGGATGAATTGAATGGCTTACAAGTCACACGACCACACAAGACTTAAACCCTTATTCTCTCTGAATATTTCGCTTTGTATTTCTTGTGTATAAAAAATCAGGTTTTCTATGTCCTTTTTATAGAAGCAATTTGCTGGGCTTGGACATCATAAAACCCTAAAACTATTTTCCTTTTAAATCTTCTCATGACACCTGATTAGATCTCTTTGGAAAATAAGTAAATCTGGTTATAATTAATGATTGAATGCGTGTGTAAATCAGATCTTCAATCATACATAAATTTGCATTAAAAACGCAATCACATAATACATAACATTCAGACTAAATGTTCTGTATACAGATGTCATGACATCGGGTCTGACATCCTGGAACAATCCTGCATAATTCCATTTTAAATATCCAGCAGGTACATTATATCTTATGTTAAGACATCACATGTAACATCTTGTGAACACTCTTGGTTTTACCAAAATTGCTGCCAACACCTAGAACCAACAAACTCCCCCTTTGGCAAATTTTGGCTAAAACATATATCAGTCCATTTTGTTCACAAGAAAAAAACACATCAGCAGTTAAACAGCATTACAACAGTTTAAGCAGCAGCAAAAGCAAACACAATTACTAGCTATAATAGCAACTAGTAATACACAAATGCACATGGGTACTTCTTCTCCCCCTAAGTCTGTTCACCTACAAACATCTCCTTCAACAACAACAACACCTGTAACAATCAGAATTTCCTTCTGACATCTCCTTCAACATCTGTAACATTCAGAATCACATTCTGACATCTTCTTTAACATCACCTGTACAACCACCTGTACAACACAAAACATTCTTCTGTTCAACATCAGCTGTCCCCTGTCTACCCTAGCTAGCTACTTCAGCACATAATAACTGCAACTCCCCACATCTCCACACATTAACTGCAGCTCCACATAATACTTTCTCCCCCCTTTTAGTCAAAATAGACCAAAGTGACCAATTAGACAAAATAAATGTCAATCAGTCTAGCAGAGAATGTCACAAAGGATGTTATAACATATAAAATGTTAAAACATAAATGTCAGGTGGTACAGGTTATACACAACTATAATAGCTGAGATAATCACAAATCCAGAGAACTCATAAAGAGCCCAAATATTACATCATGGCATCAAAAAGGACTGCCAAAAATTACAAACATTAACCAGAAAAGCAACAAATCATCCAAGCATCCAAAACATCCAAAACAACATCCAGAACACACATCATTAACAGGGGGACCATCACCACAACTTAGTCTGAGGAGGTAGCATCTTCTTCACCTTCAGATTCAGAACTGCCACTAGATTGATCTTGAGCATTAGACCTCTAACTTGAGGTATGGGCATCTGACTCCTTGGCTTCACCTACATTATCCATCTCTTCCTGCTCCAAGATACTAATGAGAATCTCTAAATCCTCTTTCCTAGCCTTGGCAACCCTAATCCCCGTTTCCAGCTCTTTACAAGTTTCTTTTAATTGAGCAATCAGGCCACCTTGAGAGGCTGGCTCCTTCCTTGCAGATGTCATGACAATGTCATTGACATGAATTCCTTCAAATAACTTGTAGTGAATGGACAATGAGGGATTCCTTCTACTTCGAATATCACTTGTGTTTAGAATACCAGGTTGCTGGCTTAAAATAATTCCACAAATGATCGAGGGAAAGGCAATTGGCAGCTTTACTGCATAAGTGGAAGCATGTCTAACAATTTGTTCAAACATGAACCTTCCATAATCAAAGTTGAGCCTGGTTCCAATAACATATATAATCCTTCCAAGAGCATTAAATATAGTTGAGATATGGTTTGTTGGCACCCAGTTGGCTGAACCTATCTTATGCAAGATGGCATATTTTACAGTTAATTTGCCAGCAGATAGATGCTTTTTGCTTGGTCATTCCTTGACTTGGCCAGCAGTGATTGTCCTACATACTTCATTGTCTATAGCCTCTAACTTAATAGCTTATTTTGTTCCTCTCTCTAGGAACTTATTGATTACAGTTGGGGAGAACCTTACACACCTTCCTCTCACCAACACCTTGCAGAATTCCTTGCTATTCTTGTCAGAAATATCCTCAGGGATATTAACCACAAACTCCTTCACTAAACCTTTTCCACTCCACTTTAATTGCTATAAATTCTCATGAATACAAATCCCCAATTTCCCTCTTAAACATTCAAACTGATTAGCATCCAAAGCCTTTGTAAATATGTCAACTAATTGCATTTCAGTAGTAACATGCTCCAGTGCTATGATTTTCTCTTCCACAAGTTCTCTAATAAAGTGATGACGAATATCAATGTGCTTTGTCCTGCTGTGCTGAATAGGATTTTTGGAAATATTTATAGCACTCAGGTTGTCATAGTACAGTGTCATGACATCTTGTGTGACATTGTATTCAGTCAACATTTGTTTCATCCAAACCAGTTGAGAACAACTACTCCCAGCTGCTATGTATTCATCTTCAGCAGTGGATAGGGACACGCAATTTTGTTTCTTGCTAAACCATGATATCAAATTGTTCCCCAAGAAGAAACATCCTCCTGATGTGCTTTTCCTATCATCAACACTTCCAGCCCAGTCAGCATCACAGTAACCAGTCAGCATAGATCCAGATCCATGAGTATATAACATCCCATAGTCACTGGTGCCATTGTAATATTTCAGTTTTCTCTTCACTTGGCTTATGTGACTGATTTTTGGTTCAACTTGATATCTAGCACAAACACCTATAGCAAATGCAATGTCAGGTCTGCTTGCTGTGAGATATAGCAGACTTCCTATCATGCTTTTGTATAGACTTTGATCTACACTAACACCATTTTCATCTTTGGAGACTTTCACATCTGTAGGAGCAGGTGTCCTTTTATGACTTGCATTCTCCATGCCAAACTTTTTAATAATGTTCTTGGCATATTTGCTTTGAGATAGAAAGATAGAATCTTCCATCTACTTGACTTGTAGCCCAAGAAAGTAGGTCAGCTCTCCAACAAGGCTCATCTCAAACTCGGACTGCATTTGTCTAATAAAATATTCAACCATCTGATCCGACATCCCACCAAACACAATATCATCCACATATATCTGTGCCACCATGAGTTTTTCTCCTTCATTCTTCATAAATAGGGTCTTGTCAATACCTCATTTCCTGTATCCATTGTTAGTGAGGAACACTGTGAGTCTCTCATACCAAGCCCTAAGAGCTTGCTTCAAACCATAGAGGGCTTTCTTCAATCTGTACACATGCTTTGGAAGATTTAGATCTGTGAATCCTTTAGGCTGTTCAACATATAATTCCTCATTTAAGTAGCCATTCAAGAAGGCACTTTTTACATCCATTTGGAACAGTTTGAATTTCAGAATACATGCCACTCCAAGCAATAGTCTAATGGACTCAAGGCGAGCTACAGGAGCTAATGTTTCATCAAAATCCACTTCTTCAACTTGAGTATATCCTTGTGCTTCTAATCTTGCTTTGTTTTTAGTAACCACCCCTTGTTCATCAGATTTATTCTTATACACCCACTTTGTACCTATGACATTTACTCCTTCAGGTCTAGGAACCAGTTCCCATACTTCATTCCTCTTGAATTGACCTAATTCCTTCTGCATGGCATTGATCCAGAACTCATCAGTTAAAGCTTCCTTGACATTCCTAGGCTCAATCTTGGATACAAAGCAACCATGTGAGATCACTTCCCTTGATCTAGTTGTGACCCCTTTATTTAGATCTCCTATAATGAGATCTTTGGGATGATCCTTCTGAACTCTGATGGAGGGTCCCTTGTTGATTTTGTCATCTTCAGGTTCAGCTTGAGGAGGTTCACTCTCCTTATCTTTGTCTGAGAAATCAACTGGGGGATCATTCAGAGATGTCTCAACATCGTCTGTGACATCAGTATGTTGGTCATCAACCACAACATTAATAGATTCCATCATTACTTTAGTTCTGGAATTAAAGACTCTATATGCTCTGCTGTTTGTTGAGTAGCCCAGAAATATTCCTTCATCACTTTTGGGATCCATCTTCCTTCTTTGTTCATGATCAGTCAAGATATAGCATTTACTACCAAACACATGGAAGTATTTGACTGTAGGTCTTCTTCCTTTCCAGACTTCATATAAAGTTGTAGGAATCCCTTTCTTCAATGTCACTCTGTTGTGAACGTAGCAGGTTGTGTTCATGGCTTCATCCCAAAAATGGTAAGGCAATTTCTTAGCATGAATCATAGCTCTGGCTGATTCTTGAAGGGTTCTATTTTTCCTTTCCACCACACCATTTTGTTGGAGAGTAATGGGAGATGAGAACTCATGATGAATTCCTTCTGAAGAACATAATTCAACAAATTTGTTGTTCTCAAATTCCTTCCCATGATCACTTCTAATCTTGATAAATGGACATTCCTTTTCTCTTTGAAGTTTTAGACAAAGATATTTGAAGACTTCAAAAACATCAGATTTTTCTCTTATAAAATTGATCCAGGTGTATCTGGAGAAGTCATCCACTACTACATATGCATACTTCTTCCCACCAAGGCTTTCAACCTGCATGGGTCCCATCAAATCCATATGGAGGAGTTCCAGAACTTTGGAAGTGGTGTCATGTCTGAGCTTCTGGTGTGACATCCTTGTCTGTTTTCCAATCTGACATTCTCCACAGACTTTTCCTTCATCAATCTTCAAGTTGGGAATTCCTCTAACAACTTCAACAGATATAATCCTCTTCATACCTTTAAGATGCAGATGGCCCAATCTTTGGTGCCATATCTTCACTTCTTCTTCTTTGGCTAAAGTACACATTGAAGAATAACCAGTTTCTTGAGGACTCCACATGTAACAGTTGTCTTTAGACCTGACTCCTTTCATGATCACTTCACTTTATTTGTTAGTAATCAGACATTCATTTTTTGTGAAGTTAACATTTAGACCTTGGTCACACAGTTGACTGATACTTATTAAATTTGCAGTCAATCCCTTAACAAGTAGGACATTGTCAAGGTCAGGAACTCCAGGGCAGTCAAGCTTACCAATCCCCTTGATTTCACCCTTTGCTCCATCACCAAAGGTTACATAGCTTGTGGCATGAGGATGTAGACCAGTTAGCAGGTTTTTGTTTCCAGTCATGTGTCTGGAGCACCCACTATCAAAATACCAATCTTCTTTGGCTGAAACTCTGAAGGAAGTGTGAGCTATCAGACTTGTAACATTAGTCCTAGGAACCCATTGCTTTTTGTTGACAGGTCTGTGATGTTTGGGTCTGGGTTGATGATGAGCAAGACTAGGATAACCATACAGGTTATAACAGAAAGGCTTTATGTGGCCAAATTTTCCACAGTAATGACATCTCCATCTTTGGTGTTTTCCTTTCTGATGTCTTCCTTTATGATGTTATGACATATGTGTGACATCGTAGGTTTTCTATCAGTATGGCTGCATTTAGGTTTGGATTTAGGTTTTCCACCAGTGTAACTGCACTCAGGCTTAGATTCACTGAACCCAATGCCAGACCTGTCTCCTGTTATTTGTCCAGTTTGGAGAATTTTGTCTAAGGTGTCAGATCCATTGTTTAGCATTCTTACATACTTGGACATCTCATCCAGTTTAGAATTCAAGAATACAACTTCAGTCTTCAACTTGGAGATGGTTTCCACATGTTCTGCCTTCTCATTCTCCAGCTGTCCTATCACTTTCTTCTGGCTTTCAACTTGTCTACAAACTTCTGCACTTCTGTGACATAACTCTATGTAGGTAGTGGCCAACTCTTCAAAGGTTACTTCATCGTTACTTGAGTCTTCATCAGAACCCCATCTTCCAGTCAAGGCAGTCACAAGATTTACAGACTCTTCTGTTTCACTTTCATCTGACCAAGTGGCAGCAAGACTCCTCTTCTGTTTCTTGAGGTAGGTCCCACATTCAGTTCTAATGTGTCCATACCTATCACATTCATGGCACTGAACTCCTTTTTCTTCTTTGGGCTTTTCATCTGACCTTTTCTTCTTCCAATATTGTTGGATTTACTGATGTCAGATGCGATGTTCTTGACATTAGCCTTAGATCTTAAATCCATATTTTTCATAAGCTTGTTGAACTGTCTTCCCAGCATTGCTACATCATTTTCCAGATCTTCATCAATATCTGGACCACCTTCCTCCTCTTCCTCCTCAATGTTTGACTTGAATGTTATGCTTTTGGCTTTCTTTTCAGATCCATCACACATTCCCATCTCAAATGTTTGGAGGGATCCAATTAGCTCATAAACTCTCATATTTGAGATGTCTTGAGACTCTTCTATGGCTGTCACCTTCATAGCAAATCTTTTAGGGAGTGACCTGAGTATTTTCCTTACTAACTTTTCATCTGATATCTTTTCTCCCAAGGCTCCTGAGGCATTAGCAATTTCAAGGATATTCATATGAAATTCATGAATATTTTCATCTTCTTTCATCCTCAAATTTTCAAACTTGGTAGTGAGCAGCTGCAGTCTAGACATCTTCACTATAGAGGTGCCTTCATGAGTGGTTTTGAGAATGTCCCAAGCATCTTTAGCCACCTCACAGTTGTTTACCAATCTGAAGATATTCTTGTCTACTCTATTGAATATGGAATTCAATGCTTTAGAATTTCCAAGGGCTAGATCCTCCTCCTCCTTGGTCCATTGTTCTTCAGGTTTCTTATCAGTTGTAGCTTCTCCTTCCTTAGTAACTACTGGATGTTCCCAGCCTGTTAACACAACCTTCCAAGCCTTATTATCCAAGGATTTTAGGAAGGCTATCATTCGAGGTTTCCAGTAGTCATAGTTGGATCCATTCAAAATAGGTGGTCTGTGAACAGATCCTCCATCTCTCTCCATAGTACTAGAAAGTATCGTCCTTAGATCTCACCCAGAACTAGAGCAGGATGCATGCTTTGATACCAATTGAAATTCTGGTATCAGATATGAGATGTCGAAGGTAATGTCATGACACTAATATCTGAATAATACAAACAGGATAAAGATAAAGAATAGTAATGCAAGAGACACAAGCAATTGTTAACCCAGTTCGTGCAACTCACCTACGTATGGGGGCTACCAAGCCAGGAAGGAAATCCACTAAATAGAATCAGTTCAAAGACTCTCAGTAAATAACACAAGTTACAGGCTTTTTCACCTAATCTTTACCCGTGTGACTTCTACCTAAGAACTCTTAGATATGAGATCCTACTCACTCCCCCTCAATCACACCAGTGATATTAAACAAGAATTACAATGAAAAGAAGACACTCTTCAAAGACACACACTTGATCTTACTTAGCAGCTTCAATCAAGTAGACACACACTCATGCTTAAAAGCTTTGAGTGACAAATTATAACTTAAAAATCAGACCAATTCAATCATCTATGGATGAATTGAATGGCTTACAAGTCACACGACCACACAAGACTTAAACCCTTATTCTCTCTGAATATTTTGCTATGTATTTCTTGTGTATAAAATCAGGTTTTCTATGTCCTTTTTATAGAAGCAATTTGCTGGGCTTAGACATCATAAAACCCTAAAACTATTTTCCTTTTGAATCTTCTCATGACAGCTGATTAGATCTCTTTGGAAAATAAGTAAATCTGGTTGTAATTAATGATTGAATGCGTGTGTAAATCAGATCTTCAATCATACATAGATTTGCATTAAAAACGCAATCACATAATACATAACATTCAGACTGAATGTTCTGTATACATATGTCATGACATCGGGTCTGACATCCTGGAACAATCCTGCATAATTCCATTTTAAATATCCAGCAAGTACATTATATCTTATGTTAAGACATCACATGTAACATCTTGTGAACACTCTTGGTTTTACCAAAATTGCTGCCAACACCTAGAACCGACACTACGTATCTCCAGGTGCAATAGAGAACTCAAGGCTTACGTAGTTCTGGGTAGAAAAATATTTGTTTGTCGGTCGATTTTAGCAAAAGCTATATTGTATTAATCGACGAAAATCATTGTTTTATCCAAAACAGATGAGGAGCGGACGTATACCATACATCGAATGTATTTACAAATTAATATTCGGAAAAACATCATTTATCTCACTCAACAATTATGGACGAAGCATTGCTTTTCATCATCTTAAGACATAATGTCTTTCGTTTATGAAAAGTTTTTTCTGATCAATCGCACGACGACAAAAAAAAGTTTGATTGGTTGAATGTATTTTTGGGCTTGAAAGACGAGTATTTATGACTTGCAAGCTCTTACAACTTGGGTCTAATACTCGGGATTACGTCTGGACCTTTCATCTAGGTAATCTTTTCCTTTCAATTTAAAGAAATTTGAATATTTACGAGTGTTTTAGAGGAGAAGACGAATACATAGGGCTTACAAGCTCTTACAACTTGGGCCTAATATTCGGGATTACGACTGGATATTCTATCCAGGGTAATCTTTTTCTTCAGGTTTTATTGAGAAAAAAGATTTGAATATTGGAGTGTTTTGAAGAGAAGACGAATACTTATGGCTTGCAAGCTCTTACAACTTGAGCCTAATATTCGGGATTACGACTGGATGTTCCATCCCGGATAATCTTTTTCTTCAGATTTTAATGAGAAAAGGACTTGAATATTTACAAGTGTTTTGAAGGGAAGACGGACACTTAGGGCTTGCAAGCTCTTACAACTTGGGCCTAGTATTCGAGATTACGGCTGGACCTTTCACCCAGGTAATCTTTTTCTTTTGATTTAGTTATAAAAATGGTTTGAAGTGATTTGAGGGTAATTATAATGCAGACAAGTAAACGCGAGCACACAAAAAGAAAAGAGCTCATTGTAAGAAGGCGCAAGAGTAAGCCGAGAGACCGAAATAAAATGAATTCGAAAAAGCAACTAAATTTTGCTCTAAGCTAACTTAAAGTGGACTCATGTATGAGTTACTCTACAAGAAGCTGAGCACTAATTCTATGCGCCCAAACGATTTTTGAAAATTAAATTGAATTTTAACTTCGAGATTACAACACAATGATAAAGCAAACAACAAGCAAGTACATTATTATTATTACAGTAGTGTCGTAGTTTTTTACATCAACACAAAATAAATGAGAAAAATAGAAAACTAAACACAACACAAAAATGTTATCCACAATGAATTTGTATTGCTAAAAAATCGATATAACACTAAAAATAAAATATTAAAAAAGTATTATAATAAAAAAGGTATATATATCTATCTAAAAGATATAATATATAATATCTAAAAGAAGAAATTATATATTAAAAGAAGTATATATAATAAATAAATAAAAAACTAAAATATATATATATATATATATATATATATATATATATATATATATATATATATATATATATATATATATATATATATATATATATATATATATATATATATATATATATATATATATAATATAAACTGGCAATGTATATATAATAAACAGTATATAAATAATAAACTAAACTGAAAGTTTAACACTTAATCATTAATCAAACAATTAACATATAGATTAACTTAAAACTGAAAATATATAGATCAAAAATAAATAATAAGAGTATAAACGAATAAATGAACGGTAGCTGTTGGAAGATTTTTAGATTAAGTAAGGAATGTGTTTTGGTTGTTGTTGAAGTGTGGAAAATGAATAGCTATAACACGTTTGTTTTGTGGGAAGAGTTTGTGGTTGGTATCAAGTTGTAGAAAGAAAAGATAGTATGGTGAAAGTTTTGTGAACAATGATGGATAAATTCACATTTTCAGTGGGAGAAAACAATTTCTCTTTTGTTTCTATTTTCTAATTTGAGAGTTGAGAAAGAGACGTGGACAAGCGCTGCTGGGGTGATGGTCTGTGTTTTGGTCTAATTGTGGATTGATCCCCTTACTCCTTCAACAATGCATCATTGTATAGTGGATATCCTTAGGATTATAAATTTAATAAATGTCAAGAATACCCTTAATGTTTATTTTAGAGACACAATTAAATAAATTAGTTAAAACTAAAATAAAATCCAACACTTAAATAAAATATAATCAAAATAAACACACTATTAATACTATTTAATTATTTCAAACATTTTGACAACAAAAGCAAAAATAAAAATAAAAGGACTCAAAATGAAAAAAAGTTGAGCATAAAAGTGCTCGAAAAATTAAACCAAATGCACCAAAATGATCAGCGTGACATAAACTTCTCGGAAACATACAGGTTTTGATCAAATTTTGAAATAAAAAATGACCGATTAAAACGCTCAGACGGATCAAAATGTGACAGAAAAATTAGCCGAAAAATAAATCGAGCACACCAGATTAAACTACGCGAAACATAAATTAATAAAACGAAACATAAATTAATAAAACTGATGTTTGCAAGCTTGATTTAGAAAATTTCCGTCCGCTGATTTGACACATATTTGAAAATTGATTCAATCTGTCTGCCTGTAGATTCAAAAAATTATTTTGACTGATATTCTAGACATTATACGGTATGGAATACATGATATGATATGCAAAGATGTGATAACTATGATGAATGTACGGAATCGGTGATTCAGGGTCAAAATCAGGGTGTAACATCGACCATATACCGAAGGGAGATAAATCCCAATCACAATGAGGCACAATCCAAGAACATGCACGCCAAGGCATTAACGACTCTGTGCACTCACTATCACTAGATATAACCGAAAGACTCTCACATGAGGTTCCTGATCACACGGGGACGTCACTAACCGTACACACGGTATAAAGTCCAAAATGCACCTATTCAGGTATTCTCTCATTGATACACTCAAACTACTCACTCACTCATTCACTAACTTGGGCATTGGAGTGCTAACCTTTTCATGCTGACCAAAATAGTCCCATATTACTTGGTAATCGAGGCTAAGGATAGTTTATATACAAAACCATACACCTCAACCCAACGAGTCTCCCTTTCCAAAGAATAAAGTTGTGAGGGTTCTCCCACCTAAAGTGAACAATACCTTGTAGCTGCAATGGTGCAGACTTGAGGTCGATCAAAACTTTGGCACCATATATGGTAAATTGTAGTTCACACCGTGCCTCTTACCCTTGATTATGGGACAATTGTTTCAGGTGACAAAAATAGTCCCACATTACTTGAGAATCGAGGCTAAGAGTAATTTATATACAACACCCATATACCTCGACCCAACGAGGCCCCTTTTCTAAAGAAAAAAGTCGTGAAGGTTCTCACACCCAAAGTGGATGATACCTTATAGTCGCAATGGTGGAGACTTGAGATAAATTGAAACTCAAACCTAGAAAGGTTGCCTCCGATATGCCGTACCAAAAACTTACTCTATTGTATCATAGCTCAAGCCCACCAGATCTTTACATATTTTCGGTTCTAGTACATAACAACTTATATAAACAAACTAAGATAATAATACTTGCATATTTTAAGCATGTCCTGGTTCTAGTACAAAATAACTTCTATGAACTACTTCTGTTGATTCTAGATCGGACGATTTAAGTTCTAGCCGAGTCTACTATTAGACGGTGATTCGTATAGTGTTTTCTATGGAGTTTGATCTATTTCTGAGAGTTCGTTGACAACCGCTGATTTTGGGTGATTTTTGGGAGTTTTGCATGTTTGTTTCTCTTTTGGTTTCTTGACACTTCTTGTGTCAGATTGACTATATCTCTATTGTTGTTGGAACAGTCCCTTTATTCTCATATATAATTATTTTACAATTAAAAAAAACTTGCATGATACTATCTCCGATTCTATTTATAAGAGAAAAATTACTTTTTAGGTTCATTGAATAATCAATGTATCTGAGTTGTATAATGTATTCAGGACCGGCCCTTTCCCAATTAAATTGACTATACAACACTGAGCCTCAAAATATGAGGGCCTTATTTTTTTTTAATTACTACATACTATTAAAAAGAAATATCATTAAATACCAGTCTCTTTCTTCTCAAACGTTTGGTTTTCTTTTCCGGCCTCTCTTTCTTCTCTAAAGTAAAGTTACTACTTGCTTTCTTTTCCAAACTTCAAACGCTGATCACCATTTTCTTCTCCAAAACAGAACAAAACGTGATACCACATAATAGAGACAATGACTAAACGAAACAAAACAAAATGAGATACCACATATTGACGACAACGATGACAAAATAAAACAAAACGAGATACCACGTCGGCGACGACGTCACGGCGGTGTAGTGCGGTTCGATCAGTAAGTTTCTTCAAGCTGATGTTTTTTTTTCTAGACTATTTATTTGTTATTTTGCTTTTCATTTTGCAATCAATAGTAAAAATTTACAACGTAATGACTTCATTTTGATTTCATTTTGCAAGCTGTTTGTTTTGTAACTAATAAATCTGTGCAATGCTGGTAATTTTACAAGCTGTTTGTTTTGCAACTAAAATAATAAATCGGTGAAGTGCTTTTCATTTTTCAAGTTATTTTTTAATTTGTTTGCTTTTCATTTTGCAAGCTATTTGTATTACTTACAAACAAGCTGATGATATTAGTAATTATACTCATAAAGTCACAAGAATTTAAAATTTTACAACAAATCAAAGATAATGAAAGTCAAAATCTTGTTTCAACATAACTTACATGCTATTTTATATAAATGTTTTATATTTTACATGTCAATTAACATCATGTGTAATTTTCGTTTTATTTGTAGGAACACAATTTAACAACGGGAGTACAAACAGTTTGCTTGTAAGTTAATATTGCAGAGTTGTTCATTAGCCGACATAGTAAACTTAGTGAGATATTCCATGTTTTTTTCTCACTATACCTCCTAAGATGCCTCTTAAAAATAGAAAGTATGAATGTGAAAATGATAAGCGTAAGAAAAAGAAAAAAAATTGAAGAGTTAGTTCAATCTCAAGTAGGAGCCCTTGATAAATATTTAATAAAAGATAATGTGTCCATTGAAAATGATAATGTTGATAGTGTGCCAATTGAAAATGATAATGTTGTTAGTGTGCCCATTAAAAATAATAATGTTGATAGTGTGTCCATTGAAAATGATAATGTTGATAGTGTGCCTATTGAAAGGATAATGTTGATAATGTGTCAATTGGTGATGAAGTTAATAATGATGATGGTAATGTTGATTATGATATATTTGATCCAAGAAATTGGGACCGTCTTCAACCTAAATTGATTGATTTATTAGTTGCAAAAGGTACTAAAATAGATAATTCCATTGTGAGGGATCCTAGAGATAATTGGACTAGATGCTTTACGACTAATTTATATACTAGAGCTTTAGCAAATGGAGAGAAGTGTGATAGATATTGGCTTATTTATGCGAAAAAGCTTGATAGAGTATTTTGTTTTTATTGTAAGGTTTAAAAAATGGGATTGGTAGGGGACAATTAGCAAACAAGGGTTATAATAATTGGTCACATGTTGGTGCAAGAATTAAAGAGTGTGAGTTAGGCGTGCAACATGTTAATAATATGACTACTTGATATGAGTATCGTCAAAGGTGAAAAAATTTCAAACTATTGATAAAACAACTCAAAGATTAATTGAGAGAGAAAAGGATCACTGAAAAAATGTTTTAAAAAGAGTTATTTCAATAGTGAAATTTCTGGCTAAACATAATTTTGCCTTTCGTGGTTGTAAGGAAAAATTGTATGAAGATAATAATGACAACTTTTTAGGTTTGATTGAAATGTTAGCTGAATTTAACCAAATTATCAAAGAACATGTTAGATGTGTTATAACTCAAAAAGTTCATGTTCATTATATTGGGAATAAAATACAAAATGAGTTGATTTTATTGCTTGGTTCTGCAATTAAAATGGAAATTATTAGAAAAATCAAACAAGCAACATATTTCTCAGTTATACTTTATTGTACTCCAAATGTTAGTTGTAACACCCTTCTAAACCCCACGTATAATTAATGGGATTAATTAAACAATCACCAACACAAGAGTGTCACACTTCATAAAAGATACGCTATTCTGCCAACAAACATATTAACCTGTCATCGCATGCTCACCTTCATTTAGGTATCATCGCAGCGATTCAACATCAACATTCAAAGAAGGTAGAATAGTATACATCATTTAATCTTAAACTTCAATTTTAATAACATCATAAAGAGTCATAAACAGTTCAACTCAATAACTTAAAATATTCAACATAATATGATTTATCGCAAAACATTATAATTTAATCCAAACATTCGACCCCAACCCGATTTTACATGATCAGAGCAGAATTCCACTACATAACGACAACTAATGGAAGACACTACAAATCTACCTTCCACTTACTTCAACCGGGTCTACTCCTGAGTATATGCACGATGCCCATTAAAGGCAACATTCAAACAAAAAGGGTGAGAATTCATTTCAATAATAAACGGTATAAAATGAAGAATATAGTACAACATCAACACAATCATGCACAACAACATATCACATTCTCACACCCAAATCATCATCAATATCATACACAAAAACATCTCAATTATCATTAACATCGTACAAAACTACATATCAATTATCATTAACAGGATACACAACCACATCTCAATTGTCATTACCTCATACGCAACCATATTTCAATTATCATTAACATCATATGCAACAACTTCTTAATTATCATTAATATCATATGCATCAACATCTTATCCAATAACACATCAACAACAATCAATACAAATGCAACACTTATGCAATATACTTAACACCGACTCGACATGCATGTGGTACCAAATATGAACACTCAGGTTCATCTCACTCCATGATCCCCACCATAGGATTGATTCCCTCTTGGAATCGGAGATTACCAAAATCGCTACTATCACCATATGTAACACTTCACTAATCCCCCATAATAGGAATTAGCTACTTGCACCTGATCCATCACAATGAGACTGAGGCTCATCAAAACTCGTTACCATCATCATATGTAACACTTCATTAATCCTCCATAATAGGTATTAGGTACTTGCACCCGATCCATCACCATAAGATCGAGGCTTACCAAAAAGAACCGAAGTTCCAAAAACATGAATGCATGGACTCTCAGCATGCAACAATAACACATACACATTGACCCCTCTTTTGACCGTGTATGCCACCATCAACATAATCGTGCTTAATCATTCATTTAACAACATCGTGTAAACATTTCTTCATAATACAACAACCCATATAATCAAATACTCATATTATATCAACACATTCAACTCCTAAAAACAATTTCATTAGAAATTAATTTGCGTTAACTTTCTAACGCTTCAGACAACACTCAATTTGGACTTACGGATCAAAAGTTATGATCAAAACCGTGTCGGAACACAAATCTGCCTGGCCGCGACGGGGAAGCGTCACATGCATTGCGCCCGCCAGGAGGAGCTTCATGGCTCCAATTTCTTATTTTATCAATAATAATTTTAAATAAAATTCTAATTATTATAATTATTTTCTAACTTACTCCATCGTCTCACCGATAACACTCCAATAACACATATTCAAATAATTTATTTTAAATCATACCAACATATAATAATAAACAAAATACCAAAAATCATCATGAATCACCAATAACTCAAAAAAAAATTAATAGAATTGGGGTGTTACAACTCTCCTCCACTTAAAGAATTTTTGTCCTTAAATTTTTTCTCAAGTGAACAGATTCGGATGCGAATCCCTCATCTGACTCTCCAAACTCCCAAGTTATGTTCCACCAGCTCGTCCTTCCCACTGTACCTTCAACAAGGCAATCTGATAGGTTACTTCTCCTATCCTCTGTTAGACTATGGCACGGATCTAGAAGGGGGGGGGGGGGGGGTTGAATAGATCCCAATTAAAACTTGAGTCGGCGCTACCAATTTAAATGAAAATTGGTTTTAAATGCGGAAGCGGCCGAGGAAAATTTTAGTCTAAAACGAACCGTTATTGGAAAACCGGATATGCGTTAAGCTAATGGATTAGAGACAAATTGAAATACAAGTCACTACACCAATTGCACAATCAAAGATATAATTCACTTACTAGCAAGCCTAGTTCCAATGAATCAAAATACCAAATGAAACTGATGTAAACTTAAGACAACTTTGGCTTAAGCAAATTTACAAACACTTTGTGTGCATAAACACTCCAAGTGATATTTGAGTTGAGTAAGTAATTCAATTTAGCTTAGTACAATATATTATTGTACTTAGTATTCAAACAGCAGTTTTAATCTCTTACTCAACTTGTATCAACGTTTGGTGAAAATTGCTTAAACTAAAATCACTTAAATTTTAAGCTGAAAAACAGATTATGCAGAAAATTAAAGAAGACAGAGATTTGATGAGGCAGTTCCCCCCGCCGTCCTCGCTTCGGGGTACGTCTGCCCTCAATTCTAAAAATAGAATTGAGATGATTAATTAGATATCACCTGTGAGATTTAATCGTTTATACAAGGATTGCAAAGTATGTAAACAACAAAACTTTCAATGTGTTGAATGATACTTCTTATCCTTGCTCCTTGATTCAAGATGAATCAAGACCTTTGATCGTTGATGCTAGACCTCCGATTCCAGCCCCTTTGTTGAAGAATCTTCCGTTCTTCAAACCCTCGGCCCGGCTGATCTCAAACACAAACGAATCAAACCCGAATCCTTCACAACACAAACACCGAATCCGCTACTAAACTGATGAAGACATTCTCTTATCAGTCACCTTCGCTCAGCTGAATGTTAATGAAGCAATTCGTCCAAAAACCCCCAAAACACGAACCGGTATTGGAGGATAAAACCCTAATGGTTTTATTCAAGAAAGAACCTGCCACAGACTTCAACTCGAACCCGATTCTCCAATCGCAGCTACGAACCTTATCACCTTCAATCTATCACGAATCACATCAAAAGTTATTGTGTGCAGTTGATGTATTGTGAACTGTTGAAGATGAAGATGATGAATCTTTGACACCTTTTTCACTCTTTCTTGTTTCCTTGAACACTTGAATACGAATTGACAAATGTTGGTTAATAGAAGTGTTTTAACTTCTATATATAGTAACTGACAAACCAATCAAACATAACAGAATTTCAAACAGTTGAAATAACTCAGAAAACTGAGTTTGCGCGCGAGCGGTCGACCATAGGTCGGCGTGCGCTGAGCCGTGAGTGATGCGCCGACCCCTATGGTCGACCCATTGTTCCATGCGCTGAGCCAGGATAGCATCATTATGCTAAGCGCTGACTTATGGTCGACTCAAAGGAGTTTTGCGCTGACCCGTGAGGTATGCGCCGACCCTTATGGTCGACGCAAGGCATCATGCGCTGACCATCTTCAGTTGGGCTGAGCTTCGCGCTGACCCGTGAGCTTTGAGCTGACCCCTATGGTCGACTCAAAGCCTTCAAATCTGCATAAAAACTGTGTTTTGTGATTTTCATGCATTTCGTCATGATCACACTTTGTCCACATGCTTTTAATGATTATAATGGATTTAGACAAACGTAGAAAAGGATATGATGGGTAATATGTTGCATTTGTTTGTAGACGTGCATGATGGTCCTTTGTCATCATCGAAACTTGTGATCGTATGTTGTCTGACTCTTTGTCTTTACATACTCCCCCTTTTTGATGATGACAACCTGTATAAATCAACGTGACAAACAACATGCGGTATTGACACATTTTGCACACTCCCCCTTTCTTTTGTAATCTAAGGCTATCTGCAGAAAGCTACTGTTAGTTGTGGGCATTTTTGTCTGCCTGCTTTGTGCACCTTTCTCCCCCTTTGACAACATCAAAAAGAGAGACAGAGTGATTTTTCAAGATATCAAGGAAATTTCAAAGGAAATAACATAAACAGATAATAGTGACACACCAATGTCATTTCTGAGCAATAGTCATTTATAAGGAAAACAAGTAAAACATAGAGATACATTCAAAATAACAGTCAAACTACATAATGCATGTGAATGTCTATGTCCTAGTGGCGGTGTCCGGGATGATAACAAATTCCCGGGTTTTTATAAGGATCAGCCAGAGATGATAGGTATTCGGTGACACCGTTCAGATGCTTGAGACTCTCGTCGATTGACTTTTCTTGAAGTTCAAATGAAGCCGAAAAGGTTGCAAACCGGTCATTCATGCTTGTAGAGAAGGAGTCGAGACGCGCATTTTGGGCTTGAATTTGCTCGTTGATATGAGCATAGCGCTCATCTTGAGCTTGCATAAAGGACTGTTGAGCTATCTGCATATTATGCATCATATCCAACAGTTCTGAAGAATCAGCTTGTTGTGGAGGGGACGGAGGAGATTCTTCCTCATCTTGGTAATATGGCTGGTAAAATTGACGCTGAGTTGACCAGCCCTTGTGTTGCCATTCACCCCAGCCACCCCAGCGTGGAGCATCTTCTTCATTTGAATGCGACTGCTGAGCCCAAGCGGAGTCCGAGTAGTCTTGAGTGTCAACGGGTGGAGGATCATCATCTCCACCATTGTGATCCACATCGTGCCTGGCTTCTTCTTCTTCATTTTCTTCTTCATCTTCTTGGTCTTCGCTTTCATCACTATCATCATCTGCAGGAATATTTGCTCTCCGAATAAACTTATACATCCTCCGCTCATTGCACCAAAGATATCCCATCATAGACATGGTTTTTGTACTGAACTCTTTGTCAGATGAGATGGAAGTGTACTTGAAAGACGGATGATGAACGTTGGCTGCAGTTAGGACCTCTTGAATGAAGGATCCGTAGGCAAGCGCCGTTCCTCGTCCGGAGTCACGTAGCCCAAACATTCTACTGGCAATGTAGTACGGCCAGTTGATTTTTATCTTATTTTTCAGAATGTAAATCAAATGAACCTCGGCCGGTTCGACTCTGGAGAGGCCTCCCTTCTTTGGGCGCAGGATTCGTGAGACAACCCACTGAAGGATCCTTTCTCCGGCTTTCAGCTTGCCGGCAGTGACAGTTCGTGGGAACGCGTCACTGTTCACAAACTGATCAGTATAGGGTCGTCTCAGCATGTCATTCAATGCATTCTTAAACTCATAGCCAGCTACGTGGTGAGAGTCAGTGACCTCAGGTAGAGGGTTTCCATCATCATCAATAGACATATCAAAGTATTGGTTCCAGATATTTGATTTAAGCGGTACCTTTGTCGGACCAATTCTAGAGTGGAACTTGTGCCCGTGAAAGTTGTCATGAAGGCCGGCATAGAACACGCGAACAAGGTCTTCACTGTATTTGGTGTTACATTCCAGGAAGTTGTAAAGCCCTGATGCTGCAGCAGAGCCAGGACTTCAGGAAGGTGCATGCGTTCAGCGGTAAGTTTGTAGAACGCATGTTGTTGCACAACGCCTCTTTTGTTGATGTCTTTGTTGAAGACTTCGACGCGAGCGGGTGGAACGAGTGATACAACAGATATGGGTAGAGATGCGGCGGATGATTCTCGGGATCTCTTGCGGGAAGGTCTGCGTGATGTGGTAGCCATTTGAGCAAGTTTGTGTTTGTGTTTGGGTATAGAGAGAAGGTTTAAGAAGGGTTTTGAGAGTGATTCTGCTAGATAGAGGTTTCTCCCAATTTATAGTGGAAAGGTTAGGGTTTTGGGAAGATGGAAGATCAAAGAACAATAGCCACTAGGTAGATGCAAGTTACAAAGTAGTGGGTAGTTTGAAAGGTGATGGAATGTAAATGCATAATTAATGATGATTTTTGGATGGGAATGCATGAAAAACGATTTAAATTTTTCTGCAGAAAAACGAAATTTTCGAGCGATGCGTCGACCATAGCCCTGTATGCGTCGACGCATACTGTTTGGTTTTTGTGAAAATGCAGAAATTAATTTGCTTGCGTCGACCATAGCCCTGCTGCGGTCGACTCATACAGTCCAAATTTCAATTTTTCACTATTTTCCACATGCAATGACAGGTTTGATGCATAATTAACACACCATACAGCAATAAACATCCAAAGGGAGAAATCATATATATATATATATATATATATATATATATATATATATATATATATATATATATATATATATATATATATATATATATATATATATATATATATATATATATATATATATATATATATATATATATATATATATATATATATATATATATATATATATATATATATATATATATATATAAACAACATCATTATGAGATATAACTATTGTAGTCATGAGATTTTGCAGAGAGAGAAAGAGAAGAACAGTATCACCTCAATGCCAGAGAGACTTAGTGAACGGTAGACTTGTGCTTACAACAACATAGTTTGGTTAGAGGTGCAAGATTAAAGTCTTATATGGAATAAGGTAAAACAGCAGATTACAGTCCCCGTTCCGAAATATCGAGAATGCCAAGTTCTCGGCGGATATGAAAGAAAGGTTCAGTGGCCAGCGGCTTTGTGAAAATGTCCGCTAGTTGATTTTCAGTATTGACATGTTCAAACAAAATGTCACCTTTCTCTACATGATCTCGAAGAAAGTGGTGTCGTATTTCGATATGTTTGGTGCGAGAATGTAGCACAGGATTCTTTGTTAGGTTAATGGCACTTGTATTGTCACAAAAAATGGGAATACGTTCAAGTTTGAGGTTAAAATCCAATAGTTGCTGCTTAATCCATAGGATTTGGGCACAACAACCACCGGCGGCAACGTATTCCGCTTCGGCGGTTGACAAAGCAACAGAAACCTGTTTCTTGCTATGCCAACTGACCAAAGAGTTTGAGAATAAGTGACAAGTGCCACTGGTGCTCTTCCTATCCGATTTGCAACCGGCAAAGTCGGAATCGGAAAAACCTACCAATGAACAATCATTACCTTTGGAATACCATAGTCCATACTTCGGAGTACCGGATAGGTATCGAAGTATTCGTTTGACGGCTTTTAAATGGGATTCCTTGGGACATGATTGATATCTTGCATGCATACGCTAAACATAATATCGGGACGAGAGGCGGTAAGATAAAGGAGTGAACCAATCATACCTCTATACCGTTTTACATCTACTTCCTTACCGTCTTCATCTTTGTTCAAGTTTGTACACGTAGGCATGGGGGTGTCTATGGCCTTAGCTTTTGCCATGTCAAATCTCTTGATAAGGTCCAAACAGTACTTTGTCTGGCTCACGAAAGTTCCTTCTTTGAGCTGTTTGATTTGCAGACCGAGAAAGTATGTGAGCTCCCCCATCATACTCATCTCGAATTCGCCCTGCATAAGGTCAGAAAACTCTCTCACAAGATTCATGTTAGTAGATCCAAATATGATATCATCTACATAAATTTGCACTAATATCAAGTGCTTTCCTTGACGTTTAATGAAGAGGGTTGTGTCAACCTTTCCTCTTGAGTATTTTTGATCGAGTAAGAATTTGCTTAGTCTCTCATACCAAGCTCTAGGAGCTTGTTTGAGGCCATACAAAGCTCTTTTTAGTTTATAGACATGATCAGGATACTCATGGGATTCGAAACCCGGAGGTTGTGCGACATAAACCTCTTCATTTATGTGACCGTTAAGGAATGCACTCTTGACATCCATTTGGAATAGCTTAAAGTCTTTCGCACATGCGAAAGCAAGGAGAAGGCGTATAGCCTCGAGTCGGGCAACCGGCGCATAAGTTTCCTCATAGTCGATGCCTTCCTCTTGGTTATACCCTTGCGCGACTAAACGCGCCTTATTACGGGTTATTACCCCGTTTTCGTCCAGCTTGTTCCTAAACACCCATCGGGTGCCGATTACTCGATGATCTCGCGGAGGAGGGACAAGGTCCCAAACCTCATTTCTGGTGAACTGATTAAGTTCTTCCTGCATTGATAAAAACCAGTGTTCATCGAGTAGGGCTTCATTAGGGTTTTTAGGTTCCATCTGCGAAACGAAAGCGAAGTGATAACAGAAATTACTTAGCTTAGATCGAGTTGTTACACCCTTTGAGATGTCCCCGAGAATGTTGTCTATTGGATGGTCTTTGGAAGACTTCCAAGCTTGAGGAAGATCATCGTTTGAAGGCGGATGAACTACCTCGGTTTCCTCATGGTGTACATCTTTGTCCTCCTCAATTTTGACTATGTCGGGTTGATCAATCCCCGACTCGCCACCTTTGAGTATGTCTTCGGTAGATGTACCTGCACCATGTAAAACACTACCCTTTCCGACATTTCTCGGATTGGATTCATCAAAAGTGACATGCACAGACTCTTTTACAGTAAGTAATCGCTTGTTGTAAATTCTATATGCTTTGCTAGATTGAGAGTATCCGAGGAAGATACCTTCGTCGGCCTTGGAATCAAATTTCCCTAAGTTTTCCTTTCCATTGTTCAATACAAAACATTTGCAACCAAAGACATGTAAGTGAGAAACATTTGGCTTTCGCCCTTTTAAAAGTTCATACGGTGTTTTGTTTAGAATGGGGCGAATGAGCACCCTATTCAAAACGTAACAAGCCGTACTAATGGCGTCAGCCCAAAAATATTTTGGTAAGCCACTTTCATTGATCATTGTTCTTCCCAATTCTTCCAAAATTCGATTTTTACGCTCCACAACCCCATTTTGTTGAGGAGTACGTGGAGCGGAGAAGTTATGATAAATACCATGGTTACCGCAATATTCTTCAAATAAGTGATTTTCAAATTCACCTCCATGATCGCTTCTAATTGCAACAATGTTTGTATTTAGTTTATTTTGGGAAAGCTTAGCAAATCGTTCAAAGGCGGCGAATGTGTCACTCTTACTTACTAAGAAAATAGTCCAAAAAAATCGAGAAAAGTCGTCCACTATTACGAAACCGTAATAGTTTCCTCCTAGACTTTTAATCCTAGATGGCCCAAATAAATCCATATGGAGAAGCTCGAGAGGTCTCGTTGTTGAAACGATATTTTTGGATTTAAATGAGATCCTCGTTTGCTTCCCCTTTTGACAAGCATCACAAAGGTGATCCTTGGTGAACTTAATTTTGGGGAGACCTAGGACTAGATCTTTTGAGACTACTTTGTTGAGTAAGTCAAAGTTAACATGTGCTAAACGCCTATGCCATAACCATGAATCTTCACTCATTGTTACGAGGCATTTGTCACTTGTTAACGATACTTCATTTAAGTCAAGCATATAGACATTGTTCACACGAAGACCATTAAACATACTCTTCTTATCATCATTATGTACAATTTTGCAACAATCTTTTGAAAACGATACATTGTATCCTTTGTCACATAATTGACTGATGCTAAGTAGATTGTGTTTAAGACCTTCGACAAGCAACACATCAGAAATAGTAGTAGAGGAGGGATTACCTACACTACCTTTACCAAGTATTGCTCCACGGTTGTTATCACCATAAGTTACATATCCCTTCTTCTTAGCCACAAAGTCAATGAAGACAGATATGTCACCTGACATGTGCCTTGAGCATCCACTGTCGAGAAACCATCTTCTCTCGGTAGTCTCGAGGCATTGTACCTGTGACAAGATAATTAACAAGAGAAGGTACCCAATTGCTTATTGGGTCCTGAGTGGTGAGGAACGAAATGGTTGCATTTGGACATCCATTGATAAATGCCTTTAGGAACTAAAAACCTCCTAAATCTACATTTAGCAATGGAATGACCTTTCTTGCAACAATAGAGACAAGAATACGTTACATTTGGATTGCTTTTGCTATCTTCATCTTTTATAACATATTTATATTTTTGATATGGATTAACCATACTTTTTCGAAAATTAGATTTGTTGATAGCAAAAGTAATCTTGGGCTCAAGAGCCTTGTCAAGTTTGGCTTTTAGGTTTCTTACTTCACCTTGCCAAATGTAACAAGTATCACACCCAAAGTTCATCATTCTACTTTTAAGGTCCTCATAACTTGTTTTTGTGCTTTCCACTATAGAAGCTTTAAGAGCCTCAAGTTTCCATTCGGATTCTTGAATTTTATGTTCCAAATGAGAAAAAAATTTCTTATTTGAGGCAAGCCTTTTAAAGGCTTCTTTTGCTTCATAGTGTAAAGTATCAAAAGCAGTTTGCAATTCATTATGAGACATACTAGAGGATTTTTCATATTTAGCATGTCATACCTGTTTCTTTTTGTTCTTTTGATGAGCAGAAAGACATAGATTTGCATTTTCATCTTCATCACTAGAGCTTTCATCATTAGAGGAGTCGCTATCGCTTTCCCAAGCGATGTATGCTCTCCTTGGCTTTGATGGTTTCTTGTGTGATTTGTATGAGTCTTTTTCTTTTGTCTTTTTGTTCATCGGACAGTCCGGTTTGTAGTGACCCGGCTTTCCACACTTATAGCACGACCCTCTAGTTGTTTTTCCTTTTGAATCATCATTTTTGGAGAACCTAGATTGCTTCCGGAAGTTTACTAAGTTCTTCTCGGAATGTTGGATGCCGTTCTTTCTCACGTAACGGTTGTAGCGTTTGACGAACAGTCCCATATCTTCACTCTTGTCCTCTTCTTCTTCGTCACTTGATGAATAATCACTTTGCTCTTTTACTTGAGACTTTGAGGAGGAAGTCTTTAGAGCTATTGATTTCTTTTCACTCACCTTTGCTTTGTCTTTCTTGTCTTTCTTTTCGTGTTGTTCCAGGCTTAAGAGAACTTGTTCGTGCTCTTGTAGTTTACCGAACAATGTTGTCAAGTCCAATGTGGTAAGATCATTTGCCTCTTTTATGGCGGTCACTTTCGGCTGCCATTCCCTGTTAAGACATCTTAAGATCTTATTAGTAGCAATATCATTGGAAACAGGCCTACCAAGTGAATGTAATCGATTGATGAGATGAGTGAATCTCTTTTGCATGTCGGCAATGGTTTCCCCTTGCTCCATGAAAAAGAGATCAAACTCTTGTGTTAGTGTATTGATTCTAGCCAATTTAACATCATTCGTCCCCTCATGGGCAATTTGTAGTGAATCCCACATGGCCTTAGCAGTAGGACAATGGGATACACGATAGTATTCATCTACACCTAATGAGGAGATTAGGATATTTTTGGCTTTCCAATCATAATTGTATTTCTTTTCATCATCATCGGTCCATTGTGCTTCGGGCTTAGGCACAACTTCGTTGTTCTCATTGGTCATGGTTATTTGAATTGGACCATTGAGAATAACATTCCATATTTTTCTATCTATGGAATTTATGTGCACCCGCATACAGTCTTTCCAATAACTATAATTTTCACCATTGAAAACGGGAGCTCTATTGTAAGCCCCTTTAGGTTCGTTAGCCATTTCCTATCAACGTTGTATTTTGAAGCACGGAGTGAACCGGAGCTCCTGATACCACTTGTTAGACTATGGCACGGATCTAGAAGGGGGGGTTGAATAGATCCCAATTAAAACTTGAGTCGGCGCTACCAATTTAAATGAAAATTGGTTTTAAAAATTTGTTTTAAATGCGGAAGCGGCCGAGGAAAATTTTAGTCTAAAACGAACCGTTATTGGAAAACCGGATATGCGTTAAGCTAATGGATTAGAGACAAATTGAAATACAAGTCACTACACCAATTGCACAATCAAAGATATAATTCACTTACTAGCAAGCCTAGTTCCAATGAATCAAAATACCAAATGAAACTGATGTAAACTTAAGACAACTTTGGCTTAAGCAAATTTACAAACACTTTGTGTGCATAAACACTCCAAGTGATATTTGAGTTGAGTAAGTAATTCAATTTAGCTTAGTACAACATATTATTGTACTTAGTATTCAAACAACAGTTTTAATCTCTTACTCAACTTGTATCAACGTTTGGTGAAAATTGCTTAAACTAAAATCACTTAAATTTTAAGCTGAAAAACAGATTATGCAGAAAATTAAAGAAGACAGAGATTTGATGAGGCAGTTCCCCCCGCCGTCCTCGCTTCGGGGTACGTCTGCCCTCAATTCTAAAAATAGAATTGAGATGATTAATTAGATATCACCTGTGAGATTTAATCGTTTATACAAGGATTGCAAAGTATGTAAACAACAAAACTTTCAATGTGTTGAATGATACTTCTTATCCTTGCTCCTTGATTCAAGATGAATCAAGACCTTTGATCGTTGATGCTAGACCTCCGATTCCAGCCCCTTTGTTGAAGAATCTTCCGTTCTTCAAACCCTCGGCCCGGCTGATCTCAAACACAAACGAATCAAACCCGAATCCTTCACAACACAAACACCGAATCCGCTACTAAACTGATGAAGACATTCTCTTATCAGTCACCTTCGCTCAGCTGAATGTTAATGAAGCAATTCGTCCAAAAACCCCCAAAACACGAACCGGTATTGGAGGATAAAACCCTAATGGTTTTATTCAAGAAAGAACCTGCCACAGGCTTCAACTCGAACCCGATTCTCCAATCGCAGCTACGAACCTTATCACCTTCAATCTATCACGAATCACATCAAAAGTTATTGTGTGCAGTTGATGTATTGTGAACTGTTGAAGATGAAGATGATGAATCTTTGACACCTTTTTCACTCTTTCTTGTTTCCTTGAACACTTGAATACGAATTGACAAATGTTGGTTAATAGAAGTGTTTTAACTTCTATATATAGTAACTGACAAACCAATCAAACATAACAGAATTTCGAACAGTTGAAATAACTCAGAAAACTGAGTTTGCGCGCGAGTGGTCGACCATAGGTCGGTGTGCGCTGAGCCGTGAGTGATGCGCCGACCCCTATGGTCGACCCATTGTTCCATGCGCTGAGCCAGGATAGCATCATTATGCTAAGCGCTGACTTATGGCCGACTCAAAGGAGTTTTGCGCTGACCCGTGAGGTATGCGCCGACCCTTATGGTCGACGCAAGGCATCATGCGCTGACCATCTTCAGTTGGGCTGAGCTTCGCGCTGACCCGTGAGCTTTGAGCTGACCCCTATGGTCGACTCAAAGCCTTCAAATCTGCATAAAAACTGTGTTTTGTGATTTTCATGCATTTCGTCATGATCACACTTTGTCCACATGTTTTTAATGATTATAATGGATTTAGACAAACGTAGAAAAGGATATGATGGGTAATGTGTTGCATTTGTTTGTAGACGTGCATGATGGTCCTTTGTCATCGTCGAAACTTGCGATCATATGTTGTCTGACTCTTTGTCTTTACATCCTCTGCAAAATCTAGTAAGGACCGATGAAACATAGAGTGAGCTTTCGAGACTTCATGGCTATACCAACACTGGTTACCAAGGTAACTCTAAAAAAACCACGTGACTTCCATCTGGAAATCAAGTGTTTCCTCCTCTTGGATCATCTTGATCTTCTCAGTCTTTTGCTGAACAATCTCAGGTCCAAGAATAACACTCTCACTTGACTCATACCAACACAAAGAAGTCATACGCCTTCTACGATACAATGCCTCATATAATGCTATCTAAATACTAACACGAAATCTATTGTTGTAGGTAAACTCAATCAACGGTAAAAATCTATATCAAGCACCTCCTTGTTCAAGTACACAAGCCCTCATCAAACCCTCTAGCGACTGAATAGTCCTCTCAGTCTAATCATCTGTCTGTGGATGATAAGTAACAATCAGATATAACTTCGTACCAAAAGCCATCTGGAAACTCTCCTATAACCTCGATGTAAACCTCAGATATCTATCAGACACAATACTAGACGAAATACCATGCAAACTAACAATCCTCTTGATATACAACTTCACCAACCTCTCCAATGGATAACCCAATCTCGTCGGAATAAAATGAGCATACTTCGTCAACCTATCCACAATTACCCAGTTAATATCACCATTCTTCATAGTCCTTGGAAATCTAGACACAAAATCCATCAAAATGTTGTCCCATTTCCAATAAAAAATAGACAACAGTTGGATCAAACCCAACGATGTTGAATACTCAATCTTTGACTTTCGGCAAGTCAAATGCGCATACACAAACTTTGCAATCTCTTTCTTCATTCCAGGCCACCAAAACATCTTCCTCAAATTCTTATACATCTTTGTAGCACCGGTATGAATACTCAAACCACTCATGTGACCCTCCTTAAGAATACATTTCTTAAGCTCAGGTACATCCGGAATACAACTCTATCTCTGAACCTCATCACACCATTCTCCTCAACTCAGAAATCACCTCTGTTACCTTGGTTGATTAACGTGAGACGGTCTATCAAACTCAAATCGGATATTCGACCCTCAATGATCTCTTCAAGGATACCACTCGTCAGCTTCAACATACCCAACTTCACACTGTTATGAGTTTCTTCACACATTAAACTCATATCTATGAATTGCTTAATCAGTTCTAACGCTCGAACTGTAAACATCGACATGCATAAGGACTTCCTACTTATCGCGTCAGCTGCAACATTAGCTTTACCCATATGATAACTCGAATCAAAATCAGAATCCTTTAGAAGTTCAAGCCTTCTCCTCTGCCTCATATTCAACGCTTCTGATCAAAGAAATATTTCAAACTCTTGTGATCATTGAAGACTTCAAATTTGGAGTCAAATAGGCCGTTCCTCCAAATCTTCAACACGAATACCACTGCTACAAACTCAAGATCATGCATAGGGTAATTCCTTTCATGAAATCTTAGTTGTCCCAAAGCATAAGCCACAACCTGAACATTCTGCATTAACACACCTCTCATACCCGTCTTTAAAGCATCACAATATACAACAAGGGGCTCACTTCGATTCAGAAAAATCAAAACTGGAGAAAACATCAACTTTTCTTAAGTTCTTGGAAACTCTCTTCACAATGCACATCCAAAACCTAGGCTTGACCCTTTCGAGTTAACTGAGTTAATGACAATGCTAACTTTGAAAAACCTTCAATGAACTTCCTGTAGTAACCATCCAATCCAAGAAAACTTATAATCTCAGCGACAAACTTCAGATTCTCCCATTGTAACACATCATCTATCTTTGACGGATACAAAACTATACCACAATTAGAAATCACATGACCAATGAAACCCACTTCTCTTAACCAGAACTCACACATGGGAAACTTTGCATACAACTGGTTCTCTTTCAATGCGTGCAATACAGTTCTCAGATGTTCCATACATAGCCTCATACTATTGTCCTTCTTCTTCACTAACAACACTGGCGTACCCCATCATGAAACACTCGGACGAACAAACTTCTTTTCAAGTAGATCTTCTAGTTGTTTCCTCAATTCACTCAACTTTGAAGCAAAATTTCTATAAGGATCCATTACCTAGTACTAAGTCGATGGCAACCTCAACCTCACGCTCTGGTGGTAAGTCATAGATATCTACAACTCAAAAATCACATACAATCGGCAACTCAACCATTGCAATTATATTGTCGACTTGCAAGGACAAAAACATCACGAACACACAAGCCTCACCTTCCAAGAATCCTTCTACTTGCGTAACAGATGGAAAAACTCTCAACCTTCATCTAACTCGACTTCATGGTCTAAAGGAAAGTCGCAGACATCTTTCAGGAAAAACATCAAGGATCACATACCACTGGCATAACACTAGTCGTCATATTGCTATCTACTCATCGAGAAGCCACCATCAATAATACCGGATAGTTCTCCCTACAGGCATCCATACTTGGCCGACAGATAGGAATCTTGAATCCACAACATCTTTAGTGTCAGGAACAACACAACTTCGGCATCGCCTGAGCTCTTGCAATCAGCGACACACTACACCAACTTATCAAAACAATTGGTAAATATTTGGTTTAACTCCAACCATTTCATTCCCAAAATAACGCCAACTTTTTCCAACCAAATACAAACCGTACATATCCTTAGGGAACATATCAAGATACCCAACACACCATTACCTCATCTCTAGTCAAAACATTGCCTTCCCCTTCAGAAGGAAGCAAACAAAGAGAACACCTGACCGTCTTCCCTCAAGGATCACACCATTTTTCTAACCAGAACCATCCTCGAATCCGACCTTTCTTCGGGTTCAGGAAAAGTACAACATTCTCAAAACAGTCGAACTAGCCAACACCGCACTGTCGTTTACAGCAACATGATGTTCGAACTCTCTACAATTGGAACATCCAAGAGAAGTATTGACAATGAAAAACAAAATAAGCATCGACAATGTTCTCACACACATGTCGCATACTAGGGAACAAACATAATTAAACAACCTGGCCGGACGGACCAACTTGCTCTGATACCACTAATGTAACACCCTTCTAAACCCCACGTATAATTAATAGAATTAGTTAAACAATCACCAACACAAGAGTGCCACACTTCATAAAAGATAAATTATTTTCCCCCGTAACACGGGTTACAACAAACATATTAACCTGTAATCGTATGCTCACTTTCATTTAGGTATCATCGCAACGAAATTCAACATCAACATTCAAAGAAGGTAGAATAGCATACGACATTTACTCTTAAACTTCAATTTTAATAACATCATAAAAAGTCATAAACAATTCAACTCAAAAACTTAAAATATTCAACATAATATGATTCGTCATAAAACATTATAATTCAATCCAAACATTCGACCCCAACCCGACGTTACATGATCATAGCAGAATTCCACTACATAACGACAACTAATGGAAGTCACTACAAAGCTGCCTTCCACTTACTTCAACAATGTCTACTCCTGGGTATCTGCACGATGCCCATGTAAAGGCAACATTCAAACAGAAGGAGTGAGAATTCATTTCAATAATAAACATTATAAAATGAAGAATAAAGTACAACATCTATACAATCATGCACAACAACATATCACATTCTCACACCTAAATCATCATCAATATCATACACGACAACATCTCAATTATCATCAACATCGTACAAAACTACATCTAAATTGTCAATAACATCATACACAACCACATCTCAATTATCATTACTTCATATACAAACACATCTCAATTATCATTAATATCATATACAACAACGTCTCAATTATAATTAACATCATATGCAACAACATCTTATCCAACAACCCATCAATAACCAATATAAATGCAACACCTATGCAATATACTCAACACCGACTCGACATGCATGTGGTACCAAATATGAACACTCAGGTTCATCTCACTCCACGATCTCCACCATAGGATTGATTCCCTCTTGGAATTGGAGCACACCAAAATCGCTACCATCATCATAGGTAACTCTTCACTAATCCTCCATAATAGGAATTAGCTACTCGCACCCAATCCATCACAATGGGGTCGAGGCTCACCAAAATTCGTTACCATCATCATAGGTAACGCTTCACTAATCCCCCATAATATGAATTAGCTACTCGGACCCGATCCATCACCATAAGATCTAGGCTCACCAAATAGAACTAAAGTTCCGACAACATGAATGCATGGACTCTTAGCATGCAACAACAACACATACACATTGTCCCCTCTTCTGACCGTGTATGCCACCATCAACATAATCCACATACCCAATGACATGCATATATATATATATATATATATATATATATATATATATATATATATATATATATATATATATATATATATATATATATATATATATATATATATATATATATATATATATAAACAAGCAACATCATTCACACACCAGCACCACCATAATCATGCTTAATCAATCATATAACAATATCATGTAAACATTTACTCATAATACAATAATCCATGTAATAAAATAATCATATTATCATAACATATTCATCCCACAAAAAAATTTCATTAGCTAATGATTCACGTTAGCTTTCCAACGCTTCGAATGATACTCGATTTTGACTTGCGGATTAAAAGTTATGATCAAAACTGTGTTGAAGTACAAATCTGCCTGGCCGTGATGGGGAAGCGTCACGGGCATGGCGTCCGCCACCAGGAGCTTCATGGCGTCCGCCATGGGTGTATGGCGTTCACCATGGACCTTCAGAATGTAAATTTTGCATTTTTCACCATTGAAGGTCTTCTAGATCTCTAATTTCGATTCCGTAAAAATTCTCGATCTCAGAATTCGACATACTATAATTATTCAATGATTAAAACATAAAATTCACATTATATCACAGATTAGAATCAACAAAATCGTTCATTCTCATTAATTCATATGTACCCCAAACCTTCCGAATCCTTAAACATGATGGAACACATCAATATCTCAAAACAAAAAATTATACACATATAGGCACACAAAACTCAACATATAATCATCATATAAATACCATCATAGCATCACAATTCAAAATTATAAATTCAAACACCCAACCCTAAGGAGGTTAAGGGTTCCTCCATTACACCCTTCCACCATACCCTTTACTTTTGCAACATGCTCCCACCCTTACCTGATCTCCAGCAAAAACTATTGATCTTCTTCTTCAATCTCAAGCTTTTCCCTCCCTCTGCGCCTCTTTTGCTCCAATCTCACGTACTGACAAAATCTCCCAAAAAATCTAGCTTCTCTCTTAACTTTTAAAATATATAGTAACCTCCTCACTTTTGATTAATTATTATCTTTGCCCAATTTAACTCTAACTTCCCTCTTCTTATCACAAACTCTTCTCAAATCCCACAATTGGCCCAGACTCCTATTCTCTCAATTTTTTTATTTTATCCATAATAATAAATAAAATTCTAATTATTATAATTATTTTCTAACTTATTTTATCGTCTCATCGTACCCTACTATTTCTACCACACCCCAACAACACATATTCAAATAATTTATTTTAAATCAAACCAACATCTAATAATAATAAGCAAAATACCAAAAATCGTCATGAATCACCAATAGTACAAAATAAAATAATTAATAAAATTGAGGTGTTACATTAGTCCCAAAGAACAAATGTCTTTGATAATAAGATATATGGATGTTTCTTCAACTTCTGTTTGCATTGAGGAATCATTTTAGAATTTTTGAATGTGAATGATATAACTGGTAAAAGACTTTTTAATGTATTACAAAATAAATTGAAAGATCTTGGTCTCGACTTATTTGATGTTAGAGGACAATGTTATGATAATGGTTCAAATATGAAAGGAAAACATCAAGGTGCACAAAAGAGATATTTAGACATAAATCCGAGAGTCTTTTATACTCCTTGTCGTTGTCATAGTCTTAATTTGGCACTGTGTGATATGGTTAAGTCTTGTAATAAAGCTAATTTTTTTTTTGGAGTTGTTCAACGCATTTATACAATTTTTGCCAATTCTACTAAGAGATGACAAATTTTGAAAGATAATGTAAAAGGGTTGACAAATTTTGATAAGAATTTGAATACCCCATTAGTCGAGCTATCTGAAGAGGAATCTTTTAGGATTACTTATTTTCTTTACCTAGTTGATCAAGCTGTTGTTTCTCTTAATAAGACATTTGAGCAATATCAAGAATATGAAAGTATTTTTGGTTTTTTGTATACTTCTCACAAGTTACAATCATTGGATGATGCAACTTTGAAGTCTTGTTGTAGTAACTTTGAACGAGTAATAAAACCTAATGAACAGTCTGATGTTGATGGAAATGAGTTTTTTGCGGAGTTAAAGTTACTAAGAGAGATATTCCATGAAGAAATCATAAGACCTACTGATATATTATTATTTTCGAAAGACTTGGATTATTTTCCTAATACATTTATTGTGTATAGAATTTTATTGACCATTTCCATGACAGTAAAATATGAAGACTTGCTTGACGAATTTACTTCAAAAAGTGTTCAGAGAAATACACTTTTTAAATAATTAGAAACTTTAAGTTGTATAAAATGTTATTTATAGTTTAAACAATATTTTAAGCTTTTTATACTTCATTTGATTAATATATAATTGAATTTTTAATGCATCACTTTTAATTATTAAAATTGTTTTTTTTAATTTAAACCTATTTTTTTTTTAATTTAGAATAGACGAACTTAAATATACCAAATATATTAATTATTCAATAAATTTAAAAAATTATTTTTTTATTAATAGAACTAAAGGAAGTAGTATACAAAATAGTATACAAATACACTTTTAGGTTTATCATAACATTTGAAAAGCAAGGGAAACATCAATATAATTTAAAAGTAAAATATCAAGTACAAACATCTGGCGTAAAAGTAAAGTTATATGCTTAGAAGTGATATAATTATTTTTAAACTTAATCAATCCTCGGCTATCATTCTATATTGACAATGACGATCAATACACTTCATAACTAAAGGTAAAGTCTTCTCTGGACAATCACTGTTTTCAACACAAGGAATGCGAAATACACCACGATGAAAAGCTGCATTGTAGTGTTAAAATGTTACTAAAAAATATATGTATTTATAAAAAAAAATATTTTTTAAATTTATTTATTAAATAATATATCTGGACAAAATATAAATAAGATATATTAGTTATTGAATTAATTTAATTTTTTATTATTTATAAATAGAACTAGAAATAATATTAGATATGATATCATGCATAAGATAAATTACAAAGTTTTGAAAACAGTTTGAAAAAGAACATACCACCATTGGTTACGACAAAAAATAGAGGAAATAATATGATAAGAGTACAAACAAACATGATAATTTGAGCCATATTTTTCCTCCTTTTGCATATAGATAATAAATATTAACTACTTTGTGCGCTTTATAGAAAACTTCCACTCTTTGTCAACTTCAAATAATAGTTTTTAGTATTAGGACTTGTAGAAAGCCAAATATAAAATTAGAATTAATGCTAAAGATTCCATATAAAATTTTGATTAACGTCAAAGGTTAATATTTTTATTATTAAACTTTATTATATATGTTTTTTTATTTAACTCTTAGCCCTTCGTAATAGTGAGAAAGACATGTAAAATAGATACAACAATAATAAATAATAAATGAAAAAAAAGAGTTGTATAAACATCGAGGATGTGAAAAAAATACTTATAAATTAAAAGTACTATAGGATGATTTATCTTTAAAAAAAATTTTTATATCAAAGTGTGGAAATTGTACAATTTGAGATAATTAAGTTTTATCATTTGCACAAAAAAAAATATTATTTAATTAGTTATGTATTTGTGACACGTTAAACTTTAAGTGAAAATATAAAATAAATTTCACTAGTTTTTAAAAGGTACAATGGTTTCAAAATAAAATATAACATGTTAGTTTCAAATAAAGGCTATATTTTCATAAAATTTTGTTTATAAACTCAATTATAATTTGTTTGAGTCAAAACATATGGTTTACCATTTGAAGACATATGGATTTCAATTCATTCACAAAGCTTAGAGACAATTTGTTTTTTCCTTCAAAAATCACATGCTAAAAATCAATACCTGGCCAATTGATAAAGACGAACATTCAATGAATTATACATTTTGAGAGAATTGAATTCTCACTGAAGAATTGATTTCAATCGTTAATAGTTAGAATAGTAAATTAATATAATATAGTGATGATTAATAAATATATATAAAAGATATATAAATTAATTAGTTTTGACATGTGAAAATATATATTTTAATAAATAAAAAAATAAAAAAATAAAGTAATTATTTACTTGTGCGTTTGTATGTGTCACATAATATCGAAATAGTAAATAAATATAGTATAGTGATGGTTAAAAAATTTATATCAAAGATATATAAATTAAGTAGTTTCGATCCGTCAAAAATGTATATTTTAATAGAAACAATAAATGAAATAATTAAAATTAAATTATGATATTATTTTAATAAATTATTAAAATTAAAATTAAATTGTGATTTTTAAAACCTATCTTATAATATATAAATATATATTAAGATGTGGGTCTGGATTGAGTTTGGTGAAACATTGTGTCCATTATCTTTAAAATTTAAAAATGAGATTAAGTTTAATTACATAAAAAAAATCCATAATTTGACCCATATCACATGTTTTTAAAGAAACAGTTCACAATTAATAATTTTAAATTATTTATTTAGAAATTACAATTACCATTTAAAACTATTTATTCAACTTTTTAATATGGTAGTCAATTTTAATTAACACAGATTAAAATAACTATACCAATTATATTTAATTCTTAATTTTATTTTACTATTTTTATATAACTTCAATACTAATTATACATAATTATATATCTATGTAAATTGTATTTTTAAATAATAATATGGTAATATTTATACTAAAACTTGCTATAAATATTTGTTTTAATAAAAAAATATGAGACCATTATGATTTATGAAAAACACAACTTTCTTATAAAAAACACAAATTTGTCATTCTTTTTATTCAATTTATTTTATTATATATTAAATATTTATAAAAAAGATTTATAAATTATTCAATTTATTATTAAGTATGCAAACGAGTTTTAAAAGACTAAAATTGATATAAATATGAATGTCTATAAAATTCGTATCTCCTTCTTCTTTATTATTAATCAATATTATAAATTATTAGTAATTAATTATAATTACTAGTAATACTAATCAAAAAATTATTATTATGTTGCTTCAATACTAAAATTAACTATTAATATTATATATTTTATAATGTATCCTTTTATAATTAATTTGATTTATCCTTCAATAATATATTATTTTATAATTTCTCCTTCAATAATTGATTTATTATTCAATATATGTTTTTGTTTACTTAAAAACATATAATTTTTTTTCAATAATTAATTTATTCTTCATTAATATATTATTTTATAAATTTTCATTTATTAATGATTATTTTTAATTATTAATAATACTCATAAAGAAATAACTGATCCCATAATTTCTATTAAGATAATTTCTCATATATAATTTCTGTTAACATAATACTTCTGTAATTTCTGACAATACACTAACATCTTTTAAATTAAATTAATATTTTTACCACATTCATAATTTAAAAATACTTTTTCATTTTTAAATTTTTTTTTTTTATCTAATTATTAAACATCACCATATTATATTTATTTACTATTTATAACAACATTGCGCGACACGTGCGAACCCACGAGTAGATTAGTACTTAATTATTTCATTTATTATTTCTACTAAAATATACATTTCCGACGGGGCGAGACTACTTATTTTATATGTCTTTTATATAAATTTCTTAATCATCACTAGACTATATTTATTTACTATTTATAACGACATTGTGCGACTCGTGCGAACGCACAGGTAGATGACTACTTTATTATTTCATTTACTTTTTCTACTAAAATATACATTTTCGATGGACCAAAACTACTTAATTTGTATATCTTTTATATACATTTCTTAACCATCACTATACTATATTTATTTACTCCCTCCGTTTCTTTTTAAGTGTCGTTTTAGAAGATTTTTTTTGTTCCTATTTAAGTGTCGTTTTGATGTTTTAATGTTACAATTTGTCAATTATACCCTTACTATTTAAATAACTCAACTTTATATTTTCCATAAATTTTTCTTTCTTAATATATGTAATAACTCACTCCACATTTTCCATAAAATTCTCTTTCTTAATACGTACTCTCATTCCCATACATAACTCCCATTCCTATTCAAAGTATTGGCTGGTCAATAAAAATGCAATAAGTTTTCCTTTAGCCATTAATGAAAATGCAAGCAGTACGTATTCCTATAGCAAGCAATATTAATTCCAAAAATTTAGGAGTAGTTGAAAAATGCAACGGAAGAGAGAGAGAGTTATGTGGAGAAAATTATGGAATTAGTTATTTGAAGTAAATAATTTAATGAGTACTTATATTAATGAATTTTATTTAGAAAGAGAAAGTATATGGTGGATTAAAATGAGGGTACAATGGGAAAAAAATTATAACAATTCATTTATCTTGGTTGGAGAGCTTTATGCTAAAACGACACTTAAAAAGAAACGGAGGGAGTATTATTTAAAACGACATTTCACGATCCGTTCGCACAGGTAGATGACTACTTAATTATTTCATTTTTTTTTACTAAAATATACATTTCTGACGGGCTGAGACTACTTAGTTTGTATATATTTTATATACATTTCTTATCCATCTCCAAATTATATTTATTTACTATTTATAACGACATCGCGCGACCCGTGTGAACGCACGAGTAGATGACTACTTAATTGTTTCATTTATTTTTTCTGCTAAAATGTATACTTCTGACGGACTGAGACTACTTAATTTGTATATCTTTGATATAAATTTCTTAACCATCACTATACTATATTTATTTACTATTTATAACGACATTGTGCGACCCGTGCGAACGTACGAGTAAATGACTACTTTATTTTTTTATTTATTTTTTCTACTAAAATATACATTTCCGATGGGCTAAAACTACTTAACTTGTATATCTTTTGTATACATTTTTAACCATCACTATATTATATGTATTTATTATTTATAATGACATTGCGCGACCCGTGCAAACGCCTGAGTAGTAACTAATTCATATAAATTTTATATACAGTTTTTAAAATTCATTATATTATATTAATTAACTATTCTAACAACTTCCAAAAAATAAACGACATTGTGTGACCCGTGCAATCGTTAATTGTTATATATTTGGGACTTTGTTTATATACAATGCAAAGCTCACACAAACTCATAACCATTCCTACATCATAGATAACAATTTGTTTTCTACCTAAGGTGAATGTTTGATCCTTCAAGTTTTACTTCCCACAACTGATAACCTTTTTTTACCCCATGAATATCAATTGAAGACACCATTCGCAACCTTACTATCAAGTTAGATAAGTTTGACTTGAGCAATAGGCAAAAATTTGTCGACTTTCAAAATAAAGTAGGTTACAATTTTCATAGTCCAAACCTCCATAAGTAATTGGAAATTTATTCCCGTAAATAAACATCTACCAATAAGGTATGCTACTTTGACACTTGCCTTACCACAAAAACACAATGACAACTCACTGGTCAAATACGTATTTATCAAGTGTCTTCTACAAAATTCATTAAAGTGATATGAAACAACATCCATAATCTACCATGCATTGAACTTAAATCTCATAGCTTGTTCTTGTCAATAAAGTCTTCATTAGCTGATGAATGAACAATAAAATTGGAATCTTCTAAAATATATAACCCACATAGCTTAGATCATTTACCCATGACATTCCACCATGCAAAATCTATAAGACCCTAAGACCCCATGTTTAATTCTAATGCAGTATCCGAGATCATCAAACATGCTTTGGAATAAAAAGTATTTTCTGAGCTATAGAACATACCTCACATTATACAAAAAACACTTATGATTATTGAACATTTTAAGTCTGAGCGTACCGACACCATTTACCTTGCAAGCCTCATTGTCATTAAGGTGAACCACTCCACCTTCTTCCATATTCAAAGTCTCTAAGTATTCTTTTTTTAGACACATGTGATAAAAAAAATATGAGTCCATGACCGAAATCTCTTTAGTTTCCAAACTCGACACCACTAGTGCATCGACACTATCATAACTATCCTAATTCGAGGAAACAACAATTTGAACATGACTTTCATTTTCTTTCCTCTTGGGACAATCCTTCATAAAGTGATCGAGTTTGTCAAAAATAAATTTTTTTCTTAACTTGTTAAACCTCTTGGATTTTACATCCCTCTACACTCACTTACTCATATTTACAAACTTAAGCAGTCACCACTATCATTATTCTTCAAATATTTATGCTTTGACAATTCTTTGGATATCACTTCCACCACGACTTCATCAAAAGTAATAACACATTTCTTATCATAAATAAGAGAGTATTTGAATTTCTCAAAGGATCTAGATAATGAGCTTATAAGAGTATAGTCTCTTCCTCATCATCAATCTTCACCATATTATTAGCTAAATCATCATTGAGCTTGTGGAATTCTTCCAACTGCTCCACTGTAGATTTGTTCACTATCATTTAGAATGAATATAGTTTTTTTTCAAACACAACTTATGAGGCAAAAATTTGGTCATATACAATGATTCATATTTTCCCCATATCGAAACAATAGTTTTCTCCCTGGGGACTTCCCTTAAAACTTTATCCCAGAGACACAATATAATGACACTCCCGATCTTATTCACCACTCGATCTTCTATACTTATGTTAGGCGTTCAGAAACCAACACCCAATGCTTCAATGCATCATGATAACAATCCTTCATCATGTAATTTTATTAACAGTTTCAAATGATTTTAATAGTAGTTAGTGAAGAAAGAATTGATTTTTGATGAAAATTTACAATATGTGAAGAAAATACTTAAGCTATCAAAAGTAAAAGAAAAGAGGAGTTTTGAAAAGTTTAATAATCCTTGAAGGTTCTGGAAAAGTCGTGCGACAATGCAAACCAATCGTGATACAATTCTAGAAAATTAGTGCAAATCGTGATACGATCAAAAGGAATTAAAACACGATGACTGACACACGCAAGCCTCTTGAAATAGCAAAATTTCATATTTGTTTGGGGGATGGACTTTTTGGAGGTCAAAATTAGTGCAAGAGAAGTGCAAGGGGTCAGATTGAAGTTTTTCCTCCATTGAAGACCAACTCTCTTCTCATATTTCATGTACTATTATTCTAAACTTATAAAATAGAACCAAGTAATTCATTGAGTACTCTTTTATTAATTTTAGATTTTAGTATTATTTAGTTAACTTTGATCGTAATATATTTTGTATGTCGGCGAATATATGAAATGAACTTAGGTTTTAGTTGATTACTGATCATAACTCTTAAAATCTGACATAAGTTCATTGTTTAGAATTAGTAATTGTTTTGGTAATAGAGAAATATTGTTCTATGATTTAGGGATTAACACAATTTATAACTTGTTTTGATTTCAAATTCACATGAGGAATTAAGGTATTTTTTTTATATAAAAAGAGAACATTATACACCAAAAACCGAGTATGACGAATAAGTTAATTCATCGTAATGCTAGAAAATCATTTTAAAAAAATTAACGTAATTACCAAGCATTATTGATAGTTAACCGATTCCAAAAAGACATAATCACTTTTATTTATGATATATTTTTTTAACAATTTATTTACTTTTATGTTCTAAAAACAAACTTGTCATGATAAATCTTCCAGTTTAATAATTTTAGTATTTTTGAATTGTGGTGTTGAAATTCCACAATCCATGTGGATACATACACTTTTTTTAAATATGACAACTTGACAACATCTTAGTTCACTTGGTAATTTCGACAAGACAATTATTTTATGCTTCAGTTTTAATTTTATTTTTAATTGTTTGTTTTTCTTTTTAATTTTTTATTTCATTTAGTTTTAATTTATAGTATTAGTTTTGTGTTGAATAGTGCTCTAAGGTATTTCTATATTTTATTTTATATGTAGGGTGACAACTCTCAAGGATTACCATTTGATTCTGAGACAAAAAAAACAACAAGAGAAATTAGAAAAGTTAATTGATTAACATGTGTAGAAGAATAGGCTCAGAAAGAAGAAATACCAACATCACCGTCTGATAACACGACTGATCAAGAAGCAGTAGCTATGGAAAATCCACCACCTAGGCGGACTATGAGAGACTATTGGAGGAGGACTAAGAATTTTATCTTTGGGTTCCAACCAAAACAACATGTAGCATTTGATATAAAGAGTAAAATTCTAACAACTTCGAGGGATAATCTTTTTGATGGTAACATGATCAGAGATCCATGGGAGCATCTTTCCCGTTTCTATGAGACTTGTTCGATGTGAAAATTAAAAATGCGTAACTGATAGACAAATAAAATTAAGTCTGTTTGGATTTTCTTTGATTGGAGGAGTTAAAGATTAGTTACAATGTTTACCCAATGGGATAATCCAAGCTTTGAAAGAGCTATAAGACAGATTCTTGGTGTGGTTATTTACTAATTCCAAATTCGTGGAGAGAATGGCTGAAATTTCTAGTTTTGAGCTAGTAAATCAAAATCTCTTTATGACGCTTGGGAGAGATTCAAGTTATTGTTAAGGAAATGTCCCAATCATAATATGGATAACATAGAGCAAATGCAACATTTCACACGGGGATTGAGAGTTCAAACTAGAATTCTTCTCGATGCTTCATTTGGAAGAACTATAAAGAACAATAATTAGGACAAAGTGAAAGAGATGATCGAGAATATGTGTCAGAACGAGTACCATACTAGTGAAAGGGCTCCAGTAAAGAAAGGAATGATAAAGTTTGATATGCACACTTCATTTTTAGGGGAAATTGAAGCTTTATCAAAACAAGTGACGATCAATGCTCTATCTCACACAAATCAAACAATTGTAAGCCAAGTACATGTATTGAGATGTGAGTTTTGTGGGGAAAGACATGCAATTGGTAAATGTGTACTAAAATAATACACTCAAGAGGGAAATTATGCCGATAATTTTCAAAAACCTAACCCCTACTCTAACACTTATAATACAAGGTTAAAAGACGATCCTAATTTTAAGTGAAGTAATAATCAGAGTCCAGTGGTAAATCCATGAGTTGAAAAAAAATATTCAACCAAGGAAACCACCCCCTTGGAAGAAACCATGCGCCCGTTTATTAAGATGAATCTAACCAAATTTGAGACAATAAGCAAGAATAAATAAGCCATGAGTAACAAACCATGAGGCATCTTTCAATAATTTGGAAACACAAATTGGACAGGTTTCTAAACAACTAGTAGCACAATTCAGTGGAGGGTTCAATGGCAATATGTTGGACAATCCCTAAAATGAGATTTGTAAGGCCATTGAGTTAATAAACTAGCCCTAGGAGTGAGGAGAATTCATAAGTAGTTGATGAGAGAGAATTAGAAAATAGAAAAATAAAAAATAGAGGGAGAAAAAAATGAGAAATTAGAGGAATCTATCGTAAGAGGAGACACGCTCGACAAACTTATTGATATAAATTCACCCTTGAGAAGAACCAAGAAGCAAATTTTAAATGAGCAAAATCCTGAAATCCTTTATTATGTCAAGCCACCTTTTATCATGGGCTGAGCTCATGAACCTTAAAACCTTGGTTTTACCTCAGGCTAACCAATAATATGAGAGATTTTAACACAGGGTTAAGCTTTAACCTAACCTTGGTTTTACCACAGGCTGACTAAGAACCAATTGAAAGCTTTTATCATGGGCTAAGCCTTCGAACTTAAATAAAGGTTTATTCAAACAATCCCCAAACCAAAGCTTCTATGAGTTTAACTTCTAACCAAAATAAATAATTACTCAATGAATAATATTCAACTAGTTGTAAATAAAATTCCCTCGATGAATTTTACAATTCTAACCTTCCAGAATTACAACTCCTCTCTTGCAAAAAGGACTTTCTCGAAAATCAATTTGTTTGAAAACTTAGTGAGATAAAGTAAAAGAAAACTTGAGAGAGAGAGAGAGAGAGAGAGAGAGAGAGAGAGAGAGAGAGAGAGAGAGAGAGAGAGAGAGAGAGAGAGAATGAAATCTGATTCTGGATGATTTGATATGAGGGAAGGGACATCTATTTATAGGCTAGAGGTTGAATCAAAAAGGAAATTGATTTTAATGCATTTTAAGACTTTCTTATTGATTAACACCTAATGCCAATCGATTAGATACCTAAAAAATAATCGTTTATAAGTTCAAAAAAATGAAAGAAAATATATTTATTCGTTGTACATCATTAAGGTGTTGTCCTAATAGTTTATTACTCAATTTTGAACTGAGGCAATCGATTAGGTTAATGTGCCCATCGATTAGCAAAGACAAAACTTTGCCCATAACTTATTATGATAGTTCCTAACTCATATGGCACGACTTCAAGGTTTTTTCAAAATGTTTTCTTGAGAAAATAAGTTTGAAAATAAGTTTATGTGTGTGTGTATGATTTATCCCTGTACTTTTATGACAATACCCTTATGCTTTTCAAAGTGTTCTCTCAGTTTAACTAAGGTAGTGCTTTCATTGGCTTCAAGACTTGTCAGACATTCCTTTCTTGTAGACACTTTATTGAGTTCTCTTGAGATAAGACTTTGAGTTAAGTTCAATTTAATTTCCATCATCAGATTAGTCAAGTCCATCAAACCCTTAATACTTGGGTTTACATCTTGAACCGCTTACTCGCTTATGCCTGACTTATCATCAGTTGTCATTATTCAGACAATAATTGTCATCATTAAAAGTTGCACTTCTTATTAAAGCATATCACCTACAAAACAAGGTTCCACATTCTCCCCCATCTTGATGATGACAATATATCTCTCAGGGGAGGTGGTAACAGAAAATAACACATATGTGTTTGGAGTAATTAAATTCCCCCTAAGTTAAATAGAGAGTATACTCTACTCCCCCCAGAGAGTGTACTTCTCCCCATTTTTTGAAATCAAAAGGAGGGTAAATATGCAATGCGGAAGATAAATATGCAAACATAGACACGTAAAACATTTAAAGGAAGCAAACTATTATTTTATTCATTAAAACTGGGAATTTGAAGTACAAATAGGTAAATAAGAAAAAAAAAATAGAAGTAAAAAACATAGGCAACTGAGAAACACTTAGTTCATCTCATCATCATCAACATCCTTGCTTGAAACCATAGGGGAGATGGGGTTTCTTTTCTCCATTCTTCTGAAGAGCTTGTCAATATTTGCATTCATTTCCTTTTTCTCATCTTGGATGTCAATGAGGGTGTTTGAGGAAGATGGAGGAAGGTTGTTGTTTCTTTGCTGTCTTACTCTTCTTGGTGGTTGTGGGACTAGTTTCCCTTCTTGAATAGAAAATCCCATTTTTCTTATAACTTTCTTCCCTATCTTTGTGTGAACTAAATCCGGTTCTTCTTCTCTGAACTCATAGCCAATGTAGGTTAGGATTTTGGTGTTTAGTTCGGCATAAGGTAAGGTAATGTTTTTCCTTTTGCTGTCTAGCATGTGGTGAAGTACGACATTTGCCCAACTTTTCACAACTAGGCTTTCCAAAAACTAAATTGCATGGACATCTTGTTTTTTGATGGTGCAATAGTTACTTTTCCATGGTAAAAGCACATGATTCATGGTGTAGTGAATCAATCTACTATTTGGGCAAATGAGGCCGACATTGAAAGGAGAAGGAATCCTATAAGTGGGATCAGCGAGGAGAGATTGGAAATGAGTGTCGAAATTAAGTTCCTTACCTTCATGATTCATTTCATCATAATCTTGTTCCATGAGCGGTAGATTGCAAACTTGAGCAAAGTCTTAAAGAGACATGGTGATGGGGTGTTTCTTGACTTCGAAATTGATGATGCCATCTTTGTAGGAGAGATTAATGTATAATACTCTCACTAATTCAAGGTACCTCTCTTGATGTTTTTCAAACACGGAGTTCCTCAAGCCGAAAAAGTTTAATGCTTCCATGAAGGAGCAGTTCTTGAATACTTCGCCATATAGGTAGTGAGACACATATAGTTCTATATCAGTGTAGAATATATTGAAGTTGTTTTCTTGAGCTTGGGAGGAGATGTCTTCTGATAAGTATGAGGATGAAGGTTTAGAGGAACAAGTTCTTTTTTAGGACAGTTAGGTGATGATGGATGATTGAGATATCTAATGTGTTTCTAATGCAATGCCCAAGTGATTAAATGATGAGATGAGAAGAATGTGAAAGTTACCTATATATATATAGCTTCTACTTAATCGATTGGAAAATGTGCCAATCGATTGGAAACAATAAAATTTGAGATCTAGCTGTTGCATGGAGTCGTTGTATTAACGACTCACCCAACTAGTCATTGTGGTGAGCTCCAATGTTAACATTTCTTAAATTTCTCATGATCTAATCGATTGGATGCTAGTTCCATTTGATTGTTTTAGCCCATTTCAACGTATATTATTTTGGGCTCTGTGTGTTGCACCCTAACTTGCCCTTATTTGCACCTCCTTTAAAAACACTCATCTTTTTTGGTTAGAATAATATTTAATTGAGACGAGCAAAATTTTAAATTCATTATTTTAAGGGTTTAATTAGAGTTTTATGATTATTTCATCCTTAAATAATGTATACCTCTTCTATCAATAAATCTTGATAAATACTTCCCTTAGAGGGAAACACCTATCAAATGATGATGTATCCTTCTTTACACATCGTTGGATGCAAAATTTGGTATGAAAAGCATAATGAACAAGTCCACTACAAACATGTCCATTCACTCATCTTTTTTGGTTAGAATAATATTTAATTAAGATGAGTAAAAATTTAAATTCATTATTTTAAGGGTTTAATTAGAGTTTTCTGATTATTTCATCCTTAAATAAAATATACCTCTTTTATCAAGAAATCTTGATAAATACTTCCCTTAGACGGAAACACCAATCAAATTATGGTGAATCATTCTTTACACATTGTTGGATGTGAAATTTGGTATAGAAATAAGAATGAACAAGTCCACTACAAACATGTCCATTCAATTGATCACTATGGATCATAAACTTTGAGATATTCTCTAACACTTTGCTTTGATCGCAACTATTGATATTTTCCATCATCGTTCATTCTTGAATATGAGACTTCATCAATATTGTATACTTAGAAGTGTACTCTTACTTTGCACAACACCATTGATATTCTCTTAAAGCTTCAGGATGCAAAGCATACCTGCAAAACACTAAGGTTTCACCTTTGGTGCCTACATCTTCTTAGGCCCATGTGAGTTAGTTCCAGAAGATCTAGGGTTTTTACCTTAAGATCTTTTCAATTTATCAAAATTGAAAGGTTCCAAATGACCAAATCTTTTATAGTGTGTGCATTTATAAATTGGACGCTTCTTTTATATACCTTTACTAGGTTTTCTATCCTTTTTAAATCCTAGTCCATTTTTGTTTATGGAAGATTTTTGACTTGATAAGATTAAGCCAAGCTTTTCTTTTCCTTGTGTAAACTTTCCAAGGGTTTCATGTAAATAAGTTACTTCCTTTATAAGGGAGTCACAAAGTTTACATTCTTCTATTGAGTTCCTAACCTTATTTATTTCTATTTTGAATGACTCATTGATGTCTTTAAGATATCTTAATGATTCTTTAAGATCTAGGAATTTTATCTAGTTTACATGCTCTTAGTTTATCATTTTCTTCCACTAGTTGACTACTCATTCTAAACAGTTGTGCATAAGATGGCTTAACACTTGGAATATTATCTACCTTGTAGGATGTCTTTAAGCATACTTCATCTTCTTCTTTGGGAGACTATTGTTTAATCTTTCTCCCCAAGGTTGATGTCTCTCCTCCTTTTCTTTGTTCAAGTATTGAAGACATTTCTTCTTCTTTATCATTTTTTGAGCATGAGGTTCCTTCGTTTGATGTTGAATCTTCTGAGGATCGCTCAACCACTGAGTACATTCTTTCGAAAGAAAGTTCTACAAGAGTTGTGTGATAGGAAATTAAAAGTTGTTGATTCTTTGATTTTTACTTGTTCATCTTTGAGTAGTTGAACTAGTTAGTTCAATTTCTCTATAATTTCCTTCTTTCTTGATTTTTTTCCTGAAATTCGTGAAGGCTCACATCTTTTAATTTAAGAATTGGATTGGACTTCCAATTTTTAATTCTTAGACATTGGTTAGTTATAAACGTTCTAATACAACTTCCAATATTTATAAGTTTTGAAAAAAATTAAGAGTAGTATCTTCATCTTCTTCGCCTTGTTTATTCATCTCCTCTTTCTCAATAATTGGAGAAACCACATATATCATTTTAAGAGTATCCTACATTTCCTTGGCAATTTGACAATGATAAACATAGTAAAATTGAATATCATCTAGATACATTGTTATAAATCTCTTAGTTTTTAAATCTATCTCAAACTTTCTCTTTTCCTCTTTGGTCCATAGGGAATCAGGTTTATCTACTACTTTTCCATTTATTTGGTCATTAGGGATAAACACACCATTGATTATTGTTTTCCTCAATTCATGATTTATACTTTGAAGAAAAATTTTAAACCTAGATTTCCAAATATTAAATCTACTATCAATGAAAAGTGGTGGTGTATTTAGAAAATAATTCTCGTCGGAAGTCATCTTCCTCTTGAGATGATTAGTCCTTAAATAAAAGTTAGGCTCTGATGCCACTTGTTGGACATGTGATTCACACACAAGAGAATGGGGGATTGTATGGTTCCGAAAAACATGGTTTTGAAAAACTTTATGGATTAAAATAAGAGTTGAAATTCATTTGAAAAATGTTTTAGAAATTAAGCAGCGGAGAACAAATTAACATAATATAAAGTGCGGAAAATCAAGAGTTGGGGGAAAGAGAAAACCCCAAGATTTATATATGTTCTATCAAACAAGAAAAAGACCTACTCTTCTCCCCAAAAATTGATCTTGAGAGTATTCAATAAACTTGAGAGTTTTTAATAGGTTATACTCGCGAACCCTCCTTATACAAGGAAAACTAAATTTTAAGGTTGACTTCCAACCAAATAGTAAACATTAGGGTGAAGTGATTAGTCATCCCTGCAAACAGAGGATCAAAGTGATTAGTCTCCTTTCCACAAGAATTTTGGAGCGGTTAGTCTTTAAGATTCTAAACAAACTTTGCAAGCTTTTATCACGGTTTGAGCTCTATTGAGTGTGAATATAAAAGTAGAAAAATGGTCTAAAGGGGGATGAACAAAGCCAAATAAAAAAATGCAACTTCTTGTTTTCCAAAATCACAGTGTTTTAAAAAATAAGTTGCGAGCGGAAGGTTTGAAACGAAAATGAAAATTATACAATTAATTATGATTAAGAAAACACACAGTTCATTTCACAAACATCCAAGATTATAAACAATGAAACTTTTGGCATGAGTTGATTCAAGTTGTGTAGTCACAAGAAGTATACACAATTGATTCTACGTGGATTCCTAAATTCAATTTGTTTTTAGATTTATCAATCACAATACTAGCTTGACTAGTTGTCAAATTCCAACAAAACCTAAGCTTTACATAAGTTATCGCTATCAAGAGTAAAACGATATAGTACGAAGGAGTTAAAAAACCTAGAATGCAATCACTATGAATATAAATGCAAGAGTATAATTTGAGAGATGACACTGAGATTTATAGTGCTTCAGCGTTCGTCCTCACTTGGCCCATGTGCACTCTTCAGTGGCTTCCCATTGGAACCTGCATAGTTCCTTGTTATTTGACAAATATTTCTAAGAGTTCATACAATCACCAGTCTACAATTTATAGTTGAGAAGATAAATCTCTTAATATGGATCTTGACTTGTATCTAGCAAACTTGTCAAACTCTTATACGTAACGTTTATTTGAGTATGTTTATTGAACCTTCCAATAACACCAAATTTGTTCCAAGCCTTCTTGTGTAGCTATCAACCCCTTGATCCTACCGATTCCTTGAGAGGTGATATGGTCTGAAGATCTGAGAAGAACTCCACCTTATTTGTCGCCTTCCATTCAGTTACTACTAAGGCAATGTTGGAGAGAAGAACCTACTTCTCTTCAATGGAATTTGTCACCACCATTGACAATCCATATTTCTTGCTAACAACCTGAAAACTTAATAAGATCTCCAAGAACAGTTAGTTTTAAGTACGCGCCTCCTTCAATCAATCTCAAAACTCTAATTATCAAGATATGAACTCAATTGAAGTTGAAGATGTGAGAAATTTGTAAATAGACTTTGAACAGTTAAAACAGAGGAAAGTGATTTTCACACAAAAGCACACTGAAAAATCTTAACAGAATGATGTATGTTATGTTTGAATGCTGACATAAAATAATTTATACATGCTTGAGATGAAGCATATAAAATGGTTGAACAAAGGTGGTTATATTCGAATCAAGAAAAATATGATTTGAATCAAATGAGCAAAAATGAAGTGAAATGAAAGAAATACCCAAAATTTGAAAAATATGTCAGTTAATTCAGATCAGGGAATACATGATTGAACACAAGCCTTCTAATTCGAATCAAGAACAAAAAGTGATTCGAGTAAAATGGCCCAGAACTGACAGAATTTTAAGGAAAAATAATTTGATTCGGATCATGTTGAAAGTTTGATTCGAATCAAATCAAACAGAACCAACCATGATTTGTGAAAAATGAAATTGATTTGGATCATGTACAAGTTCTGATTCGAATCAAATCAGGCAAAGTCTGTTCCCGATAAAATGACCAGGATCAAGTGAAAAATATGATCAAGAATAAATTACTGAGTTGAGTTACTGTCCAATTCGATCAGAATCACGAATTCAATGTAAAACTGTATGATTCAAATCAATCTTGTAAAATCTTAAATTTTCAAGTTTTAAAAGCTTTTTGAGATTTTACCTTGAACATTTTTTTTTTCAAAAACACAAGGGGAGTCAATTCACTATCATATGCTATTGATCAAAGAGAAATTAGATCAATATCAAATCTAACCAAATTTTTATGCATGCTAAACATGAGAAATGAAATCACGAAGGAGACTCAATGAATCGAAATAAAGACATAGATGAAAGCGTTAAGACAAGTAACAAAGTAATCGGATAATAGAGACATGAAACTACAATCTCCCTCTTTTTGATGTTTGTCAAGCTTTTACAAACATTGAGTCGACCTTTGAGTACACGTGTAACTTCCCCTGAAACATTGCACACAAATAACTCACATCATAAAAACACATAAGACAATTATAGACTCATTACAACTTCTCCCCCTTTGGCAACATCAAAAAGAGATAGTTTGAAATGCGTCTAAAACTAAGGATAAACAACTAGAAACATATAGTTCCAAAGAACCAATGAGCTAAACAACTAAAAAGTATATACAACAATCATGATCACATATTCAACAAAGATAAACTTGTCACAAGCAACATAACGTAAATATACATGCAACACAAATGTTCAACAAATACCAATTAAGTGATCAAACTTGTAAATCAAGGTGTGCATTAACAATCACAAAAAACGCATGAATAAGTAGTCAAAAGTTCTAATGCACATAATTAGCAATGCGCATTTAAAAGACTTAAATGAGTGTATGAACAATCAAATACATAAGCTAGAGATGGATTAGTGAGATATGGAGGAAATAAGCAAACAAATGCATAACTCTAGCACAAAACACATAGAATGATGCAAAGGTTAGAAACATACAATTCTAAGTTGGTAGAAGCTACAATTTGCTATAAAAAAGTGTTAGTGCAATCAAAATATACAACAAATGAAACAAAAAACCAAAACCACATTCTACTTAAGGCAAGATGATTCTAACACTCCTAATTCCCTACAGATTTTGTGGAAGGATTCCAAAGACAACGGTTTTGTAAAAAAGTCAGCAAGCTAACTTTTGGTGTCAACGTACTAAAAAATAACATATCATTTCTCCACACGATCTCTCAGGAAATGGTGTCGGATCTCAATGTGTTTAGTTAGTAAGTGTAGTATTGTATTCTTAGTAAGACTTATAGCACTAGTGCTATCGCACTTAATTGGATCGCAACCAAGTTTTAAATTATAGTTCAATGGTTGTTGTTTAAGCCATAAGACTTGTGCACAACAACTACCAGATGCTACATATTCAACCTCAATGGTAAAAAGAGCAACACTATGTTGTTTCTAACTATGGCAAGAAACTAAGCAACTTCCAAATAAGTGGCAACTACCACTAGTACTCTTTCTATTCGACTTGCACCCTTGAAATCAGAATCAGAATATCCTCATATGATACAAGCACTTCCCTTGGGATACCAAAGATCGTGATTGGAGGTTCTGCTAAGATACCTCAAAATAAGTTTTACGATCTTAAAGTGGGAATACTTAGGTGATATTTGATATCTAGTACACATGCACACACTAAACATGATATCAGGCTTACTTATGGTTAAATAGAGTAAGGATTCAATTATACCTCGATACCTAGTTATTTCGAAATCCACTCCTCTTTCATCTTTGTCTATGAGCAAATTTGAAGCCATTAGAGTTGAGATAATCTTTGAATCTTTCATCTCGAACTTTTTTAGAAGATCTAGACAATACTTTATTTGACTTATGAAATTCCCTTCTTCACCTTACTTGATTTGAAATCCTAAGAAGTATGTTAATTCTCCTGTAAGTGACATCTCAAACTCTCCCTGCATCAAACTAGCAATTTCTCGACAAAGAGATTCATTAGTAAACCCAAATGTAATATTATCTACATAAATTTGCACTAAACGAATATGTTTTTACTTATGTCATATAAATAAAGTGGTGTCGACTTTTCCACGGTTGAATCCTTGTTTGATAAAAAATCCACTCAATCTCTCATATTAAGCTCTAGGAACTTGTTTGAGACCATAAATGGTCATTTTTAGCTTAAAAACATGATTAGGATTATCGTGATCCTCTAAAACCGGAGGTTGTGAGACATACACCTCTTTATTTATATGGCCATTTAGAAAAACAAACTTAATATCCATCTGGCAAAGCTTAAAGTCCAGTCAGCAAACGAATGCCAAAAGGAGTCTAATGGCTTCTAGGAGGGCTACAAGAGCATAAGTCTCCTTGTATTCTATCCCTTTATCTTGATTATATCCTTTTGCCACTAACCTAGATTATTTCTCGTAATTACTCCATTTTCATCCATCTTATTCCTAAATACCCATCTTGTACCTATGACGGTTTTATCAATCGGACGCAGAACAAGGTCCTAAATGTAATTTCTTTAAATTGGATTAGTTCGTCTTTCATAGTGAGTAACCATCCCTTATTAAGTAAGGAATCAAATATGGATTTAGGTTTAATATGAGAAATTAACACATAGTACTTACATAAATTTTTAACTTGTGACCTAGTACTTACTCACTTTTTAATGTCTCCAAGGATTTGATATAACGAACGATCCTTTGTGATTGTCTAATCTCGAGGTAGCTGGTTTGAGGTCTCTTGTTTGTCATCCTCATGTAAGCTTTCCTCCTTATCTTCTGTAATGTCCTTACCATTTATTTTTGGATCGGGAACCTCTTTTGAACTTTCTGAAGGAGAATAGCCATCCAAGGCGCAGCGGAATATAAAAAAATTTCTCCTTTAATGATCCTTACGAATGAGCATGATCAGTGATAGAATCGTTACCTCTTGTGGAGATTCAAACCTTTGGTGCAGATCTCTGACAATGATCAACCTTTGATACAGATCCACGGGGCGATCACGAACGTTGAACGATGACAACGTCTCTACTCAGTCCACACGAACGGATTCCTTCAATCGCAGTGCTAGCTGTTATGAATGAAGGCTTTGAGTGAGAGAAATAGGGGAACAAAATTCCAAGTCTCTACTTGAATTTCTGTCTGAGTGAATTGGAGTGACCATGCTTCTACCCAAGGGGTTCTATTTATAGAACCACTTGTGTGGGCTTCAAGCCAAAAAGCCCACTTAAGTGCATTTTGGACCATATCTCATAATATGCCAAAATCACTTAAGTATTTGGTACCTTACCATATTTCGTCTCCCACTTAAGTGCACCGTACCTTACGGTGTTCCTTAATAATTCTATCTCTCATCAATCCGTCCTTTGTGTGTGACCCTATAGGTTTTCGCGGCGTTGGCAATTATATTAAATCACGCATTTAACATAATAAACAGTGAGCGGTATCTAGCAACACATCACTGCTACCCAAGTCACGAAAATGTCATGTGATCTGACAAAACCTCCTGTGATAATAATTATGTGTATAATTACCCCTTTGCCCTTATGTCTATATTGAACACAAGGTATAGACCGTGTCACCCTTGTCCAGTTCAATATTGGGCCCATAGACATTTATCCTGTTACGTAGGATTGGCAAATTCCATCTAGGACACTCATGTCCCTCAGCATGCTTCGTGGAGTACCCATCAACTGTCTTTATGGTTATCCAGTTACGGACAACGTTGGATCAGCAATAAAGCACTCGACTCTACATCTAGGATCCATAGTGGTTTCAGGTCGAAGAGTGGTATACACTATTATCACCATGAGAATAACTTATGACACTTTGCATAACTTTCTATATAGTATTCTCATAGCGGGTCAATCCGGTATAAATATTACTCCTAATATTCATACCTATGTTTAAGACTTGATAACTCTTTATCCATGATCCATGAGATGTGATCATCAATCTACAAACATAATAGTCTTAATGCTTTAATGTTATCCCACTTCACATTAAAGCTCGACTACGGATACTTTAAGAATAGTGTCCTTATGTTTAATGTGTTCTCATGATTAAGTCACACTTAATACATTAAACAGACTATCTATTCCAGGGACTTTATTAATCAACCATAATAAAGAAAATGCCTTTTATTATTAATAAATAATTCGATACAAGTACCAAAAGTATTGGCCTCTAGGGCTTACACCAACACTTTCATCGATCAATCTTTCTGTTATAATACCTGAAACATCATAACAAATACCCTTCCTTGGCTTTTGGGGTGAGGAATCATCAAAAGTAACATGAATGGACTCATATACACAAGAAGTTCCATGATTGTAAACCCTATAGGCTTTACTCGTAGATGAGTACCCTAAGAAAATACCTTCACCAGATTTTGCATCAAATTTGCCAAGGTTATCTTTTCCGTTATTCATAATAAAGCATTTGCAACCGAAAACTTAAAAATATGAAATATTAGGTTTTCTACCCTTAAGTATCTCATTCAGTGTCTTCTCTAGGATAAATCTTATGATTACCCTGTTTAAGACGTGGCATCCGGTGTTAATCGCATCCGCACAAAAATACTTGGGTAGGCTCATCTCATTTATCATAGTCCGGGAAAGCGCTTCCAACACACAGTTTTTGCTTTCTACAACACAGTTTTGTTATGGAGTTCTAGAACATGAGAAATTATGAGCAATACCATTTTCGATGCTAAAGTTTTGAAAATGATGGTTCACGAATTCCCCACCATGATCACTATGGAGAGTGATGATTTTAAAACCAAAAACATTTTGAACAACCTTAACAAAGTCAACAAAAGCTTTAAAAGTATCATCTTTATAGGCTAAAAAAAGCGTCCATGTAAATTTAGAGTAGTTGTCAACAATCATAAATTCGTAATAGTTGCCACCTAGACTTCTTATCCGCAAAGGGACAAACAAGTCTAAATGGAGAAGCTTAAGAGGTTTTGATGTCGAAATAACCTTCTTCGGTTTAAACAATAGTCTTGTTTGCTTTCCCATTTGACAAGAAACACACAATTAATGTTTTAAGTTTTCATTTTTGGAAGACCAACTACTATATTTTTGGATGCTATCTTATTTAGCAAGTCAAAATGCACATGGACTAAGCGTCTATTGTAACACCTTAAACCCCAGATATATTAAGCTTTACACGACAATATAAGGTGTCACCAACGAAAAATCCTATAATAAATCTAACATTTAACAAACACACAACGGAAACATCAACGTCATACAACCCTATCATCCCACACTCACCTTCACTTAGGGTTTCATTGTGGCGGTGTTGATCTTCTTTCAATTAAATAAAACAACATAACTTATACATTTAGTCTCAACTTCAAAATTATATAATCTTCTATCAAAATATTGAGTTATCATGTTCAACGCTCAACAACTTCAATATAAACCGAATAAAGCAATTAAGCTCCAAAAAAACATAATAAGAAAACAAGCATTCCCAACCCCGATGTTACATGATCAAACCAAGACTTCTAAACAATGATGAAACTAAACAAAGTAACTCCAGGAGCTAACTTCCCCTTGTAATAGCAAACTCTACTTCTGAGTATCTACAAGATGTTCATGGTGGACAACATGAAAGCAAAGGGGATGGGAAATAACAAACCAATATAAACACTAGAAGGAATTCTAAGGTAAAGAGTACACAACAAGCACACATTCATTACTTAATCAGCAACCACATAGCCTCACACTATTCATAATAACATGTACATATTCACCACCAATTAACAACATCATAAATAATCAACTACATATGCAATCATGTATGCAAATGTACTCAACAACTAACTCATTATGTATGTAGTATCATTCATGAAAACCCATGTTCATCTTGCTCCCGATCCCCATCATAGGACCAGAGCACACCAAATCGTTACCATCACCATAGGTAACGTTTCACCAACTCCCATATGGAACTGACTACCTTCTCCCGGTCCCCACCATATGATCAAAGCACACTAAAATTGGACCAAAGCCCGTACACCTTGATGCATGACTCTCAACAATATGCATTACCCCCAAAAGGATCATCATGCACATCTCACCATTTATGCACCATATCATTCATCATACGCAATAATTAATCAATGTTGTGACATTAATAAACAACAACAAACAGAAGCAACTCAACAATTGTAACTTCATAGGCATTCATTCATGTTACTTCACCAAAATAACAACACATCATTATATAAACATAACAATTGGCTAATCGATCATACAAGTCAGCACAAACCTTACCATAGAAGACACATGATTATAAATCAAACATTTCACCAAGAATTACCATGAGGTAGCTCTGTGAGTTAGCTTTCTAACACTTCGAACGACATCTCAATTGGACTTACGGAATGAAAGTTACAGCCAAAATCGTTGGACAATGAAACAAAAGACAACAATTTTTTTGGAATTTTGGCCTAGGACAATCGATTGTCAAGGGATGACAATCGATTATCAGCAAACGTGTCTCGCTACTGACTTAATAAAAATTCACTTTTCCAGGCAGTTCAATCGATTGTACTGGTTATTTTTTTCAATATTCGAATGCATACAATCGATTGATTGGGAATGTCAATCGATTGACTGGAAATGTCAACCGATTGACACTGCAGTTTTTTCCAAAAAAAACTAGTTTTTTTCCATGATTTTCACCCCTCTCATCCCAAAACCTTCATACATCATTCCAATTAATTCATAAAAATTTAACAGACCAAAACACGATTTTTAATAGTGAATCATGTTAGCATAATCATTAACATATATATCACTTAATTCACCATAATTTATAGCAATTTCATCACCAAATTCAACAATAAATTTCATCATTATCATGAATAAAACTCAAGCTTTCACACCTTCAGCAATGGAAGAACCTCATACATACATATTCATGATCAATCAAACATCAATTCAATCATAACAACACATATAAACACGAGATCAACCAACCAATTTCTAGAATTTCATCATATAACAATTGATTAAAAGAAAACCTAGAATCCTAATGAGAATAAGGACTTATCATCTCTACCCCATCATCTAATACACCTAAATTTATAGCCCTTCCTCCCTTACCTTAGATTTCTAGTAAAACAACAACAACTTCTAAGGAATTCTTCTCTCAAAGCCTAGCTTTGTGCTTCTTCCTTTTTCTCCAACTTTTGTTTTCACGTACTATAAACTTTCTCAATTCCCACATCCCTCTATTTATAAAAATAATTTAAACCCTTTCATTTAGGCTTTTTCCCTCATTACCCCCAAGTTATTCTCCAAATTCCCTCATTGCCCCTTATTTCTCTACTAACTCTTATTTTCTCCAATTTTTCTTATTTTATTATTAATAAAAATAATAATAATTAAAATTTTGATTATTCTAATTATTATCCAACTTATTCTATTTTCTCACCAAAACTCTACTAATTTCACTACACCCCATCAACATATAAGATCATATTATTTATTTAAATGCACACCAACATCAATTAATTAAATAAAATAAATCCAAATAATTCAATTAAATAATTGAATTGAATTTTGGGTGTTACTTCTATGCCATAACCGATAATCCTCACTTTTAGCTACTAGACACTTAGTCCCATGCATTGAGACATCATCTAGATCAAGCATATAAACATTTTTAATCCTAGAACCCTCAAATACAAAGTCCTTGCTAGTTTCATGTTCAATTATACAACTAAGAGTATCAAACGAAACCTAATGCCCTTTGTCACATAGTTGACTAATACTTAGAAAGTTGTGTTTAAGCCCTTTCACTAACAGCACATTATCAATGGTAATTATGGAGGGATTTTCCACAACACCTTCACCAAGAATTTTACCTTTAGTATTGTCTCTATAGGTGACATGACCACTTTCCTTCTCATCGAACTTGATGAACATGGAAACATCTCTCGTCATGTGTCTTGAGCATCCGCTATCTAGAAACCACAATCTTTTTGCGGAGGTAAGGCGTTCCTATGATAAATCAAGAAGGTAATTTAGGTCCCTAACTAGTGGATCCTTCAGGGTTAGTTGAGTTACATTTAGGTATCCATGTCATTTTACCATTGGGAACTTGAATGTTCCTAACAAGACAAAGAGGCCTAATGTGACCCTTATCTCCACAATAATGACAAATAGCTTTAGATGAAACACTCATTCTATTTCTCCTAGTGACATGAGGGTTTTTCTTAAAAACCTTCCCTCTTTCACTTGAAGAACTAGAACGTGTATTAGATAGTTTGACAGCATGTGTCAAATGTCCTTTAAGAGTTTCAATTTCAATTTTTAAAATAGGACAATTAACACATTCCATAACTTCTATCTTTTCATCTAAAGTATCTGAAACAATACTACACTCTTCCACAAGAGATGTATGAACTTCATTTAAACAATCTAAAGCACGATTGAGATTCTTTATCTCCTGTCAAGTGTATAAATAATTTCTTTTTGGAGAGAAATTTTCTTAAACGCTTAAATGGAATCAACATACATGGAATTAAATGCACTAGACAATTCACCATAAGTAGGGGTGTGCATGGATACCATTTAATATGAACCAATCCATTTTTATGGTTATGGTTTATAAACCAAACCACTTCTCACAAAAACCAATTTAAAATTCCGAACCGGTTTAAAACCGATTTTAAATGGTTATGATTTTAATCAAAATTATTTAATTTAATTTAAGTATTATTTTCTTTAAATTAATATTAATTTTTAAATTTTAAAACATAAACAAATTTTATGAGGTTTTAAAATATTTTTTCTTTTAAAATTTAAAAAACATACAAAAAATAATTTTTTGTAGAAAAAAAAATAACAAATATTCAGAAAAAAGAAAAAAAATATATAAAAAAATATTGAAAATAATAAAATTATATTCTGAAAATGAAAAAAACATTGAAAATAAAAAAGATCTTAATAAATAAATTATTCCAAAATATAAAAATAACTGAAAAAAATTTATTTTCTAAAAAATGAAAATGAAAAATAAAAAAATCCTGAAAATAAAAAATAATTTCTATTCTAAAATTATAAAAAAAAATTTCTTCTGAAAATAAAAGTTTTTTTTATTCTGAAAATTTGAAAAAATAACCTATTAAAAAATTATCAATAAAAAGTTATTTATAAAAAATCTAAATTTTTTTATTGGAAAAAATACAAAATATTTTTTTTATTTAGAAGAAAATAATAATTTTATTTGAAAAAATATCAAATATAATTTTTTTCGAAAAAAAATTCCAAATATAATATTTTTCGTGAAAAGAAAAAAAAATTCTGAATTTTATTTTTAAAATAATTTTATTTATAAAATTTTAAAATATAAAATTAATTTATAATATGATAAAACATGAAAACAGACAAATATAAAAATTTAATGCATAGTAAATTTTGGATATCCAATAACAAAACCAAATTATTATAATGGGTAACGGTTTATATTTGGATAACAAAATGGATACCCAAAATTTTATTTTAGCATTTGGTTTGGTTTTTTAAAAGTGGAAAAATTTGGATACCAATTTGGTTATGGATAACCAGTTTTTTTACACACCCCTAACCATAAGTATACTCATTTTCAGATTCAGAATTATATACCTTTGAAGTTCCACTTTTCGTCGTGACATCAAGCAAAAGTTGGTACAATCATCATTTAAACTCGAGCGAGAATCGGAGGAGGAACTCTCAACCTCTTTTTCCCATGCGATGTAGGCTCTACAATCTTTGAGAGATTTTCTCTTCGTCTTATAGAAAGCCTTGTCTTTGCTTTTATGATGTTTGGTAAGATTTGGACATGTAGTTCTATAGTGTCCCAATTTACCATATTCATAGAATGAGATCCCATCATCTTCTTTCTTGTGATCCTTCTTTGGTGGATGAGTATTTCTTAAATTAACTAGACCTTTGTTAGTATGCTTGAGCTTGTTTCTCTTAAGATATATATTGTAACGTTTGACGAATAAACCCATTTCTTCCTTTTTGGAAACTTCTCTGTCAGAATCGTCACTTTCTTACTTTGACTTCTTCACTTTTGAGGTGAAGCTTTCAAAGAAAGATCTCGCTTATCTTCTTTCCCTTTCTCTTTCTTCTTCGAATTTACTTATTTATCGGTGAGTCGTTTTAACTCATTCTCATGATCGAATAACTTCCCAAACAGATTTGTAATATCCAAAGTACTAAGATCATTTGTTTCTTTTATTGAGGTGACTTTATGTTGCCACTCCCTGCACATGGATCTCAATATTCTGTTAGTACAATCTTTGTTCGAAAAGGTTTTACCTAAGTCTCGCAGTTTGTTGATCAAATGGAGGAATCTAGTTTGAATGGAATCCATGAATTCTTCGGGTTCCATACAAAATAGTTCAAACTCCTTTGTAAATATATTGATTTTAGAATCCTTGACATCCTCCATTCCCCCCATAGAGAGTTTGGAGAGATTCCTACATACCTTTAGCACTCGTATAATGTGAACTCTAATAAAACAGTTTAGCACTTAGTGATGAAATGATTATGTTCTCTCTTTCAAATCATACAAAGCCTTTTTGGTTTCATCTGTAAGACCCCAATTTTGACCCTAAGATCCCTCATGCCATCTCATCATATGCATTGGCATTGGGATCCCACCTTGGTATCCTCCTTACCCCTCATTCATTGGGTTTGCATTAGGAGAAATCACCAAGCACCATCTGATTGTATCATACTTTGTATTTTTATCGTTCTACTAACCAAAATACCAAAAATATGTCTTTGCATTTATCTAACTCTTTTGTAGGTAGGGCACATGCTCACCTCTGATCTATCAAGCCCATATCTAGGGTTTAAGACCCTCATTGCTAAGAGCTCAATCAATAAATGATCCACAATGGCTTTAGACATCATATATGGATCCCCCTGAGCTTCACATGTTACTTTGGTCAAGAATTCATCAAGAGTTTGGAATTGGTTTGCCCTGGAAGCCCTAATTCATCTAGGTATCTTGTGTAAATTCTTCAACAAGCTTCTTCAACAATTGATCAAATATTTCAAGGGATACTTCAAATTTCATCATCTTATGCATATATGATCCTCCATGAGTCCCAAAAGTCAAGAGAATTGCAAGTTAGCAAGTTGGTTGATGGTGGTTGACCAGAGGAATTCATCTGACCAAAACTGGGTTCCCTAGACCCCATCTCCTACAATTTTTATCATATGAAAATGACTCCAAGCGCAAAGTTACTCCAAATGACATTTCAAACAACTTTCATGTTGATGTCTAGGGCTAGTTTTGCTTGGAAAGTCATTTTTTATGATGAAAGATTATAGGTCATTTTGTCTAAACCCTAATTTGGAGGTCAACTTCCCAAGGCCATAACTTGCTCAATTTTTATGAGATGAAATATTTCCAAGTTGCAAAATCAAATTCAAGATGTATAATTCATCTTTGGTGTTTGGTGGAAGATCTAATTCAACTTTTATGAGCATGTGATATGAGGATACATTATAGGTCATTTTGGACCAATACCATTGAACAAGTGATTTTCCTCAACTTCAAAAATGTATAACTCCTTCATATCAAATCCAAATGAGGGACTTTGTGACCATTTTGATAGAATTTGAGAGATATACAACTTTGATGAAAAAACTTTTCTCATTTGAAACTCACACAAAAAGTTAGCCAAGGTGGAATAAGTGAACATATGGCTTGACACTTAGAATTTTTTTTGATATGTTAAAATTTTCAAACTTCCACCTCAAAATTCATCATGATACAAGCTTCAAATGGAAAAGTGTTGAACATGAAAGTTGTTCCTCTTGATCTAACATTTCCAAAAAGTCCAATTTCATCCATTTTGGACAAGATTTGAATAGGCTGCGCATGGCTTGAACATTGCATCATCATTTGGCAAAAACCAAACTTCAAGCTTCCATGTACAATTGCCTAGCACTCCAATTTGATTTCAGACTTGTTCACACTCAATTATGGACCAAATGGAATAATCTCATGGGCCTGTACACGCCAATGCACACATGCATCACTCATTGCCAAATTTGGAAACTCAATTGTAAGGTGCAAATATCATGTGATTCAGCTATAAATAAAGGCCCTTATGCTCTGAATTGAGGACTCCTTTGCGCCAACTTTGATCCCAAACACCAAACCCTTCCATTTGAGAGGATAATCCTGAGAATTTCCTTTAGAAATTGAGTTTGAATATCACTGTTTTAAGATTCAAAACTCTAGGGATCCAAGACCTTTTGTGCATTCTAGTCCACTTCTGCAAGCATCCTGAGCAAGATCAAGCACGAGCCAAAGCAAGAACAAGTGAATCCAGACCTACATTGAAGGTATTTTCCAGAAAATTTCATCTCTTCGATTCTCACTTAATTCTCTTGGATCCTTGGTTGTCTGAATCCTACCAATGTAGGCAACAAGATTGAGTTGCTTTGAGGTCAAATTGAAGCAACTCAGATCATGCACCTCAAACTTCAACTCCTTGTTCAATATACTTGGAGTTAGGATGAATTGAGGCCAGATTCGTGCTCAGTGCCATTTTTACTTTAAAATAATGTCCTTCTTTTTTATTTTAGTGATGGTTATGATTGGACCAGTCCGGCGAGGCTCGCCTGAGAAGGAGACCGGAGATTTGCTCCGGTGGTGAGTTGGCGAGGTCCAGAGCCACATGATCTGTTTGATTTAATCTAATCACGAGCATTGGTTTGTTTGACCTTGTCTGTGGCGCGCTGACTATAGTCCATCATGGATTGCGCGTTTGTGGCCACTTGATCTGTCACCTCAATTAATGAGGGAGATCAAGTGGTCCACGTTTTTTCTGATTATTTGATTTTCATTTTATTTGTGTTATTTTCATTAATTCATATTAATTTTAATATTGATCCAAAAAATATGGGAATTTCACCAAATTTTTTTAAATAAATTCCTCTTTCGTTTTCTGAATTAAAATTATTTTTTGGATCATCATTAATATTTTTCATGATTTAATTGATTTTGTGAATATTTTTAATTGTTTAAAAATAGTTTTAAGTTTCTAAAAATTATGAATTTTTTTCTCCAAGGTCCTTTGACCTTGTTTGACATATGATAAATCTCATGGCCATTTATTTGGTGTTTTGATGAGGTTTTAGGAAAAAATGACCAACCATAATTTAATTTAATGCATATTTTAATTGTTTTTAATTGATTAAATGCCAAATAAATTGTGTTGAGCTATTTTAATTGATTTGCCGAGTTTGACTTTTGTTGTTGGGCCTTGGTCAAGGTTGATTTGACTTTGTTGAGTTAAGATCATTGGATTTAGGAGATTGATGAAATGTACATTTCATCTCTCAAAATGAATGAATGATCTTAATTTGGTAAAAGTCCTCCCTTGACCAATTTGTGTTGATTCCATTTCCCCTCCCTCTTCATCTCACTCGTCTTCTTTATCTATTCATGTCATGGACCTATGATATCTCTATATCCTAAGGCTAGTTGATTGCAAAATCAACATGAGTATGGATGAGATTAGGTCCACCATTTTGCATATTCTTTTTGTGTGTGGTATATTTTATGAGCATAGTCCATTATACTATGTCTCTAACACACATTAACACCAAAATTCTATTGCCCGACCTCAAATAGTTGTGACTTCTACATAAGTCCAATTACGATTGCTTAACATAATGCTAAATTTGTGACACAAAAGGCATAGTATTCTAGTAAGTGAGATTGTAAGTCTCCCCTCTTTCATGGTATTGTGTGGAAACTTGGCCTTTTTTTCTTCCTTTGGAAGATGTCTTGGTTTAAGGATCCATGCTTGTGACAAGTGGGTTGAGTGTTCTCCAAAGAATGTCTTCAACAATACAAAAAGCAAAAGCAATACTAACTTCTAATCAACTAACAACTAACATTTAATTTCAAGCCATTTACTTTTATGTACTCTAATTTCAAGCCTTTATTCATTTGCCATTATTCATATCATTCAATTTGTTTACTTTAATGTCATTTTCACTTTGCTCATTTGAGCCATACATTGTGGATATATTATGCTTGTATATGCTTGTTTATTTTTGTGGTCTCTTGACCTTAATGTACATAATAAGAACAAAAACCCTAAAAAAAACATTTTGCGTGGACTGTTGGGTTTGATCTTAGACATTGGACTTAGAATTAGGCAACACTCCCTATGCAAAGGACTTGGCCAATGCCAACTTTCATGAAACCAAGGCTTGTGAAGTGAATTTTCATCTGATACAAATATTGAAGATCCATTTGAGTTCATCTGCAACATAATCATATTGAAGCTGTTATTTTGAACCTGTTTCTAATGCCTACTTTTGGAAGTCATCTGATGCATGGGAAATTTTAAATAAGATCATGGAGTTGCTAAGCTTGGATGTGGCTATCTTTATTTGATGCCTTACTCTTCATCTGGATATTTGTGTATTGATATTGCTTGATTCTAAAGTCCAAAGGGAAATTTGGGTTTCTATATGACATTCTTGTCTATTGGATTGCAGCCCATTGGTCAGATCTTTTCAACTCTTAACTTTTAAATTTGTGCTTAGGATTAGTCTCTTCATCTCCTCCCCATTTCTTTAATTTCAAAATATCTCCCTCCTTTTTAAAATTTTCTTTGTTTGTGTTTTCCAAACTTTGACCATATTGCGAATTAGAAACTTTGGCCTTATGCCATTGAATTTTCAAACTCTTTTCTTAATCAAACTTGTAAATAAACTTAACTATACTTGACTTAAAAATTTCAAAAGCCAAAAATAACTAACACTCATCCAAATCTTTCTAGGCCTCTTGTGCCTTTGTTAAACTTAAACTTTTGTTAAAAGCAATCCACTCACTTTGAAATTGATACCATGAACTACGAGGTTTTGATCCCTCATTTTTATGTTGGTACGTAGGCACAAGTCCGAAGATCTTGTCAAACACAAAAATATAATTAATGAATTCTTTTCTCATCCTCACACTCTATTTATTGCAAACATCATTTTATACCAAAACACATGTACACACAAAAAAAGGGCTCCCTAGGAGTACCTAGGACACTTTGGATGCTAACACCTTCCCTCTGTGTAACCAACCCCCTTACTTGTAATCTCTGACATTTTATTAGTTTTGATTTGAAAAATTCTTATTTTTGGGTTTTGTTCGTACTTTTCCCTTTTCCCTTAGAAACAATAAAAGCGTGGTGGCGACTCTGGTTTAATTGACGTCTAGCTTATCCATAGCTTGATGGTCATGAATTTACCGCTACAGAAATTAAGTGGCGAATCTGCTCGGGAGTAGTCTCTAGTGGGTTTAGCCTACTTTTTTGTGTGTATATAATTGTATACTTGATGTATGTATATTTGTTTGTATGATATTATCTGTTTGTTATGCTTGGTGATCTCTGAGTGGTGAGATAAGTTCTAACCCAAACTTGAGTGCAATTAAAATAGGAGGATGGTATAGTCATGTTCGACTTGTGTGGGGTAGTCCTTAACAAGTTGGCTTGAGATCCACCTACTCAGTGAGGAACCTTTTGGAGTTATGAATGTCACACAAGTTATTTGTGGTTAGGCATTACTCTCTCTGATTTGGGGTCTGAGAAGCTGAGGACCGTAGAACATTTAACCCCTCTTGGCCTATTTAGGACGTAGTGCGGAGACTGTTCAGGTGTAGACTTGATAACAGTTGTTACGTGATACTACACTCAGACGAGTTTCTCTTGAGAATATTATGGGTTGATGAGTCAGTCATCCTAACTTGTAATATCCGATAGATGGAATTAAGACTCTGGGAACTTTTTAGAACATGATCTACAGGCTTTTATCCTTAGTTCACTCCTTTGGGATGGTTCTTACCCAGACTCCATGCTCGTGACTCACAACAAACCCTTGATTCTTGGTTGATCCAATCAAGTCTTGTCAATATCAATGGAACTTGAGTGTTGATAAGGTGAAAACCATAATCCACCAAAATGGATGATTAATCTTGGCAATGACTTGATTCATCCATTGGACTTTATTTGCCTTTGTGTGTGATTACTTATTTGTGATTGTTGTATTCATACATTCATGCGCATCATAACATTCATCACACCAAAAATTTCAAGGAACTGAGGTCTTATTTGCAAATATTTTCAGACCATGGATTATGGACGAAGGAACACTAAGAAGTACAGTTTCAGATGTCCGGATTTGAAAGAGTTAAGGAAGCTAACATCTTTTGTATTAGATCCCTTGGACTTCAAGCAATGTCATGGGAAACTTTTGTCTATTTTGTCTGCTGATGTGGTTGAAGGACTGTTGAGCGTATTGGTTTAGTTCTATGATCCTCTTTACCATTGCTTCACTTTTCCTGATTATCATCTTGTGCCTACGTTGGAGGAGTATGCCCATCTCTTGGGAATACCTGTTTTTAGAAAAGTGACTTTTAGTGGATTGGAGGAGATTCCCAGATCTCACATTATAGCTAAAGCTCTTCACTTGAAGAAGTCTGAGATAGAGGCTCATTGGGTGAAGAAAAGAGGATTGTTTGGATTGACTTCTGAGTTCCTCATCAAGGAAGCTACTACCTTTGCTCAAGCCGATAGTGTGGATGCTTTGAAGCTATCTTTGTGTTGCTCATCTATGGACTAGCTTTGTTCCCTAACATTGACGGTTTTGTTGATGTTAACGCCATTAGAGTTTTCTTGATTGGGAATCCCGTGCCTACTTTGTTGGGTGATATGTACTTCTCTTTGCATCTAAGGAATTCTAAAGGTGGTGGGACGATTGTGTGTTGTGTTCCTCTTCTGTACAAGTGGTTTATTTCGCACTTGCCTTAGACACCTACTTTTGTGGAGAATAAACAATGTCTACGATGGTCTTAGAGACTTATGTCTCTCACTAATGATGATATAGTTTGGTATGATTCTTCATTAAGTAGTTTGGAGATTATTGATAGTTGTGGTGAATTCTCTAATGTGCCTCTCATTGGTACACAAGGAGGAATCAACTACAATCCTGCTTTGGCTCGTCGTCAACTTGGGTTCCCCTTGAGAGACAAACCTAATAACACTCAGTTAGAAGGTCTTTTCTATCAAGAGGGTAAAGATCCCCAACATTTGAAGCAGAAGATTGTGCATGCTTGGCATAATGTGCATAGGAAAGGAAGATCCGAGCTTGGTTCGTGCAATTGTGTAGCTTTGGAAGCTTACACTCTTTGGGTGAAGAAGAGAGCTTTGGAATTGAAGATGCCTCATGCTTGTGAGAGACCTATGTCTATGGTTGTAACTGAGCCATTAACTCTCCCTAACCAAGATGTAGAGGAGTTGGAAGACGCACTCGCCAATATGAAGCAAGAGAAGGATATGTGGGAAGAGCGTTTCCATGCTTTGAGCCGAAAGCATGACGAGTTGCAGCTTGGGTCTAAGGACAAAGATGCACTTATTGAGCTTCTTTAAGATCGATTAACAAAGAGACAGAGAGAACCATAGGGTCCATCTTCCTCTAGTATGCCTCATTCTTCCATCGCTTGGAAGAAGATTGTTGATCAGCTTGTCCTCGAGAAGGCTCAGATGAAGACTTCTTTTAAGTCCAAGATTCGACGCATTTAAAGGAAGTACACGCCTACAGTTAGATCTTCTGATGTTGTTATTAGGGATCCTTCGGATGACTAGTCTCCTTTTCTCTTGTATTTTGTACTTTTGGTTTCTGAAATTGTACTCAGTGTAATCCTTCCAATTATATAAATAAAAGAGATTTTTATGGTCAAATAAAATTGTTGCAATTGTTATTATTATATATATATTTGCAAATAATATAGTAAGTTCCTTGGGAAATAAAAACAATCAAGCATTGCATTTCATGCATCATTTGCATACAGGTTTCTCTTTCTCCAGATGTCTTATTGGTATTTCTTCTGTGCTTCAGCCAAGTTGACTCATCGATACAATACTCGCGCCAATCACTCAAGAATCATGGAACATCTAGAACAAGAGAACAAAGATTTGAAGGAAGAGATAGCCTGCTTGACTGCCATGATGGAGTCAGTGTTAGCCGCTCAGAGTCAATCTTCTCCAACGTCTGCAACTCGTCCTCCTCAAAGGACGATCATTTAAGAGGTTGTCATTTCAACCGTGCCTGCCACTCAGTTTCCGCCTGCTATGCCTTCCGGATTTCCGTGGGAATGCCGCCCAATTTTGTACCTGAAGGTTTTGCGCCTACTTTTGCTTCCATGCCGGTATCTAACCCGATCATGTCTATGCCACCACCGATTATTCACACTCTGCCTCGTGTTGAGGACACCATCTATCATTCCGAGCTGTCTGAGGGTCCGGATGTTTATGATAAGATGGACGAAATGAAAGACCAATTCCTTGAGCTACGAAAGGATTTGAAAACTTTAAGGGGTAAAGATCTGTTTGGTAAGAGTGTTGCGGAACTTTGCTTGGTTCCTAATGTCAAAATCCCGATAAAGTTCAAAGTCCCCGACTTTGAAAAGTACAAGGAGAATACTTGTCTGCTCAGTCATCTCGTCATGTATGCTAGAAAGATGTCGACACAAACTGATAATGATCAGTTATTGATTCATTATTTTCAAGACAGTCTGACCGGTGCCGCTTTGAGGTGGTACATGAGCTTGGATAGTGAGAACATCCGCACGTTCAATGACTTGGGTGAAGCATTCGTGAAGCAGTACAAGTATAATGTGGACATGGCGCCGGATAGGGACCAGTTGAGGTCATTGTCTAAGAAGGATAAGGAGACGTTTAAAGAGTATGCTCAGCGATGGAGAGAGCTTGCCGCTCAGATTACCCCTCCTTTGGAAGAGAAGGAGATGACCAAGATTTTTCTCAAGACCCTGAGCTCATTTTACTATGAGCGGATGATTGCCAGTGCCCCCATTGATTTTACCGAGATGGTAAACATGGGGATGAGACTAGAGGAAGGTGTCCGAGAGGGACGGTTATCTAAGGAGGAAGTTTTGTCCAGCAAGAGGTACAGTAACAGTTTTGCTAATAAGAAAGAGAACGATGCTAATACAGTATCCGTTGGGAGGCAGAGGAGGCCTCATGTAAGAAGAAGTCAAGCACCCCGTCAACACCGTCATCAAGTATCATCTGTGATCCCAGTATTTTCTAACAATCAGTCAACACCAATTCAACAACAATGTCAACAACCGCCGTGACAATGAACAAACACCTACAACAACAACAATATCAACAATCACCAACAACCATAAAACTTTGAGAGGAAGAAGGTCTCTTTTGACCCTATTCCTATGACTTATGTTGAATTGTATCCATCATTGGTCCTCAAGAAACTTTTGCAACCAAGGAATCCACCTCAAATGCCCGAACCACTTCCATGGTGGTACAAACCGGAACTCCGTTGTGCCTTTCACCAAGGAGCTCCTGGTCATGATATTGAGAATTGTTACCCCCTGAAGTACGAAGTCCAAAAGCTGGTTAAAAGTGGAATGGTGTCCTTCGAGGACCGTGCGCCAAATGTCAAAGCTAATCCACTACCTTCTCATGGTAAACCTTCTGTCAATATGGTGGATGACTGTCCTGGGGAGTTCAAGGTATTTGATGTCCACTTCATTAGAAGGTCCTTGGTGACGATGCACAAGGATATCTATTTGGTAAGCGATTGTGAGCATGATCATGATGGTTGTGCTATTTGCCGTGTAAATCCTAGAGGTTGTATGGTTGTGAAGAGAGACATCCAGAGGTTGATGGATGAAGGTATGATTTAGATCCTCCAGTCCCGCCACGTGGATGATGATGTGAACATAATAGTGCTAGTATTCAAGACACCAGAGAGAATGGTGATTCAGTATAACAACAACAGTAGTAACAACAATAACAACAGATCGGTACCGCCGTTGGTAATATGGTTAGCAGGCCCCATCCCGTATGCATCCGATAAGGCTGTCCCATATCAGTATAATGCTACCATGTTAGAGAATGGTCAAGAGGTTCCTTTACCTACGACCAGTTCTGTTGTGAGTATAACTGATATTACTAAGGTGACCCGTAGCGGTTGTGTTTTTGGGCCGGTGTTCCCAAAGAATGTTGATGATATATCTGCCAGTAAGAGTGTTGAAGTTCCTGCAGTTGATCCGATTAGCGCTCCAAAGTGCCAGTCTGGTGAATCCAGCGGTTTGAAGCCTAACGATGATGATGAGGTACTCCGATTGATCAAGAAGAGCGAGTTTAATGTGGTGGAGCAGTTACTCCAAACTCCCTCCAAGATTTCAGTGTTGTCTCTGCTAATGAATTCAGAAGCGCATAGAGAAGCACTACAGAAGGTGTTAAAGCAAGCTTATGTGGAATATGATGTTACGGTGGATCAGTTTGATCATATTATGGCTAACATCACTTCCTGCAACAATTCGAGCTTCTGTGATGAGGAATTTCCTGAGGAGGGTAAGAATCACAACTTAGCGTTGCATATTTCGATGAATTGCAAGGAGGATGCTCTGTCAAACGTATTGGTTGATACTGGTTCATCTTTGAATGTACTTCCCAAATCAACTCTTTCTAGATTGACATATCAAGGAGCTCCGATGAGATATAGTGGCATGATCGTCAAGGCATTTGATGGTTCTCGCAAGACTGTGATTGGTGAAGTGGACCTTCCTGTAAAGATAGGTCCGAGCGATTTCCAAATTACTTTCCAAGTAATGGATATCCACCCGGCCTATAGCTACTTGTTAGGGAGGCCATGGATTCATGAGGCAGGAGTCGTTACTTTAACGTTGCATCAGAAGCTGAAGTTTGTCAAGAATGGTAAACTGGTTATTGTTGGTGGGGAGAAGGCTTTGTTAGTAAGCCACCTATCATCTTTTTCTTATGTAGAAGCTGAGGATGAGATTGGAACTCCATTCCAAGCCTTATCTATTCCTGAGGAAAAGAGAGTTGGGGAACCGATGTCCTCATTCAGAGATGCACAGAAAATTGTCGAGAATGGTAAGTCTGATCAGTGAGGCCAGATGGTAGAGGTCGCTGACAACAAGAGTAGAGCCAGTTTGGGATTCCAATGAGGTTCATATGAGATTAGAGCTGAAGATGTGCAACCCAGTTTCCGTAGCGGAGAGTTCATTCATGGTAATGAGCAACACTTAGCTGCTGTGATCGAGGATGATAAAGACGAAGACTGCACCAATTTTGTGACACATGGAAAAGCTTGCAACAATTAGACTGTTGTTGATGTTCCTATTATTGTGCATCAATCTAAGTAATTGCTTTTATTTGTTTTTGAAAATCCTTCTCCTATGCCTAAGGGAGAAGTGAACATCGTTTGGGCATTTTCAATATTTGATCATCAATAAAATATAATTCTATTCATCCACATCTATGATGTTTTATTTTTTGCTTTATTCTGAAAAATGGTAATCACAAAAAACATAAATAAATAAATAATAATTGTCCATCTGCATAATATTTGGTCACAATTCACCTCTCTAAAATCAAAATATCAAATCATTATGCAGGTTGGTTTCTAAACCCATTGAATACAATGATCCTTCTCCTTCTCCGAATTTTGAATTCCCTGTGTTTGAGGCTGAGGAGGAAAGTGATGAAGAGGTGTCTGATAAATTGTCTCGTCTACTTGAGCATGAGGAAAAAGCCATTCAGCCATTCGAAGAGCAGATTGAGCTAGTCAACTTGGGTTCCGAGGAATGTGAAGGAAGTCAAGGTTGGGTCTCGACTGTGTCCAGAGGTGAAGAAGGGGTTGATTGATCTTATTGAGAGTATTCAAATGTGTTTTCTTGGTCCTATCAAGACATGTCTGGTTTGGATTCTGAGATTGTGGAGCATAGATTGCCGTTGAAGCTAGAATGCCCGCCAGTCAAGCAGAAGTTGAGGGGGACTCATCCTGAGATGGCAGTAAAGATCAAAGAAGAAGTGCAGAAGTAGATTGATGCTGGTTTCCTTGTTACTGCAGAGTATCTGCAGTGGGTGGCCATTATTGTGCTCGTTCCTAAGAAGGATGGAAAAGCCCGTATGTGCGTTGATTATAGAGATTTCAATAAAGCCAGTCCAAAAGATGATTTCCCTCTGCCACACATTGATATGTTGGTAGACAATACAACTAAATTCATAGTCTTTTCGTTTATGGAAGGATTTTCCAGATATAATCATATCAAGATGGCACCCGAGGATATGGAGAAGACCACATTCATTACACCCTGGGGAACATTCTGTTATAGAGTGATGCCTTTCGGTTTAAAGAATGCTGGTGCAACTTACCAGAGAGAAATAACTACTCTTTTTCATGATATGATGCATAAAGAGATCGAAGTCTATGTTGATGATATGATTGCTAAATCCACTAATGAAGAAGAACATGTTGAGAATTTGTTAAAGCTATTCCAGCGTTTGAGGAAGTATAAACTCCGCTTGAATCCTAATAAGTGTACTTTTGGTGTTCGTTCTGGTAAGTTTTTGGGCTTTATTGTCAGCGAGAAGGGTATTGAAGTTGATCCAGCCAAGGTCAAAGCAATACTAGAAATGCCTGCGCCCAAAACTGAGAAGCAAGTCAAAGGTTTTCTCGGCCGCTTGAATTATATCTCTAGATTCATTTCACACATGACTGCCACAGGTGCGCCTATATTCAAGCTTCTTCGGAAAGATCAATCTTGTGATTGGACCAAAGATTTCCAGAAAGCTTTTGACAATATCAAAGAGTATCTGCTTGAGCCTCCGATTTTGTCTCCGCCTATTGAAGGAAGACCGTTGATCATGTATTTGACTGTGCTTGATGAAAGTATGGGTTGTGTTCTTGGTCAGCAAGATGAGACTGGAAAGAAAGAATATGCAATTTACTACCTCAGTAAGAAATTCACCGATTATGAGACTCGGTATTCTCTGCTTGAGAAGACTTGTTGCGCATTGGCTTAGGTTGCTAAGCGTCTGCGCCAATATATGTTGAATTATACCACTTGGTTGATATCCAAAATAGATCCAATCAAGTATATTTTTGAGAAGCCTGCTTTAACTGGGAGGATTTCCCGTTGGCATATGTTGTTATCAGAGTATGATATTGAATACCGATCTCAGAAAGCGATCAAAGGTAGTGTCTTGGTTGACCATTTGGCTCACCAATCGATTGAAGATTACCAGTCAGTACAATATGATTTTCCTGACAAAGAGATCTTGTACTTGAAAATGAAAGATTGTGATGAACCATTGCTTGAAGAAGGGCCATAACCTGGTTCCCGTTGGGGCATGGTATTTGATGGAGCTGTTAATCAATATGGTAATGGCATTGGGGCAGTGATCATCACTCCTCAAGGTACACATTTTCCATTTACAGCTAGATTTATTTTCAAGTGTACAAATAATATGGCTGAGTATGAAGCTTGCATTATAAGGCTTGAAGAGGCCATTGATCTCATGATCAAGTATTTGGATGTCTATGGAGATTCAACTTTGGTTGTGAATCAGATCAAAGGTGAATGGGAGACGAATCAACCCGGTTTGATACCATACAGAGATTATACGAGGAGGATTTCAACTTTCTTTACAAAGGTTGAGTTTCATCATATCCCTCAAGATGAAAACAGGATGGCAGATGCTCTTGCAACTTTAGCTTCAATGATTGTGGTGAAATTCTGTAATGAAGTCCCCAATTTGACTGTGATGCGTCTTGATAGGCCAAGTCATGTGTTTGTTGTTGAAAAGATCAAAGATGAGAAGCCATGGTATTTTGATATTACATGTTTCCTCCAAAGTCATATTTACCCGCATGGGGCATCTTTGAAAGATAAGAAGACTTTGAGAAGATTAGCCAGCAATTTCTACCGGAATGTTGATGTGCTTTACAAGAGAAACTTCGATATGGTTCTGCTCAAATGCGTGGATATGCACGAAGCAAACCTATTAATGACTGAAGTCCATGAAGGTTCCTTTGGTACTCATTCCAATAGACATGCAGTGGCAAAGAAGATGTTGCGAGCAGGTTACTATTGGCTGACAATGGAATCTGACTGTTGCAAGTTTGTGAAGAAATGTCACAAGTGTCAAATTTATGCAGATAAGATTCATGTTCCTCCGACACTATTGAACGTCATTTCCTCCCCATGGCCCTTCTCCATGTGGGGAATCAATATGATTGGCATGATTGAGCCTAAAGCGTCGAATGGACATTGTTTCATTTTGGTGGCAATTGACTACTTCACAAAGTGGGTTGAAGCAGCATCGTATGCAAATGTAACCAAGCAAGTTGTTGTGAGGTTTATTAAGAATCAGATCATATGCCGTTATGGTGTGCCAAGTAAGATCATTACTGATAATGGTTCGAACTTGAATAATAATATGGTGGAAGCTCTTTGCAAAGACTTCAAGATTGCACATCATAATTCTTCTCCCTACAGACCTAAGATGAATGGGGTTGTTGAAGCTGCAAACAAGAACATCAAGAAGATCATCCAGAAGATGATTGTGACATACAAGGATTGGCATGAGATGCTCCCATTTGGTTTGCATGGGTATCGTACATCCATCCGCACTTCAACAGGGGCAACCATTTTATCACTTGTTTATGGCATGGAAGATGTGCTCCATGTAAAGGTTGAGATCCCATCATTGCGTGTTTTGATGGAAGCCAAGTTGACTGAGGCTGAATGGTGTCAGACCAGGTATGATCAGCTGAATTTGATTGAAGAGAAGAGGTTGACTGCCATGTGCCATGGTCAGTTGTATCAGTAAAGAATGAAGAAAGCTTTTGATAAGGTCAGACCTCGTATGTTCAGAGAAGGTGACCTTGTGCTCAAGAAGATTCTATCCTTCAAACCAGATTCTAGGGGCAAATAGACTCCTAATTATGAAGGCCTATATGTTGTTAAGAGAGTCTTTTCAGGCGGTGCCTTGATTCTTACAACTATGGAATGTGAGGAGTTCACACGTCCTGTGAACGTAGATGCAATCAAGAAATACTTTTCCTAAAAAGAAAAGAATATCTCGCTAAGTTGAAAACCCGAAAGGGCGACTTATGCAAAAATGAGCGTCTCGGTGGATTGAAAACCCGAAAGGGCGATCCAGGCAAAAATTAGAGACATAAAACAGAAAGAATTATCCCGATAAATTGAGTACCCCACCTTTGGACAATTTATGCAAAAATTAGGGATTATGGCAAGTAACTCAGCCTAATGATCTTCAGTCTTGAAAACCTTCTTAAGCACGTTGTCGGATTCTGATCCCCAATAGCGGCCAAGAGCATATAGGATGTCAAGAGTTGGTAGAAGGATTAGTGATCATGGTATTCAATGTAGCCCTTTTCCATGTAAATTACCATTTTCAACTTTTGTAAAGATCTATGGAGTCTTGTCATTTACAAACTACCATTCCATTAAATAAAGTTGAGCTTTTATCCAATTGTTTCTACTCTTGTTTAATTCAGCCAAATAGATTTAAATTTTATTATGATCATTTTTGAAATTAAAATTTTAAGCAAAATCATATTTTCTTAAACATATAAAAGCATTAATTTTAAGTAATCGATTTCATTAAGAGGAATATCAACATTGGTTTGAAAGCGGTAAGCCCTAAGTGCGGAGCATTATTGGTTCTTCCCAAGCAGTTGGCGTAACTCCTGTCTTTCATCCCCAGCAGCATGTCAGTATCCGGTGTTTATTGATTTCCCCAGCCAAGTTCGTCGGCATCTCCAACTGAGTTTATGATCGTCATCCCTCGGTTTGTAGGCATTTCGTTGCAGCAGTTTGCATGGTTTCGATAGAACTTTGTTTCTCCACAAGTTGGCATCAGATTTGTCCCCGGTCGGAATTTCTCCTGGTTTTTGAGCAGCTATTTGTGTTTATCCCCTGCAGGGGTGTCTCCCCATTTAATATAGTGTTAACCTAAAATTCCCCGCGAAGTTAATAGCAATTTCCTCAGCAGATCTCCTCATTTCTTCCCCAGACAGGGTTGAACCTTCGAGATGTTTGATCTCTCTCCGTGCAGTTGTTTCCCTCTTTTGTGGATTGGCTAGGAATTGTATCGATGATTCAAACCAGCGATATTTTGTATCCTTTGTGATTGTTTTGTCAGCATAATCATCATATATACATACACAGATACACTCATATAAGTTGCATTATCACATTATTACATTTTTGTAATTTTTGATCCTCTGCTATGGTGGTATACTTTTTCCCCATACAAATTTGGTTTATCTGTCCTCTTTCAATTATAGAGTGTCAGCCCATTAAGCAGAAAGACTTTAACCTTTTTATTTCCCCACTCAGTTATATCCTCGTGGATGATTGTTATTTCAGTTTCCTCCCTAGTAGAGTATCTGAAAGGAACCACTCCCCTTGAGTTATATCCTCATTGGGTTGAGTCCTTGATTGACCGCTTCTTTTTAGATCTTACCTAGATAGATGCTTTTGGTCCCCTGAGAATATATTACCCAGTAAATGGTAATATTCTTCTCATGTTTCACTTTTGTCCAATACCCGGCAAAAGTAACCCTTTTTTTTCCCAGTGGATCCATTTTCACGTTTCCCCAGGAAGTATATCCTTGATATGTTCATCCTAACTGATGACAGATATTTTCTTCCCCTACTTTGAGTTTATCCTTGATATGTTCATCCTAACCGGTGATGGATATTCTCTTTCTAGAATTCTACCCTGTCAGATTTTGTTATCCCTATACCCAGTAACCGGTAGTGGATAATATATTTCTAATCCTCCTGTGTTGAAGATCTTTTCTTCCCTAGTCGATGTGGTTCCTATGCCTTACAGTCAGTTGCTCGCTCATTTGCTTCATGAATCCTTGATTCAGTTGAGGGAATTGGGACCTCCTCCTAATCCCCTTCCTCCAGGTTACGACGCCAATGCAAGATGTGAATTCCATTCTGGTGCTCCCAGACACAATGTTGAGAATTGCAAGGCACTAAAGCATAAGGTACAAGATTTAATTTACTCTAAGGCAATTTCGTTCGCACCAAATGGTCCAACGTTAACAACAATCCCATGCCTCCCCATGCCGGTCCTTCTATGGGTATGATGGAAGAATCTCATGAATACAGTATAGTGATTGGTGTTGATAAAGTGAAGACTTCTCTAACAGTGGTCAAAGAAAAGTTGTTGTCAAATAATGTATTCCCTGGATGCTTAGCCGATTGTGAATAATGTTTGTTGAATCCTCAGGGTTGTGAACGTCTGAAAATGGGTATCTAGAAATTGATGAATGAAGGCTATTTTGTGGTAGAGCAAGTTTCTAATGATGAACAAGTGGCTACTCTTGAGTTTCCTAAGAATTCTTTGACCAATTTGACTATAGAGGGCTTGTTGATAAAGCCGAGTACGTTGGTGGTCAGAGCTTTTGATGGTTCACGAAGGACAGTGGTGGGAGAAATGGACTTACCCATCAAGGTGTGGCCTTATACTTTATGCACTACTTTCTTTGTGATGGATATATTTCTGGCTTATAGCTACCTGCTGGGTCATCCGTGGATACATTCGGCTGGGGCAGTTACCTCTACCCTCCATCGGAAGTTGAAGTTCATCATCAACGACAAAATGATTATAATAGATGGAGAAGAAGATGTATTGGTCAGTCAACTGTCATCATTCAGATATATAGAAGTGGGTGGGGAGATTCATGAAACCCTATTTTAGGCTTTTGAGATTGCTAATGTGTTGATGGCTCCACTCAAGACAAAGGATCCAAGAAGTTTGAACTACCCATGTCCTCCTTAAAATATGTCAAGACTGTGATAGAAGCTGGACACCCCGAAGGTTGGGGAAGAGTACTCGAGTTGCCCACAAACAAAGATAAATCTGGGTCGGGGTATCAACCATGACAGATAACGCAAGGGACAAATCAGAAGACTGCCAAGGGGCAAGTCCCTCCCACTCCAGAGACGTTCGTTAATGCTGGACACTTGTTCGAAGGGCAGATCTCTCTCGTGGATGATGAAGCCAGTACTGCTGATGCAGATTGCTTTGTATGCAAAAAGGCTCCAGGCCAAGAGCTTAGTAATTGGACTTCTGTGGAGGTTCCTCAAGTTACAATGATGAAAAAGTAATTTCCTTTTTTTACTTTCAAAAACCCTAAGCTCTGCCCAAAGCATAGGGGAAATTGTAAGGCCCCCATTTTTCTAAACTATGTTTATCATAAATAAATGAGCATTTCACATTCACTTTGTTCCCTGTCTATCATTTTTTCTGTTTTAAAAAGACGACAATGTTTCATCTTTTCATTTTCTATCATTCTAAAAAAGAGCATGTATCACCATTCGTGCAGATCCAAATTGGATTCTCTTGATAACGGTACCGCTATGGCTCATCATGACTTTGAAAATCCAATTTACCACGCCGATGAAGCTGGTGAGGAAGATTGTGATCTCCCCGAAGAATTGGCCCGACTATTGGAGCAAGAGTCAAAGTTCATTCAACCGTATTAAGACCTGCTGAAAGTGATCAATCTCGGATCCAAGGATTGTAAGAAAGAAGTGAAGATAGGCGCTGCCTTAGATAAGGATGTCAGGAAGGGGTTGATTGAATTGTTGCACAAATATGTCTATGTGTTTGCTTGGTCATACCAAGATATGTCTAGGTTGGATACATATATTATAGTGCACCGCTTGCCGCTCAAAGATGAATGTCCTTTTGTGAAGAAGAAACTGAGAAGAACTCGACCTGATATGGCTATCAAGATAAAGAAAGAGGTTAAGAAACAGTTCGATGCCGGTTTCTTAGCAGTATCTAACTATCCCCAGCGGGTTGTGAACATTGTGCCAGTGCCTAAGAAAGACGGTAAGGTACGAATGTGTGTTAATTACAGGGAGTTGAACAGAGCAAGCCCAAAAGATGATTTTCCGCTCCCACATATTGATGTGTTGGTGAATAATATTGCTCAATCCTCAATGTTCTCGTTCATGAATGGGTTTTCTGGCTATAATCAGATAAAGATGGCTCCGAAAGACATGGAAAAAACTACCTTCGTGTAGCGGTAAATTCATTATCATCAAGCTATGGATAAGCTAAACATCAAATAACAAGAGTCGCCACCGCGCTTTTATTGTTTCCAAGGGAAAAGGGAAAAAGTACGAACAAAACCCAAAAGTAAGAAGTTTTCGAATCAAAACTAATGAAATGTCAGAGATTACAGGTAAGGGGGTTGGTTACACAGAGGGAAGGTGTTAGCACCCAAAGTGTCCTAGGTACTCCTAGGGAGCCCTTTTTGTGTGCATATGTATTTGGTACAAAAAATGATGTTTACAAACAAATAGAATGGGGAGGATGAGAAAAGAATTCATTAATTATATTTTTATGTTTGACAAGACCTTCAGACTTGTGCCTACGTACCAAAATAAAAATGAGGGATCAAAACCTCGTAGTTCGTGATACAAATTTCAAAGTGGATGCATTGCTTTTAACAAAATTTAAGTTTGAAAGGCATAAAGGCCTAGAAATGGTTTGAATGAGTTAGTTCTTTTTTTGGCTTTTTGAAAGTTTATGTCAAGTATAGTTAAGTTTATTTACAAATTTGATTTAAGAAAAAAAAGTTTGAAAATGCAATGGCATAAGGCCAAAGTTTCTACCTTTTTGCAAAGTGGTCAAAGTTTGGAACAAAATAAGTTTAAACAAAGAAAATTTTAAAAGGAGGGAGATATTTTGAAATTAAAGAAATGGGGAGAAGATGAATAGACTAATCCTATGCACAAAATTAAAAGTTAAGGGTTGAAAAGATCTGACCAATGGGTAGCAATCAAATAGACAAGAATGTCAATAGAAACCCAAATTCCCTTGGACATTTAGAATCAAGCAACACTCAAATGCATGATTATATTATCTTGAAGAGCAAGGCATCAAATAAATATAGCCACATCCAAGCTTTAGCCACTCCATGATCTTCTTCAAATTAGCCCATGTAACAGATGAATTCCATAAGTCACAAGTTTAAAATAACAGCTTCACAATGATCATGTTGCAGATGAACTCAGAGGGATCTTGAATGATGTATCAGATGAAGTTCAATATTGCAAGCATTTGGTTTCACAAAAGTTGGCATTGGCCAAGTCCTTTAGCATAGGAATGTTGCCTAAGTTCTAAGTCCATTTGTCCAAGATCAAGCCAACAGTCCACACAAAAGTTTTTTTAGGGTTTTTGTTGTTATTATGTACATTAATGGTCAAAGACCACACAAACAAAAAAAGTATACACAAACAAGATATATCACACAATATGGTCCAAATGGACAAAGTAAAAATTGCATTAACATAAACAATTAGAATGGTATGAATAATGGCAAATGAATAAAGACTAAAATTAAATGGCATTAAAGTAAATGGCTAGAAATTAAAAGTTAGTTGTTTATGAGTTAGAAATTAGTATTGTTTTGCTTTTGCTTTTCATTTTTTAGTCATTCTTTGGAGAACACTCAACACACTTATCACAAGTATGGATCCTTGAGCCAAGACATCTTCCAAAGGAAGGAAAAAAGACCAAGTTTCCACACAATACCATGAAAGAGGGGAGACTTACAATCTCACTAACTAGAATGCTATGCCTTTTATATCACAAATTTATCGCTATGTTAAGCAATCGTAATTGGACTTATGTAGAAGTCACAATTATTTGAGGTCGGGCAATAGAATTTTGGTGTTAATGCATGTTAGATACATAGTATAATGGACTATGCTCATGAAACATACCACACACAAAAAGAATATGCAAAAGAGGTGGCCTAATCTCATCCATACTTATGTTGATTTTTCAATCAACTAGCCTTAGGACTTTGAGATATCATAAGCCAAATGAGACGAATGGATAAAGAAGGGGAATGAGATGAAGAGGGAGGGGAATGGATCAAAACTCAAATTGGTTAAAGGAGGACTTTTACCAAATTAATATCATCCATTCATTTTGGAAGATGGAATGTACATTCCATCAAATCTTCTAAATCCAATGATATTAACTTGACAAAGTCAAATCAACCTTGACCAAAGCCTAACAACAAGAGTCAAACTCAAACAAGTCATCACAAATGGTCAACACAATTAATTGGCATATATTCAAATTTAAAATACTAAAATAATGCATTTAAATCAAATATGGTTTGTCAAATTCCTAAAACCTCATCAAAACACCAAAGAAATGGCCATGATATTTATCATAGGTCAAACAAGGTCAAAGGACTTTGGAGAAAAAATTTCAGAATTTTTAAAGACTTAAAAGTATTTTTAAACAATTAAAAATAATCACAAAATCAATTAAATCATGAAAAATATTAATAATGATCCTAAAAATAATTTTAATTCAGAATATGAAAAAGGAAATTATTTGAAATTATTTGGTGAAACTCTCATATTTTTTGGATCAATATTAAAATTATAATGAATTAATGAAAATAAAAGGATTAAAATGAAAATCAGAAAATAGAAAAAAACGTGGACCACTTGATCTCCCTCATTAATTGAGGTGGCAGATCAAGTGGTCCTTAGCGCACATCCATTCATTTTGGGAGATGGAATGTACATTCCATCAAATCCCCTAAATCCAATGATATTAACTTGACAAAGTCAAATCAACCTTGACCAAAGCCCAACAACAAGAGTCAAACTCAAACAAGTCATCACAAATGGTCAACACAATTAATTGGCATTTATTCAAATTTAAAATACTAAAATAATGCATTTAAGTCAAATATGGTTTGTCAAATTCCTAAAACCTCATCAAAACACCAAAGAAATGGCCATGAGATTTATCATAGGTCAAACAAGGTCAAAGGACTTTGGAGAAAAAATTTCAGAATTTTTAAAGACTTAAAAGTAATTTTTAAACAATTAAAAATAATCATAAAATCAATTAAATCATGAAAAATATTAATAATGATCCAAAATATAATTTTAATTCAGAATATGAAAAAGGAAATTTTTTGAATTTTTTTGGTGAAACTCTCATATTTTTTGGATCAATATTAAAATTATAATGAATTAATGAAAATAAAAGGGTTAAAATGAAAATCAGAAAATAGAAAAAAACGTGGACCACTTGATCTCCCTCATTAATTGAGGTGGCAGATCAAGTGGTCCTTAGCGTGCGTTCCACAATGGACACTAGTCAATGCGCTGTAGGGATGGTAATCAGAACCAACACGTGAGATTAAAATATTTGAAAAAGATCTTGTGGTCTGGAGAGATGCCAACACATCGTCGGAGCTGTAACTCCGGTCTTCTTCTCCGGTGGACCTCACCGGACTGGTCCACCCTCAACCATCACCAAAATAAAAAAGGAGGACATGATCTGAAAGAAAAAATGGCATAGAGCACGAATCTGACCTCAATTTCAACTAACTCAAAATATATAAAAAGATATGAGGAGTTGAATTTTGAGGTGTGTCAACTGAGTTGCTTCGATTTGACCTCTAAGCAACTCAATCTTCTTACCTACATTGGTAGGACTTCAGACAACCAAAGATCCAAGAGAATTGAGTAAAATTAAGTGAGAATCGAAGAGATGAAGTTTTCTGAAAATTACCTTCAATGCTATACAGTTCTTGATGTGGCTTGCTCCAAACACGATCTGATCACACTTGAGAAGCTAGCAGGAAGTGATTAGAGAGGTTGCAAGGCTTTGGATCCTGGAGTTCTTGAATCTCCAACAGTTGAGATTCAAACTTAAATTTCAAATTGAAATTTCTCAGGTTTTCCTTTAGAATGAGAGGGTTTCAATGGGGGGCAAAGTTGGCGTGCAAAGTGTTGTTCAAATGAGCTCAGAGGCGTTCTATTTATATCCAAAGGGAATGATATTTGCACACTTCAAAAATCTGTCCAAAATTGGCAATGTGGATGGCACGAGTGCATGGGCATGTACATGCCCACGGTGCAATGCATTAAGGTCCAAAATGATTCCAATTGAAGTCTGAATGAAGCTTGAATGGCAAGGCAATGTGAACTGAAGTTTGTGCAATTGATTCTTTCCAATGATGCAGTCCTGTTAAAGCCATGCACAGACCTAACAATCTTTGTCCAAAATGCATGAACTCGGGTTCTTTGGAAAGATTGGATCAAGGGGAACAAGTTTGATGTTCAACACTTTTTTATTTGGAGCTTGGAACATGGAGAATTTTGAGGTGGAAGTTTGGAAATTTCAACATGTTGAAAAATATTCTAAGTGTTAAGCCATATACCTCAATATTCCACCTTACTTAACTTTTTATATGAGCTCAAATGAGAAAAGTGTCTTCATAAAAGTTGTATCTCTTTCAAAGACATTCAAAATGGTCACCAATTTCATGTCACTTGGATCTAGAATGATAGAGTTATGCATTTCTGAAGTTTGGAAAAATCACTTGTTCAATGGTATAGGTCAAAAATGACCTATAATGTAACCTCATATCACATGCTCATAAAAGTTTAATTAGCTCTCACTCCAAACATCAAAGTTGAAGTAGACATCTTGAATTTGATTGTGCAACTTGGAAATCTTTCATCTTATAAAAAATGAGCAAGTTATGGCCTTGGGAAGTTGACTTTCAAATTAGGGTTTAGACAAAATGACCAATAATGTTTCAATAGAGAAAATATTTTTCCAAGCAAAACTAGCTCTAAGTATCAACATGAACATTGTTTGTAATGTCATTTAAAGTAACGTTTCTCTTGGAATCATTTTCATATGGTGAAAATTGTAGGGGATAGGGTCTAGGGAGACCCAATTTTGATTAGATGAATTCATCTGGCCAACCATCATCAACCAACTTGCTAACCTTCAATTCTTTTGACTTTCTTGGCTCATGGTAGATCATATATGCATAAGATTCTGAATTTTGAAGTGTCCCTTGAGAAATTTTATCAATTGGTGAGATAGCTTGTTGGAGAAGTTACTCAAGATACCTAGTCAAACTAGGTTTTCCAAGGCAAATCACCTTCAAACTCTTGAAGAAAACTTGATCAATATAACATCTAGGAATCAATGGAACTCATATATGATGCTCATAACAATTCTTGGATCAATTCATGGTGGTGCTCTTTGTCATGAGGGTCTCAAACCCTAGATATGAACTAGATAGATCAATGAAGATCATGCCCTACCTACAAAGGAGTTAGGCAAATGCAAAGATATATTTTTGGTATTTTGATTAGTAAAATGATGATATACAAGTATGATACAATCACATAGTACTTGGTGATCTCTCCCAAAACAAACCCAATGAAAAAGGGGTAAGGAGGATGCCAAGGTATGATCCCAATGCTAATGCATATGATGAAATTGCATGAGGGATCTTAGGGTCAAAATTGAGGTCTTACAGCTGCCCCTATTTAAGGACATTCTAATTGAGGAGGCGAAGGTTAAAATCTTTATGTCGACTCAGTAGAATGAGCTTAAATAACAACATAGAAACAAATTTTAGTCCTAAGAGACCTCATGATGCATATGATATGAATGCAAAAGTAAATTCTTTGTGGGGAAATATTTCCACAAAGGAAAAGAAATCAGAGAGACCGAAAGTCCACAGGAGTATAATGCATTCCGTAAGGAAAACTCACTGGGGAGACAAAGACTCTAGGGGATAAAGAGGTTATGCGTAGGCCAGGCTACGACTTAAAACTGCTGGGGGACTCGAGGAATTCCATACAAATATGGAAAAGACTCAGTCGGGGAACAACAACATCTGCAGGGGATATGAGTGAGTCAGGATAAAACTGAAGTACTTGGATCATGCAGGAAAAGTGATTTCACTAAGGAAATACACACTCAACTCAACTAGGGAAGAAATAAACTTCCTCACCTGCTACTGGGTGAGGATATAATAAAGATCTGACAGAGAGGACATCCGCCATCAATTAAGATGAACATATCAAGGATGACTCGCTGAGGAAAAGCCAAGAGGGAGTAGTATTCATTATCGGTTACTGGGTAAGAATAACCTTGCTGGGGAAAACTGCAGAAAAATAGGATTTCCAACTACCAATTACTGGGAAGAAGACCAAAGGAGAGAATATCCGTCATCGGTTAGGATGAACATATCAAGGATAGACTCAACAGGGAAGAAAATCTGTCATCGGTTAAGATGAACATATCAAGTATAAACTTGCTTGGGACTATCAAAGAGGATACCCGTCATCGGTTAGGATGAACATATCAAGGATATATCAACTGAACAACAAGTAGGAATTACATCTATCGAATGCTGGATAGAAGACCATCACAGAGAAAATCCGTCACCGGTTAAGATGAATCTATCAAGGATATACTCTGTGAGGGGAGAAAATGGGAATTACATCTATCAGTTACTGGATAAAATACCATCGAAGAGAGAATCCGTCACCGGTTAGGATGAACATATCAAGGATAGACTCTACGCGAGAAAGTAGGGTTTACAACTACCGGTTACTGGGTAGAATACCACAAAGAGAAGGAAACCCGTCATCGGTTAGGATGAACATATCAAGGATTAACTCTCTGGGAAACACAATAGGGATTACAACTACCCTTTTTACTGGGTAGAATACCAAGGATGAGAATATCCGTCATCGGTTAGGATGAACATATCAAGGATAGACTTAGTCAGGGGAGAGAAAGATATTTGTCACCGGTTAGGATGAACATATCAAGGATATACTTCCCGGGGAATCAGAAACAAATGAATCTACTGGGAACTCCACTGCTGGGAAAACATGGGTACTTTTGCCGGGTATTGGGCAAGAAGTAACAAACTGTAAACTAAGAAGAATATTACCAGTTACTGGGTAATAAGCTCTTAGGAGACTTAAAGCATCTACCTAGGTAAGAGCTAGAAAGAAACAGTCAATCAAGACTCAACCCAATGAGGACATAACTCAAGGGGAGTGTTTCCATCCAGATAATCAACTGGGAAGGTGTAAGACCCCAATTTTGACCCTAAGATCCCTCATGGCATCATAATATTTCATTTGCATAGCCTCAAGGATCATAAGCACCTTGGCTTCTTACCTTTGGGTGTGATCTCTCTTGTGAGTGGTTTGAGATCACCAAGCATGCTTGAATTGTATATTATTGCTTTTCTCATTTTTATTTACTAACCAAAAGCACAAAAATATGTCACTAACATCCCTTGTTTGTAGCTTGAGCAGTCACAAGATCCAAAGCTTCTAGGAGATCCTTTGTGCAATGATATGGTCAAGAGAAGATGAAAGCAAGCATGGTAATGGTTCCCAAAGATCTCATCCATCAAATATGCCTCCCAAGTATCTTAATTCATCATTTTGATCAAAGCAAGTCAAGGGGTTTGAGGCTTGTTTCCCAAGGAAACCCTAATTCATCTGCTCATCAACTGTGCCTTGTTCGTGAAGCAACCTCATCCCATGATCAAATAAAATCAAGGTAAGTTCTTTAATTCATCATTTCATGCATATTTGAACTTATTTGAGTGTCCTAAATCATCAATTCATCAAGATATGAGTTGTGGACTTGAGAAGTTGATCAGTCAATTCATCTGACTATTTTGAAATGCAATGAGACCTAACTTTTTATGTGTTGATCAAATGGAGATGACCCCAAGAGAAAAAATGTTCTTAAGGGCAGTATGAACAACTTTCATGTTCATAAATATTTTATTTTAAGCTTGGAAGGTCATCATCCATTCTAAGACATTATAGGTCATTTTGACTGAAACCCTAATTTTAGGTCAACTTCCCCAAGAAAATAACTCATTCATTTTTCATGATTTTGGGATGAGACTTGATTCATTGGAAATCTCATTGTGTCTAATTCAAATTTTATGTTGAGCAAAATTGCAAAATCTCAAAAGAAATACATGTGATAATGCAAAACATTATAGGTCACTTTGGACCAAATGCATTGAAATGTGAAAAAGTCCAACTTCAAGTGTCCATAACTTCTTCATAAAAAATCCAAATGATGAAAACTTTAAGTCCAAATTGATTTTCTTGAAACAATCTACAACTTTCATGTTGAAGATTGTATCATTTGGAGCTTGCATCATTGAGACAGAGGGGCTTGAACATTGGCCAAATTTGGAAACTTCACATATGCATGTTTTGCACCCTACACTTCAAGCTCAAATTTCATTAATTTCCAAGGCCCAATTGGAGTTTTAATCAACATAGGATTTGTTCCTTATGCAACAAGCTTTCTAACCATTACTCATAAGGTTGCATTTGGAGTTTGGAAGCATCATTTTCGAAGACATGAAGAATATGGTGCATTTTTGGAAATTCATTTCAAACACATTGCATGAACCATTAACATTCAACCTGCACGTCCATTTCTCATTTGGTGATGTATAGCAATCAATTCCAATCAGAATTGGGCCCTCCATGCGCCTGTACAGGCCCATGCATGGAGGCCCTCTTCTCCCATGCACACGAGCTAGCTCATGCATTCAGCCATCTCCACCTATAAATACCATGCCATAGCTTCACAATTCTTCAACCTAATGGCGCCTAAACCTCTGCTGAATTGAATCCACACCCCTACCAAAGGAACAAATCCCATTTTTCTCTAAAAATTTTAGATCTGAAATTCAATTGCATTGATTGATTTTTAAGATCCATAGTTCCTAAACCTCTTCACCTTGATCCATTGAAGCTTCTGTTTGCAAAAGGAATCAAAGATCGTGACTCAATTCTTCACAATCCAAAGGTTTTGCTCAATTGCATTTTGCTTCGAAACACCTCATATATTGCTCCATTTGCCTTGATCTTGTGTTGTCTGAAGTCCTCTGTATAGAGGCATCATTATTGTGTTCTTAATTTTTGAAATCAAGCAAGTTCAGTTGAACACCACCAAGTTCCATCTCTGATTTCTTTCTTAATAGGGATCTAGAGTGGAATTGAGTGGCATAGGAGTGATGTACATCACTTCACCTTTCGAATGGTACCTGGATCGTGCGTTTTCATGCACATTTTTTCTTCTGCAATTCTGAGCTCTCACCGGAGCTAGCCGGAGAAGACGGTGGCGCTGGCCACCGTCCGTTTGCCAGATTAAGTCACAGTCGTTGGATCATGCTTCCAGATCTAATCAGGTCCATTGGATGTCATGACTTTATTTAATTCATTATGTTACTCATTGACTGAGGTTCATGGTGTGCGCGAATGCCAATGCCATTGGATCCTCCATGTCATTTAATGAGACACAATCCAACGCGTGTGGATTTTTCATATTTTCCATTTCTGATTTTAATTTCCATTTCATTTTTTAATTCCATTTCATTTTCTAAAATTCATATCTCTTTCATTATTGATCCAAAAATTATGGGACCAATTGCATTATTTCTCTATTATTTTCTACTTTCTAAAAATGATTTTTAATATTTTTTATTTTATCATTTGCTATTTTTTAATAATTTTCTCTTTTCTGGTTATTTTTAATTCATTTTAAATAGTTTTTGATATTCAAAAAATACAAAAATATTTTCTCAACCTCTTTGAATGATGATAGATCTATGAAAAATATTCTTATCAATTTATTAATTGATTTGAGATTTATTTGAGATTTTAATTCAATTAGGTTATTTTTATGCATTTTTAATTGATTAAAAATAGTTTCTAACTTTTAAAAATGCTGAAAATTTTTGTCAAACTTTGTTTGACCTTGTTGAACTTGGGATAATTCACTTGGACTTTTCAAAGTTGATTTGAAGTGAGTTTGAAGTTTGACCTTTCTTTAATATTTTAATTCAAGTTTTATTTTAAATATTAAAAATGCCAAAAATATTTTGTTTATTTCTTGACTTCTAATATTCATTTTGCTTCTGTTTTCTATTGTTTGACCTTGATCTTCTCTATCTTTGGTCAACACTTGTTGATTGATACATACCATTTCATTTAATGCACTTTATTTCTTCATTTATTTCTTCTTATTCTCCTTCTTCTTTTTCTTTTTTTTGATCAATGAGTTAAAGATTGGTGGTTAGCATTGATTAGGGAGGTTTAATCTTCCTTGATTCAAATCTAATTTATCTTGATCATGGATCAAGTGAATGGCTTTGCATTAAGGATAAATTGCTTTCTAAATCATGCAAAGGACCTAAATCAATACAAGATCATTTCTCATCTTCTTTTTGGCATGACAAGTTGTTGGAGTTTGATTCACTAATCAAGACCTCTAACTTGTGTTGTTGCCTACATTATTATTGACCGACCTCAGATAGTTGTGACTTCTACATAAGTCCAATTACGATTGCTTAACATAACGCTAAATTTGCCTTATGGCACACTAACTACTAACACTAACCATTAACCATTAACATTTACTTCTTGCTCTTTACATTTATGCAATTTACTATTCTTGTACATATTATTCATTTGCTTTTGCTCTTTGCTCACTTGAGCACATGTTTATGCTAATGCAATTTGCCTTTTGCTCACTTGAGCACATAATTGTGTATATATTATTGTGCTTATGTTTTGTTTTGATTGTTGTGGACCAAATGCAAAGAAATGGACAAATGGACTTAGTTTCTAGGACTTTCCCTATGCAAATTGGAGTAAAAGGACTTTAAATGGTGAGTATGGATTAGAAGGACCAAACCTCTAAACTCACTCTTGTCCATTCTTGATTTGATTCATAAAACTTTTTGATGTGTGTGCTCTTGTGCTAGGGAATCCTATGAGAGCTCAAATTGAAGAACCATTGCCATGTTCATCCAAAGTGAAAGACCCAAGATACATTGAGGATCTTCTAAGAAGTTTGTTTGATTGTGTTAATTGCTTGAGCTTACTATTATTATGCTTGCATATTCCAAAGGACGGGAGCTACTTGGATCATCAATATGATCTCAAGAGAGGAACTCCATTTGTGGTCTTGTTTCTTATCCCTTATTTCTTGTATGATTAGGAATTTAGCCATTCTTCTTCTTCCCTCCACTCTAACCCAAGCCAAAACTTTTGTGCAAACATTTAACACTTCTTTTCAAACATTAGAAACCTAAGCCTTATGCTTTTGATTTTCAAACTTTCTTTTCATAACACTTATTTTGATTTGAACTTTTAAATCAACTTTGACCATATTTTGTACATACCTTTCATTGGTAAATATAACTCATTCAAATGTCTTTTTGTGGTTTCAATGGCCACATCCTTAATCAAAATTTTTCATAACCTTTTGCTATTAGGTTTGAGTTATCCTTGAGGTAGATGTAATACTCACCTATATCCTTAGTGATGGACAATGAGTCTTCCATGCTTATTATAGGGTTAACCCCTCACTAGCATGTTGAAGCTATCCTCACATGGTGGATTTGTGGTTTTAGGTTGAGTTTTCTCCCTTGGATAACAAAAGGCCTTAAGACTTTTGGACCAATCAATCCACCAACTCATTTTGAGATTTTTACCCCGAAGTACGAGGTTTTGATCCTAATCTTTTTTAAGATGGTACGTAGGCAATAGGTTTATCCATCCAAACACAAAATGTAAATAAACTTGTACATTCTCTTCTCATCTCTTCAATCATGTTTGCACAAATAAATTTTCACAAAAATACCAACCTTGCAACAAGTGTGAAAAGGGCTCCCTAGGAGTACCTAGGATGTTTTGGGTGCTTAAAACCTTCCCATTGCATAACCAACCCCCTTACCCTTATCTCTGACATTTTTACTAGTTTTTGATTCGATAAAACTTTTAGGTTTTTGTTCGCTTTCTAACCATTCCTTTGGATAAATAGAAGTGCGGTGGCGACTCGACTTGTATGGTTTACCTTAGATTTAGTCAATATCTCTATTGTAACGAATACCCTGCTACAGAAGGAAACTGAAGTAATAATCATCCACGAGGAAACAACTCAGTGGGGAAGAGGAGAAAGGTTAAAGTCTTTCTGCCTAAGGGACTGACACTCTACAATTGAGGGAGGACAGACGCCGAACTCCTATGGGGATAAAGTACAGCCGTACAGAGAATGAGAATCTTAAATCGACAAATCAATCAAATATGATGGTGCAAATATGCAATCATGAAATAATATGAATGTATATGTTTATATATGTATATATATGTATATGATGATTATGCTGACAAAATGAATACGAAGGATACAAAGGTGTCGCAAAGAATTTGAATCATCGGTACAATCCTCGGTCAATCCACAAAAAGAGGGAGACAACTGCTGGAGAACAGAGAAATAAATAAACCAAAGGCTCAAATCTAGCCGAGGGAGGAGATCTGCTGAGGAGAGGAGAAGTTATAGAGTCTGTAGGGAGTTTTAGGTCAACACCATATCAAATGAGAGCGAGTCGGGTGGTGACTGGTGGGGAAACCAATGTGATCTACTGGGGAAAACATCTTACTCTGCTGAAGGGGAACCCTGCTGAAGAAACATGATCTCCGTTGGGGAACACAGAAACACTGCTGGGGAAATAACACGCCGCAAGGTACTGAATCAACCAACTTAGCTGGGGAAAAGAATCGGAACTTTGCTAGGGAACAAACACTTCGCAGGGGAACCAGATCAACACAAACAACTAGGGATACCCGAAGGGTTAACTGCTTAGGGAACCTCTGATGTTTCGCACTTAAGGACTTGCTACTCTTTGACGTGCTGTTGATACTTCCTTTTAATTGCTTTGAAAAATTCTTGTTTTTATATGTTTTAAGAAAAAAATGATTTTGATTAAAAAAAATTTAAATTTCCAAAATGATCATAATAAAATTTAAACTATTGGCTGAAGTAAATAAGAGTAGAAACAATTGGACAAAAGATCAACTTTATTTAATGGAATGGTAGTCTGTAAATGACAATACTCCATAGATTTTTACAAAGTTGAAAATGGTAATTTACATGGAAAAGGGTTACATTGAATACAAATGATCCTTAATCCTTCTACCAACCCTTGACATCCACTGCACTTTTGACCACTATTGGGATTATAAATCGATGTCAACCCTTGTGCTCAAAGTTTCTCAAAATTTGAAGATCAGCAGAATGCAGTTACTTGCCATAATCCCTAATTTTTGCATAAGTTGCCCCAAGGTGGGGTACTCAATTTATCGGGAAATTCTTTCTGTTTTTATGTCTCTAATTTTTGCCTGGATCGCCCTTTCAGGTTTTCAATCCACCGAGACGCTCACTTTTGCCTAAGCCGCCCTTTCGGGTTTTCAACTTAGTGAGCTGTTCTTTTCTTTTTTTAGGCGAAGTATTTCTTGACTGCATCTGCGTTCACAGGACGAGTGAACTCTTCACCATCCATAGTTGTAAGAATCAAAGCACCGCCCGAAAAGGCTCTCTTAACAACATATGGGCCTTCATAATTGGGAGTCCATTTTGTTGGTGTAAGCCCTAGAGGCCAATACTTTCGGTACTTGTATCGAATTATTTAAAGGCATTTTCTTTATTATGGTTGATTAATAAAGTCCCTAGAATAGATAGTCCGTTTAATGTATTAAGTGTGACTTAATCATGAGAACACATTAAACATAAGGGCACTGTTCTTAAAGTATCCGTAGTCGAGCTTTAATGTGAAGTGGGATAACATTAAAGCATTAAGACTATTATGTTTGTAGACTGATGATCACATCTCATGGATCATGGATAAAGAGTTATCAAGTCTAAAACATAGGTATGAATATTAGGAGTAATATTTATACCGGATTGACCCGCTATGAGAATACTATATAGAAAGTTATGCAAAGTGTCATAAGTTATTCTCATGGTGATAATAGTGTATACCACTCTTCGACCTGAAACCACTATGGATCCTAGATGTAGAGTCGAGTGCTTTATTGCTGATCCAACGTTGTCCGTAACTGGATAACCATAAAGACAGTTGATGAGTACTCCACGAAGCATGCTGAGGGACATGAGTGTCCTAGATGGAATTTTCCAATCCTGCGTAACAGGATAAATGTCTATAGGCCCAATATTGAACTGGACAAGGGTGACACGGTATATACCTTGTGTTCAATATAGACATAAGGGCAAAGGGGTAATTATACACATAATTATTATCACAGGAGGTTTTGTCAGATCACATGACATTTTCGTGACTTGGGTAGCAGTGATGTGTTGCTAGATACCGCTCACTGTTTATTATGTTAAATGCGTGATTTAATATAATTGCCAACGCCGCGAAAACCTATAGGGCCACACATAAAGGACGGATTGATGAGAGATAGAATAATTAAGGAACATCGTAAGGTACGGTGTACTTAAGTAGAATACGAAATATGGTAAGGTACCAAATACTTAAGTGATTTTGGCATTTTATGAGATATGGGCCAAAATGCACTTAAGTGGGCTTTTTGGCTTGAAGCCCACACAAGTGGTTCTATAAATAGAACCCCTTGGGTAGAAGCATTGTCACTGACTGAGACAGAAAACACAACTGAAGAGTTGGAATTTCGTATCTCTCTCTCACTCAAAGCCTTCATTCAGAACAGCTAGCACTGCGATTGAAGGAATTCGTTCGTGTGGACTGAGTAGAGACGTTGTCATCGTTCAACGTTCGTGATCGCCCCGTGGATCTGTATCAAAGGTTTTGATCATTATCAGAGATCTGCACCAAAGGTTTGAATCGCCACAAGAGGTAACGATTCTATCACTGATCATGCCCATTCGTAAGGATCACTAAATGGAGAAATTTTTAAATTCCGCTGCGCCTTGGATGGCAATTCTCCTTCATATTTCCCCCTAGAATCTGGTTTGAACGACAGGATCTTCTTGAGCACAAGGTCACCTTCTTTAAACACACGAGGTCTGACCTTCTTATCAAAAGCTTTCTTCATTCTCTGCTGATATAACTGACCACGACACATGGCAGTCAATCTCTTCTCTTCAATCAAATTCAGCTTATCAAACCTGGTCTAACACCATTCAACCTCAGTCAACTTGGCTTCCATGAGCACACGCAATGAAGGAATCTCAACCTCTACGGGGAGCACTGCTTCCATACCATATACAAGAGAAAAAGGGGTTGCCCCTGTTGAAGTGCGGACGAATGTACGATACCCATGTAAAGCAAACGGGAGCATCTCATGCCAATCCTTATACGTGACAACCATCTTCTGAATAATGTTCTTAATGTTCTTATTCGCAGCTTCAACAACCCCATTCATCTTGGGTCTGTAGGGAGAAGAATTATGGTGTGCAATCTTGAAGTCTTTGCAAAGAGCTTTCACCATATTACTATTCAAATTCGATCCATTGTCAGTAATGATCTTGCTTGGCACACCATAACATCGTATGATCTGATTCTTGATAAACCTTACAACAACTTGCTTGGTTACATTTGCATATGATGTCGCTTCAACCCATTTTGTGAAGTAGTCAATTGCCACTAAAATGAAACGATGTCCATTCGAATCTTTGGGCTCAATCATCCCAATCATATCAATTCCCCACATGGAGAAGAGCCATTGGGAAGAGATAACATTCAATAATGTCGGAGGAACATGAATCTTATCAACATAAATTTGACACTTGTGGCACTTCTTCACAAATTTGCAACAGTCAGATTCCATTGTCAGCCAATAGTAACCTGCTTGCAACATCTTCTTTTCCATTGCATGTCCATTGGAATGAGTACCAAAGGAACCTTCATGCACTTCAGTCATCAACAAGTCTGCTTCGTGTCTATCCACACATCTGAGCAAAACCATGTCGAAGTTTATCTTGTACAGTATATCACCATTCAAGTAGAGATTACCAGCTAATCTTCTCAAAGTCTTCTTATCTTTCAACGATGCACCAAGCGGCTAAATTTGACTTTGGAGGAAACATTTGATGTCATAATACAATGGCTTCTCGTCTTTGATCTCTTCAACAGCAAACACATGAGCTGGCCTATCAAGACGCATCACAGACAAATTGGGAACCTCATTCCAATACTTCACTACAATCATTGATGCCAATGTTGCAAGAGCATCTGCCATCCAGTTCTCATCTCGAGGGATGTGATGAAACTCAACCTTTTTAAAGAAAGTTGAAATCCTCCTCGCATAATCTCTATATCGTATTAAACCAGGTTGATTCGTCTCCCAATCACCTTTGATCTGATTCACAACCAAAGCAGAATCTCCAAATACATCTAAATACTTGATTATGAGATTCATGGCCTCTTCAAGCCCCATAATGCAAGCTTCATATTCTGCAATATTATTTGTACACTTGAAAGTTAATCTAGCTGTAAATGGTAGATCTGTGCCTTGAGGAGTAATGATCACTGCCCCAATGCCATTTCCATATTGATTAACAGCTCCATAAAATACCATGCCCCAACGGGAACCAGGTTCTGGTCCTTCTTCAAGGGATGGTATAAGACCCTAATTTTGACCCTAAGATCCCTCATGGCACCATGTTATTGCACAAGTGCATTGCCTAAAGGATCATAGCATGTTTGGCTCCTTAACCCTAGGGTTAGGACTTGTTTGAGTGTTTTGAGATCACCAAGAATACTTGTATTGTATATTATTGCTTTTCTTATTTTTGATTACTAACCAAAAGCACAAAAATATGTCACTAACTCTTCTTGTTTTGAAGCTCAAGTGATCAGGTGCTCCACAATGCTCCTAGGAGGCTCCTAAGCCCAATGCAATGGCTAGATGAAGATGAAAAAAAGCATGAAAATGGTCCACAAAGCTCCTAATATTCATATATTTATCCCAAGTATATCAATTTGCCAATTTTATCAAGATAACCCAAAAGGCTTGAAGATTGTTTCCCAAGGAAACCCTAATTTCATTGTGCTTTGACTGTGCCTTGCCCATGAAGTAATCTCAACCTATGATCAAATTTAATCAAGGTAATTTCTTTAATTTATAATTTTATGCATATATGTGCCTATTTTAGGTCCCTCAATCATTCATTCATCAAGATTAGAAGTTTGGCCTTGAAAAGTTGACTAGTCAAAATCATTTGAATAAGCTGAAGTTCAATGAGATATAACTTTTGATGTGTTTGTCAAATGAAGATTACCTCAAGATAAAAAATGTTCATAAGAACCATATTAAAAACTTTCATGTTCATAAAAAATACATTTGAAAAGTGGAAGGTTATCATTAACTTCAAAACATTATAGGTCATTTTGACTGAAACCCTAATTTTGGGTCAAATTACCAAGGGCATAACTTCTTTAATTTTTACGATTTTGAGGTGAGACCAAATGCATTGGAAATAATGAGCTGTCTACTTGAAATGTTATGTTGGACAAAATTTCATAATATAAAATAAACACATGTGATAATGCAAAACATTATAGGTCATCTTGGACCTAATTCATTGAATTTGAAAAAGTACCCAACTTAAAATGCCCATAACTTTGTCATAGAAAATCCAAATGATGCAAAATTTGAGTCTATATTGACTATCTTGAAAGGATATACAACTTTGATGCTGGAGAGATTTTCATTTGAAACTTGTATCATCAAAACAGAGGGGTTTGATTAAGCTTGCTTTTGGTGAAATTTTTCAAAGTGATTTGAATATCTTTTGTACTTGAATTTTCACAGCCAATTTTGGTCAATTTGCACATGCCAAATGATTTTTTTCCCAACATGACTTTTGCTCCTCATTTCAAGGGCTTTCCAACCATTACTGACATTAGTCTTTTGGATTCACCATTTGGGAGATTCCAAATTCTTTTCATTTAGGGGCATTTTAAAATTTATGGTGAAACTTGAATTGCAAGCATGTTTCAGTCCAATGCACACGATCAATTGCCCTTCACTTGATCTCAGCAAGCTCCTACTGAAGGAGAATTGCGGTCCAAAACGCAGCGGAAATTAAAATTTTCTCCTTTAGAGATCCTTACGAATGGTCATGATCAGTGATAGAATATTTACCTCTTGTGACGATTGAAACCTTTCGTGCAGATCTCTTGTAACGATCAAAACCTTTGATGCAGATCCACGGAGCGATCACGAACGTTGAACGATGACAACGTCTCTACTCAGTCCACACGAACGGATTCCTTCAATCTCAGTGCTAGCTGGTACGAATGAAGGCTTTGAGTGAGAGAGAGAGAGAAAACGAAAATAATGCAACCGCAATCAATGCTTCTGCACAAGGGTTCTATTTATAGAACCACTTGTGTGGGCTTCAAGCTAAAAAGCCCACTTAAGTGTATTTTGGCCCATATCTTATAATATGCCCAAAATCACTTAAGCCCATGGTACCTTACCATATTTCGTATTCTACTCAAGTACACCGTACCTTACGATGTTCTATAATTCACTTAAGGGCACCGTAACTTACGGCATTCCTTAGTTACTCTATCTCTCATCAATCCGTACTTTGTGTGTGACCCTGTAGGTTTTCGTGACGTTGGCAATTATATTAAATCACACATTTAACATAATAACCAGTGAGCGGTATCTAGCAACACATCACTGCTACCCAAGACACAAAAATGTCATGTGATCTGACAAAACCTTATGTGATAATACTTATGTGTATAATTACCCTTTTGCCCTTATGTCTATATTGAACACAAGGCATAGACCGTGTCATCCTTGTCCAGGTCAATATTGGGCCCATAGACCTTTATCCTGTTATGCAGGATGGGCAAATTCCATCTAGGTCACTCATGTCCCTCAACATGCTTCGTGGAGTACCCATCAACTGTCTTTATGGTTATCCAATTACGGACAACGTTGGATTAGCAATAAAGCACTCGACTCTACATCTAGGATCCATAGTGGTTTCAGGTCGAAGAGTGGTATTCACTATTATCCCCATGAGAATAACTTATGACACTTTGCATAACATTCTATATAGTATTCTCATAGCGGGTCAATCCGGTATAAATATTACTCCTAATATTCATACCTATGTTTAAGACTTGATACCTCTTTATCCATGATCTATGAGATGTGATCATCAGTCTACAAACATAATAGTCTTAATGCTTTAATGTTATCCCACTTCACACTAAAGCTCGACTACGGATACTTTAAGAATAGTGTCCTTATGTTTAATGTGTTCTCATGATTAAGTCACTCTTAATACATTAAACGGACTATCTATTCTATGGACTTTATTACACAAAAGTAATAAAGAAAAGCCTTTTATTATTCGATACAAGTACCAAAAGTATTGGCCTCTAGGGCTTACACCAACAATCTCCCACTAGCACTAGAGCCAATCAGGCATACCCCTAATGCCCATAGATCTAGTATGGCCATCATGCTTCTGCTGCGCAAGATGCTTTGTCAGTGGGTCAACGATATTGTCAAGTGTAGGTACTCTGCATATTTTCACATCTCCTTTATCTGTTATCTCTCGAATGAGGTGATAACGCCTAAGTATGTGTTTGGATCGTTGGTTAGATCTAGGTTCCTTGGCTTGTGCGATAGCACCATTGTTATCATAATAGAGACCAATGGGATCCACAATGCTAGGGACTATGCCAAGTTCACTAATGAACTTTTTGATCCAAACAGCTTCCTTTGTTGCACTTGAGGCAGCAATACACTCGGCCTCGGTTGTAGAATCAGCAACTGTATCTTGCTTTGAACTTTTCAAGCTCACAGCGCCACCATTTCAGCAAAACACATAACCATTGGAATCATTCATATTAAAGCGTCTCAGCACCTTGTCTATGTACTCTGACTTAGGCCAAGCATTTTATGATCTATCTCTATAGATTCTGATTCCTAATATATAGGCTGCTTCACCTAGGTCCTTCGTAGAAAAGCATTTCGCCACCCAAGACTTTACTTGTTGCAGGGTAGGGATATCGTTTCCAATAAGTAATATGTCATCTACATATAATACCAGGAATACGATCATGCTCCCACTAACCTTCTTGTAGACACAAGGCTCATCTTCGTTCTTGATGAATCCATATTGTTTTACTGTTTCATCAAAACGAAGATTCCATGAGTAATATATCACCTTGATCAGATATCCATATATCTCAGGTAGGTGACGTATCCTGCCTGACCTACGCTGGTCTTGTTCTACTTGAGCAGGTTGCTCTTACACAACTACTGGTGTTTCCTGCTCTAATTCCTCCATAGGTGCGTCGATGCTTTGTGATTCTTGAATTTCTTCAAGCTCTACTTTCCTCCCACTGGTTCCTTTGGAAATAAAATCCTTTTCTAGGAAAACTCCAGTTCGAGCGACAAACACTTTGCCCTCAGAAGGATTGTAGAAGTAATACCCTCTTGTTTCTTTAGGATACCCCACAAATAAGCATTTGTCAGATTTGGGCTCAAGCTTAGTTGAAATTTGTCGTTTCACATAAACCTCGCAACCCCAAATCTTTATGTAAGACATATGTGGTTTCTTACCACTCCATATCTCATATGGTGTCTTCTCAACCTTTTTGGATGGAACACGGTTAAGTGTGTAAGCTGCTGTCAATAGTGCATGTCCCCAAAAGGAGTTTGGAAGATCGACGTGACTCATCATGGATCGGACCATGTCTAACAAGGTTCGATTTCTTCTCTCAGATACACCATTCCATTGGGGTGTTCCAGGAGGAGTAAGTTGGGATAGGATCCCATACTCTTTTAGATGGTCATCAAACTCTAGGCTTAAATACTCACTACCTCGATCTGATCGAAGAGTTTTAATATTCTTACCTAGTTGGTTTTAACTCGTTAGGTTTCACCCTTTTAGTATTAATGTTATTAATAGGCATTTCGAGATCAAGGACATATAGTCCATTGCTCATTTGTGCAGTAGCATAGAATATATCATTCAAATAAATTGAGCAACAATTGTTCTTTATTATAAATGAAAAACCAAACTTGTCCAATACAAGAAATGGAAATAATATTCCTGCTAATTGCAGGTACATAATAACAGTTCTCTAACTGAATTATAAAACCACTAGGTAAAGTCAATACATAAGATCCTACGGCTAAAGTAGCAACCTTTGCTCCATTGCCAACTCGTAGGTCAACTTCACCTTTTGCCAAATCTCTACTCCTTTTCAGCCCCTGCACATTTGTACAAATGTGAGAACCGTATCCAGTATCTAATACCCATGATGCAAAAGTAGATAAGTTATTTTAATAACAAAAATACCTGAAGTTGAAGTCTCTACTCCATTCTTCATATCTTCCAGGTACTTTGGGCAGTTTCTCTTCCAGTGTCCGGTCTTACCGCAATGGAAGCAGGTGCCTGCCTTTGCTATGCCTCCACTAGGCTTCAAAGCAGCAACAATGGGTCTGGGTTTGGCAACTTCCTTGCCTTTCCCTTTATCACCCTGCTTAGTGGGCCTTTTGTTCTGTCTCTTTCCATTTCCGATCATCAGAATGGACTTCCCTTTTGACTTCAGATTCTGCTCGGTAGTTCTTAACATGGCGAGCAGTTCAGGAAGAGATTTGTCCATATCAATCATATTGAAATTTAGGACAAATTGACTGAAACTATCTGGCAACGATTGCAAGATCAAATCAGTCGCAAGTTCCTTTTCGAGGGGAAAACCCAATCTCTCAAGGTTTTTCACATACCCAATCATCTTGAGCACATGGGGACTTACAGGGGCTCCCTCAGCTAACTTGCTTTGAAAAAGGGCTTTTGAAACTTCAAACCTCTCATGCCTTGCTTGCTCTTGATAGAGCATCTTCAGGTGTTCGATCATATCGAACGCTGTCATGTTCTCATGTTGCTTTTGCAATTCTGAGTTCATGGTAGCTAACATGAGACAAGCAGTTTCATTGGTATCATTGACATGCTTCTTATAAGCATCTCTTTCTGCCTTAGGTGCAGAACTAGGAGGTTCCTCTTCAGGAACAGGTTTCTCCAAGACATACAGCTTTTTATCATGTTTGAGGACAATCCTCATGTTTCGGTGCCAATCCAGACAATTTTTCCTTGTCAAGGATTGATCGCAAAATGTTGTTAGAGGTGTTTGTTGTCATGGTAATCTACATAAGGATTAATGAAAATATAAGTATCATTGACATATTTAATTAGGCCTTTAATTAAATATGCTCCCACTATTTTATTCAAAACAAATGACCCTCATCATTTGATTCGGAAAATCCCGTTGGAAGATTTTCTAGTGGGACGAGATCCTTATTTCACTTCGTTCTAAGTCCGCGTAGGCGGATTACACAAAACTAGGTTATTTAGGTAGGAAATCCTTCCAATTGTATCTCATACAACTCTCGAAAATTTCAGTTGGGTGAATAACTCCTTATTCCAATCCATCATATGGATCATTCCCAACTCTTGCTTCTAAACATATATAATATTATTATAATTAAGTTTGACCCATCATTTTAGCAGTTGGATATTACAATTATCCCATCGCACCTTACCAATATAGAACATGCACCTCGCGTAGGCGAAACCTACATTATCCGATACTAGTCTTGATGAGTGCTAAAACTTGGAAAGCAAACATATATAATGTTATTATAATTTGTTTAGTTAAGTTTGACCCATTGTCTTAGCAGTTGGACATTACAATTATCCCATCGCACCTTACTAATATAGAACATGCACCTCGCGTAGGCGAAACCTACATTATCCGATACTAGTCTTGATGAGTTCTAAAACTTGGAAAGCATAAACTTAATATTTAATTTGAGGGTATTGTAATTGTTATGATCTCACCGGATTATTTATCATACAAATCGTCTCTCACATGCATCAACATATATTCACATGCATCAACATACATACACATGCATCAACATACATAATGAAACAGTTATGGCCCCTAGCGCAATTGTTCTCCCAAGCCAATGAGAGAACCTAAGCTAACCTAATAACGATCTAAGCTTCTCCAAGCAAGATCTTCAAGGTTGTCCTCCTTTGATCTTCAAGGTTGTCCTCCTTTGATATTGAAATCTTCTCTTTCTTCATAACATCGTCTTCTTCTCTTTCTTCATAACATTACATTACAAAAGAAACTCGTTTTACATACGAGGGATTGAGATGAGAAAAGAAGTTACATTAAGAGATTAAAAGGAGAGGCACGACACGCAGGTCGTATTTAAAAACCCAAAACAAAATGAAGGAAGACTAAGGCCATAACTGATCACCATAAGGCAATAATGATAAACACATTATTATTATTATTATTAATTTTAATTCTTTAATTTATTAAAACCAAATTAAATTTCGGCGACCGATCATACTACGCAGAGTTAGCCGGGGGTTCCGATTAAATTTCGGCGACCGATCATACTACGCAAATTTCGGTGACCGTCACAGGCCCATGACGAACGTCACGCGGCCAAAACAGAAATGCCTAGAATTCTGGATCTGTGAATGTGCGTCACAAAGCACGTGACGACCGTCACATCCAGCTTGTTACGATCGTCACAACTCCATGACGACCGTCACGTGTAACTTGTTACGATCGTCACAAGTCCATGGCGATCGTCACGCGGCCAAAATAACAGAACTTTGAAACAGTCAACACACGTGTTCTAAAAGGCCCTAAATTCACAACTCTTTGACGGCACAACCCTTGCGCCGTCACCAACCCTAATGCGCCAATTTCAGACCGTCAAACACACCTCGATTGTTGATTCAGTATGATTGATCAACAGGTCATTGCTTTACCATACTAGTGTCGGATTCCGAAGCAAATGACCATTGATCGCTCAAAGGAAAACAACCATTTAGTGTTTGAATGAACGAAACAGAAACAGTATATCACATATACCGTACTTTGCATTAGGATTACTTATATCATATATAAGTTGATCGGTCTCAATTGCGTAACATATGGACGATTGATGTATCGCTGCTTCACCAGACTAATGTCGGTACCGAAGCATAGTCAACATCAATCATCCAACTCGTACACTCATGATGCCAAATTTAATTACCCATTTATTTAATTGATTCATTCTGTCTTTTAATCATATTAATACAGAAATTAAACAGCTATCCGATTCATGGTTTCGTAAGTGGCTCTGATACCTCTGAAGGAGAATTGCGGTAAAAAACGCAGCGGAAATTAAAATTTTCTCCTTTAGAGATCCTTACGAATGGTCATGATCAGTGATAGAATATTTACCTCTTGTGACGATTGAAACCTTTCGTGCAAATCTCTTGTGACGATCAAAACCTTTGATGCATATCCACGAAGCGATCACGAACGTTGAACGATGACAACGTCTCTACTCAGTCCACACGAACGGATTCCTTCAATCTCAGCGCTAGCTGGTACGAATGAAGGCTTTGAGTGAGAGAGAGAGAGAGAGAGAGAGAGAGAGAAAACGAAAATAATGCAACCGCAATCAATGCTTCTGCACAAGGGTTCTATTTATAGAACCACTTATGTGGGCTTCAAGCTAAAAAGCCCACTTAAGTGTATTTTGGCCTATATCTTATAATATGCCCAAAATCACTTAAGCCCATGGTACCTTACCATATTTCGTATTCTACTAAAGTACACCGTACCTTACGATGTTCTATAATTCACTTAAGGGCACCGTACCTTACGGTATTCCTTAGTTACTCTATCTCTCATCAATCCGTCCTTTGTGTGTGACCCTGTAGGTTTTCGTGACGTTGACAATTATATTAAATCACGCATTTAACATAATAAACAGTGAGCGGTATCTAGCAACACATCACTGCTACCCAAGACACGAAAATGTCATGTGATCTGACAAAACCTTATGTGATAATACTTATGTGTATAATTACCCTTTTGCCCTTATGTCTATATTGAACACAAGGCATAAACCATGTCATCCTTGTCCAGTTCAATATTGGGCCCATAGACATTTATCCATTTATGCAGGATGGGCAAATTCCATCTAGGTCACTCATGTCCCTCAGCATGCTTCGTGGAGTACCCATCAACTGTCTTTATGGTTATCCAGTTACGGACAACGTTGGACCAGCAATAAAGCACCCGACTCTACATCTAGGATCCATAGTGGTTTCAGGTCGAAGAGTGGTATACACTATTATCACCATGAGAATAACTTATGACACTTTGCATAACATTCTATATAGTATTCTCATAGCGGGTCAATCCGGTATAAATATTACTCCTAATATTCATACCTATGTTTAAGACTTGATACCTCTTTATCCATGATCCATGAGATATGATCATCAGTCTACAAACATAATAGTCTTAATGCTTTAATGTTATCCCACTTCACACTGAAGCTCGACTACAGATACTTTAAGAATAGTGTCCTTATGTTTAATGTGTTCTCATGATTAAGTCACTCTTAATACATTAAACGGACTAGCTATTCTAGGGACTTTATTACACAAACGTAATAAAGAAAAGCCTTTTATTATTCGATACAAGTACCAAAAGTATTTCCCTCTAGGGCTTACACCAACACCTACATTCATCATTGGGCCTTCCACACGCTTACACATGCCCATGCAATTCAAATTCCATTTGCCATGCACATGAATAAAGCATGATCAGCTGATGCATTTAGTTATAAATAGAGGCTTCCTCTCATTCATTTGCTAACCTTTTGGAGATCCCAAGTGCTGCAGAAGTGACACCATAGCCATTACTAAAGGAATTAATCACTCTTCTTCCATTTTTCGAGCTTGAAATTAAGCATCATTAGCTGAGTTTTAAAGCCAAATTCCTTAGCCTATCACTTCCATTACATTCATAGATCAAGAAGGAGCAAGGATCTTGGAGAATTCGTGGCCAGAAGTGCATCAATTCAAAGGTTTATTCTCAAACTTTTTGGATCTGAATCTATTAATTCAATGTAGTTTGCTTGTGTTTCTGTGGTTTTCTGAAGTCCTCATACTTGAGGCAAGCCATTGGTGCTTTCAATTCTTCATTTCATGAGCAATCAGTATAAACACCGTGATTTTCTCCTTCACATTTCTCTCAATATAGGAAGAGTCAAGGAGATCCATTGGTACAGTGATGATCTCCATCACACAAGCTTCATTTCCATGGCCTTGTTTTTAATTTTCATTAAGTTTTATTTTCTTACAACTGGTGGCCAGAATTGGTTGCTTCGACGGAGAAGATGGTGGTTTCCACAACCACAACCACATGTGCATACTCCTGGCCTTTGGATCTTGTGTTCAGGATCTAATCTCGTGCGTCCGTGTTACTTACTTATTTTAATTCATGTTGTGGCGCGCTTGAGTTTTGTACACCGTGTTCCCTCAGATCTGGACCGTGCCAAATGCCACGTCAATTAATGAATGTGGATCAGATGGTTGTGGTTTTTTCACTTATTTTCATTTTCCATTTATTTTCTATTAATTCATTTTATTTTTAATAATTCATTAAAAATTCATTTGAAGTCAAAAAAATATGAGACCAATTCCAAATTTTTTTTGAAAAATCTTGTTTCATATTATGATTTTAATTATTTTCGTGACTTCATTTGATATTTTTTATGAATTACTTGTTTTTTAATGGTTTTAATTCATTTTAAAATACTTTCTGACTTTTAAAAAATACAAAAATATTTTCATGGCATCTATGGATCATGATAAGTCAATGAAAAATAGTCTCAACAATTTCTGGATTGTTTTGAGATTATTTGAGATTTTAATTCATATTATGCTATTTTTAATTATTTTTAATTGTTTTTAATTACTTTCTGATTTCAAAAATTTGTGAGAAAATTAGTCAAAGCTTGTTTGACTATGTTGAACCTATGAGAATTTAATTGGACTTTTTGAAGTTGATTTGCATTGAATTTGAGGTTCAACCTTATTTGTTTATTTTTTATTTGAATTTTTATTTTAATTCAAAAAATACCAAAAATATCATTTACTTCTTGACTTGTTATCTTCATTTCTCTTCTGTTTGGTGTTGATTGAGATTGAATTGATTCAACTTTGATCAAATTCATTGAATCTTGTGGTTTGAAAGTCCTTATGGATCATCACTTAGAAAGATGAATGATTTTGATCAAGGATGAGTCATCCCTTGATCAATTGGGATTGTTTGTTGACTTTTTACCCCCTCCCTTTCATCTTCATCCCTTTCTTTCCATTAATGGCCAATGAGTTAAAGTCTTGAGGTTGGTCTTGACAAATGAGAAGGTTAACCTTCTTTGATCCAAACCAAACTCAACTTGATCCATGATCAAGTGAGTTGTTTTGTGTCCAAGATAGGTTGCTTCTTGGTCAAGCAAATAACCAAAAGTCAATACAAGGCCCTTCCCCTTTTGTTTGGCATGGCAAGTTTATGGAGCTTGGCTTACTAGTCATGATCTCTAACTTGTGTTCTTTGCCTATATTCTTATTGACCTGCCTCAGATAGGTGTGACTACTACATTAGTCCATTTACGATTGCTTAACATAGCGCTACATTGTCTTACGACAAGCTAACATAACCTCACTAACTACTAACTTTAATTTAAGCTTTTAATTTCTTGTCATTTACTTTTAATGTCATTTATTTCTTGCTCATTATTCATATTGATTTTCATCTTTGCTCACTTGAGCACATATTTTATGTTTATGTCATTTTTCTTTTGCTCATTTGAGCCCATTATTGTATATAAATATATTGCTATCTTGTGTTATTTTGTGTCTGTTTTGATGTGAATAAAAATGCAAAAGGAGAAAGGACTTAGAATTAGGACTTACCCATGCTTAAAGGAGTTCAAGAGAAATTAGGCCTCATGCCTTTAGAATGCAAAATTTGTTGAAGAGCAACTAGGCCTCATGCCTTTAGAATGCTAAAATTCAAAGTTGACCTCAAAGGACTTCTCCTCCAAACTTCTTCTTTTTCCATTCCCTTTATTGTATTGTGAACTTTTTGATGTTTGCTTTTGTGTGATAGGGATCCCATCTTGAGATTGTGAAAAGAGGATCATTGTCATGAATAGCCAAGTTAAGAGCCAAGCCAAATGGAGATCCTAGAAGCTTGAATTCAAATTATTGATTGCTTGTTTGTGTGCTAAGTCCAAAGGAAAGGAGCATCTTGAGTCATCTATATGACTTCAAGAAAAGGAACTCCAAGGGTTTATCTTTCCCCTCTTATCTTTGTATGCTTTAGGAATAGACCTTCTCTTCTTCTCCCCACTCTAACCAAGCCAAAAATCATTTTTCAAAACTTTAACTTTATTTCAAATTAGAAACCTAGGCCTTAAGCCTTTGAATTTTCAAAACCATTTTCATAAATACTCATTGTGAATAAACTTTAATCCAACTTTGACTTCATTTTTGTAAATAATTATAACTTGTAAATATAATCCATTTCAAGTTGTTTTTGTGGTTCCAATGGCCACCTGTTAAAACCTTTTCAAAACATTAGTCATAGGTTTGAGTTATCATAGTGGTTGATGTAAATCTCACCTCATCCTTAGTGTTGGATTATAAGCCTTCCATGCTTATTATAGGGTTAACCCCTCACTAGCATGTTGAAGCCTTCCTCACATGGTGGATTGTTGGTTTAGGTTGAGTTTTCTCCCTTTGATAACAAAAGACCATAAGGATTTTGATTAAAATCAATTCATCAATCTTTGAGATTTTTACCCCGAACTACGAGGTTTTGATCCTCCTTTGTGATGGTACGTAGGCAATGGGTTCATCCATTCAAACAACAAAATTTGTAAATATAATCTATTCTCTTCCCATCCCTCCAATCTTTTGCACAAATCTTTTCACAAATACTAACCTACAACACATATTTTCAAAAAGAGGTTCCCTTAGAGTACTAAGGATGTTTTGGGTGCGTAAAACCTTCCCACTTCATAACCAACCCTCTTACCTAGATCTCTGACATTTTTATTAGTTTTTGATTTAAAAATCTTCTTACTTGGCTTTTGTTCGCTTTTTAGCCTTTCATTTGGACAAATAAAAGTGCGGTGGCGACTCGAATTGTATGTTGACTTTTGGTTTAGTCAATAAACCTAAAAGTATTGAAAACCCCGCTACAGAAAAGTGGCCACTCTGCTGGGGATAAATCTATTTTACTCCAATGGGTTTAGCCTACTTTTTGCATGTATGTGTTGTATGTTTATATTTATTTGTGGCATATTTTTGTGCAAATTTGGGATGAATGTATTGTTTGTAATGTATGAATTGCTTGATATATTAATTGCTTGTATGCTTGGTGGTTTCTTGTGAGATGAGTTCTATACATGAACTCGAGTGCACTTATGATTGGAGAATGGCATAGTCTTGTTGACTTGTGTGGAGTTATTCCTTAACAAGTTAACTTGCAAGTCCATTCACTTGGTAGAGGTTTTTATTGGGATCACTAATGTCACATGAGTAGTCGTGGTTAGGCATTACTCTTTCCAAAATAGACCCTAGAAGCCAAGGACCTTAGATACCTAGCCCATCTTGGCCTATTTTAGGACGTAGTGTGAAGGTCGTTCAAGTGTAAGACTTGAGGCGATTGTTACGCGATACTACACTCATAAGAGTCCCTCTTGAGAATATTTTTGGAGGACGAATAGTCGTTTTATCCGATAATATCCGGAAGATGGGATGATGACTATGGGAACCTTTTAGAACATGATTGTCAGGTTTAACCATAGTACACTCCCATTGGGTGGTTCTTAACCGAGACTCCATGCTCGTGACTTAAAACAAACCCGTGATTCGCGGTTGATCCACTCTCGTATATCCTCAAAACCAATGGAACTTGGGTGTTGATAAGGTGTAAACCATAATCCACCAAAATGGATGATTGATATTGACGATGACTTGAGCCATCCCGTGACCTTTGTGTGGTGTGACTTGCTTGATCCTTGAGTGTGTTTGTTACATCCATGCATTCATTCGCATTCATGTCATCAACAATAAAGATTTTACAAGGAACTTAAGAGGTCTATTTGCAAATTTTCAGACATGGATAATCAAAGAAGGAATACGAAGAAGTACAGTTTCAGACAACCCGACTTGAAAGAGTTAAGGCGTCTGACATCTTATGTATTAGAGCCCTTGGAGTTCAAATATCTCCATGGGAAGCTTCTAGCTATTCTCTCTACCATGGTGTATGAAGGTCTGATGAGTGTGTTGGTGCAGTTCTACGATCCTCTGTATCGGTGCTTCACTTTTCCGGATTTCCAGCTTTTGCCTACCTTAGAGGAGTATGCTTATCATGTGGGTATACCTATTCTTGACCAGTTGCCGTTCAGTGGTTTAGAGAAGATTCCGTCCTCTCAAGAGATTGTTGATATGCTTCATGTGGAGGTATCCGACATTGTTGCCAATATGACTACCAAAGGTGGCATTCAAGGTCTCCCGTCTGATTTTTTGATTGCCAAAGCTACCTTGTTTGGGAAGGCCATGAGTAAGGAAGCTTTTGAAGCCATATTTGTACTCCTTATCTATGGGCTAGTGTTATTTCCCAACACCGACAACTTCGTGGATGTGAACGCTATTAGGATCTTCTCTTCTCTTAATCCCGTTCCGGCTCTGTTGGGTGACACTTATTTCTCTTTGCATATGAGGAATGAAAAGGGTGGTGGTTCCATTGTGTGATGTCTGCCTCTGTTGTACAAGTGGTTTATTTCGCACTTGCCTCAGA